>NC_073338.2:48047500-48657500 GCF_027580225.2 Misgurnus anguillicaudatus | reverse complement strand
GTTTGTTTGTTTGTTTGTTTGTCTGCTTATTATCTATCTTAGTATGTGTGTGTATATTTGTCCGTCTATCTGTTTATCTATCTTACATCCATCCATCTTTTGGTCTGTCTATTGTACAGTATGTATGTATATGTATTGTATGCATCTGTCTATCCATCCATATGTCTTTTCTGCCTCTTTTTCTATCTAGCTGTCTGTCTTTTTATTTTTCTTAGCATGTGTGTATGTATCTTTGTGTCTGTCTCTCTTTTTCTCAGTCAAGCTGTCTATCTGTCTGTTAATCCATCATAATATGTGTATATGTATGTATCTGTCTGACTTCCAACCCATCTGTCTATAGTACAGTATGTTCTATTGTATGGTCTATCTTTTCATGTTTTTTTTGTCTGTCTTTCAATCTATCAATCTATCTATCTATCTAAATTAATGGCCTAACCGACATAACAATCTATAACCACCACCTACTGTATACACATCACAACACCGCTCTTTACACTGCAGTTGTGCACCTGTCATTGACCCAACATATGTCTGTATATAAGTCTGCTGAAGACCCTGATGATAACACCTAGATTGTTTCTGATTACTGAGTCACAGCTTCAAATCAAAAGGGAGGCATGACAGTGGATGAGGCGTGACATTATATTCAGAGCAGAACGTTCACAAAACCCGTCTGCACGTCCTGCTTCTTTTCTCTCTGACACGTTAATCACTGCAGAATGTCACGCTCCTCGTTCAGACAAAGGACAATCATTGCTGTGATAATTTGACCTCTCCTTCAATCAGTTTCACTGTAATTGCATCAGCCACTATTCCTGTGTCATATCTCTCAAAGGCACTAATGAGAGAGAGAGAGAGAGAGAGAGAGAGAGAGAGAGAGAGAAAGTTTGATTTCTGGAGGACTCCGAGTCACACAACGTATTGTTCATCCTATGGACGTTTTAATTCTCCTATTCTTTACAAAAATATTTGTGACCCTGGACCACAAAACCATAAGGGTAAATTTTTAGGGCCCGAGCACCGAGGAGCAGGCCAGAATGGCCTGCACCGAAAGGTGCGAAGCCCTATTGTTTTTGCTCGAATTTATTATTATTTATTTATTTTTATTTTTATTTTTTTTAACACTTTTGGGCATTTTGGGTGCCTTAACATACTCGAAAACTCTTGAAATTTGGCACAGACATTAGAGTCGTCCGTCATTGCAAACAGACAAAGGCTGGAACACGGGCGTGGCACGGGGGCTCTGTAGCGCCCCCTGTAATGCAAAAACAAACAGTAGTGCGCAGATCGGGCAAACATGTACGCACATTTACGAAAGTTGGTACACATATAGATCTCATCGACCCGAACAACTTTCGCCCTCTAACATTTTAGCTCCGCCCAACAGGAAGTCCGCCATTTTGGATTGTTTAAAAAATGCATGCGGTGAACTTTTAAATACTCCTCCTACAGGATGAATGCGATTGACACCAAAAGTGGTGAACATGATGTCGAGACATTGGACTTGCTAAATTGCGAAGGGATTCTTGATATCTCGAACGGTTCCGCCATGGCGAGGCGACGAATTCATGGCGAATTCAGAGAAACAGGAAGTGTCTAATATCTGAGGCAAAAAATATCTTATTGTGATGCCATGCGGGAAGTTTGTTCGTCTAAAGATTCCGATCGCATTGATGTGCCTATTGTGACTCCCGGGTATAGCGCCACCACCAGGCGCCAGGAAGTGTGTCAGTCACAAAGGTGATTTTTTTTCACAGTTCCATGCGATGTTCTTTTAAATACTCCTTCTAGGATTTTCATGCGATTGTTACCAAAAGTGGTCAACATGATGCCGAGACATTGTAGATGATAAATTGCGAAGGGATTTTTGATATCTCAAACGCTGTTCCCATGGCAACCTGTCAAACTTTACTTTCGTTTTAAAGGCATATTTAAGCCCTTCGGTTGCATTCAGTGAACTTTTCAATACTCCTTCTAGGATATTCATGCGATTGACACCAAACGTGGTCAACATGATGCCGAGACATTGGAGATGATAAATAGTGAAGGGATTTTTGATATCTCAAACGCTGTTCCCATGGCAACGCGTCAAACTTTTTACTTTCATTTTAAAGGCTTATTTAAGCCTGACAGTCGCATGCAATGTTCTTTTTAATACTCCTTCTAGGGAAATAATGCAATTCACACCAGAAGTTGTCAACATGATGCTGAGACATTGTAGACGCTAAATTGCGAAGGAACGCTGTTCCCATGGCAACGTGTCAAACTTTACTTTTATGTCAGGCATATTTAAGGCTCTTGGTGTGCTTAGATTGACTTTAAATTTGGCACACACATCAGATTTGTCGGCTGTTAAGTGTTGACAAAAACGTCAGATAAAGGCGTGTCTATTTAGTGGCTCACTAGCGCCCCCGTTTGTCTAAAATATGGGGTTTCTTTTACCTACAGTACCTAAATGGGTCAGTAGCAGCATGATATTTACCCACTTGATGCACTTGCCCACCGTGCATCGTTTTCTCGAAGGCACCGTGTAGCGGTAAACAAACGTGCGAGGGCCCGCCATCGCTGCTTGCAGCTATATTTTAAAATTGAGATTTATACGTCATAGACATTATACATCAAAATGCGTCATTTTGCAATAGTCTTTTGTCAACATTTAAAAAAATAACACTAAAGTTTTGTGCAAATCTGTAATGGAACGCAGCTTATGTCTATGAAACTATCTGACGTTATAGACGGCTAGCTGGATTGCGTTTTTTGGGTCAAAAATAGAAACGCAACACATCGAATGCATCTAGCGCAGACAGCTTAATTGATTATTGTGCATTATGGCGGGTTTATATTTTCAGAAATCCAATTCACTGCATTCCCACCTGATATAAAACCGATCCTCAAAAACAGATCTTTCACATATTCCTGTACAAGCAAAATGCTCTGTGCTTTCTCTAGTGGCCAGGCAACCTTACATTGCTCACTTTGTGTTAAAAATGTCTGTGGTACAGCAACATTCATTAGATATCATAACAACCCCTTGGATAAAACCCACAATAGGCCAATGAGCAGAAAGACAGGGAGAAAAAACAAGAGCAAAAGAGAGAGACAGCAAGGAGGTTTCATTCTCAGCGAGAACATCCACCCGGTTCGTGCTGTGCCACACCGGACACACAGATCAATTTAAATGATCTATGAGAGATATTAGTAATGACATTTATGAATACTTTATGAAATGTAGAAAATGTCATCATAAATTTTTATTCGGGCAAATGAGGCTGCAGCTGAAAGCAAACAGCATCAATGTTTGAGTTCAGATACAATGAGGAAATAAAACGAATGTTCACACACGTGCACACACTCAAATCTACAATATGAAAGAACGTGAAGCAGATTGCAGCATAAAAATCTCTATAAATCGCTAAAAATAAAGACTGAATCGCTTGAATGCAAATTTGAGTGATTTATTCCCATTAAAAATGACAGTAACTGAACGGATAATGATAACAAATTAATACAGCAAATGAATCGCTCGGTGAATGAACGACGCCCTGTGGTATTATAACTAAAGCGGACATATGTACTGTGAATCAGTCTTCTTGTGATTCGCATCAATTCACAATCAATTAATAAAATTTAGTTTACAAAATAATAACGTGACGTTATCGAAACCAAAAGGCAGAGGTCAACTGCGTAAGTGGTGCAGCATGCGGACGGTTTAAAGAGCGCACACTGCATGAGCGGCAGGGAGAAACAGCATCTTTAATTCAACGCACCGCATTTGACTTGTTACCGACTTTTTAGACATAAGAACATGGACATTCTTCTGTAAAAAATATGGACATAGTTTGTTATCCAGACAGTGGCGCTGGGTGCGCTGCATTAGACAAATACAATAATACTGCCAAAACCACTGCTCCTTAGATGTAGAATGATCGGACGATGTGTTAGTTCGTGAAAGTTACTGCTGGTTAACATGAAGAATTAATATGTCAAGTTTAATTACTATTTTTAACTTGTTTTAATGTCTGACAACAGAAACAGATCATATGTGTCAATGAGAATGGCTTTAGTCACTTAGTTGCATTATATACAATGTATTAAAAGTAGCAAATGTGCATTAGTCTGACTTAAAGCCTAAATGTGACGTAATGACATCACAAATATGCTAATTACTATGTCAAGATTCAATTCTGAATGTAATTGGGACCCTATACGAATACATTTTTCGATTCATGTGGGTCCAACGATTCCAACTCCTACTGTCCAATCAGCCACATCCTTCACAACATCTAAAAATCATCAAAAAAAAAAAAAATGTTTTATGAATACTTGATAGCAACATGCTGAAAGCTCTGCCTGTTAAAAATGTCCCAATAAACATGTTGCACTGCAAAAAAAATATTTTCAAGAAAAAATGTCTTAGTATTTTTGTCTTGTTTTCAGTAAAAATATCAAAAAATTCTTAAATTAAGACGCTTTTTCTTGATGAGCAAAACGACCCAAGAAAATAAGTCTAGTTTTTAGACCAAAAATATCAAATTTAAGTGATTTTGTGCATAAAACAAGCAAAAAAATGACTTTCTTACTTAGTATTTTTGTCTTGTTTTTAATAAAAAATATCTAAAAATTCTTAAATCAAGATGAATTTTCTTGATGAGCAAAATGACCTAGGAAAGTAAGTCTAGATTTTAGACAAAAAATATCAAATTTAACCAAATTTGTGCTTAAAACAAGCAAAAATAAAATCCGCCAATGGAATAAGAAAAAATTTCTTGAATTAAGTGTTTATGAAAAAGTAAACTTATTTCAAGAAAAAAAATTCTTATTCGATTGGCAGATTTTTTTGCTTATTTTAAAGGTATAGCGGAGGATTTTCTCAAATTTTAGAAAAGAACCGCCTTCTCCACTTTTTTAAAAAATGCAATTGCGCAACACTCCTGATAGACAACTAGGAGGACCAATAGTCTTGATGATCCACCAGGAAAAAGAAAATCCTCTGCAATACCTTTAAGCACAAATTCACTTAAATTATATATTTTTTGTCTAAAAACTGGATTTATTTCCCTAGGTCATTTTGCTCATCAAGAAAAATAAGTCTACTTTTTAGACAAAAACATAAAATTTAAGTGAATTTGTGCTTAAAACAAGGGTAAGAAAAATTTTTTGAATTAAGTGTTGGCTTGTTTTAAGCAAAAAAAAAAAAAAAAAATATATATATATATATATATATATATATATTTTTTTTTTTGTCTAAAAACTAGACTTATCATCTAAGGTCATTTTGCTTATCAAGAAAATGCATCTTAATCTAAGAATTTGTAGATATTTGTACCGAAAAACAGACAAATACGAAGAAAGTCATTTAATGCAGTGCAGCTAAATTATGTTTTTGTAATTTACAGTTTTTTAACATAAAATCATCCTACATGTCATGTCAAAGATTGAAATTAATGTGAAATCAAACCTTGTGATGTTTTAATAATGATAGTTGCAGGTGTAAAATTTTGACAAATCGGTTGGAGAGCGGGAAATGTGTATTTTAATTGTAAGGGACAGTGTACAGTCGGTCAAACATTATCACAAAGCTTTGGGGTCTTTCATCACTCTGAAGGGCTTTATTTGCCCCAAAACAAATACATGAATGATGGAGTTGGATTATATTATGACTAAGATTTGGGTCTTCTGAGTGGTGACCTACCTAGTAATCTGTTGTTACAGCAGACTCACAAGAACAAGAACACACACATCTACACACACAAATGATTTATCCAGTTCACAACAGCAAAATGCAGCGTGTGCTCGAAATTCAGCACGGCGAATATGATGACAGAGCTTTGTGTGTGTGATTACCTGACATCTGAAAGGATGTTTTACACAGATCTGAGAACAGTGCAGTTCAGAGTGACACGAATCTAGAAATAAGCTGCTCTAGATAAAGGAATCTGTATTGTTGCATGCTGTTGCTGTTTTTAAATTGTCACATTTTAATTGAGATATCAATCACTTCAAACAAACCAAACAAAATTAAGTTTATCCAAATGAATAAAAATGGGCTTTGGTGAAATAAAATAATAGAGGAAAATATAAGCATGTTTATTATAACATATACTGTAACAGATATTTTCATTGTGCAACACATTTTAAACCGACACCCAGGCAGTGTAGATGAAGCTTCATACAAAGCAAAGGTTAGTATCAGATCAGAAGAAGTCAGCAGTATTTAATTGGTCATGTAATCTCAACATGGCAAACATTAGGAAAGCAGCCAACCCTTAGGGGGCGTGTACACCAAAGAGTTTACCCCGGCATATGTTTTCAATAGTTTCCAATGAAAGTGCCGCGCTTTTCAAAATGCCAGCAGCTTGCGTGTTTTCTGGCGCTCAGCTGTTTTTCCACACTCAGCGCTAAGCGTCCACAGTTGAAAAACGCTCAGTTTGTCAATGTCACTTTTCACTCAGCCGTCCAATCACAGTGGAGGAGGGGCAGGACAAATATCACAACAACTAATTGGCGCATCGTTCAACAACTGATAAAAAAAACAAAAGTATCATAGGCGGCCGCCTATATATATAAATACACACACACATTCATGTACATATTTAAGACACAATTACATGTAAATATATATGTATTTATATATTTCATATTATATATTAATTAAAAAATATATATTATTATATATAAATTACATTTTTCTGAATCCGCTATTTTTTGAAACCGGGTCCTAAAGTGGATAAATCTGAAACCGACACCCTTGCGGTTTCGTCTGTACAGCCAATCCGTATATTTTGTGAAGCGAAAACCTCATCACATCACGTGTCGGAAGCATCACACGTAACAGCAACAACAATAACGGCGGACTACGTGATTGTGTTCGTGCTACAGAAGCTACTAAAGCCTACTAGCTTTATTACAGCAAAATCTATTGCTTCTATGCAATTATGGTGACCAACAAGCGATAATGGACAACACCATACGTTGGTTATGCGCATGCTCAAAGTCTTCTTCTCCGTGTATAGTGTATATCTGTGGCAGAATTACAGCGCCCCATACTGGTCCGGCATATATACTACACCACTTTCAGTCGGTTTCAGTGGTTTCGTGTTTACGGATTATTTTTTTAGAGCAAGGAAAAAAAATGATCGGATAGGGAATGCACCGGCTTCGTGTGGACATAGCCTTATTTTGTAAATTATTAATTGCGATTAAAATGTATATAAACATGCATACATATTGGTTTACATTTACTAGGTTCTTACCTCAACTTGGACGAATTAATACATATATGCACACCTATGTTTTTTCAATGCGTGCACTTTATCTATGTACAGCGCGTCATGAATGTGTTAGCATTTAGCCTAGCCCCATTCATTCCTATGGCTCCAAACAGGGATGAATTTAGAAGCCACAAAACACTTCCACTTTTACATGAGTACTTACACGAGTAAGTATGGTGGCACAAAATAAAACTTTTGTTTATAGCCCCAGGAATGAATGGGGCTAGGCTAAATGCTGGCATATTCAAGAAGCGCTGTGCAAAGATCACAAGTGCAAGCATTGAAAAAAGATAGGTATGTATTAATTCATTTAAGTTGAGGTAAGAACATACTAAAATATTAAAAACTGTGTTTTCCTTTAAATTAACAGATTAAACATGTCATTCCAAGCAAAATCATGATGGCCTTGACATTAACTTGTAAGGGGTGGTGCATTACATAGAGACGACTGAGAGTTAAACCCCTGATTATTGTTGTAGCATTAATGGTTCATATGATTTGCATTCATTTATTCAGCAAATGCTTTCATCAAAACAAGTACATAAAAATAAGGAACATCAAACGCAAACATGCAACACAATGACTAGTGTCATTAATACTGTATATAGAGCAAAACTCACTGAGAAAGAGAAAATGCTTGCTAAACACTTTCATGGCTTGTACATTTTTTCGACCACCATTGTCATTTGTCAAACGTTTGTCAATTTTTGTCATGAACACGCGCAAACATATGCACACACACTTTGCATCTATATGTACACTGGGCTAAATGAGAAAACTGAAGATGATATTGATCATCTCTTTGTCCCTCTCTAGGGTATTTAAAGAGCTTCGCTCCCCCGGGCCTGTGAAATTCCTCCAAGGCACGTTTCTACGGTGAGACACGTTTCCATGGCGAGACATCGATGATTGGTGTTAAGAATGTAATTATGCGAAATGAGTAATGGCTTGTCACCGGCGCCCACCAAGTCTGGCTATCACCAAGTATGAACACGCATGCGATCAGAATACACAACGCATTCTCTGCACGCGTGCGAGCTCAGTTAACAAAAGTGACCTTTAACCTCCACTAGACGTTTGATTGACAACCTGTGCTTGATTATAACCTTATTCCTTATCAACTGTGTAAACGTATGTGTCTCTCTCTGTGTGTGTGTGTGTGAGTGAGTGTGAGAGAGAGAAAGGTTTGCTGCCAGTCCATGTTATAATGGAATTAGTGCAGCCTTTGAAACATGGCTGTCAATCTGTTAAACTGACAGCTCTGATTCCAGTATGGAGACCCTGAAGTGACCTCATTCAAACTGGAGATGAACAAGTCAACCATTGTAACTGTCCAACAAGATAAAGTAAAGCTGTGTGTACACCGCCAACAACTAGCAAGGGCGGAGCGAAGCAATCTCATTCATTTTAATGGAAGCTTGCAGATATCTGGCAAGTCCAGCGATGCAACAAGGTTGAAAAACCTCCAACTTTGTGCAAATGACAAGCAACTTTCGACATCCATTTTTCGGCATTTACTAAGAGGACGGTAACTCAATTGTTTGTAGTTGTTACTAGGAGAACATGAAATAGGAACGCCTCCTAGCGACCTTATCAAAAGAGATGGGCAATACACAGCGACACAGTCACTGATGGTGTGCAAGCACAATAATGCCCCGTTCACATTGCTAATGACACACAGTGATACAATCACATTAATTTTAACAGGGAGCTGGCAATTTCCAGTGATATGCGTGACAGTGACCATTAGTGACAGAAAGTGGGCGTATCCAGCTACACGACAAGTTGAGAACAGTTCAACTTTACATAAATGGCGAGCGACTTTAGGGAGTGACACCCAATGGCCTCATTAAACGAGGCGGGCACACACAGTGACGAAGTGATGCCCCTTTCACATTTCAAGCAACAAGCAGTGACAAAGTGACATGGTTCCATTCATTTTAATAAAGAGCTGGCAATTTCCAGTGACAGTGACCATTGGCGACAGGAAGTGGGTGTATCCAGCTACGCGACAAGTTAAGAACAGTTCAACTTTACACAAATTACGAGCGACTTTAGGGAGTGACAACCAATAAGAGTGAAGCAGAGGAGTTTACGTCATACGTCCTTCATCATTTACGGAGAGAATGGTTACTCATTTGTTCATAGTTTTTACTAGGACAACCAGAAATCGGAACACCTACTAACAACCTCATTAAAAAGACAGGTGACACACAGCGACAAAGTAATGCCCTGTTCACATTACACGCAACATGCAGCGACAAAGCGTCACGTTCCTCTTTAATTTTAATAGAGAGCTGGCAATTTCCAGTGACAGTGACCATTGGCGACAGGAAGTGGGCGTATCAAGCTACGCGACAAGCTAAGAACAGTTCAACTTTACACAAATGATGACCGATGTTCGGGAGTGATAACCAAAAAGAGTGAAGCAGAGGAGTTTACGTCATCCGTCCTTCATCATTTACGGAGAGAATGGTTACTCATTTGTTATAGTTGTTACTAGGACAAGCAGAATTAGGTACGCCTACTAACAACCTCATTAAAAAGACAGGTAACACACAGCGACAAAGTAATGCCCTGTTCACATTACACGCAACATGCAGCGACAAAGCGTCACGTTTCCATTAATTTTAATAGAGAGCTGGCGATTTCCGGCGACAGTGACCATTGGCGACAGGAAGTGGGCGTATCAAGCTACGCGACAAGCTAAGAACAGTTCAACTTTACACAAATGATGAATGATGTTCGGGAGTGATAACCAAAAAGAGTGAAGCAGAGGAGTTCACGTTATCCGTCCTTCATCATTAACGGAGAGGATGGTTACTCATTTGTTATAGTTGTTACTAGGACAACCAGAATTAGGCACGCCTACTTACAACCTCATTAAAAAGACAGGTGACACACAGCGACAAAGTAATGCCCTGTTCACATTACACGCAACATGCAGCGACAAAGCGTCACGTTTTCATTCATTTTAATAGAGAGCTGGTGATTTCCGGCGACAGTGACCATTGGCGACAGGAAGTGGGCGTATCCAGCTACGCGAAAGGTTGAGAACAGTTACACAACTTTACACAAATGACGAGCGACTTTAGGGAGTGACAACTAATGACCTCATTGAAAGAGACGGGTGACACACAGCGACAAAGTAATGCCCTGTTCACATTACAAGCAATACGCAGCAACAAAGCGTCACATTCCCATTTATTTTAATAGAGAGCTGGCGATTTCCAGCGACAGTGATCATTGGCATCAGGACGTGGGCGTATCCAGCTACGTGACAAGTTGAGAACAGTTACACAACTTTACACAAATGACGAGCGACTTTAAGGAGTGACACCCAATGACCTAAAAGAGACGGGCGACACACAGCGACGAAGTGATGCCCCTTCCATATTACAAGCAACATGCAGCGATACAGCGACGTGTTCCCATCAATTTTAATGGAAAGCTGATGATTTACCTTGACCTGAGCGACAACAACCATTGGCGACGAGGTTGACAAAACCTTAAACTCTATGCAAATGATGAGCAACTCTCGGGAGTGACTACCAAGAGGAGTGAAGCGTGGAGAAGATGTCATCCACCTTTTGTTGTTTACTAAGAGGACGGTTACTTTTTTGTTTCTAGTTGTTCCTAGGACAACCAGAAATAGGAACACCTCCTAATGTCCTCATCAAAAAGATGGGTGACACACAGTGACTAAGTAATGCCCCGTTCACATTACAAGCAACATGTAGCAAAAAAAGAGACAAGTTCCCATTGATTTTCATGGAGCACTGGCAATTTCCGGTGACAGTGACCATTGGGGACAAGAAGTGGGTGTATCCAGCTACGTCACAAGTTGTAAACAGTTTAACTTTACACAAATGATGAGTGATTTTCAGGAGTGACAACCAATGACTTCATTAATGTTTACATTACAAGCAACATGCAGTGACACGTTCCCATTCATTTTAATGGAGAGCTGATGATTTACATTGACATGAGCAACAACAACCATTGGAAACAGGAAGTGGACATGTCCAGCGATGCGACAAAAACCTTGAACTTTATGCAAATGATGAGCAACTTTCAGGAGCGACTACCAATGCGAGGTAAGCGTGCAGTACACGTCTTCCATCTTTGTTTACAAGTGTTAATATGATGACTAGAATTAGCAACACCACCTAACAAACTTATTGAAAGAGACAGGCGACACAAAGTCGCTAGTAGTGTGAACACAGCATAACCCCGTGTGGCTGGTAAGGTATTCTGGGTAGTTGCAAGGTGGTTGCTTTACTTTACAGGTCACATGATGTTTTGGACATATGTTGTAAATATGTTCAAATGCCCAAACACAATTATGAACAACATTAACAATACGGCAGTTCAATCTTTTTCACTACAATGAACCTTTTATGGAACCATTAAGCCAAAAATGGTTGTCTATGGCATCATAAAGCACCTTTATGAGTCTATACAAGTTCCCTCGGAAAATATAAATGATCATCCAGATAAATCTGCCACCATTTTGTCTCAGCAATTTCTAAAACATTTCTTTCTTTCTTCTGTAATGCAAACGGAAATGTTTTGGAAATGTTCACACAATTAAACTTCATAGCCTTGTGCGAGAAGCAGCCTGGTATTTGAGGTTTTGTTCAGCCCAGACGTTTTGTTCTGGAATGTTTTTGTACAGAAACACAAAGAAAAGCACAAACAAACGGTCAAATAAAGATATTTCGATCTTTTATACAGCAGCGCAGAGCTGAGGAGGTTTTATAGACTGGAATAAATGTGAGAGATTATGACGGACGTCTGTGATTCACTTTCTTTCACAGCGCTGTCATAAATTACCATCATTATCAGCCGTCAGTGTGCTACATTATGATGACACAGTAAGCAACAACAATTTAAACACACACACAATATTATGAAGTGAGTAAATGACTCAGTAGTCTTCTATTTGAAAAAGTTTGCAAGGACTGATGAAGGTCTTCCAGATTTTTGCTTAGTATTTTAGCTAACTATAACTACTACTGTAAAAGATACAAAATTACTACTACGTTACGTTATTTTGAATCCATCGAGATCATCAGCAATATAGCACTTATCAGATATATACAATGCAACAACCTTGTTTCTCTTTCAGGAGACTCAGAGAGAAACAGTTATTGTGTAAAAAAAAACACCTATATGGGAGTAGAAAATCTGCAGGTAATTTACTAAAAAGGCGCAAATTTTATAAAGCAGGCGCAACAGCTTATTTTCATAATGACCAACAAATTCGACTAAAAGCGCAAATTAGCACAGAGTCACAAATAAGTAGACATGACTTTAATTTTTTCGGGGTTGGGAAAATGCTTGTGCACAATTTTCATCAGTGACTTCAGTACCAAGAAAAACGCAGGTGAAAATGCGGACTGTGAAATTCCAGCTAACGAAGCCACAGTAGACAAAAAAGAACCGGAAGACAAAAATTAAAGAGTTGCATGATGTTTAAAACACCTGGTATTACGTGACACCTCCTAGTTGAAGGCTCCTAAAAAAGTCTTTATTTTTTTTAACCTCTTACACTCTGAGGCTATTTTGGGGATTTTCGCCTGGATTTGGCCTACCCAATTTCAAAAGCTTCAAGCAGAGGTGCACATACAAAAGTTTGGTATCATTTTACAGGAAACCCTTTGACATTACATAAAACACTGTTAGAAGTGCTCAACATGGTTGTATGTGTTGTCAGTCCTCTAATAAACACAAAAATAAATAGGCGCTTTTTGATGTTTTTTTTCTAAAGTCTGTATTTAAAAGTGTATAACTCTGGCCCTGAGTGGGAACGAAACCTGCAGACAGTTTTGTTTGATTCCAGCAATTGCCAGCTTGCAGAGGGAAAAGGAATTTTTTCTCTATCATAATAAATGCAAAAGTTATTTTACTCCAACTGATGGGAGGAATAATACGCTTATGGAGTACAATTTCTGCCAAAAAACATTTGAAGTGCTCCCATAACCACATACAGTGGATTAAATGCAATATCTTTATATCATTTTGCAGAAAACCCTTTGAAGTTACATAAAAAGATGCTGTTTGTGACAAATATTGTTATTTATGTGGTTTTTCATATGATAAAACACCATATTTTCTTTTTTTTTGTTGTAAATACTGTCTCTGATAGTGTATAACTCTGGTTGTGGGTGCTCTAGCAGACTGCAGACAGTTCTGGTTGTTAAAAGCAGCAGACAGTAAACACCCAAAAAAAGAATGAACTCTTTAGCATGTCGCATTCAAAAGTTATTCTCATTTTACTGAAGTGTGCGAAAATACATTTTTCATATAAATATAATTTTTTTGTTTTGAACATATAATAAATAGTAAGGGATTAATTATGCACACAACCAAAGAAAATGCTGTGAATGGACTCATTTTTTAGAGTAGGATCTAAGAGAAAAGATGGTGTATCATTTGTGGCTATCTGTGATATCTGAGGCAGTTCACACTCAAGTTTCCCATATGTTTACAAAAGACGATTTTTTACATCATTATTCATTCGACCATTGTTAGATAGGTGATGAAAATAGGACAAAAATAACACAGCAGCCTTATTCCTGAGAGTGAGAGCTTTCATTTGATATAAGACTTGCCCATGTTTGTCATATTTGAAAAATATGAAATATGTGAATATTAAATTATATTAAAAAATATGGGAGGGGGTAATAGTGTAAATTAAGTGTAAATAACTTTCTTACTGTAAAACATATCTCAAAGTGATGCATATCTGCAGAAAGTAGAGAGTCTAAGCTTTCAAACAGTATCTCATATGTGGTACTGGGTCCATGACAGACCATTCAAAATTAAAGGAATATTTTATATTAAGTCAAAATAAGATAATTCTGGACCTGGTACAGGGTCCACAGAGTCAAACAAATAACAAACGATTTGGCAAACGATAGTTTTGGATAATTTGTTCTTCTGGCATTCTATATAAATTGATGCGTGTGGAAAAAATCCTATCCCTTGTAGCATGCTCTCTCTGATCTCTGCAATGCCTCCTCCTAGCAGCAACAATTGCAGCCATTTCAAATGATTTCAAATTATGATGTTTAAGTGGCGCAAATACCAGTAATTTCAAAAGCTCAAACCTTACACTGTAAAACAAAAAAGCAGTGCGAAGTTAAAACAACTAGGTTTTGCAAGTTAATTCAACTTTTAAGTTTTGGCTTACAAAATTTGACATGACTTATAAATTCAAGTTTAAAATGTTTTAGTTAAAGTAACATAAAAACATGTGTTGATTTGAGAAAAATGCTGTGTATTTTTTACAGTGTAGTAAATTGTGTTGTGTGAAACAATTAAATACTCTCATCCCATAAATTTACAATTGGGTCAGTCGCAAAATAGGCCACACCTTTACTGGGCTAATTATCCACTGCATGTCTTTATTAAATCCAGACTGCTGTTATTTAATGCAAAAATCTTGGTTTGTGCTGGTCCAAGCTGTTAGTAAATCTGGTCTTTAGTTATTTTTAAAATGCAGATGTTGGAAAAACAGTCACCCATCCCCTGCAGAAACCGACTACTGCATTCATCAGTAAATTCAAACGTTTATGTACACATGTGGTATTTTTATCTTGATGTTCATAAATGTGTATATTCTTTTTTCAACATCATATGTTTATACGACCTTATTTACTCTTAAAAGGATAGTTCGGCCAAAAATGATGTTGAACCCATGGTTTGCTCATCCCGGAGCCGTCCGGGATGCATATGTCCATCATTTTTCAGACAATGACATTTTCAGTTATTTTAGAAAATGTTTTAGATCTTTCAGTTGGTCGAATGTGAAGTTGTGGGGTCCGCGACCTTCAAGTCCAAAAAATGTGCATCTATCCTTTACAAAATAAATCCAAACGGCTCCACGATGATAAACGGATTCCTTCTGAGGGTGGTCCGCGCGGTTTCGTTGTGGAGATATCCACATTTAGAACTTTATAACCAAAATAACTCGCATCCGGTAATGCCGCCATCTTAGTCGCGTCCGCATTCAAGATCAGAGCTTTACGCAGCGTACGGAGGTTACTCTGCTGCTGCTCTGTGCCCCCGCCCTCCGAATTTGTCATACGTCACTAAGAAAAGTGCGTACACTATGCTAATACTCTCTCCTGAATGCGGAGGAGTCTAAGATGGTGGCGCTACCGGAGGGTAGTTGTTTTGGTTTGTAGAGTTTTAAATGTGGATGTTTCTACAACAGCAGAAGACCTTTATTTATCATCCTGGAGCCGTTTGGATTTATTTTGTGAAGGATGGATGCACATATTTTGGACTTGAAGGTCGTGGACCCCGTAACTTCACATTTAATTAACTGAAAGATCTAAAACATTTTCTAAAATAACTGAAAATGCGTTTGTCTGAAAAACGATGGACATATGCATCTCGGACAGCTTGGGGGTGAGTAAATCATGGGTTTAATATCATTTTTGGCCGAACTATCCCTTTAAAAGGATAGTTCACCCAAAAATAAAAAAAATCTGTCATCATTTACTCTTATGTTGTTACAGACCCGTATACATTTCTTTGTTCTGATGAACATGAAGGAAGATATTTAGAGAAATGTTTGTAACCAAACCTTAGTAGGGAAAAATAATACTATGGAAGTAAATGGGGTCCACAAACGGTTTTGGTTACAAACATATCTCGAAATGTCTTCATTTGTGTTCATCAAAACAAAGAAATTTATACAGGTTTGTAACAACATAAGAGTGAGTAAATGATGACAGAATTTTCATTTTTTGGTGAAGAATCCCTTTAAAAGAAAAGGTGCTAGAAGAACCATTTTGGTTCCTCAAAGAACTATTCAGTCAAAGGTTCTTGACTAAATAATGATATTTATTTTAATAATTTTAATAATCTAAAAAAAACTTTTATAACCACAAAAAGAACCTTAAAAGTTCTTTATGAAACCATACAGCAAAAAAAAAGTGGTATTGTGACCTGAAGTGTGTTGTTTGTTGTTATTTGGATATTGTATGTATTTCTTGTCATTACTTGTTTTATGTATAATGCTTTGGTAATGTTGTAACAAGCCAATAAAGTACTTAAAATGAATTGTGACAGACAGAGAGAGAGAGAGAGAGAGAGAGAGCAAGAGAGAGGAAGGAAGACAGAGCAATAAAGAGCGAGAGAAAGAGAAATGACAACATCCAATTACAGTGCAGCTTCCTATCAGAGATCCATTACTGTCTATCATTGAGAGAAAGAGCGTGTGTGTATTTGTGAACATCACAGGGTGAGAGACGCATCTCTTACGGCCTGTCACTAAAACACTTCTGTGAACACAACAAGTGAATAAAATCTATACATGCATACATACTAAAGACTCTGCAGTCTTAACCTGAATTAGTTTATATTACTAGAAATTTGCGCGGAAACCCATTGGAAGAAATCATTTTAGTTTTTACACAGGGTGACAATAAACAAATTGTATTAAAATAAAACCTTTAGTGGGTGTAGCAGACAAATCAAGTTGCAATTAGTAGTCTTTACTAAAAAGCATGAGTTAAAGGAATAGTCTACTCATTTTCAATATTAAAATATGTTATTACCTTAACTAAGAAGAGTTGATACATCCCTCTATCATCTGTGTGCATGCACGTAAGCGCTGGAGCGCGCTGCGACGCTTCAATAGCATTTAGCTTAGCCCCATTCATTCAGTGGTACCATTTAGAGATAAAGTTAGAAGTGACCAAACACATCAACGTTTTTCCTATTTAAGACGAGTAGTTATACGAGCAAGTTTGGTGGTACAAAATAAAACGTAGCGCTTTTCTAAGCGGATTTAAAAGAGGAGCTACATTTTATGGCGTAATAGCACTTTTGGGAGTACTTCGACTCGGCGCAGTAACACCCTCCCTCTCCCATTATGAGAGTGAGAAGGGGAGCGGACTTTTCAGGCGAGTCAAAGTACTCCCAAAAGTGCTATTACGCCATAAAATATAGTTCCTCTTTTAAATCCGCTCAGAAAAGCGCCACGTTCAATGCGAGCCAAAAGTAACAAAGCTATTTTCTCCGAGCCCTGAGAACATTTGCATTCCAAACTATGACAGCATGTTTAGCACACAAACAATTGACAGAGCTGGAAAATATTGTTATTTCGTCATAGTTTTGCGCGTGTAACTCAATAAATCGGTTTTCAACCATGATAAGTAAATTCCTAAAGCTGTCATTTTTATCTTTTAACATGTTGTGTTTCTCGTTTCATGTATAAATACTGATCAATCTACACGTTATTTAGTTCTGAAACACATCCTGAAGTTTGCCTTCTCAGAGTTTTTCAAAATAAAAGTAATCGGGACGAAAGTAACACTTGTTACTTACTGCTTATACTGTTGCATTATGTTGAGAATTTATATTATTGTAATTTGATTTAATTTAATGTTTATAGTGTTCATACTGTGTTTTAACAATTCCAGTTTGAACTGTCAGGTTGCTTTTGAAACATTTGATGAAACTGAAATTCATGTAAATGTAATTTAATTATTTTGCATAAACAAAAAATATGTTACACATTATCAAGGTCATAGTCATGTTTATTTACTAAAAACAAGTGTAACACAAAAATATCTCTTGTTCTGTTGTGTTACTTTTGACCTCCCTGTGTGTTACTTTCATCCCAGCTGTCAGGGTAAAAAAGTAACAATGTGCTTCCTATGTTCAAAGTGAAATTATACTGAAGTCATTTTACATTTGTTCAAAATATCACCTGGTATTAATAGACCACACGTGTTAGTTACTGACCACAGTCTGAAATTAAGTTCAGTAAACTTAATTTTAAGTTGATTTAATTTGTAATATCAATTGCTCTGTCCGACATCTCCACTTACTTAAAGATTTTTAATTCCTTTATATTACTGTTGGTGTTATAAATGGTATTATAACACAAATTTCATTACCTACTATAAGTTAATCATTGAATAAACTTTCTTCTCCACAGAAACACATGAAACTGCATTTTTGACATGTATTGTTCATGTAATAAACACTGATTACCTGAACGGTGACTTCACAAAATTATCATTAACAACAAGACAACATTAATAAAATACGAGCTTAAACCCATTTTATTAAGAAATATTTAATTATTTAAAGTTCTTACAGTTCTTGTAAAAAAGCTTAAATAATCACAATATTCCGGTGCAAAGGATTATGGGTATTCCTCACAACATGTACTGATAATTTTAAGTACAGTTTACTTAAATTAATTTTGTACACTTAAAAATGCAATTAACTAAACTAAACTTTTTAAGCATTGGTCCAAAATATTAAATATTAAGTGATGTTTACTTCATTGATTAAGTAAAGAAAATATCTGGGTTAACTGGGCTGCATGATTATGACAAAAATCATAACTGTTAGTTATTCAACTTAATATTGTACTTGCAATTATTTTTGTTGATTCATTGGTTTTACATTAAAGTTTTGAAATGTGTCTTAAATAACAAATAATTATGGGAGTCATGCATGTATCAAGCCATTTCTCCACTAGAAATAATTCCTTCTTTGAATGTATTTAAAAATATTTTGCGATGTAAAACGAGTAAAGTATGTTGCTGTTTTAATTCATTAATGTTTCATTCATTAATGTTTAGAATTTGTTTTGTGTGTAATGTGTTTATGTATAACTTTAATAAGGCCATCTTGGCCAGGACTGCCTGGAAGAAGAGAGTTTTTTAATCTCAATGGGACCTTCCTGGAAAAATAAAGGTTCAAAAATTCAAAACGAATGGCAAAAGGACACGTCAACTTATCAATTTCAAAATCTCTAATTCAGAACTGTAATTGGTGTTCAAACTGTTGAAACGCACAGAAATGAACACAAATGGACAGCTGTAATTAAGGATTTTGGCGATTTTTGCAATTGTTTTACCCTTAATTGTAATATATTGGTCATTGCACGTTTTCACTGTTTGATAAAAGCAACATGCATGACATCTCGAAGTGCGATCTACACAAAGTAACTCATAGGTTTGTAATGGCATTAAGTTGAATAAATAATAACCATTTTCATTTTTGGGTGAACCTTTCCTTTAAGAATGTAACATGGAAAAGATTGCTCTAGGCTGTGACACACACACAAACACACACACACACACACACACACACACACACACACACACACACACACACGTTAACAAAAACACAAAAACTGCACTGAACATTGCATGGTCTGTGTTGACTAATTACACTGTAGTGTTATCATTCAAAAGGATGAGAGAGACAGACAGACAGATAAAAAGAGAGAGAGAGAGAATGTCAGAGAGATGTTTAAAGAGGAAACATCGATCGTGTTGCCTTGACGACCAGATCTCGCTGCACCTCTCTGCCGTTCAGTCGTTCTGACTTGTTGCTTGTTATTTCTGTGTTTTGTGCCTTCGAGACAGAGCAGAAGACAAATTAAACAGCATTTATCGTTTTCCCTAAAATATTTGGACTTCTGTAACACAGGAGCGAACCAGAAATATAATTCAGAGCGGCTATAAAAACACCATCCTCAGATAATCTGAGTACAACATCATCTCGTTTAAAAGCAGCACGTTACATAAGTACTGCGATGGGACATCATGCAGTCGAACTTAACAGCAGATTGTAGCGTAATATAAAACTACAGAGACTTTAAAACTGCTCTGAAGGAACACCATGATACTCCTTCCTCTCTTAAAAAAAGAGCGATGGTGGCTTATATTAAGCAAGCCAACTATAGAGGTGCTGACACATACTGGGTTTCCATCACCCCAATTGTATGCACATTTTGAAGTTTCGCATCAGAAACAAGTGATGTAAATGCCAAATTTAAAATAAAAATACTTTTTTATGCTCGCTTAAGGTGGTTTTTGACTTATGCGAGAAAAAGTAAATGCAAATAATGGGAGATGGAAATGCATTTGCCGAATACATTCTGACATAGCGAACCCACATAACTGATCGTCTAGCTGGTTTCCGTTGTTGATGTCTTTATATATGGCGCTCGACGTCGTCGCATTGTCCTTGCTGTTAGTGCCTGCATCACAAATTCTGCATTTCGTCTTCTGTGCACAGCATTCAGTTTGGCAATTACAAGCTGCACTTGCACAATCGTAACCAAATGCAGTCTCGTCTCCATTTTCTAAGCGTGCCTTGTTTTATTTACCATGTAACCAACTAAGAAACCCCACTACTGTTATTTTGTGATTTGCTTCACCTTTTTCTTTTACTCACGACGTGCATCGGTTCTCAGTGAGGGTCTTAACGTGTGTGTGTGTGTATTGATTTGTGGTGTGGCCTGATTTAGTCCTGATTATTGACGTCTAACAGTGCTGTGTGGTGCGGGGTCGGTCGGTTGTGTTGTGTCGTAACGAGCGGATAATTACAGACTCCGAAATGTGACAGAGTTCTCGTGAAAGGTTAATATGTACTGAATGTGTTCTCGCTCTGTGGTCCTGTCATCATCTTTTGTAGACCAACAATGCTCTTAATAATTAAAGCTTGATTTGAGTCCTGCACGAACAGACCACGGTTTCACCGTAGTTCACATACTAGCTGTGCTATATGAATACATCGATTCATAATACATTTAAATAGTGTTTATGAATGATTTTTAACTGTGCATTGTTTTTGGGTTAACTTTAAACACAATCATTTCTATTACAGGAGTTTCTGACGGTTCCCTTGAGATGAATCAGTAATTAATTCATTTTCAAAGGCTTTTAAAATGTACGACCCTACAAGTAAATAAAACGGTATAATACTGTAAACACACAGTATTTTGATGGGATATTATGTTATTATGTTGTATGATCAGTCTATGGTTATGTTTACATGCACAAAATGTTGTCAATCAGACTGAATTTAATCCGATGGAAGGTTACAACAGTACAGTTTATATGTACCCTAAACATTGCAATCTGCATTTTAATTTCGTTTACATATACATTCTATATAATCCAAGCCAAGCACACAGCCAGGGTTGCCAGATCACATATCAAAACCAGCCTAATGAACATCAGGTAAAACTAGCCCAAAAGCATCCCAATAACTATTCACAGCCCAAAATACCAATAACTAATGAATGAAATCCTTTCATCTTTAAAAAGTTTAAAAGTAGCCCAAATCTGAACCCCACCATATACATGCATGTATGTACTGTATGTATGTGTATATCTGTCTGTCTGTCTGTCTGTCTGTCTGTCTGTCTTTTTATAGGACAGTAGATAGTCTGTATGTCTGTCTACCTATACAGGACAGTAAAGTATATATGTATGTTTGACTGTATGTATGTTATGTATGTATACGTATGTATGTATGTATATAACTTTCTATGTATCTATCAATGTATCTCTATCAATGTATCAATGTATCTCTATCAATCTATCAATATATCGCTATCAATGTATCTCTATCAATGTATCAATATATCCCTATCAATGTATCTCTATCAATGTATCTCTATCAGTGTATCAATGTATCTCTATCAATGTATCAATGTATCTCTATCAATGTATCTCTATCAATGTATCTCTATCAGTGTATCTCTATCAGTGTATCAATGTATCTCTATCAATGTATCTCTATCAGTGTATCAATGTATCTTTATCAATGTATCTCTATCAATGTATCTCTATCAATGTATCTCTATCAATGTATCTCTATCAGTGTATCTCTATCAGTGTATCAATGTATCTCTATCAATGTATCTCTATCAATGTATCTCTATCAGTGTATCAATGTATCTCTATCAATCTATCAATATATCGCTATCAATGTATCAGTGTATCTCTATCAATGTATCTCTATCAGTGTATCAATGTATCTCTATCAATGTCTCTCTATCAATGTATCTCTATCAGTGTATCAATGTATCTCTATCAATGTATCGATGTATCTCTATCAATGTATCTCTATCAATGTATCTCTATCAATGTATCTCTATCAATGTATCTCTATCAGTGTATCAATGTATCTCTATCAATGTATCTCTATTAATGTATCTCTATCAATGTATTAATGTATCTCTATCAATCTATCTATGTATCTCTATGAATCAGTCCCTCCAGAAAAACGTGATTATGCAATTGCATGATTCAAAGCATAATCACCCAAAATGATTTTATAATCCCCGCTTTTTCGTCGCAAACATCACATATAGCAGAAAGTTGAAAAATTTTACATTTACCTCACACAGACGCACTCAGCCATGTCCCCTGTTGTCATGGGAACGTTATTAAGTGACGTAATTATGTGACGTGAACATCAATGAAAAGCTGCAAAAGCTGCAAACAGTTGCAATTTCATCACATAAAATTGCATAAATATCCCACATATTCCATCGGATTTAAAAAAAAAAAACGTGCCCCAAGATCAAGTATTTTCGCGACAATCACAAAAAAAAAAACTCTGATCAATGTATCAATGTATCTCTATCAATGTATCAATGTATCTTGATCCATCCATCTATCCATCCATCCATCTTTCTGATGAGGGAACATCCAATTCCACAATGAATTCTGTTATCTGTGCCACAACATGAATCATTAGAGTTATGAAACGTGTGTGTGTGTGTGTGTGTGTGTGTGTGTGTGTGTGTGTGTGTGTGTGTGTGTGTGTGTGTGTGTGTGTGTGTGTGTGTGTGTGTGTGTGTGTGTCAGAGCTCACATACTGTCACATTACCTCAGAAACTGTATTCAAACTGACCTCAAACCAGTTCTGACTCCCCCAGGAGTAAGAGAGAGCGAGAGCGTGTGTGGATGTCAGGCACAGGATGAGCCAATGAACATGCATTACAGCAAAAATATGTCTCATGAAAAAACATCCTGCATTAATGTAAAATGATGAATATATTTGAATTGCACTTGAGAGATATTTTGTTTGCTCTGTGCTTTGAGAACACTGGGTAGACACATACACACATATACAATCTCAGACTTGAACCCAGCATGATTGTTATTGCAGCAAATCAGTGATATTTGCTACTGTGCACTATTGCCATTACTGCAACTAAGGGTTGATGATTTACATTTATACATTTGGCAGACGCTTTTATCCAAAGCGACTTACAGTGCAAGCTATATATTTTGACCAGTATGTGTGTTCTTTGGGAATCAAAGCCACAACCTTTTGTGCTGCTAATGCAATACTCTGTACAAGTTGAGCTACAGAAACATCTAAAAATCATGTGACCTGAAGAGATGGTGATCGGTGGTGATGATGATCCATCCTGACTGAAATACAGAGATGGCTTTGCAACTGCACACTTTATGCTCAGAACACCTTAGAAATCACATAGCAATGCCTTAGCAACCGCATAACAACCCGCCAACCGCACAGTACCCCCCCAGCGTGAATGTTGGCAGGCAGCATTTACATTTTCTTCAGAAAATTGAACTCAAACTCAAATCCGTGTCTGTAATCTGCCCATCTTTAAGACTTCAATGATGAACGTCTCTCTGTTCGGTTTTGTGTTTCTCTTCATCTCATGACACACACGTTCTCTAATCTCAAATCCGCACTCGTCACATCCTCAGGCTATATTCATCCTCAGCTGTCTATCTCTCTCTCTCTCTCTCTCTCTCTCTCTCTCTCTCTGCACACCAAACGCTTCACCCACGCAGGATTACAAACCCCCTATGCACACAAAATACACAATCACATGCACAAACAACAACACACACACACAATCAGCATTTTCCTCCATAGGCAGTATTTTAAGCTAGAAGTACAGTCCCATTTTTTTTGTACACACGAGAGTCCATATACAGTACAATGCGCATAACACAACTTGCACCGTCGGTTTTTTGTTATTTTTGTACGCGTAGGTTGCACATGCGCATACAGGAGAGTGTGTAGCCCAGGAGTTTTTATCACATTTGCATTTGTCACAAATGCGCATGCTCGAATGTCTATGTACACGTACAAGTCAAATAAATTATGCATTGCAAGGCTGTGCGTTTCACTGCGCGTGTACTTGTGTACAATAGGGATGTGCATGAATGGTTGAATTGTCAGTCTGCTATAATAATTAAAATAGAAAAAAATGCTATTTGAATGTTTGTTTGTTTGTTGTTTATGTCAAGTCCGCAAACTTTAAACTTCGCTTGTGGTTGGGGCTATCAATTCTGTAAGATCAAACAGTACTGTCTTCATACTAACACCAGTGATTTAGATGCAGCCTTCGCTCCGCATCCAGTTGTAACGCAATTTTTCTTTAGGCTTTTTTTACATTTTCAACTTAAAAATACATGTATATACACTCACCTAAAGGATTATTAGGAACACCTGTTCAATTTCTCATCAATGCAATGGTATAATGGTGTGGGGAATGTTTTCTTGGCACATTTTAGACCTCTTAGTGCCAATTGGGCGTTGTTTAAAAGCCACAGCCTACCTGAGCATTGTTTCTGACCATGTCCATCCCTTATGACCACCATGTACCCATCCTCTGATGGCTACTTCCAGCAGGATAATGCACCATGTCACAAAGCTTGAATCATTTCAAATTAGTTTCTTGTACATGACAATGAGTTCACTGTACTAAAATGGTCCCCACAGTCACCAGATCTCAACCCAATAGAGCATCTTTGGGATGTGGTGGAACGGGAGCTTTCGTGCCCTGAATGTGCATTTCTCGGCAGTTCTGAAGGCGAAAGGGGGTACACAGTATTAAATTGTGACAAAATTACAAATACATAAAACTTTAAAAAATAATTGATGTCATTTAAATAAACAAATATTTGAATACAGTGTTTTTCCATTGCGTTGTTCAGTGCCACTGGCAAAGCTGAAATGCTTTCGCTTTGGGACATGTTTAATACACTTAGGGGCTATTTCCCAAACAGGGTTTAGATTAATCCAGGACTAGGCATTGGTTATATTAAAGAGACACTCCACTTTTTTTTGAAAATATACTCATTTTCCAGCTCCCCTAGAGTTAAACATTTGATTTTTACCGTTTTGGAATCCATTCAGGCGATCTCAGGGTCTGGTGCTACCACTTTTTGGCATGGCTTGGCACAATCCATTGAATCTGGTTGGACCATTGGCATCGCGCTAGAAAAATAACCAAAGAGTTTCGATATTTTTCCTATTTGAAACTTGGCTCTTCTGTAGTTACATCGTGTACTAAGACCGACTGAAAATTAAAAGTTGTTATTTTCTAGGCCGATATGGCTAGGAACTATACTTTCATTCTGGCATAATAATCAATGACTTTGCTGCCGTAACATGGCTGCAGGAGGCGCAATGATATTACGCAGCACCCGAAAGTAGTCCCCTTGGTAACTTTCAATAGCAGGGGACTATTTTCGGGCCCTGCGTAATATCATTGCGCAGTGTCCCTTTAAGTCGTTTTTACAAACAAACCTTACAAAAAAACAATACTGGTATACATCTTGAGACAAAACAATAGCACTGATATGTTAAAATATGTCAGCGCAAGGTATTTTTAAATTAAGGCAGCTTAAACATGCATTTTAGTCTGGGACTAGGATAAGCCCTGTCCGGGAAACTGCTCATCATTAATGTATAGCACGCCTTCGAAAAAGTTTTCACCCTGATTACATTTCCTTGACTTCTTATAAATGCAGTTTTTGCAAACTAAACACTTTATTGGCGTTACCTACCACCTACACTTCAAAACGGTTAAACAATACAGCAAATGTTCAAGGCAACCCTAAAAAAAACACACACATTTAAATGTAAATAAGACATGATTATAGCTCAGAAATCACTAGTTCTGCAAACATCAAAAAATATATAATGCACATCGATTGGCTGTCGCAGGGCGTTTTTCGCTTGATATTTGCATAAAGATGCTCTCGCCTAATTTAAATGCTTTCTTCTCTCTACTTTCAGTCCCACAATGAGCATAAAGCTCAACTTCCATATGAATAAAATGAAAATCCTTGTTACGCTATGCCCATTTGCTCATTCCTTCATTTAGTTTGTGTGGCTGCGCACACATGCAGCTAAGAGGAAACATTGCTACTATTCCATATTTATACCTATTATTAATAGTATTATATATCATTTTATGTATAACTTCAATGCATTGTAATCGGCATCTGTCAAAAGTAAAAATCTAGTCGCCTATATCAAAATGCATCGTTAGTCACACACTTTACATAAGAAGCACCCTTAAGAATCCATTTTAATTAGGATGCTGTATGTCAGGAATGTTATCAAAGCAGCTCCGTATATTTTGGTAAAGAGCCAGTTCTTGATAATTTTGGGAGTGTTGGAGAAAGTGTAAGAGATGGAGTGACAACGCGCATATATGAGAAAGACAGCAAGAGTGGAAACACAGGCAATCAACTGAAGACAGCACTCCATCTGTCACGCACATGCCGAAAACACAGATGCAAAGCATGCAGAAATCCTTTTAATAAGCACATTTCCACTGCTTTTACATGTTACTGTAGTAAATCAACTGAAGTACAAAGACTGCCCACAGATCTGTATATCCGTGTGACAGGCTGTGTCTAAAAATAAAGTTCGTAATTTTTACACCACAAGCAGAACAAAATGGAATTAATTCAACATTCACCGCTTATCTGCCATTGTTCAGAAAAACAGATAACCAGTGCTGGTTTAATAGCAGCTATAAATAAATGACTAAATAAACAATGATTGTAGGAACAATAAAGGAAAATGCATAGACTAAAAAAATGGACGTAGTGTCAGTGATGTCACCCATAAGTTTGTGAAGAGCTCTTTTGAAGCCAATAGTAGGCGGCGCCTGCCATCGCCATCACCGGGCATCACTCGCGGATAACCAAAAGGGGAAAAGGGGCCGGGTGTGGGTGAAGCTGAGGTGGCTGGTAGCTGAAACCACGCCCACCTAGCTCGACTCTAGTGGCAGCAGTGGCAGTTCACCCATCACTCAAGTGGCCACGCCCCCTTAATTATGCAGAACTTTAATGGTGCATTCACACGGGGCGTAAGAGTTAACGCTTCCCATTCACTTTTAATGGGTGGGTGACGTCATGCGTTGTCGACCTGAACTGTGGATCCGTCTGCGCCGCGTCAGTGCTGTTGCTCGCGGCAGAAGTTGAACATTTCTCAACTTTTCAAGCAGCAACGTGTGTGTCAGCCAATCAGATTGCCTTATGCAAATGGGTGATTCTCACGAAAACTTGGTTTTAAAAATGTCAAGCATGAAAATGTAAAAATTGCTTAAAGGGATACTTCACCGATTTAGCATTCAGCTTTGTATCTGTAGAAACCCGGCAGTATTACTGAATGACCATGTTTCCCTCCCTCATTTCCCCCTGAGAGGAGAGATATCTGCATTTTGGCTCTGCAAAAAAGTCCTCCGATGATGTAATATGACGATTTTTGCATCATCGGAGGACTTTTTTGCAGAACCAAAATGCAGATATCTCTCCTCTCAGGGGGAAATGATGGAGGGAAACATGGTCATTCAGTAATACTGCCGGGTTTCTACAGATACAAAGCTGAATGCTAAATCGGTGAAGTATCCCTTTAAATTTACTTTTTTCCCACCAGACATTGAAAAACAAAGTCTGGAGTAAATGGGGACATTAATTTAAAAACTTTTACTTATCATTTAACACTTTTTGTAACATAATTTTAAAAAATAATCCTAAAAAATCTCATTACCGCAACAGTCAGAAAACATCAACACTGACATATTTTCAAAATGACATGACAAACCTGAAAGAACATAATTTGGAGATTCTGCACATGCATTTAAAATCAAAGTATTATGCTTCTATTAATTAAATTAACATTTAATAAGCACCTGTTGCGGTAATGATAATCAAAATGTCTTGCAAGCATTCTGACAAGACAATATTTCAAATTAACTGTAAAAAAATGATCTTACCTGGTAGCCATCTTGAAGTAACTGGTCCATGTGCTTGGTCACTCAAAATCAAACTTTATTAAAATTCTGTATGTGTGCTTAAACTGTTCTCAAAAAGTGTTGCGGAGGATGAGAACATCAGGCATGGACACATCATTTTCCAAATTTTTCTTCATTATTATTATACATGAATATTCAGTAAAAAAAATCTGTCATCTAAAGTAGTCTAGCAAATCATCCATTTATTTTTTTTCTTAATATTTTTGTGTTAATTTTATTAAATTACAACATAACGCATGTTCAAACACAGCCGAACACATTGCGGTAATGAGAATTTCAGCAGAAAATGAGATAAAATTTCCAATTATAAATTCTTATGTTGAAATCACACATTGTGCAAGGTAGAACACAGTATTGTGTTAATTCTGATGCTTTTTATTGTTACTATATTACACATTTTAAAGCTAAAATCATTAGTGCCGTGGTGTTTCAATGGTTTCGTGAGAATCACCCAAATAACCTAGGCAGAGCCACCCAATTACATTTATGGAAGACTGGAGCATCTTTTGTGGCCACTGTGATTGGCTGTTGGCCACACTTCAGACAATCCTTCCGTTAAGCGTTAACGCTTACGCCCCGTGTGAATGTACCATAAGGCTTAATATAATTTAAACGGATGCGTTACAAAAAAATTCACCACCTCACAGTTGTCATGAAGGGCAAAATTAGCTATATAGACTAAAAACAGTTTTTTTACCAGACTGTAAACATTATTTTCCGCTGTGAAGTTGGGCAGTTTAACTCTTTCCCTGCCATTGACGAGTTAACTTGACAATTAAGAGAAAACGTTTCCCTGCCAATGACGAGTATTTCTGGCAATCTGCAATACCGCTATTATCCACCAGGTGGTTCCGCAACTTATACAACCTGGAAGCAACGCCTCACGTGAAAGAGATCAGATTCAGATTTACAAAAATTGAATTATTTTGGCTTTTTGCTCAAAATTGGGTGTTTTTGAAGAAACCTACCCATTTCAGGGGTGATAAGAAGAGAACTTATCAAGGTAGAATGATTTTTTTTTCATTTGATATATTGTATGTTTATATATTTAAAAAATAACATTTTCTGGAAGGCATTAAACTTTTGTAAAAATCATGAAAAAATGCTGCCGCTGGCTGGCAACTTTTTTTTAAAAGGGTGGCGGGGAAAGAGTTAACACAGAGGTCTATGGGAACTGCCTTTTGGAGCCAGCCTCTGGAAAAAATAAAGAAAAAAAATTAAATACATTCTGTGCTACACATACAGGTATTGTAAAGGTTCGAAAGATTTCAAATATAATGCATAACATGAGAGTAAGCAAATCATGACAGAATTATTTTGGAAAAATTAACCTTTAACCTTTACAGTATTGCTTATAGAGTGCAGCAGAGATGACGTTTTTTTTTTAGGCCAAACCCGGAAGTTAGTGGGACACTGGTTCCCTCGACAAAAAGCCTATTCATTTTTCCCATAGACTTTTGGATTATCGCAAAAAATTAACTAAAGTTCATGAAACTTACATGTTGTCCAACAAGATAATATTTACAATACAATGTTTATGAATTTGGAAGTCTTAATTTTTTACGCATTTAAACTTCAAAAGCCATAAAAACTAAACTAGAGCGAGTAACGCAATGCAAATATTCACTTTTGATGTGCATACAGAAATACGAACAGGTTTAGAGAAAGACAAAATATAACCAAACTAAAATGTAATCCATTATTTGACGAAGTCTTAACTATTGTAAAAAACAGAATGCTTTTATAAAACCTTTAAAAGACTTCTTCCGTGTGTATTTTCCAATGTTATGCATTATGTGATCATTCGAATGTGTTAGGCATAAAGATAACCTGTCGGGTGTATTGGGCGGCAAATTTTCACACAGGCATCTCAGCACGACACACTTTTCACACGTTTGATTAAGAAAATACAGAAATGAAGCTCTAAAGACGGACACACACACGAGTGACGCACAAAGCAGTAAAACACAGCACAAAGAGTAAGCGTGTCAAAATGTGCGTTTTCCCCACAGACTTAATACCAACTGTTCACCATTGCACGGATGGATTGTAGGAAGTGCCTCTATAATGAAAAACAACACCTCTATACCACGCACACTAACACATGCCTGAAACAACTCCCAAAACAGAGATACCATTCTGATAGATGAATGAATTATGTAAAGTAATGGCACGCCGTCTTTTACTAAACTAACACTTCCTACCTTCAGTGTGAAGTCTCTGTGAGTTTTCTGAAATCTCACCAAGGTTTTTCAGTAATGTCAGATACATACAGAAACACCATTGAAACTGTTTATCACTGTATTAAATTATTCTGTATAATGTGAGAAAACTTCAGATGATCTATCCTAAAAAATAAAACAGTAAAATGAATAAAATTAAATTAGGTCTGGAAGTTCATTTGTAGGCAATTGTCTTATATTCTGACCAATAAAGGTTATCTATCATAATATTTATTATTCCTATATCAAAGATTCCCCACTATGTTTTTCTCTTCAGATCCACACAAAATCTTCTGCTATGCCGCTGAAGCCGATCATTTTTATTGCATTGATGACAGCCAATCAGTTTAATCAGGATTCTTTACTGATTGGTCAATTTCAGATGCACTACTTCAAGAGGAGATATGAAACTAACAGAATTAAAAATTTAATAAGTGTTTTGAACTGGAAACATACAACCCATATTTCTTTTTCGAACCGTTTCATTTTTCTATTTCCATTCGCATTCTTTGTTTTTTTCTCTCTTTTCCATTTCATTATCCATTCGTTTAATTAGCGTCAGCGGTGCGCTAAACACTTGTACATTAATGTGGATCTGTCTCTAACCTATGGAGTACCAATGTATTATTAAATGCAATTAATTTTGCATGACAAAATTACAGATGAATAAAACATTACAAGAGAGCAAGGAGAAATGTGGACGGTGCAAGCGGCCAATTAATTCTGATTAAGCTGTCAGTCTTTCATCACGGGGCCAACAAGATGAAAAAGGGGAAAAATGCAATTATAAAATGGAAGAAATTCTGCAAAATATGGAAAGAGAGCGAGAGCAAGGAAAATGAATAGAAAGGAAGTGAAAGGGTAAGACAGAGAGAGAAGAAAAGACATTAAAATTAAGAGACAATTTAATTGAATATCTTTTCAGCCAAGTATACAGATCCTCTCCTCTCTAAGTCATACCGTATTAGCAGCCAATCAAATCTCTGCTCTGATGTGAAGGTTATATTCACAAACTTAAGATGAGTTTATGTAGAAAACAGTAAATCCCAAAAGAATGACTTTATTATACACATACTGTATAATACACATTCTATATAAAATATAGATATAGTATGATACTATAATATTCAGGATATGGCTTGTGTCCCATCTTGGGGATTTGCCAGATGGAATCTGCTGACTTTTTTGTTTTTTTGTGGAATTCTTTTGAAAAAAATCTGAGGAATGATTTTAAAGGCGGGGTGCATGATCTCTGAAAGCCAATGTTGACATTTAAAATCACCTAAACAAACACGCCCCTACCCCAATAGAATCTGGACCTTCTTTTGATAGTCCCGCCCCACAAATATGCAACTCCAGACAATGATGTCATTTAGTAGATGCGCCCCTTACTGCTGATTGGCTACAAGTTTGTTTTGGTACTCGGCTCGACTCCATTTTCCAAAGTGTTTTTCAAAAACCATACACCCCGCCTTTAAATGTTTTTAAAAGATAGATGTTTTAGTCTAAATGAAATTGGAATATTCATTTTTTTTACAATTTTTTTTAAATTCATGTCGCCCCATAATCAAAAATGCAAATCTCCTCCCTTCCTCAAAACGATCTCTCTTTACTTCCAGTCATAAGGTATGGCATGTGGGCAGGGTACAGGATAAGATCACAGCGATTAGCGATTAGCAATTAGCAATCTAACCCAACTTCAAATGATTTAATTAAATGGACGAATTCAAGTCCAGACCCACCTTTTTTTTCATTTCAGAAGCCGTTTCACTCGCATATACGGAAAATAAGACAATCGCTACTTTCGTTTCGTGGCGACTTTAGGCTGTAAATGTACAATGCTATATTCTCAGAAGTGCTTCGCCTTCTGAGAATATAGTTCCCAGTATGTATACTGTTAAAAGATCGCTGTGTCTCATATTACCTTGTTATTTGTACACCGTGTGACTGTACAAATCACAACACATAAATAGGAAAATGTTCGCGTTATTTTGTCACTTATTGGGAGCAGTTTGCTAGCTGGAGCCATTCACTTCCAGTCTTTGTGCTAAGCTAAGCTAGCAGGGGCTGCGTCAGACAGAGTTACAGCACGCACGGAGATGAGAAAGGTATATGGACTTATCTAACTCTGGGGGATACGGTGAATAAGCTAAATTCCCCAAATCTGGGCGTGTTCCTTTAAATCCGCGGAATTCCGGTGAGTTTTCCCCAGAAATCTGGGGGTGCGGATTTCGTTTGGGCCTGCTTAATGTATGCTACCGTGTACCAAATACATTATAATTCCTAGACTTTCATGGATATTTCATATTTTTTTAATCTGTGCATTTGAACCTAAACAAGAGAGCTGAGGTTAGACTGAAACAGACTGACACGAGAGAGAGAGAGAGAGAGAGAGAAAGAGAGAGAGAGAGAGAGAGAGAGAGAGAGTGTTAAAGCGAGAGTGGGAGAGAGAGACCGACATACAGACAATGAAAGAGATGCAGAGAGAGAGAGAAACTGACAGAGAGAGAGAGACAGATAAAAAGAGACAGATAGACAGAGAGAAATAAAAAGAGTGAAAGAGAGAGAGAGAGATTGATAACGCAGGGACTTGTTCCTCCTGTGGGCTACAGCTGCATTATCTGTCGGCGGGCAAAACGCAGGAGAAAATGAATAGCTCCATCTTTTGAGAGAATGAGAAAGGCCACGAAGGCAAACATTAGAAATGAAGTGCAGAGATCTGTGGGGTTATGAGATCTTCTGGGAATGATAAAGCGCAGTATTTGGGTCTCAGACAGTGACCTTTAAGTTGTAATATTCCCCGGTCTCTCCAAACCTCTGCGAATCTGCGTAACCGCACTGAGATATGAGTGCGGCGATGCGTGTGTCACAGCAAGGTTATTAGTTTTCCATTCCGATAAATTTTCCTTTTAAAAGTGTTATTTTTTAAAATTCAGCTGATTTACTAACACGGCTTTGAGAAGGGTCTTGCATTCTTAATCAAAGTGCTTGCCAGTGACGTCACTTGCAGTCACCATATGCATTCTCTCTGCTGCATACAACGTCAACCGACAAAAAGATTAAAAGTTTGGTCGCAATGACAATTGTACAAAGATGCTGGAATTACTACATTTTCTTAACATAGCAAAAAAATGTATTTTAACAAAAATATTTTATTCCGCAGGATTTAATACATTTTAAGTTTTCAAGTGAGATACCATCGTTTCAATATTTAAAGAAAAGCTTATAATGATCAAAAATACAAAAGTTGCTATATCTAAACGGCAATGCAAAATGATAGTTTAACGTTATGCACATATTTATTTTGCTTTTATTTTAAACATATTTTGCAGTACGTTCAAGGGTTCAAAGTAGGGGCATAAACTACACGGTAACATAGTGCAACAATACATAAACATAAATACATGGAGTACGATCACCTCCACTATTTGCATTGCAAAAAGAAAAAATATATGCATTATATAAGCGATTCTGTTAAATAGTTTAGCTAATGCATACAATACCACAATCATTTTAAATAGCCCAATGTTTCAACAAAACATTAAGGGGTGGTTTTCCAGACAGGGATTAGACTAGTCCTAGACTAAAATAAATGAAGAGCTATCAAAAAAAAAAAAAAACTCGCACTGACATATCTTAAAATACATCATTGCCCTTTGTTTTGCCTCAAAATGCACACAAGTAATGTTTTTAGTAAGGCATGTTTGTTAAAACTAGTTCTATTTCATAATTAAACCAAGGCCTAGTCCTGGCTTAAGCTAATTCCTGCCCGGGAAACCACCCCTAACTCTTGACGACGAGTTATCTTGAGTCAATTAAGAGAAAACGCTTCCCTGTCATTGACACTTCCCTGACGGGTTTTTACGGCAATCTATATTTCCGTTATTTTCCACCAGGTGGTGCTCTTACCCAATTTATAAAACACTAAGGGCCCCTAAGGGTCTTTTGCTAGTTTGAACCCGGCACAATTATCATTTTCAAGTTTAGCGTTGTTTAAATAGCAAATGCATTTGTTGTTTGCAATTTTGCGTCTATGGCCGTTCTGGTCTGAAAACGAGTTGTGTTCAGGCGCATTGGCGCATTGCTTTTTTGAGGCAACTAAAATAGACTGCGTCATTGACCAACTAAAACCTTGTCTAAAGTCTAAAGTCAATGGAGCAATAGTGTTTTTGTTATTTAAAGAGCGTCTTAGTAATATGCGCCTATAAATGGGACGACAACACGGATTTGCTTATCACATACATGGATGCGCAGCAGCACACAAACGTTTAAAAATATAAAAAAAATAAAGGATTAAAATGTAAAAGATTACATTCCCCTGTCCGGGAAACCGCCACTTACTGTACTGTATGACTTTTCAAAATCACACAACTTCCCAAGTAAAGACAATATCCAGCAAAGACTTTTTTTACCAGTGAGCTGAATAATAGAAGACATAAAAGACTGCAGTGGATAAAAGCTATTCAAGGTTAATGTGATATAGGACGCCCCTGGATTCGCCCATCTAAAACACGTGTATCTCTTTGACTGATTTTATTGCACAGATTTAATTACAGGCAAAATAAATAAATCGATACATTTTGTCTGATGGGGTTGTGTTACCACAGCAAACTGAAGACACGAGCGTAACTATAAAAATTAATTTAAGAAAATATTGATCAGGAAAATTTGATGTGTTATGTGGATAATATAACACCAGAGGACAATAACATGATGCCAGGCAAAACTTGTCCTGTCTTAAAGGGATAGTTCAGCCAAAAATGAAAATTAACTCAGCCTCAAGTCATCCTCGATGTATATGATTATTAGAAAATGTACTGGCTGTTCCAAGCTTTATAATAAACGGTGCGTTTGATTTGAAGCCCCAAAATGTCCATCCATCATTCACAGAAGTAATCCACACGGCTTCTAAGGGGTTAATAGAGGCCTTCTGAAGGCAATCTGTGTGATTTTGTAAGATAAGCATCAATATTTAAAGGGGCCATGGCATGAAAATCTGACTTTTTCCATGTTTGAGTGCTATGATTGGGTCCCCAGTGCTTCTATAAACCTAGAAAATGAGAAAAAGATCAACCCAGTAACTTAGTTTTGGTAAACCATTCTCTACAAGCCCATGAAAAAATAGGTTGTTGAAATGTGGCTTTCCTTATGATGTCATTTTTCTCTTATTAAAATAATATCACCCCTTAATCTGAACTATCCAACCACAGCACTGACATTTATTGCAGAGAAAAGCACAATTGAGTTTTAATTGCAACAAACCAACATCATTGTGATCAGTGTTTGTATTTCATCAGCTCATTTGCATTGTAAAGGACACACCCAATATGGCACATTTTTGCACACACCTACAAAGTGGCAATTTTAACATGCTATAATAAATTATGTATATGGTATTTTGAGCTAAAACTTCACATATGTGCTCCGGGGACACCAAAGATTTATTTGACATCTTAAAAAAGTCTTGTGCCATGGCCCCTTTAAAACTTTACAAACTAAAATAACTAGCTTTCGGATAATAACCGAAGCACAATTCACTCCCATTTGAAAGCTTAAAACAGCCAGGACATTTTCTAATATATAACTCTAAGCTGAACTATCCTTTTAAGACAAGACAAATTGTGCCTGTTATCATGTTATTGTCATCTGGTGTTATCGTCCACATAACACATCATATTCTCATGATCAATATTTTCTTAAGTTCGTTTTTATAGCACCGCTAATACGTATATTCACAGTAGTGATGACAGTCATGTCATGTCTCACACAGGCCTGGACATCTTAATGTCAACTTCACTAAATCAAACAGGACATTGAGATCTCAGCATCACACACTTACATACAAACACAATCAACATGACAGCGCTATCCGCTGCCAAACACAGCAGCGCTACATGATTGGTTTGGCAGCGGTGAGCCAAGTCGAAAATAGCTGCTTGTCAATAACATTTACCATAGATTCACTGCAGTCTCTTTCCACACGGTCGAAACAAAAGTTCTGTTTAAAACCTACTGCCTACATAGACAGCATCCTGGCTGAAATAAAAGCTCATATGTAACCTTTCTGAAATGCTCTACATTGGCAGCAACTCCACAAAAACTGCAACTTGGGGCGACTCGACTCACTTGAGTCCAGTAAAGTTCTGTAGTTTGAGAATGTTGCTAAGCTAACAACGTGAATACGCTATAAAGCATAACAATACTTATACACAGTGCTTTGAATTGCTTGATTCTGATTGGTCAGTGGCGACATTTGGAAATGTGTTATTCCCAAGTAACTACCGCCTGTAATTGATAACACAGCATTTTATTTAAAGGTGCAGTGTGTAATTTTTAGAAGGATCTCTTGACAGAAATGCAAAATAGTATACAAAACTATATTATTAGGGGTGTATAAAGACCTTTCATAATGAACCGTTATGTTTTCATTACCTTAGAATAAGACATTTTTATCTACATACACAGAGGGTCCCCTTACATGGAAGTCACCATTTTGTGCCGCCATGTTTCTACAGAAGCTTTTAACGGACAAACTTTTTTATTAAGTTGTCCCCAACAATGACATGTTTGTCCTGTGTTGGCTACCGTAGCTTCTTTATGTGTTTCAAAAGCAAGGGGTGAGCTGTGAACTGAGCTGTTGGTTGCAATATGCAATCTCACCACTAGATGCCGCTAAAATTTACATACTGCAGCTTTAATATACGATACATATGCATAATAATAACATTTATAATATTATAAATTGCATGTCTTGATTTGTTAATGTTTTAAATTGAGTTCAGCATTTAGTGGTAAGTTTTAGATTGTATTTAATATTTTAATACATATACACTCACCTAAAGGATTATTAGGTGTGGGGGATGTTTTCTTAGGTCAATAGAGCATCTTTAGGATGTGGTGGAACGAGAGCTTCGTGCCCTGTATGTGCATCCCACAAATCTCCATCAACTGCAAGATGCTATCCTATCAATATGGGCCAACATTTCTAAAGAATGCTTTCAGCACCTTGTTGAATCAATTCCACGTAGAATTAAGGCAGTTCTGAAGGCATAAGGGGGTCAAACACAGAATAAGTATGGTGTTTCTAGTAATACTTTAGGTGAGTGTATTTTACTGTCAATGGCTGCTGATAATAAGCAAACATAAAAATATTATAATAATTTATTTGTAAACGTTGTTGATTTATTTTGAGGTAAGATATTTTGAGGAATGTTCAGATCTGGGGCACCATTTACTTCCATAGTAAAAATATTTTCCAATTATGGAAGTGAATGGTCCCTCAAAATATCTTCCTTATTGTTCGGTAAAGGTTTGGAAAAACCTGAGTGTGAATATATGACGAGAGGATTTTTTTTCCCTTTAAGAGACAAAATAGATAGTATTTGTCATGTAGATTCAATATTATAGAACCAAAAGTTATTCAGAAGTCGTCCAATTATCTGTGAAAAATTATCAGTTTATCTCTTACAACACCGAGAACCTCGCTGAAGTGCAAAATGAAAAATTCTTTCATCTTTCATCCACCCTTGTTTCAATACAAGAAATTTGAAATCGTTTCATCGTACAATAAAGGCGAGGGAAAACCGAGGCTGTCAGTCAATAACATTCTTCATCTCGTGTGTTTCACAGAAGCCGGAGAGGCATATGGTTTTGAAAGACACGAGGATGACTAAAAGATGACGAAATTTCAATTTCAGCTGCACTTAACGTTTCTCTTTTAGCTTTGACAATGCAACCTCTCTATCCAAAATCAAACTTGCATTTAAGTCTTTGTCATAAAGATTTACACACTGGATTCGATGAGAGATGGCACTCACACAAGCAGCAACAGGCCCATTTGTGTGGCAGATCTGGTGTGGCCGTTGTTGATGAAGGACAACGTGGAAAATTTGTCAGCGGAAATCAGCACTCCGCTGCTGAAGGGTGCACACACACACACACACAAGTATACCACAGCATTGGCTCTTTCACACACAAACAAACACACACACTTGCCCCAGGCTTATTACAGCAGCACATCACATTACTGCTGCAATTTTTTAAAGAAAAAAGAAAAGCATGCATGGGGGTGGGACTTAGTGACCTAGAAATCATGAGCGTAGCATTGGATCGTTATTCGCTTTGATGTGTGACTGTGTGCGCCTACATTGTAGATCATTGCCAAGTGGCTGCAACATGGAGCTCTCCCTCTTTCTCTCTCTCTCTCTCTCTCTCTATGACAGTTATGTAAAAGGCCTCATTTCATGAACACAAAAGCACATAGGAAAGACAAGACTTCTGCTCAGATGATTCAAAAAGCAGATCAGATTAGTCTTTTTCAATGCCACATTTGAACCATAAACAAGCTTGTTCATATTGTTGTCGCACTGTCTGCCTTATTCATTTGAATAATTTAATCATCACTTTTATTATTGCTCTTGCAGAGGTTATAACAAAGCCCTAACAGTAAATATTCAAATCCTGTGTGTAACTAGTCCCTCAGCGTTTGTGCGTTATGATGCTTAAATCATAACCTGTTTAAAAGAGTTTAAAATCTCTCATAATTTGCTCACCCCCTTGACATCCCAGATACATACTGCATACACTCTCAGTACGGTACCTTTTAAAATGTCCTAATATTAGTGATGGTCGTTTTCGAAGCACTTGAAACATTTCCGAATCTTTTGTTTCGAATCAGTGGTTCGGAGCTTGTTTCAAACTGGCCCAAGTCACGTGATTTTAGCAAACGAGGCTTCATTACGTCATAACTGTTTCAAAACGTTTCGCAAATCCGATGGTTCACCACTAGGGGGAGTTGATCACATGACCAGTGTCTAATATGTTTAGGTGAACTCGGGTCAGTTTTATTATGAAAGTTCATAAAACATGTATCCTTCTGACTAATAACACTGCCATTTTGTCTATTTATTGTTTATAGACAAATTTAATGACAAAAATGTGCATAATTAAAAGGGTAGTTAGATTTAATCATTTGTTTGCCCTAAATAAAACTAAAAACACATAATACACTTTTAATTATGTCTTAATTAAGTTAAATAATTTTTTTATTTAACATATTTTAATAAAAATCTTGCTATTATTTTGTAAAAAAAAAGTGTAAAATGTTTGGCCATATCTGCTTTACACTATTTTGACCAGCAGGGGTCGCCAGCGTGTGTGGTGTTTCGAACTGCTTCGAAAAACTGAATCAATTTTCGAAGCAATTGGTTCAATTGATTCGAAGCTTCGAAAAGCTTTGTTTCTCCCATCACTACCTAATATGTACCATTTAGCGTTTAGCATTTACTGTACCTTTGAGGTACTAGTATGTACAGTCATATGCAAAAGTTTGGGCACCCCTGGAAATTTCCTTAATTTTCATTTATAAATATTTGGGTGTTTGGATCAGCAATTTCATGTTGAACTATCAAATAACTGAAGGATTCAGTGAAATCGAAAAAAAAAAAGGTTTATTGGATTAACAAAAAATTTGCAATATGCATCAAAACGAAATTATACAGGTGTGCACCCCAACAGAAAAATCACATTAATATTTAGTAGAGCCTCCTTTAGCAGTAAGGACGCTGCCTATAGCCTGTAATGAGTGTCTAGATGAATGTATTTTGAATCATTCCTCCTTACAAAACATTAGGGCTGCACGATTCATGCTAAAATGTGAATCACAATTTTTCTCCATGGGAATTGAGATCCCGATTACCTCACCCGATTCTCTTTTTTTTACAAAAACATTTATTATGCATTTAAAGGAACAGTATGTAAGAAATTTATATCAATTAATCATAAAATGGCCCTCAACTGATGTTTATGTTGTCATGTTGTGTATTGGCCACCAGTTGTGTGATTGCAGTACCAGTTCTAGCCACAAGTTTTGTGATTGCAATACCAGTTTTGGCCACAATGCTAAATACTGTTCCTTTAACTTTCAAAAAAAAGTGCTACACGACTTTCAGTTATAATAACATGTCTTAAAAGTCTCTTTTCCTTATTTTAGACCCCTTAAAATTTAGAGTAATTAAAAATTTGTTGGCTGTTAAATAGCACGTATGCTTTTTGCACTATCAAACTGGCCAACCTTAAAACTTTAAAAACACTAAACCTTTAACTCTTTCTCCGCCATTGACGAGTTATCTCGTCAATCTGCAATACCGCTATTACCCACCAGTTGGCGCTATTCCGCAACTTATAAAACCCGGAAGTATTGCCCTAGGGCAAACAGCTGTATGTCCGTGTATGTTTTAAAGATCGCTCTGAATCTGATCTCTATCAAAAGTCCTTCACAAAAATGGAATTATCTCAGCTTTTTGCTCAAAATGTGGTGTTTTTGATGAAACCTACACATATTTGAGAGGTGATAAAAACAGAACACATGAAGGTAGGATGAAACTGATTTCATCTGTCTGTTCTTTTAACTCATATATAGTATGTTTATTTATTTAAAAAGGAGCATTTTCTGGAAGGCATTAAACCTTTGTGAAAATCATGAAAAATGCTGGCGGCGAAAGAGTTAAAAGACTAAACGATTAACATTTTAAGGCATCAAAGAGAAACGCAGACATGTTACAATGTTCCTCTCGTACTAAAAACCCTTTCTAATAGGCAACTTGTGGCGGTGACACAGAGGCCGTTTCTTGATCTGAAGGCTGCAGCCTCTGGAGGTCGCATTTCTGCGCGGGCATCATAATTTCAGAATATTAACAATTAACAGCATAAAGTTGACTAATATTTTTAGTTAATCATAAATTGATGTAGTATGTTTATGATTTGCGAATGTAATGCTCCGTTAACTCAAATGAACCAGGCTTGATGACGTATGCAGCCTGCAGCCTCCCGATTTAGAAACGTACGGAGGTAACTAATTTCCTTGCCTTCTTTCGGAACCAAGGTTGTTGCATCGTCACTTTCTCCGTCGCCACCAGGATTTTCCACAATAACGCTTGTTTATCCTCTCTTTTTGTGAAAATTGCCGCTCCAAATCCACCAAAGGGCTTTTCACACCTGAAATTGTTAACCCTGGGTTATTCTAAATAATCCAGAGCAGGGTTTCATAACCCTGGGTAAAAAGCGGTGCTAACACCGCTTTCAAATTACAGGTGTGAAACGCTCCTTAACCCAGGGTTAAAAGCGGGGTTTAGAAGGAAGATAACCCAGGGTTAAGCGCAGTGTGAAAACCCCTCAAGTAAATGACTGTGTTTAGGTCTGCCGCCTTGTTATACGTCACGCTGGAAATGAGATGCGGTCTGGGTCTGATTGGTGAATTAATAGGGTTTGGTTTTACCCTGCATGAGTGTGTGTTAGCAAGTTTGACTGATATTATAGCATCTTGGATTGTAATGTAAATACGTGAACACGTGAATGCAGCATCCTAATACAGGGAAATACTGTATATGCAAGTGAATCGCCGTAATCTAAAATGAAGATCGCATTTATGCATAAATCGAGATCGTGATTCTTTTTCGATTAATCGTGCAGCCCTACAAAACATCTCCAGTTCAGTTACTGTACGTTCACACCACCGCCGACTTGAGCTTCCAAAGAAAAGGAAAAGGAAAGCCTGTTGACGCTTTGGTCTGTTTTCTCTAAACTAATGTTTTGGTAAGAATGAAAGTTTACATCGTATGTTTCTTTGGAATCAGCCAGCAAAGAATGTCTAGGCTATATTCTGATTGGTTGCTGGCGTTTTGCTGCTGAACCGCGTCATAGATCATTATCATAAAGTTGAGCTTCTTTCAACGTTCTCAAAACACCCAAAATGTGATGCCGATGGATTTGACGCTCCTTGCAGCTGAGAGAAGCCAGCTTCCGATGTAAATGAATGATTTCCGGTAACTTTGGAAGCTCAAGTTGGTGGTGGTGTGAACGTACAGTAAGGTAGCTGTTGATGGTTGCCGAGCATGGACAGCCCACTTCAAATCACCCCACAGATGTTCAATGGTATTCAGGTCGGGGACTGGGATGACCATTCCAGAACATATCAGCATGTACTTATTCCTCTGCTTAAATGCTCGAGTAGATTTTGAGCAGTGTTTGGGGTCGTTGTCTTGTTGAAATATACTTCGACTTTGTGACTGATTTCTCAACATTATTCTCAAGAACCTGCTGATATTGAATGGAATCCATGCTGCCCTCAATTTTAAACAGATTTCCAATTTTACTGTGGGTAGCAAGTGTTTTTCTTGAAACACTTTAAGAAAATGCGTAACGCTCCTTGTTATGACCAAATAACTCAATCTTTGTTTCATCCAAAATGAAGCTGGCTTGTCCAAACCTCAAGCGACTCCGTTTGTGGCGTGTGTGCAGAAAAGGCTTCTTTGGCATCAAAGCACACTGAATTTATTGAACCATGCACGGTGACACCATCTGCAGCAAGTTGATGTTGTAGGTCTTTGGAGATGGTCTGTGGGCTGTTTTTGACCGTTCTCACCATCCTTTGCCTCTCCAATATTTCAAGTGGCCTGCCGCTTCTGGCCTTAACAAGAACTGTGCCTGTGGCCTCTGCCATAACCTTTTGTAGTCTTCCCCTAAACCATAATGTTGAACAATCTTTGTTTTCAGGTCATTTGAGCGTTGTTTTGAGGCCTCCATGTTGCCACTCTTCAATGGAGAGTCAAAGAGAACAACAACTTGCAATTGGGCACCTTAAATACATTTTCTTATGATTGGATGCACCTGTCTATGGCTTAATGAGCTCACCAAACCAATTGTGTTTTCTAATTAATCAGTGCTAAGTAGTTACAGGTATTCAAATCAACAAAATGACAAGGGTGCCCAAATTTATGCACCTTCGAGACAAAACAAGCCATAAGCAATTAAAAATGTTAATAACTTCACGTTAACACACAAATAACTTCAGATCTCATTGGTTCTTGCACGTCTCATTTCAAAATATCACATTATCGCTATGATACATTCAAGACTCAACAAGATTTCATTTTTGGTTTCAAGTTTTCTAATATCCCATTAATAGGGACGCATTGACCCAATACCTGGGATTGGTACCAGGGCAGATGCGGCCCTTTTTAAATGGATCTGATAAGGTGCAGTACTGTCAAGCTATAAAAAGACAACTATTATATAAAATCACCATAAACGTTTTCATCCCCTATAGACGGTTTCATCGGACCGACGTGCATTGTAGCGGTTACGCATCTGGGCTGGTGGCTAAACTGAACTCTGGAACGAATACCAAATAACAAATGTGTTGGTTTCAAAACACGACGGGAGACAGTGATGTGAAGGGAGGTTTGGCATTCGATCTCTAGTTAAGATTGTATACATTATTATTAAGGGTGTTAAGGGTGTCGTTGATGCTGCCGCCACGCCCCCATGTAACGTCCGGTCAGGTTGCCAAGCGGGAAAAAAAACACACCTGTTTAGTGCTGCTAGTCAACCTCCTCTAACTTCGCTAGCTACAGCCAGTTAAAAGATAGCATGGCAGATGCAGGAGACACCACGCGAGCTGCTCTTTAAATGGGAAACAAATAAACAGCAAGCACCTACCGCCTTCAGCTGAACTTAATCAGAACAGAGCAAGCGTGTACAGTAGAACGGTGTCTGTGACAGGATTGTTCGTTTCTCTGAACTGAGATCTGTTTAAGTTTCTGAAAAACTTATTTCAGTTGCTTAAGAGTTATGAAAACAGCATTTAAACATGACTTATTGGGGTATAGTTTCACAATCTCGTCTGACGGTAATAAAAGCACGTTTTTACTGCGCACTACTAACATGGTAGGGCATCTCCGGGTTCAAGGTCAGATATTATATTTCATAATAGTCTAAAAATGGCATCGCATCTTTTTGTGCTTTAAAAAAATGTCAAATTGAGAATCGAACCGAATCATGACATTAGAATAATAATAATTTAAAAAAAATAATAATCGAATTGAGCATTTGAAGAATCATGACACCCCTAATTGTTAAATACTGTAGTACACATTTTTACACAGTAACGTATACCTTTTTTGATACGGTTTAGCTATGATTTGAACTAAGGTAATCTACATGTTGTTTATTTTGCTTGGACTCTAAAATAAATGTTGTTATTGATTCTATGCAACGTTTACCGCAAGTAACGTGTGTTTCACAAATGGCTATATAGAAAATCTGAAAGGTGTGGTTCTCGATTGGGTTAAAGAACTGGAGTAGCAGACTGAATAAAATTGCGTCATTCACACACAATAACTGTAAAAAGGAGAAACATCTGAGCAATAAAATATTCCTCTGTGCCAAAACTCCATTAGGTCTCTTTAACTCCGAAAGAGCACCATTAAATGTTCTTGTGGGAAGTCTACAGCAAACCAACTACAGCACATACACAGGTGTGTAAGAAGAGCCTCTTAAAGGTACAGTACATCAGACTCTTAGCTCAACAGTATGCAGATTAAACGACGATGAACTCAACTGAGCATGTTGGAGAAACATCTATTGTTTTCTGTTAGATGAACTGTATGACAAGACGGCAAGGCAAAAAGTGCCATGAGTAAAGCCACTGAGTGTGTGTTATGTGTGTTATGTGTGTTTGTGTGTGTGTGATGCTGATGCTGGCTGAAATTGCATTTTTTCTCATTACACTTACACTGATAACAGGCTTGCTGCCGTTTCTATGGCAACTATAGATCCCTCAAGCTGTGCCGTGCTGAAGGATCTAGAAAACAGTGGATAGGGCAGACACACAAACACACATGGATGTGCAAATATAAATCTTATGTACTCTCAACTGAGCTCTACGAGTTTCACATTTATGTGTTTCGTTACTGACCAGATTGACATCCACTGTCAGAAAAAAGGTTTACAACTGTGCCTTTTCTATGGGGTGATACCTTCAAAGGGTTAATTTTTGTACCTTTATGGGTATACAACACATTGAATTTTGTACCTTTTTGTGTACAGTATTATAACCTAAGGACCTATTGTGTACCAGTTAAATGTTAGGGGTACAAACCATTTAACTGTACCTTTAAAGGTTCAAAAAAGATCCTTAACTCTTTCCCCGCCATTGACGAGATATCTCGTCAATTAAGAGAAAACGCTTCCCCGCCAATGACGAGATTTTCCGTCTTTCCGCAATACCGCTATTATCCACCAGGTGGCAACTTTTTAAACCCGGAAGTATTGCCCTATGGCAAGCGGCTGCATGTCCGGGTCTGTTTTAAAGATCGCTCTGAATGGGATCTCTATGAAAAGTCCGTCACAAAAATGGAATTATCTCTGCTTTTTACTCAAAATGTGGTGTTTTTGCAGAAACTTACTCATATTCAAAAGCTGATTACAAAAGAACCACTTTTTTTTTTGAAAGCAGAGGGTCTGTTCTTTCATTTGGTATATTGTATGTTAATATATTTAAAGAAGAACATTTTCTGGAAGGCATTAAACTTTGGTGAAAATCATGAAAAACGCTGGCGCTGGCTGGAAACTTTTTTTAAAAAAACGCTGGCGGTGTAAGAGTTAAGAGAAAATGCTTTCCTGCCAATGACGAGTTTTTCCGGCAATCCATATTTCCGCTATTATCACACTAGGTGGAATTAAACTTTTGTGAAATCCATAAAAAGTGCTGGCGCTGGCTGGCAACTTAAAAACAACTGTCAGGGAAAGAGTTAAGCTACAGTAGTGTACCCAAAAAGGTACAACATTGTTTTATGTTTTATATACCTGTAATGTTGCGTTTACACCAGCCGGGGTAAAAACGCACTATTCGCGCGTAGTTGAACGCTTGAACATTTGAGTTTACTCGCTTCATTTGCGCGTGAAATTCTAGTCATTCGAGACATTCACGTGGAAATCCGCATCATGGGAGGGGCTTTTGCGACTCTGCTGAGACTCCGCTCGCTTCCTGTAATCTCGTCACTACTACAAGGTCCTGATTGGTTAACGTGGCGTAAAAAATCCACAGAAGTTCAGATTTTTCAACTTGCGTGTTTACCGTGGCAACGCTCAATTCGCGTGGAACACGTAACGCGACGCAGGATGCCTAATTGCGTCTTTGCATTGACTTAGCATGTAAATCACTCGCGCTTGCCGCCTCTACCGCGGCTGGTGTAAACGCAGCATAAAGGTACAAAACGAAACCGTATGGTACCACCTCAGAGACAGTAAACAATACTTCTATTAATATTAGTTCATATTAATTTCATCACATACTAATACAGTTTTAAATCAAAACTGCATGTATACATTAATTAATGCACTAACACGAACAATTGTATGTACATTAAAGGTGGTGTGTGTACATTTTAGCAGCATTTAGTGGTGAGATTGCGAGTTGCAACCAATGGCATACCCCTGAATTTCAAAACACATATGGTAGCTTCCACAGGAAAAACATGTCGTCATCTCAAACAACATAGGGACGAAACACGCTATGTAGATCAGTTTTGTCTGTTGAGGGCTACTGTAGAAACATGACGGCGCCTTCCATGTAAAAGAACCAGCTTGTATGGAGATAAAAATGGCCAATTCAAAAACAATACATTTCATTATGAAAGGTTATTATACACCACTGATAAGATAGTTATGTATATTATATTGCATTTCTGTCGAGAGATTCCCCTAAAAGTTACACAACGCACCTTTAACTATCGTTAATAAATGTTGATAAACTATATTGCTCATTATTCATGTTAGTTAATATTTACTAACGTTAAAGTCCCTTGAAAGTCAATTTTGAAAATTGGAAATGGTAAACGTTAGAAATGTTAGAAACGGCAGGCTTCCCGAGAGTGGGTGGGGTTTCAGCACAAACAGCGGACCCGCCCCCAGTGTTTGAGAGCAGAGAATCCTGCATGTTTATTCGAGATTTTGAGAAGTTATTTTATTTATTTGGCTTTTTTTAATCATTCAAACTTGGCTGGGTGGTTAATATCACGTTTCTGTGGTGTCACAAACTCAGAACATATTTAATACTTTAATACAGGGACTTATTAACAAATACAACCTTGTAAAGTGTTACTGTGTAATGTAAACACATTATTTAAAATATATGCTGGATATCCAAACGAACAGGTCATCACCAACATACAGTCATCAGTATGTGTGTGTTACCTGGGATCAAACCCATGACCTTTGTGATACTTACACAAAGCTGTAACTTTGTTTAAAATCAATTTACCTACATTTATTTAAACACTTAAATTTTACTAAAGAGTACTCAACATCTCCAGATGCACAATGCAGGTTTATGAAGTGAAACTAAGTCTTGTTTTATACTGTACGCAAAGCCCAACACCCAAGTGTTTCTGTTAATTCCGATTAAAGGAATTAAAGACGAACAAGCTTGGATAACCAAGTCAATGAAGTCCATGCCTCCCTTGCTCCATTGTTCCTTAATTTCCCTAAATGTATGCCGACTGTGTGTCCACATTTGTTTTTCTTGTTATCGCTGTTCCGTCCTGTGAATTGGCCCCGCGGGGATTCATAAGCTTTGACCTAAACCGAATTAAAGAGAGTCGAGCTAAATTGGATGAAATCAAAGCAAATCAAATCAAATGGGGCTGAATTCGATTAACCAAAATTAAAGTGAGCTCAATCGATTTTGAATGAATTGAACCAAACTCATCAAAGTAAATTCTCGCCAAATTGTCACACTTTAGTGGGAGCAAAATGGCTACATGCCAAAAAAAACTTTAAGTATTAAGTAAATAAAATTACATTGATACATGCAAATATATTTACAACGTACATTCTTGCATGGTGTTTAAATGTTTTATGTAATGTAATGACTCTAAACCCTCATAAACATCATACATTCCTCCTAATGGATAAAATGAAGGAACCAGTTGTCTCAATTTTTATTTATATCTGTAACTACTTGTGGGTCTCAGATATATATCCTTAGACCAAGAGATTTTACAAATGTCTTAATGTCTCACATCCTGATGTCATTTTGTGATCATTATATAGTTATTTTTATTAATGGTATTGCTTTTGTTTTTATTAATTTTTACTTCTTGTTTTTCCGGTGTATTGTGATTCAATGTACAGCACTTTGAGAAGCTGATTTTAAAAGCGCTTTATACAAATAAAGTTTATTATTATTATTATTATTAGAGTTTTAAGAAGAGATGTGAACAATATCACAAACTGAGATTTCATTATGAACTTAAACATTTTTCATTAAATCCATCCATTTAACCTGCTTGTTTAAGCTATATAATTTACATTAACTTTACAGCTGTCAATTGATTAAAATATTTTATTTAGATTAATCGCATGATTGTCATGAGTTTACTCGTGATTAATTGCAACTTAATTGCACATTTTTATCTGTTCTATATTTAACTTAAATTAACACAAGTTTTTTTTAAACTTTAATCAATGTGGGCGTGGACAGATAGGGATGTTTTATGCAAATTTATGTTTACTATTAGTAAAAGAGTCTGCAAAAATAATTTAGAAAAAATCCAGTTAAAGGTTCAAAAAACTAAATCACAGAATCCATATCTTAAAATCATCACTGATAAAACTAATAGATTTCGCACACACAAAGTCAAAAGCAATATTAATACATGTTAACCTTTTTGTTTCTTTTATTGATTGATTGACATTGAGACAGAGACACTTTTAAGATCTACTGTAATGCAAGGATCTCATATAGTGTTACACATTATACCAAACATTTACTTAAGACATAACAGATTATATCTGCGTTAATTCTTGTCAAAACAGATATTTTGTAACTGTAATTCTGTCTTTATATGCATATATCAGTGTTGCGCGCCTGTGTGCATGTTTCAGATGTGTCTGTCAATGCGAAAAAGATCGTTTTCAAGTCTTGCCGCTCTTAATAACTCTTTAAACATCAATCAGATCTCATACTTCAAAACTATTTTAACATCAAGCAAGTTCTGTATTTTATTTTCTAATTCCTGCAGGTTTTAAAACCGAAACCAAAATCTCACATCCTTTGTATTAGGGTCATTCTACAAAAAATGCTTTTGCAGACCCCTTAATTATTTAATTTGACCCAATAATCCCATAATGATATATATTTAATAAATATAGACTGTCCTTAACATGATGAGAGAGTTTATTTGTGTAATTTTCTTTTTTTTTACTTTTTTAAAAATTTTTTTTAAATGTCTTGTGCTGAAAATTTCCCTGTCCCATTTATCATAAATTGAAGTTTTAATGTGTAATTATTATTTAAAAACATGTTTTTTATAAAACAAATCTATTTACCTTTAACCCTGTATGAATTAACTACAACACTGAAATGGTAAAATACACTATTAATATGAATAATATCAAATAAATATTTGTCCCCAACACTTTCATTTTGAAACAATGTATCAGCTTTCAAGTTTTTAATGGGTCAAGAGGTCAGTGAAAGAAGAGCAAGTTTGGTGGTACAAAACAAAACATAGCGCTTTTCCAAGCGGATTCAAAAGAGTAACTATATTTTATGGCGTAATATCACTTTTGGTAGTACTTCGACTCGACGCAGTAACACCCTCCCTCTCCCATTATGAGAGTGAGAAGGGGAGCGGACTTTTCAGGCGAGTCGAAGTACTCCCAAAAGTGCTATTACGCCATAAAATATAGTTCCTCTTTTAAATCCGCTTAGAAAAGCGCTACGTTTTATTTTGTACCACCAAACTTGCTCGTATAACTACTCGTCTTAAATAGGAAAAACGTTGATGTGTTTGGTCACTTCTAACTTTATCTCTAAATGGCAGCATTGAATGAATGGGGCTAAACTAAATGCTATCGTAGCGTCGCAGCGCGCTCCAGCGCTTACGTGCACACACACACAGATGATAGAGGGATGTATCAACAGTTCTTAGTTAAGGTAATAACATATTTTAATATTGAAAATGGGTAGACTATTCCTTTAAAGAAGTTTTGGGCGTTTTGAAAGAAGTTCATTTAAGCAGATTTCCATCACCCGAATTCCACCTTTTCTGTAGAATGACCCATTAGTTAAGCATTTAGGACAGTACACCTTTCAGAAAACGTACAAATAAAGATTATTTTAGACATTTGATGACTATTTACTGTCTAAGGCTGTGTCTTAATGTATCCAACAATGGGCTAGGCCATGGGTTAAACATAAATTGCACGTTGCATTTATCGCACGTTAATAAAATTAGTGTCGTTAAAATGACTTTACGTTTTTTTGACAGCCCTTATATTAACTCTTTCCCCGCCATTGACGAGATGTCTCGTCAATCAAGAGAAAACGCTTCCCCGCCAATGACGAGTATTTCCGTCTTTCCGCAATACCGCTATTATCCACTAGGTGGTATTATCCACCCTTACGCAACTTTTTAAAACCGGAAGTATTGCCCTACGGCAAGCTGCTGCATGTCCGTGTCTGTTTTAAAGATCGCTCTGAATGGGATCTCTATGAAAAGTCCGTCACAAAAATTGAATTATCTCAGCTTTTTGCTCAAAATGTGGTGTTTTTGCAGAAACCCACCCATACCCAAAAGCTGATTACAAAAGAACTACTGAAGGTAGGATGAAACGTTTTTTTCCTTTTTCGCTTGAAAGCAGAGGGTCTGTTCTTTCATTTGGCATATTGTATGTTTATATATTTGAAGAGGAACATTTTCTGGAAGGCATTAAACTTTTGTGAAAACCATGAAAAACGCTGGCGCTGGCTGGCAACTTCCTTCAAAAACGCCGGCGGTGAAAGAGTTAACAATTCATCAAAAACAATTAAGATATTTTAGGAGAAACATCTGAGACAAGGCTGAAACTACTAACAACAGAGGACTTTTATAAAATCTTTAATATTCATCATTATTTAATAATTTTGCTGCAGTGTCTGAAAGTTTGCAAATGACATTTTAATAATAATCCAGAATTTGCTATTGACACCAAAACATGTTTCAGCTAATTTCTGAAGTCTCACATTTGATTTGGCTTTAAATGCAGAATGAAAGCAACTGTCCAATAATGACTTGACTATGAATTCAAAACAAGTATTACTATCCCAACCTCCTCTGAACCCCTGTGGCCTGGAGCCCATCTTCAACAGACACTTAATGGAGATGCAGGACCTTTGCTGGCCCATCCGTGGCCTTCTCTTCAACACACGCACACATATGAACGCATACACGCTCGGGGCTTTCAACGTGACCCCAGTCGCCCTGTTTGCGTATTCAATTTCTCTCTATTTTCTCTCTGCCTTTCCTCTGAACTCAACGCGCTTGACATATTCCTGCACATATTACTCTATTCATCTTCTAGCTCTCTCTTTATTTATATTCTTCTTGCTCTCTCTCTTTCTCTCTATTGCATTCCAGACTTCTCTCTGATAAATACCCTAGTTATGAATTATATTGTAGTTTGTACGGGTGAACCAACCAGAGCGCAATAATTTCTCATAGCACAACAATATAATCTGACAACCCGAACGAGCCCTTAAATAAAGGAAACTAAGGCAGCGGCACCCATACGGCATACATTTTTCTGAAGCGTTTCAGTTGAATCATCTGAATTCATAGGAAATCGTTGAATTGTACAAGGGGGCTGACTTACTCACACCGGTGATAACAATACAACACGCATTAATCAATATTAGTGAACATCTAAACGATTGATTGCACGCTCGATTTATCCATTACGCATTCGTTCTTGTTACTCGATTCTTCCTGGATGTATTAGTTTAATCCGGCAGTTGGGAAAGGATAAGCAAGTCCGAGTCTCATCTCAGTTGACAGGACATTTGATGTGTAGACTCACAAATGCCAAGAATTTTCTTACATTTGCAAGCTGCAATGTGATTGGCTGGCTTTTCACAGTTTCTGGGAGTCAAGATACATAGGTTTAAATCAGTCAACTGGGAAACGAAATAGTCTTTATACCATAGTGCTGTGCAATATACCGAAAAGCCAAGAATACAACAAATGGCGATATCGCACCGATATGCAAAAATTGAATGACTTTAATGTTTCAAAAAATTATATATTGTCAAAGTTTTAGGGCGATGCAGACAGCATAAAGTCTGGTGAGACACAGAGAGAGATGGTTTCTTTAAAAAAAAATGAATGTGAAACATGTATGCTAATTATATAATTATCCGTATATATTTTAAAGGAGACATTTCACAAAACTTTTTTAAGATGTCAAATACATTTTTTGTGTCCCCAGAGTACGTATGTGAAGTTCTAGCTCAAAATACCATATAGATAATTTATTATAACATAGTAAAATTGCCAGTTTGTTGGTGTGAGCAAAAATGTGCCGTTTTATGGAGCGTCCTTTTAACATGCAAATGAGCTGATCTCTGCACTAAACCGCAGTGCTGTGGTTGGATAGTGCAAATTAAGAGGCGGTATTATCCCCTTCTGACATCACAAGGGGAGCCAAATTTCAATTAGTTATTTTTTCACATGCTTGCAGAGAATGGTTTACAAAAACTAAGTTACTGGGTTGACCTTTTTCACGTTTTCTAGGTTGATAGAAGCACTGGGGACCCAATTATAGCACTTAAACAAAAGTCAGATTTGCATGATATGTCCCCTTTAATATAATTTAAAAAGGTTTTATAGATACAACACGTACGTGAATTAAATGTCGACAAACTAACGCTAATGTTGTAAATAACACTCATTTTTTTGCAAAAAGCATTCGATTGGCTTCACAAGGCGTCAGAAGGTCACCAGGAGTCGTGGGGATTACTTTTGTATTGGATATGTAATACAACGTCAATTATTCCGCTTATACTACGGTTACCACACCTCAAGACACCGATCACATGATTTATTTAAAGGGATTCGTCCAGTTTTTGTACTTAAATCGCTATTGTGAGTAGGAACATTTCTTCCGCGTCTCATCCAATGGCTCTTTTGCTTGTTCCGAAATGTCATTTTAAAGCTGGCAATAGAGGCTTGAGCCATTGATGGCATTCGAATGCAGTTATTAATGAAGTTATTAGAAAGAGAGCGAGAGCGACAGAGAAAGAAAGAAAGAAAGAGAGAGAAAGAGAGAGCCAGAAAGAAAGGGCGAGCGAGCAAGCGAGAGAGAGGGGGCGAGGGAGAGATTGTGTGAACAAGGCTAACGTTACTTCAGTGCATCTCTAAACAGCGCTGTTATTGCCTCGGAAAATCGTCTGTCATGTTGTTTTTGTTAGTCCGTTATTATTAACTATGCGAAGTGATATGGAACTGTAATGCGGTCAAGAGAGCTGCCTGGAACTATGTTCACCATGCGTTTCCCAGAAAATAATTGCACACCTCAGAACGTTCATCAGCCAATCAAGCATTCAACGGACCTGTAGTATAAATCTGCTTTGTGAACTCTTAAAGTGGTTGAAACCAGAGATATTATATGAATCACAAAGCACTGGGGTTTCTACAGAACATATTTTTTTTATCGTTCAACTGAAGAAAAAATGTCACCAACATATCGGATGGAGGTGAGTTAATAAATATAACATTTTCATTTTTGGGTGAACTATCCCTTTCAGGATTTATAGTAAACCAATTAACAGCACCTTTTTCTGATGAAATTCAGATTTCTTTTACAGTAAATCATCTGCAATTTACTGTATATATACTTCAGAAAAAAGAGAACAGTGAAACTCAGTGGGCCAGAACAAGCCAGTGACTTCTGTTTCTAAACCAGTTCAAGTGTCACATGATCGACTGTTATTCCACCGATACCCTGTCTGCCTTCAACTTAGCTCCTGAAATAGTCTCTTCAGACTAAAATTACGCTCTACTGCTCTCTTTTACGATGAATTCACTCCAAACACACATACCGTACACAGAAATACACTTACACATGTCCCTAAGAGTAAAAGCAGCCCCCTTTTTAAGACACCCAGTTTTTAAACCAGGCTACATTCGAGCAGCATTCATAACACACACAAACAACTCTCAGTATGAAAACGATGACTTGCATTATTGTAATTTATTGTGCTACACGCCCCATTAAGACCAGCTGGATGCCTTGACATGAGAATATAAATGATTCACACAAACCTGACAAGAACATGTACAGGTCACATTTCACCAACCCTCCAACCTCATGAAAGATTCAAATGCAATACATTATACTTAGCATTATGAAAATCAAGTTTTCATTTAAAAAACAATTACTTGCATTTGTACCGTGATGTGAAAAATGGTTCCTAGCTGTCACTGGGGCAGTATCCTTTAAAAAGGGCCTAATATGTACTACTTAGGTACAGATATTTGGTACCAATATGTACCTGAGGTACTAACATGAACTCTTTAAATGAAAAGGTGTATTTTTTAAAAAGGGACAGATAGGGACCATTTGCTGACCATTTTTCTGACAGTGTATTAAAGTCGGGGGCATGATTTTTGAGAAACACTTTGGGAGTCGGTCCCGACTACCAAAACACAGTGGGGTTGCGTATGTGTCTGGTGTCTGGGTTGCGTATGTGTGGGGCGGGTCTATCAAAAGATGGTCCAGATTCTATTGGGGGAAAAGCATGTTTGTTTAGGTGATTTTAAATGTCAACATTGGCTTTTAGAGATCATGTAACCCGCCTTTAATGATTACAATGATTTAAATTGTAAAATATTTAATCATTGTGATTATATATTAATGTGCTGTTTAATATAAGTATACTTTATTTTAAAAGGGTTTAAAGCTATTTTATGCATTCTGACATATTAACACTGTTTAATGCTGCGTACACACAAAACGCTGCATACACAACATCTACTCTAGATTATTTGCAGAATATGCTTGAGTTTGCGTCTATTTGCATCTTTGCATTGACCTTGTATGAAATCGACTTGCGCAAAACATTGAATTCGCGTTTGGTGTGCACTCCCCATAAGAGTTGGATTCCTCGTGCTAAACATACTGTAGACAAAGTGTCAAAAAAGCAGTTGAAGTATTTCTGTGCCGAATGCACTTCGCCAGGTTAGGGAAAGTTTTTTCGAACATAAAAGAATCAGACATAACAATCTTGCTTTATTTCTAGGTGAAGTACAATTTCAGTGCATGAAGTACAGTAGAAGTCCTTATATGGGCACTTCAACCCGAATAGCGCATGCACCCAACAACCAAGAGCTGACACCAAATCAACTTCATCAAAAAAGTTGTTTGTGAGGGAAATTCAAGCTTGTTCAGCTTCCCAATGAACCCATTATGGAAACCATGGATATAGTTTGTATATCCGGGGGAGCAGTGAAGTTGTACGTGTGTGTGTTTGTTTAGAGATGGATTTTATTAAAATGGGGCGGTCCCAACTGGATTGTGAATTGCAGACTGTAAGTAAAACTGCATTAAATGTCTGCGTTTTGTTGGCAATCTTGCGCAAGTAAACGTTAACAAACATGAAGTGAAACATAAGTTATCCAGAGATAGTTGAATAATGTTTTGCTTGCTCGTGACTTTCTCCTCCCGCAGTACGACTCCAGGAGCTCAGGTTTATTTTAAATCTGATAAAAATAAAGACTATAAAGGATATAATACTACTGTATAGGTCAGTGGTCTCCAACATGGTGCCCGCATGGAGTCTGTGAGTTGCCCGCCAAAGCACATTCTATTAATAGCATCAATTATAATATTTCTTAGATATTTTTATATTGGCTTGGCTTCTTTTATGTATGTTAACAATTTCAACCATGATAAAACATATCAACAAGTAAAATAAAATAAAATCAACAAGAAAAAAAACTAAATTGCATAGACAAAAAATAAAAAAGTAGCCCTCCAGATGGTTTTATCCCTTGTCGTAGCCAGTGTTGGGGAAAGTTACTTTTAAAAGTAATGCATTAATATATTAAGTTACTCCCCAAAAAAGTAACTAATTGCGTTACTTACTGTATTTTTCAAACTAAAAGCCGCGTTTTTTTCATAACTTGGCTGATGCTGCATCTTATAGTCAGGTGCGCCTTGTAAGTCCGTATGAATTAATTTTGACATTTATAAGCCAAGAGACATCATTACTGTCTACAGCCGCAAGAGTCCGCTATATGCTGCTTCTGTATTTACGTAATTCAATGGATTCAGTGATGCGGAATGGCAAGTATGCGAACGTCACGTTAGTTGGCTTGTTCGGTTAATTTAGCCTATTCAACCTTCCAGGTAAGTTCTGTATGCTATGGTTTATCGTTAAAATAACTGATAATATTACTTTAAAGGTGCACTCTGTAATTTTTAGAAGGATCTCTTGACAGAAATGCAAAATAATATACAAAACTAAATTATCAGGGGTGTATAAAGACCTTATATAATGAACCGTTATGTATTTATTGCCTTAGAATGAGACGTTTTATCTACATACACAGAGGGTCCCCTTACATGGAAGCCGCCATTTTGTGCAGCCATGTTTCTACAGAAACCCTTAACAGACAAACTTTTTTACTAAGTTGTCTCCAACGATGACATGTTTGTCCGGTGCCGGCTACCGTAGCTTCTCTATGTGTTTCAAAAGCAAGGGGTGAGCAGTGGACTAAGCCGTTGGTTGCAATTCACAACCTCACCACTAAATGCCGCTAAAATTTACACACCGCACCTTTAACGTACAGACATCTATTCAGCCTGCTATTCTGTCCGCTATTGTTTAGTTGAATAACTTGCCTTTCCAGATTAAATGTCTGTTCTTCGGCTTGGATTTTGTGAAATAATTTTCTAAATAAACGCGACATAGTCCACTGCAACTTATATATGTTTTTTCGTCTTAATGACACATTTTTGAATGATGCGGCTTTTACTCCGGTGCGGCTTATAGTCCGAAAAATACGATAGTTACTTTTCATAGAAAGTAATGCTTACGTTACTTTTAAGTTACTTTTGCGTTACTTTTTCTTATTTGACTGAGGCTTTATCTCTTTATGCATTGCTGGTGTTTTTGACTGAGAAGATCTGCATTTAAAAAATTGCATTCTCCATCACAAAAATGTCAAGCTCTGGCCTGCCATCGCCGTTTCTGACTCAAACTGTTCCCGCTCATGCACGCACGCATAGTAATTCTACATGACTACGTTCAGTTTAATACCTTACATAATTTTTTAAAAATATAATAAATTAAAATGAAAAGTAACTTGTGTTACTTATTTTAAAATGTAACTCAAAATATTAATGTGTACATTTATAAAGTAATGCGTTACTTTACTCGTTACTTTATTACGCAATGCATGTTAATTGTAATTGTAAACACTGGTCATAGCCCCATGCTCGCAAAAAGGTTGGAGACCGCTGCTTTAGACGGTTTCATTGGAAGCACGTGATACACGTCTGGATCCGAACCTTACTTCCGGTTTCGTTTTTTTAATGCTCTGACTAATTGCTAAACGGATCTCTTGAACAAATGCCTCGTCGAAAATAACAAATGTTTTGGTTTCCTCTGTAATCTATATGTTGTTTTTTTGCTTGTGATGTGAGCATCCGTGTATGCACATGTGCAGCAGTTCCAGCTCCGTATCTGTATTGTTGTTCTTCTGCATTCATGCGTGCGAGTCACCAAGGTTAATGTTTATAACCTTTACATTAATCTACTAGCATTCCTCACCATCGGCCTGGCTTCCGGCAGCTGGCCCCTGGCAGTTAAAGACCCTATGGGAGCAAATGAACGTGCATCCACACATCTGCTCATGACAGTTTATCTTGTGTACACGTGTTTGTGCGAGAGCCAAACAAACCTTAAAGCACACCTACCATTAACACGCACAAATACACCGTATTTCCCTACAGACAAGCAGCACGGAGGTGAAACAAATCACATTCTTAATATCAAAACGCTTGTTCTAGAAAAAAAAACAGCGCTTAAAAGAGATCTAATGGAGAAATTTGACCCTGTATGTGAAATTCAAGCTGAAGTTTTATAATGTAAGTATGATATTAGTAAAGTAGACATGGATTTCAGTCTTTGACATGATCTTACTAAGTCAACATTAAAGATATCAACAGTAAAAAAAAAATACTTGAGAATTGTCCTCATATTACTACATTAACTTTACAGCTCCATATTGTAAGTGTCTTGTTAATAATGGTTAGCCAATAGTGCTATTAAGACATTGCTGTCTTTTATGACTATGCACCTTTGTGAAAGTGGGTCCTCTGCACTTTAGCACAAACAAAAACTCTATAGACTGTGTGCAAAATGACTTAAAAACAAAAAAAATCCCTCAATGCAAACACATTTTACAAAGATATGAAATTCTCCTCAAACCGTACTTTGCATTTTTTTATCAATTATATTGTTTTGTGAAATAAAAGCCCTCTGATACAAGGCATTCAATGGTGTAGGTGTATTCCTCGTGGAAAAGAAAAAATTACACTCACCTAAAGGATTATTAGGAACACCATACTAATACTGTGTTTGACCCCCTTTCTCCTTCAGAACTGCCTTAATTCTACGTGGCATTAATTCAACAAGGTGCTGAAAGCATTCTTTAGAAATGTTGGGCCAAATTGATAGGATAGCATCTTGCAGTTGATGGAGATTGTCATGATCAAGAAACCAAATTGCATTATCCTGCTGGAAGTAGCCATCAGAGGATGTGTACATAGTGGTCATAAAGGGATGGACATGGTCAGAAACAATGCTCAGGTAGGCCGTGGCATTTTAACGATGCCCAATTGGCACTAAGGGGCCTAAAGTGTGCCAAGAAAACATCCCCCACACCATTACACCATTGCATTAATCAGAAAGTGAACAGGTGTTCCTAATAATCCTTTAGGTGAGCGTATATATATTTGTATAAGTGCTACACGTAACTGCATGTGTCTTCATAGTTCTGCAATTAAACAACATTATATTTGCAAGAGAAAACATACAAAATGTATGTGGGTCATGATAATGAACTTACAATTGAAACAGTAAAGAGCCAAGTCATGACAAAATATGTGACACGTTCTTTGTTCATAATCAACCACACAAACTACTGCAAACTACTGACCAGGATCTTACAGAAATGACATGTAACGTTTAATGTTAAAGGGACGTTTCAGCTCCTTTTATCCATCAAAAGAACGTTGAAAAAAATATACACACTTTCACTACCTTGGTTGCCTTGTTTGAGCTTATAAAGCCTGGATGGTATGAACAGTTTGACCCCATGCTGCGCGCGCACTCGATAGTCATTCAATGTTTACAAACCTTGAAGGGGTCTATAAAAAAACTGTGTTTCAGCTCATGTAAGATTGATTTTTCTGTGCACCATTTAATCATTAACCTTTGTAAAATAGGGATGTAACGATTCAATCACGATTCAATCGCGGTCCTCATTAAAAATGCCTGTCTGAAATCGATTCTGAATCGCAAGGCTGCGATTCTTTGTTTTATGCACAGCTTGTGCCTGTATTACGGCATTTGGTCAGTAGGAAGTCCTTATCAATCTAAAATCATTATGAGTCGGAGTCGTTTATACTGTGCATTTAAAAAAGCAACACTCGTTAAACAAAATCATTCAGAATATTCTTTATTATCATGAAAATACCTGAAACAATTTGAAGAACAGCGTATAAATATTCATGTGTAGACATTTCCTGGAATAGCGTTTGTAATGCTACTTCTTGTGTGGCACAAAGGGAGTTTCTGCACGGGAGCGCCCCCTGGTGTTCGGATGTGCCAAGATTTCACCGTAATTCATTCAAATTCATTCATTGAGAAAACGCGCATTTGCACGATGAATCGTTACACCCCTATTGTAAAAATATTTAACGTTGATCATAGGCGCAGATTTCTTTTTACGCCGTTGGGTGCTCGGCACGTCACACAGCGCTTGGGTTGCTTAGCAACGGCAGACGCTACGGGAGCGCCCAAGCGCTTTGGAAAGAAGGATGAAAGCTGTAGGGTCCGCATGGTTTTAGATGTGAAATGTAAAGTGTCTCAGCTTATTTGTCGAAGCATTACAGATATCACAACTCCAATCAGAGAGGCTTCTGAATTTCAAAAGCATTTTAATTAAAAATAACTGAGCATATCTGGCGCTTTTTCATGGGTGCTCAGCCATTTTGGTGGGTGTCAAACCCTGAATCAGCGCCTGATGATGTTGATTAGGTGATTTTGCAAATATTGGAAAGATAAATAAAAAAAAAACATGAACTCTGTCTTTTTCTCTCAACAGGTATTGTGTCGGAATATTAAAAACTTGTATATTGGTATAAGCCGCTACTATTGCTTCCCTATGTTTCCTAATCTTTGGATAAAATGTAAATGCGTAAATGTAAATAGCATAAGTGTGATATGTTCTGCATTCGGTCACATTCGTTGCAGGATGTATGAGAATGTTTGTTTACCTCCTGACCAGATTTGTGTCTTATGCATAGCATCAAAATGAAAAACAAGTTTTCCAAATAAAACATTTGCTTGTCAACTGTTTGTGTGAGATATTCCCAAAGCTGATTCATAGGCTAGACCCTTTCTGCCTAAAATAAATAAAGAATAAAAATCTTTCTAGAGAAAGAGAGAAGAGAAAAACAGAGAAAGATAGAGAGAGCAAATGTGACATACCCCAGGTAGAGTCTTCTGTTCATGCAGTGCATTCTGGGCTTTGATGGCTGATTCACGAGCACAGTAGGTGAGAAATGCACAGCCTGTAAAAATGAGACAAGAATTAGATACAGAACTGAACACTTCTACACACATACATTCGCTCTCTCTCTCTCTCTCTCTCTCTCTCTCTCTCTCTCTCTCTCTCTCTCTCTCTCTCTCTCTCTCTCATAACAAACATACACGTTTCTAACAAAGCTTTCGGTTCTGCTTCCATCCAGCCATTTATCACAAACACTCTTTACAAGAGACAAAAGTAAAGTTGTAAACTATTTTCTCATTTAGAGTTTTACAAAATGATTGTTGCATATCTTAGTGCCATAATGTATTGCTATGTGGTTGTTAGGGTGATCTGTGAGAATTTTGCTGTGGTATATGGTCATCCCTGTAGTTGTTAAGGAGTGGGGCTACGTCTGAAACTGCCTACTTCCGTACTATATAGTAGTTAGGGATGTAACGATTCAATCGCGTGTCCAATTAAAAATGCCTGTCTGAAATCGATTCTGAATCGCAAGGCTGCGATTCTGTGTTTAATGCACAGCTTATGCATGTACTACAGCATTTGGTCAGTAGGAAGTCCTTATCAATCTAAAATCATTATTGCTGCGTCCGAAACCGCCTACTTCCATACTATATAGTACGCGAAAAGCAGTAGGCGAGGCGAGTAGTATGTCCGAATACATAGTATTCGAAAAACAGTATGCGAAAAGTACCTGGATGACCTACTACTTCCGGTTAGATTTTGCAGTGTGCATACGATGGACACTTCACTATCCCATGATGCCCCGGGAGAGGAGTTATCCAACGAAGAAGCGACATGACATGACGTGATGACGACGTATTTCACATGATGTAGCAACATGGTGGATGTAGTACGTCCGAATCTCATTCATACTACAAGGATTCATACTATACAGTACCTACCGTTTTAACGGTAAGTAAGTAGGTACTTCATCTCATTCAGTACCTACTGTATGGTATGCGGTTTCGGACGCAGCCTGTGAGTCGGACTCGTTTATAACGTGCATTTAAAAAAGCAACACTCGTTAAATAAAAATCATTCAAAATATTCTTTATTATCATGAAAATACCTGAAACAATTTGAAGAACAGCGATATAAATATTCCTGTAAACATTTCCTGGAATAGCGTTTGTAATGCTACTTCTTCTGTGGCACAAAGGGAGTTTCTGCATGAGAGCGCCCCCTGGCGTTCGGATGTGCTGGGATTTCACTGTAATTCATTCAAATTCATTCATTGAGAAAACGCGCATTTGCACGGTTAATCGTTACACCCCTAATAGTAGGCAAAAAGCAGTAGGTGAGTAGTATGTCTGAATTCATACTATTCCAAAAACAGTAGGCGAAAAGTGCCCGGATGACCTACTACTTCCGGCCTTTACTATCCCATGAGCCTCTGGGATAGGAGTTATCCAACGAAGACGACGACGGAGAGGCGTTGTTTTATTCAAAGATGTCCAAATGCGGGAACTCTATTTAAATCCAAATACATATATCGAACAGCTTTTTGGTTAAATTGCACTAGTTTAACTTCATTCCAGTTAAAGACTAAACTTCTTGTTATGATGACGTTTGTCACGTGATGTATCAATATGGCGTATGCAGTATGTCCGAATTCATTCATACTATCCATCAGTGGCGGCTCTTGACTGCTCAACCGAGGGGCGCTAATTCAATGCTCACGTTCACAAAATACACATAAGACACTCCCTTATCAGTAAACTCTGATTACGCATAAGATTACGCGAGCGTCTCTTTTACCATAAACCCTTCAGACACGTCTGCAGCAGGCACTTATTTTGACAAGACACGTGATGCACACAGGATCTCTTGATGCGCATATTTGAATAAAGGAACCACACACGACATGCTACATACATGTTGTGACGAACTTCGCATCGAGCGCCCTCGAAAAAAGAAGTCAATATACTATATACTATATAGTACTTACTGTTTTAACGGTTGATGAGTAGTAATGGCAACTGTCACAGTATGCTATTTCGGTTGCTAAGTGTTTGCTTAAATCAAAAGGGCCTAAGATAATCTAGTTTTAGATGCAACCAGGGACCCTTCAATGTACTCTAAGTCTATGGGATTTATATTAGCCAGTTTTATCGCCCACTAGGTGAAAATCGTAAGTGATGGCTTAGAAAAGTAATGTCTCAACTCTCCTCAACAAGCTGCACAGTTTGATATATCATTCATGTCCACAGTACTAACAGCGCAGAATGAGTTAATACTGTAGTTAGGGTCGGGGGTTGTTCAAATCCATTTGGCAAGTAATGCTTGTCTTAGCACATGATGCTATTCAAGAACTGTGCTATTGATGATTACATTAAAACTCATTAAAGCCAAGGACAGGTTCTTACAGATTTATGTCTGAGAAAAGAAACATGACAGGTGTAACACAGAGAAAATAAAAGATCAAATCTGCTTAAATGTTTGACTTTAATGTCACCAGCATATTAAAATGCTCCATTACTGTGTATAACTAAAACATCTTCACATACAGTAAACAAACATCTCATTATGCGTCCGAATGGGAATAACAAAATCAGTCACATCGGTTCAATTCACACACATATTTGTGACTCTGGACCACAAAACCAGTCATAAGTCGCACTGTATATTTGTAGCAATAGGCAAAATGATCAATTTTATGCCAAAAATAATTAGGATATTAATTAAAGATCAAATTCTATGAAGATATTTTGTACATTTCGTACCGTAAATATATAAAAAATTTATTTATGATTAGTACTATGTGTTGCTAAGCATGTCATTTGGACAACTTTAAAGGCGATTTTCTCAATATTTAGATTTTTTGCATCCTCAGATTCCAGATTTTCAAATAGTTGTATCATGGATGATATTGTCATATCCTAACAAACCATACCTCAATAGAAATCTGTAACGGGGCGTGCTTTGAAGAAAGCGAGTGAGAGGGTGAATCCATTTGCGAAAAGGTTTTATTAGAAAAATCCCAAAAAGGGCCAGCAAACATATCCAGTAAGGGTGATCCAAAACCGTAATCCAAAACAGGCACTAGGTCAAGGCAGGCAGAGTCACAATCAAAATCCAAATATACAGGCACGGGTCAAACACAGGCAGATACACAGGCAGAATACAAATAACAGAATACAGGAAACAGATTACAAGGAAACGGGGGTGGTTGGGCTAAGCATTAATCAGCCAGGAGCAGGTGAACAGGATGTGACTTATATACAGACAGACAGGAAGTGTGAACTGTGACATGGCATGATGAATATCAAAATAAAAGTCAGAACAGAACAGGATGTCAAAATAAAAGTCAAAAATACAAAAATACACAGAATACAACCAGAACACATAACAAAACCTTACAAAATCTTATTATTATTCAGCTTTCAGATGATGTACAAGTTTAATCTGGCAATGTAATAAGAAAACATTTCTTGAAATAAGTTTACTTTTTATAAACACTTAATTCAAGAAATGTTTTCTTATTCCATTGGCAGATTTTTATGCTTGTTTTCAGCAAAAATTCTCTTAAATTTTATTATTATTTTTTCTAAAAACTACACTGCAAAAAATGATTGTCAAGGAAAAAAAATCTTAGTATTTTTGTCTTGTTTTCAGTAGAAATATCCAAACATTCTTAAATTAAGACGCTTTTTCTTGATGAGCAAAATGACCCAAGAAAATAAGTCTAGTTTTTAGACCAAAAATATTTAATTTAAATGATTTTGTGCATAAAACAAGCAAAAAAAATCTGCTAATTTTTCTTGAATTTAGTGTTTAAGAAAAATGTTCAAGATTTTTTTGCCTACCCCATTGTAATTTGTGGCAATTCAAATGCCAAAAAAAAAACAAAAAAAAAAAAACAAGAAAGGTATAGCTTTAAAGTTTCAGTACCTTTAAAAAACAAAACTACCATGATCTAAATAATGTTTAATCCACATATATTTATATAAAATAGAGTAATATTTATCACATATAACAAACAGACAAATTTACACTAAATATAACAATTTAACTAGAATAAACATTTTCATTTGCAATATAGCCTGACCTAATTTTATACAAAAACATTTGTATTTAACCTGGTGACAACATCGTATAAATTCGAATGATAAAAAAACATGCAGTATGATTATTAAAATAAAGCATAAATAAAACCCTGTGCACTGCAAAAAAAGACTTTCATACTTTAGTTTTTTTTGTCTTGTTTTCAGTAGAAATATCAAAAAATTCTTAAATCAAGATGTATTTTCTTGATGAGCAAATGACCTACGAAAATAAGTCTAGTTTACAGACAAAAAAATATACAATTTAAGTAAATTTGTGCTTAAAACAAGCAAAAATATTTTGCTTGAATTAAGTGTTTAAGAAAAAAAGAAAACTTTTCAAGATTTTTATCTCACCCCATTGGCAGATATTTTTGCTTGTTCACATAAATTCACATAAATTGTATATTTTTTGTCTATAAACCAGACTTATTTTCTTAGGTAATTTTGCTCATCAAGAAAAAGCATTTTAATTTTTAGATAAAGAATTTTTAGATATTTCTACTGAAAACAAGACAAGAAAGTCATTTTTTGCAGTGTACGTCTATTGTACATGCGAGTGTACCACTTAAAGTTGACAAATAAGGTTGTCATGAGGGTAATTTTTTTAATTGAGATTTATATGTATTAATCTGGAATCTGAAGGTGCAAAAAATCTAAATATTGAAAAAAATCACCTTTAAAGTCACAATAAAATTGAAAATGAAATTGTTATTTTTTAGGAATATTGTGTCATTTATTTTTTACAAATGACTTATTTCTGAGTTTCCTTCATCATATGATAAAAAACATGCAGTATGATTATCCAAATAAACCCCCACCCCTAACTCCAACATCACTGGGGCTAAAGAAGATCATAAAAACGTACAAATGAAATGGAAAACTAGGCGCCTTGTAAAATAGGTACGTAATAAATAGGTAATATAATGTACTGTAGACACCTCACTTCATTTCTTTAATGGGGCCAAAGGGTGCCACACATTTCTGACCTGCTGTCATATATCACAGAAGGGTCAAATCTGAAGCACAGGACTGGAAAAGAGATTGAGGGTCTTAATATTGATCAGGTTAATCAATCGACTCTTTCATATAAGAGCTCTCCTGAGTGAGTTTCTTGCCGAGCTGTGCAACCAGAAATCTTTTCCCTCCTGAACTTGGTTATGACCCGGGAGAAACGCTCCACTAGTGCTTCAACTGCCCTGACCTTGTATCCTGAACTCATCACCTCTTTTCCCAAAAGAGCCACTGGCAATGATTTCCAATCACCATGGTCATACATCAATCATTCCTGTCAATTTGAGCATTTACATCTGTAAATCATCTACTGTACATGCGGGTGTACCTCTAAAAGTTGACAAATAAGGTTGTCACGAGGGTATTTTTTTTAAATTGAGATTTATACATCATATGTATTGTTGACCACATTCCAAAATCTGGAATCTGAGGGTGCAAAAAATCTAAATATTGGGAAAATCACATTTAAGGTCACAATGAAATTGAAAAAAAAAACACAATTTAATTTTTTGGGAATATTGTGGTATTTTTTTGCAATTGACTTATCTGTTAGCCTTATTATTTAAAAAAACTGTGTATACATATATGTACAGTGCGCATGACATTGTATGTGTATGTTGCGCATCAGTGGCGGCTCGTGACTGCTCTTCCGAGTATGCGCTAATTCAAAATAAGTGTTTGGATTGTCAGGTGTGTGGTTCCCTTTTCCAAAATATGTGTCCTGCGTGTGGAGAGATCCTGTGTGCATCACGTGTTTTGTCAATATAAGTGCCTGCTGCACACGCGTCAAAACCGTTTATGATAAAAGAGACGCTCACGTTCACAAAAGACACTCCCTTAACAGTAAACTCTGATTACGCATGAGATTATGCGAGTATCTGGCAAACACAAGCGTCTCTTTTCAAGTTCAAGTTCAAGACAGCACGCACTTATTTTGTCATGACACGTGATGCACACACGATCTCTCAAAGCGCAGAACACATATTTTGAAATGACGAACCACACACATGACAAGCTACATACATGTTGTGACGAACTTCGCATCGTGCGCTTCAAAAAAAAAGTCACCACAATGGTATGTACAATTTTGTCACAATGCTCATATGTCAAACGTCTGTGTACCTGTACGAGTCAAATAAACTATACTTTGCAAGGCTTTGGTTCGACTGTGCACGTGCGTTAACTTAAAAAAATGGACTTAAGGCTGAAGTATAGTCCAGTTTTTATGCATATGTGGGGATCTGTGTACAGTGCGCGTGACATTGTATGCAAATGTTGCGCATACAAGAGAATGTAGTATGTAGCCCAGGAGATGCATTGCATTTTGTCACGATGCGCACGCGGCGAACGTTTGTGTACATGTACAAGTCAAATAAAATATACTTTGAAAGGCTGTGCGTTCGACTGTGCATGTATGTTTGTGACTTGTACATGTAAAAAAACTTAGGGCTGAAGCATAGTTCCGTTTTTACGCATATGTGAGGGTCCGCGTACAGTGCGCGTGACATTGTATGCAAATATAGTGCATACAGAAGAATGTATTACGTAGCCCAGGAGATGCATGGCATTTCGTTACAATGCGCATGCGTCGAACGTTTGTGTACATGTACGAGTCAAGTAAAATATACTTTGCAAAGCTGTGCATTTGACTGTTCATGTATGTTCGCGTACACATAAAAAAATGGGCTTAGGGCTGAAGCATAGTCCAGTTTTTACGCTTATGGGAGGGTTCCCGAACAGCGCTCATGACGCAATTTTTGTCATCAAAAGATTGCGCGAATACTGTAAACATCGTAAGATTTTTCAAACCCTGCGTACAATGTACGCGTAGGTCGCACATGTGCCTACAGGTGACTGTATTATGTAGCCCACAAGATGCATTGCATTTTGTCGCATTGTGCATGGGTCGAATGTCTACTTTGAACTATACGGTTCTTTGCAAATGACCGTGCACTTACATTCGCATACACGTAAAAAAACAGACTATAGACGGTTTCATCGAATGCACGTTCGCTGACGGCATACACGTCTGGATCCAAACTTTACTTCCGGTTTCTTTTAATGGTCTGACTAGTTGCTAAACTGATCTCTTGAACAAATGCCTTGTCGAAAATAACAAATGTTTTGGTTTCCAAGGTAATCTATGTGTTGTTTTTTTTGCTTGTTATATAAATAAACTATGTTTAAAGAACTTTGCTGTTATTTATTCTTAGCGGAGTTCCAGGACCGAGCTTGGGCACTCCTGTTTTAAATGGTAGTGGCCCAGTGACAGCTTTTGTACCACTTTTTGTATAAAAATAAATTGTATTAAAACGAACCAAAAGTACAGTATCATGCATCTTGCATTTAGGGGTATATACATTTTTGATGTTCTCCTTTAATGCAATTCTCTTGTATACTGTACACCTGTACACCAGTCTCCAATCTACAGAAGTATTCTGCTACCTAAACATGGATATGGCAGCATATGGATGACAAACATTGTATTACAGTAAATGAACAGAATCTCAGTCCCCCCCAAAAAACACACACACTCGGGGGCTTGTACCGTTGACAAACCAAATCCCGTTATTGGCAACACAAAAACAACACAAAATCAAAGTTGTGATCCGGTATGTGGACAGTATGTGACGCACGCTGTATGAACACATAGCGTTTGGCCTATACACCACGGGGTTACAAGCAGACTCATTTTAAGATAGAGACAGAAAATTGGATTCGGTGAGTGCTATTCAATGCATCTACTATCTGTGTTGTATCAGGCTTGGATCAATACAGAATACTGGGAGCAGAAAACGATAGCTATCTCCTTATCATTTTCCATTAAAACCCTCTTTTAATAACACATTTCATCACAGTATGGGGGGGTTGAGAGAGGGATAAAGAGAAAACTAAATGATAGGGAGATGGAGCTTGTGCTTGAGAGATTGCACGGATAAAATGATTTTCATAGCCGCGTGAAAACAACTTTATCTCCTCGTTTTCCCAACCAAATGCTTCAAAAACATGCCGCAGTGGATTACGGACTATAAATTATATTAAAATCTCTCTATTGTAGTAATTTCATTTTCTGGCTGAAAATAAATCTAAACACAAAGCACTGGCAGACAAGAGTTTTAGGACACGCTAAAATATGGCCAAAGAGATTATTTTTGAATTAAATGACTCAATTACTCGTGTGTGTTTTAAATGCACGTCTCTGACTTTATTATGTTAACGGCTTTAAACTGAAATAAGCTTTAGGATTGGAATAAATTAAGATGTGTCTTTCTAAATAATATGCGAGAGAAATCTACCCACAAAAACGGCTTGATATAAAACTAGATTCATTTCTGATATGATGCTCAGTGTATTTTGAAAGGGGTTGCAAACGGTCCAAACTCAAAAGAGTTTCAGATCACTTATAGTATTTTATGTATGACCAATAGCAATAGAAACCTTTGCAAACGAAAAAAAGCTCAGTTGTGATGAGAGACTGAATTAAGATGTTCATCAAAAATTGCTTATAGGGCTCAACAAAATGCTAAAACAAAAAAGTCCCGTTGAAGGTTTTTTATCTCCATGTGATTGAAAAGGAAATAACAACCTCTTACGCTTGGCTACCCAAAGTCCCTGGAGTCGATCCATTTCATTTACATTATGCAGCTATTAAGTTATATAGCTTTACATTATATACAGCACTTGTGTCCAATAAAGTAATTGTGATATCATTTCCTTGAGCCAAAGGGTCATAATGTATACATTATGTGGCTTTAGATGGGTGATGTTTATACATTTATGAACTGCTTTTCTGAAGTCTGATCTAGTTTTTATAAGCAAGCCTTAATAAAGACCCGGAGCGAAGAACTCATCAGGTAAAGTTTGATCAAAGGTTGTTTCTGTAAAACAAGCAGCACAAAATGGAAATGCAATGTGTCTGTTGAAGCTGCAACCAGCAATATACTGTAACATAGACTCAGCTTACAGTACATAATGTTTTCGGAGAAAATGGAGTATGGGGGAACTGGTTCACAAATTGGTTTTAAAAAAATCATTTTGTTCTAATGTCACCATGAAATCGAAACTGACAATTCTTATTTTTTTATGAAATCTTGTAGTGTTTTTTATAAATGATTTATAAGAGCACTTATTATTATTATTATTATTATTATTATTTGTTTTTAAAGTGTAATGTGTTATAGTGGCACCTTAGCCTGAGTTTCCCCATGCTGCCTTGCGTGCAAATTTATTCACGCTGCAAGTCTAGCATGGAAACTATGGCCCTTTTTTGCCCCTGAAATAAGGAACCAATCACAGAACGGGGAGGAGGCAGCAAGACGATGACGATGTCTATGCGACACAGCGAAGCAGTTTTGTTATTTGTTATAACACGGCAACAGACGCGAAGGTACTTTTTAATGCAGCCTTAGACAGTGTTCTAAGTAGTTTTGAACGCAAGTGTATTTAAAAAAGAGCAACTTTTGGCGTTAAAGGAATAGTCTACTCATTTTCAATATTAAAATATGTTATTACCTTAACTAAGAATTGTTGATACATCCCTCTATCATCTGTGTGCGTGCACGTAAGCGCTGGAGCGCGCTGCGACGCTTCGATAGCATTTAGCTTAGCCCCATTCATTCAATGGTACCATTTAGAGATAAAGTTAGAAGTGACCGAACACATCAACGTTTTTCCTATTTAAGACGAGTAGTTATACAAGCAAGTTTGGTGGTACAAAATAAAACGTAGCCCTTTTCTAAGCGGATTTAAAAGAGGAACTATATTTTATGGCGTAATAGCACTTTTGGGAGTACTTCAACTCGCCTGAAAAGCTCCTCTTTTGAAACCGCTTAGAAAAGCGCTACGTTTTATTTTGTACCACCAAACTTGCTCGTATAACTACTCGTCTCAAATAGGAAAAACGTTGATGTGTTTGGTCACTTCTAACTTTATCTCTAAATGGTACCATTGAATGAATGGGGCTAAGCTAAATGCTATCGAAACGTCGCAGCGCGCTCCAGCGCTTACGTGCACGCACACAGATGATAGAGGGATGTATCAACAATTCTTAGTTAAGGTAATAACATATTTTAATATTGAAAATGAGTAGACTATTCCTTTAAACAATTTCATATCCAAGAAGGATGTTTGTATATGGCAAGACATGATAACCACAGAGTTTTATAGGACCAACCTGCTAGGCAGGCATCGTCGTCGACGAAGTACAATTAACTTATAAATGGTAAGTGGTATTTATTAATATCATATTGTCATTATGCCTGTATTGTGGTTGTCACAGTGCCACTAAAATGTGTTGCTTTTCAATACAATATACAGCTACCGGTTTAGTTGCATAGCTTTCGGCTGTGTGCACACGTACCGATAAAAGTTGTTGACGCTTGAATTTATGTTGCTCTACATACGTCATCTGGTATAATTGAAACGATGGGCTATGAGCTACGTACAGACGGATTTGATAGACATTCGTAGCACCCAATAAACGGCTCTGGGCATTCGTAAACCACGCCTCAAATACGAGAAAATGAGCTGGTCTGGTGTTAGCCAGGCTAGTGGCACCTAGCGGTGAGGTTGCGAATTGCACCTAACCTTTATTTCGAAACGCAATGAAAAGCTACGGTAGCTGCCTCAGGACACAAATTTAATTGTCTGAGACAACGTAGGAACAAAACGCACTCTTTGGAACAGTTTGTCCATTTAGGACTGCTGTAGAAGAATAACGGTGACTTTCATGTACCCGCATTGATAAAAACGGCTCGTTCTAAGGTGCTAAAAAAACAATACAGTTGATTATGCAAGGTGAACTGTAATATAGTTATGTATATAATTATGGATGTTCCGATCGATCGGCTGTAGATCTGTATTGGTCGATTATCTTATTAAATGCCTCGATCGGCACTCGCTAAATTTGCCGATCTCATGAACCGATCTTTGTATTTACTTTTGTCATCATAGGGCATTATTACAACCTGACCTGCAAATTTGGATTTCTTTTTTGTGCCTTACAGAGATATGTGTATTTTCTATGAGGGCACACTGCAGCACCACAACGCATCTTCACTTCCCCATCAAACAGTGTATACCACATCTATCTATTACTGACATTGTATTTTCATGCAAAAAATATATATATTTTTTTATATACGTTTTATCGTTGACAGTTTAAACTTCATTTTACTCACAAATGCTCTTGTCTGCATACACCTGACGTGCACAGACAGCCTGTCATTTAGAAAAGAGCAAAGGTCTCTACCGCGTCTTAAAGCTACAGCAACCTAATTAATCTGTCAATAATAACAAGAAAATCATCTCTGCTTGTGACTGAAGAACTGTTGTACTTTTTAAGAATCAGTGCAGGGTTTCCCGCAGCACTTTGCAGTTCGGGCGGCTCGCCTAAGCTGGAAAACCCTATCACCTTAACTAGGTCGTCCAACAAAAAAAAATTGCTGCACAAAAGGCCTTCAACATCTGCTTCAATTTGTGTTTATTAACCCTTTCACTTCAATTCGATTTGATTTATATAGCGCTTTTCACAATTGGAAATTGTTTCAAAGCAGCTTTACATTAATAGGAGCAGTGAAAAGGACAGAAAATCGACAGATAGCACAACATAATACACGATAGCATTAACAGCTAAATTGTTCGGCGGCTATGAATCAACATTATAAGCGAGCGTATAATACTGTGTTTCACTTCATCACGCAGATATTCCCGTTAGAGGTATCTGTCAAAAAAATTACATTTAATAATAATAGCATGTGTTCATTTTCATAATGTCCTAATTTTTTCAAAATTAAGTTTTATTTGAGTGTTTTTAATAAAAATATTTTCATTTTCATCAAGACCCTTTGATTGCCACCCCCCCGGCCCCACCCACCCCCAACCCTACCACCTTAACTAACAAATTTTTGATATCAACAAGTTATTTGATTCTCTATTAAAACAATAATACTGCAAACAATATAACAAAGGCAACATCTGGGGCATTACTTTATCCAGAAAAAGGTTAGCAGTCATCAAAGCGCTTGCATATCAACCTAAAGAATCAGTATCGGGCATTGGTGTCGGCTGATCATGACGACAAGAAATCGGTACTCTGTATCGGCAGCAAAAATCCTGATCGGAGCATCCCTATATATATTATATTGCAATTCTGTCAAAAGTTTCACATCGCACCTTTAATTAATTTCCATTCTTTTTTAATGTATCATCTTTAAGATTTAAGCAAGGAGAGAGTTAGAGAGAGTTGACAAAGATATTGTACATCATCATAATGTATAAGTTGGCCTGAAGGTCTACAGCACCCAGGTTCATTACCCACAATTCCCTTCTTCAAAACCAATATTTCTTATATCATATTTCTTTCCTCGACAATGCCACGCTCAACAGAAATTATCTAAACGTTACACCTCATTTGTCTTAAAGCTGTTGTTCATTGCAAATGTTAGTTTGAGTAACAAGCATGGAAACACTCCTTCCATTCATTAATATTTACGGGTCTGGCTGTTTGTCTAAGTGATACACACACACACACACCAACATCTGCTCTGTTCTAAAGTCCACTGAGATGTTGTCTACTACCTACATAGACAGCTCCTAAACCAAGTTCAACAACAGCTTGACCATTCTATGAGACCAATTAAACTAGCAAGCAGGGCCTGGTTTGGTATCTTGTTTTCAGCGGTGCCATTGAAATGTGATAGTATTTTATTGATTTTATTTTTACCCAATAGCAGAAGGATTTTCACACACACTGTTTCATAGCAGAAACGTAAATGATCATCTAAGAGGAATGTAGAGACAGCCGTCACCACGCCGTTTATGTGTTTTTGCGAGAGCATTTGTGTGTACTGTATGACAAGACATCAGCGCTGAATCATCCTCCCTCTCTTACTCTCCTATGGGTATAAACTATTATTCATGTGTGCGGTGTGTCTTTGAGCATGACAGATAGGAAATATTTCAAGCAAAAGGAAGAACGACGCTTGCAGATACTCACAGAGGAGCATGTTTCTTTAAATGGGTTTTCAAGTTCATTTAACATGACGTTTTTAATGAATTCATGTTTTCTTTCACTATAACATTTCATAATGATAGTGTGACTAGCATCTGTCTGTTTTAAAAAGATAGTTCACCCAAAAATGTCATCATGTTGTAGTAAACCTGTATGAATTTCTTTTTTTCTGATGAACACAAAAGAAGACAGAATTTTCATTTTTGGGTGAACTATCCCTTTAAATGATAAGTGTATATTTCACCAGAATATATTTTAAAGTCTGCAATCAAAATAAACAATTTCAAAATTTCTGCAATTTCCAAACTGAAACATTACCAATTAAAATTACCCAGAAAATCACCAAATCTGAGCTACACTTAATAACAACAATACAAGGTGCTACAAAATAGTTCTTTACAGTGATCGCATGTAGAGAAAGCATTTTTGGGGACCCAAATAACAATCAAATGTACTTAAATTAAGAATTTATTTCACATTTTTATAAAACATTTTCTTCTAAAGACAATTATTTGTGAAACAGAAATGTTAAAGGTACTTAATGTACCATGCAGCCAAAAAGGTTCTTCTGTGGCATCGTGTAGCACCTTTATTTTTAAGTGTGTAGGTCTCCACATACATTTTAGTTAAAAGCACCACTGGGTGCATTCATGGCACACTGCGTTCTAAACCAAATGCATACTATAAGTGTAGATGAGACTTGTTTTGGGTATAAACTGAATCAACCATTTTGTTCTTTTTATTAAGATTTTGTGCTTTAATTTATTTCTTATTCACAAATAAAACGAGCAACGCAAGGTTCATTTTGCTCTGAATGCTCGGATGTTTCTGCGTTTCGTTCCATTTAGTGAAGAGGTGCACATGTCACACACACAGGGGGCTTTTAGTATGCATCATCGGCATGCTGAGCGGAGCTGCCCTACTTCTGTGAGCGCGCACAAAAATATGAGATGATACACAAGTGGGAGTGACCACAACACATCCAACATCCTTTTCATTGTCCTGAAACTGTTCACAGGGTGAACACGACTGCAAAAACAACATGCATTAGACATAAACTCATGCTACTCATGCTGAATGACATTTGACAGCCTGGTCTGATGAAAATCAATTGCAATCTGACTGTGATTCAATTCAGTGTATGAAGAATAAGTATATATGCACTACAAAACAATGTTTGTTGCTTATACAATTTAAGCAAACATTCCAAATATGTTTTTTTCTATATCAATATCATGCATAATACAGCTTAACTGCAAAACACACAATGCATCGTGAATGGGAGGAGAAACAGACCATGCAACTCTACAAAGAGAGGTTTGACAGCATGCAATGATGAAAATCAGATGCAATCACACTGACTGCAGTTCAATATTTTGTAAGTGAGCACAATGGGTGAAAAATATGACAAAAATACACACCGAGCCTAAAAAATAAAGAAACAGCCTATAAATGCAACAGAACACGTTTGATGTTTAAAGTAAACAAGACTACACAGCAATAAGGCAACTGTTTCTCTCTGTCATATTTAATAGTGCATGACCAAAAAGGTTACCCAGGTGGCATGCATCCATAAAACCCATTATAAAGCATTAGTACCTTTGTGCATCCCAGTATAACGGTCCTTGAGGACAGTCAGCTCGTGGATCTTCCCAAACTGTTCAAAAAGAGGTTTGAGGTCTTTCTCCTCCAGGTTGCGCGGGATCTGTCCTATAAAGAGCTTGATGGCATCCTGGTCTTTCATGGTGCCGTTGTCGGAGTGGATGGAGATGGACTCGGAGCCGTTCATGGGCTTGGGGAAGGTGATGTGCGCGTACTGGGGCTGGTGCGGGATCAGGAGCAGTGGTGCCGCTGCCTGGCTCGGTACCGCCCCCGGTCCAGTGAAGAGCAGGCTGGCGTGGGCAGGTTGAGGATGCTGCTGGGGATGCTGATGCCTTCTCGCTTCAGTCTGGGTGAATCTAGCCATTCTGCGCGCGGCGGAGAGCGCCACAATAATAACAACATACACACGCACGCACACGCGCTGGGAGAGAGTACGCGCTCAGCTGGAAACGCGACGCTCGCTTTCTATTCGACACATGTCACGCTCGCGCCTGACGGGAGGAGGAGATGAGAGAGGAGCTCGGTCACGACTCGCGTGCGCAAGCTCGTAGCGACACCTGCCGACGATTTTTAAGTAAAGGATAGAGATAGCGCGTGCTACGACATAACAAGTTTAAGGTCACTTACTCAGTTTTCGTTATTTTCCTCACGTTTATAGGAAATTGTAAACTCAGAAAACAGTAAATCAGAAATAATGAATAAAACAAATGTAATACTGGAATTGTGTTGCGATTAAAAAAATAATAATAATAATTCAGAATCAGAACCTGAGATGCTTTTTAAACAGCATTGAGAGAGTTTCTATGTATTGTGGCTTTTGGCTGATTTTGTTGATTGTTAAGCCAATTCATTACAAATATTTTTTTATTAAAGACATTTTATGTCTTTATTTATTACCAAACCATTCATTTCACTATTTAGAAATAAATATTCAGATTAAACATTGTTTACTGCATTTTAGTATAGTTTAGAACAGTAGTGTGCAATAGATAAATAATTTAGCTACACATTTTACAGGTGTACACATTCAAACATTACTTTTTAATGTGGTCTTCAGCTCAGCGTAATTTTGTGTGGTTGCAACATATAACAGAAAATCCAAAAGATAAATAGAAGTCCAAAAGAACAATTACACAATATCAGGGTTAGCCATTGCATTTAAGATATGTCTTCTTGGGTGCCTTGGTTCATTACCCGGGGCATTACTAAGGGGGTAAAAAAAATTGGGCCCTCAAAAAAATTGGGTGTGGTACTAGAGGGTCCAACCTCATATTGTATCATAGAGCCCACGATTGCAAGTGGCAATCAAACCAACCCACTAATTCACCAAATCACTAATTAAGGGTTAAGTTAAACTTGACAGTCAGATCAGAGCAATATTTAGATTAGAGTTTTTTTTTTCAATGGCTCGATTTCCACCATAGATATGGATTTCCATCAAGTCTAACAATTCGTCTCAATAAACAGTCGATTTCCATTGAAATTTCCAACATGAGCAGTGAAATTGAACAAAAATACCCACTTTTAAAATCATAAAAAAAAAATGTAATGTAATTCGCATAAACAAGGTAAAACGAGTTGCTGAAACATTTCTTTTCTCATCTACAAGCTTTACTCACCGCTTTCAGTGACGTCACCTCGCACGTACGCAACAGAGCTCCACGCAGTACGCACATTCTAGATGACGTCGCCGGGCAGACAAACACACAACACCAGTGAACGGGGGAAATTGTACTGCTTTTACCGACAATTTCAGTGTACCGTTTATTTTGAAAGTTGATCATGTCGGTGAATTATGCCGCCGGTCTCTCCCCCTATGCGGACAAAGGCGTCTGTGGTCTCCCTGAGGTAATGTTGACGTTTATTGTCGTTAGCAGGATAGCTAGCTTCATTTATTGAACATTAGCTTCATTGAAACACACTTCAAATCTTATTGGTTTTAACGCTACTCGTATTCTGTTAAAAAGTAGCTTTGCATCACTATAGAAAAGACGGGTGTTTTAGTTTGTGCAAACACAGATATGCAAACGAAAATGCTTAAAAAGAGACAATTCATCATCAGTTACTAACATAGATTAATACTAAGTACATCCCTGCTGAAAAAAAACAGCATCCGACCAGCATTAATTATGCTGGTCTATGCTGGTTTGATTCTGGTTTAGCTGGTGGTCACCAGCATACCAGCACCTAAACACAACATATCCTGGTCTTGCTGGTATGACCAGCACGGGATGTTGGTGCTAATGCTGGTTTGGTGCTGGTTTAGCTGGTGCTGATGCTGGTGCTGATGCTGGTTTAGCTGGTGTTCACTAGCAAACCAGCACCAAAACACAACATATGCTGGTCTTGCTGGTATGCTGTTTTTTTCAGCAGGGTACGAGAGGTCGTGTAATGTTTTGGTTTTAGCATGGTTATGGGAAAACAACTGTTCCATACAAATATCACAACAGTCCCGCCAAGTTGGTTAGTTGCAGCACAGGTGATTTCTGGTTGCTAAGCAATATGCAAGGGATAATGTACAGCCAGCTTCGCCAAAAGTGATATTTGTACAATTTCGCCTTGTGATTCCCCCTCGTGTTAAAATAAACCATTAACATATGAGGGGAGTTGTACAAATGGAGAACACTAAACTTGGTTCAAGACAAGTAGTTATTTGACAAAATTATTTGGCACAAGGACATAAGGTACTACAGTCAGTGTATCAGAAAATCTGGGTTTTATTAAAACAGAACATCAACTACATTATTAAATGCACCTTTAATAATGTTTTTGTATGAATTGTAAAGATGTCACTTCTGTATTTTATTAGCTCATCTCTACAAATTTAAACCTGGCAATGCATGCAAATAAACAGTGGAGTGAAACATTAAAGGGTACATTTAAGAAGCCTTTTTTAAAGTAGGTATGATGACAAAATTTAAAAAACCTCAAAGCTCAAAACTTATCACATGACTAGACAGAGCAAACATTTCCATTTACAAAGATACCTGGATTGTAAAAATCTGTTGAGGATTGAGAAAGTAATGATATTTTTAATATTAGAAATCAGAGAAAAAAGATATTGATGTCAATGGAAGATGTGTGACCGAAGATGCTGCTTATTCACATGTTTTTGCTTGTAACTCTCTCATTTTATCAGATATTTGCATGAAATTTTAACAGAAGGTAGAATTTTGTTAGTTCTTCCAAATTATATCAGGAACATTTACTGTTTTAGTCGAAATGAGCATCAGAGTTTAGTTGGAATGGCATCGGACCCATGGTGGTTTGTAGAACGATGCCTGCCGTGGACTTTCTGACAGGACGTTCACTGTAGGATATTACCGGAAACGTAATATTAAAATTTCCGCAATTTATTTAAGTACAATCTCCTCCATAGATTTATATTACTATGTTTCAGTGCCAAGATAAAAGATATATATTTTGGTCCACCAACCTTTCATTAGTGTCCAGAGTTTAGTGGGGGCACACCGACCGGTTGAATGTGACACAAATTTTTAAACAGTTGCTGTGAACTAAAAACACCTCAGGGTTGAAAGCTCAAAATATCAAACGCTTCCAGTGTTCGGACTTGACGTATTTCTTGTCGTATTTAGTGAAAACACACCATGCAACGAGAATTGGATATTGCATGAGACGCATTGTAAACGTCCAGCGATGTCAGCATTGCTATTTGAAGCTTTGGTGCCCCCAGTGTACGTATGTGAATTTATTATAGCATGTAAAAATTACCACTTTGTAGGTGTGAGCAAATAATAATAATATCCCATTCTGACTTCACAAGGGGAGCTAAGTTTCAATGACCTTTTTTCTGACATGCTGCTTAGTTTGCGTAGTGCAACATGAAGTCAAATACACACATGGTCTGTGAATCTAACACACGAAAGTCCCTGCTGAAAAACAATAGAAACTAATGAAATTTAATGGAAATTATATTGGATTTAATGAAAACTATAATAGTCTCTGTGAGTCTTTACTGGTAATGTGTTATCAACAGATCACTTCACATTTTGGTGCATAATGTTGTTATAAATGCCATTAGAATTTTTATTGTTTTTATCAGCAGTGCTGTGTGTTTATATTTGCAGACGTTTGACAGCCCAGAGGAGTTGAAGACTAAAGCCGAGACTCTGGCCCAGTGGATCAGGGAGTCTCAGTATATGGTTGTGCATTCGGGAGCTGGAATCAGCACTTCAGCAGGGATCCCAGACTTCAGGTACCATACACCTCGCAACGATTAATAAATGCCTCATTTGAATTGTTTTTAAATTTAGGGTCTCTCTTAACTCATTTTGTCTTTCAAATAAAATATCTAGGGACAAAGTATGGGCAGCATTAATTTAGTTTTAACAGTTATATTGGTAATATCTTTACTGCACACCACAATCTCTATAGAAATGGTAATAAATCTACAGAAGCAGTTCATCTATAGTATGGTAGAGGGCGTTATTGCTTAAAATATAAATCAGTCTGACTAGAAGCGCAATAAGCTCTTGCTTTATTAACACCCTTATTTATTTGGGATAATTAATACCCCAGAGAATGCAAAGGGCACACTGTGCTGGTTGATTAGCAAAATCAAATGATGATTTACATGAGCCTAAATCTATCTATCTATCTATCTATCTATCTATCTATCTATCTATCTATCTATCTATCTATCTATCTATCTATCTATCTATCTATCTATCTATCTATCTATCTATCTATCTATCCAGTGTTTCCCATACATTGATTTATTTGTGGCGGCCCACCACAGAATCAACAATGGCCCCCACAAATAGAATTTTCATGATTCCTATTTACATTTTTATTTCACTATTTAAAACAGCTTAATTCAGCTTAAAATATAATTTGATATTTAATACAGATCAAATACAGATACAGAAGTGAAATATTTTTCAGGTGCCAACACTAGATCAAACGCAAACACGACATGATGACGTCACATATATGCTAATTAGCTGGTGACGCCATCACCACCACAGTCTCTCAAAATCCTGTGGGAAACACTGCTATCTATCTAGAAATTATATGTTCATGTACACTAATTTTATTAGAGTTAAGTTTATATACATAAATATAAATACACACTGGCCAGTAAGGAAAATACAATCTCTAAATATCTTTTTGATGGCCACCACTGTATCTACAAAGACATCATTATGCTCTATAAACCATAGAATAGAGCCGTCATGGAGATTTTGGACATTTTTCTTACTGGATGCCTTAAAGTCTGGACTGTAAACTGCAGAGAGCTGTCACTAGAGGGAGGAATAGAGTTTTCATAGCAAAAAAGGACACTTCTGCTTGGCTATTAAGAATAAAGTATAACAGTAGCATTTCTCACATGACCTCACCAAATTGCATGTTTAGTTTTGTGAGTTTTTATTTCCTATACTTGTGTGTATTGTGTTTAAAATCATTGTTGATTTTAGGCTACATCCTGGTTATTGATGCCACTGAAAATCAAAGTTCAAATGAAGCACATTAAATTGTGGCATACTGCACATTTTGTAGGCAAATGTAGTTTGACGTGTAAACCTATGGTTAAAAAAACTACTGTTGAATCTCAGCCTCACACCACATTATTGATTGGTTCTGAATTATGTGAAAATAAATCATGCCTTCAGGCTGTTGCTGTAGTCTCAAGTCCCCATGTATTTGCTTTTATGTATTTTTCATGTTTTTAATCACGTCATGAGTAGGCGCATCTGAATTCAGGCTGATTTTTTGATGATCAGGTTGCCGCGTTTCAATGCATAATTTATGTTTTAGCAAATTTGTGCTCATGCTTGTGCAAACCACACAAATAGATCAGGCGCTCGAACCCCTGGGAAAACACACATACAGATTCAAAAATTGTATAGCTTGGGCTGTAAGTTGCTTTGGATTAAAGCACCTGCCAAATGCATAAATGTAAATCATATTAGCAAATATTTGCACTATACGTATATATTTTTTGACTTTTTAAGTCTAATAAAAAGAATATGATAATTTAACATGTTTTAAAGCAAGTTCATTTACTTTAAAATTCTGTTAACTGTGCTATTGTCTTTAGTTATCGTAATTGTTCAGAGTTCACATCACAACTATAACAATAAAGATACAAGTAACGATACATTGACTACGCCAATAGATAAGGTGATCGACCAATATGGGTTTTTTTATGGTTGATGCCGATACTAAGAAAGCTATATGGCCGATTGGCTGATAAAACGCAAATGTAATCACAGTAAATAAGAGGCACATAGAAAATTTGTGAAACTACATAAACATTTGATATGCATAACATTTATCAATACCCTTTTAAAGTACATATTTACATAATTCTTAATTTACATAATAAGACCTAAACAATGTGGATCTGACATCTCACGGTACTGTTTGAATAATTGTTTTAAACCAGTGTGTTGTTGTGTGTGACACAACATAATGTAATGTTAAAAAGTGCATAATGATTGGTCATTTTACTGTCTGTCAGACTTTGGCATTACATGAGTGACACTGAGTGTCCTTTCATTACAAACAACAAATGTAAGTAATAGAGAAATTTACTGGCCCATTAAAATGATTTATCGTCCAATGAATGCTGAAAAAAATCCAGATATCGGCCGATATATCGGTCTCTGCGATATACTGGCATATCACTAGCAATGATGCAAACAGTTGCAAAAGTTTTTATTAAAGAAAATTTACAATATTAGTTAGGGCCATAAAAAATAAAATATATGCGTGAGTAGTTCAGGGTTCCTACGGGGTTTGGAAAAGTATGGAAATAATAAATACAAGTATGGAAAAATATTTACGTTTCCAGACTTTTGTCCCTATTTCGTTTTATAAATATAAAATTAAGAATTTCTAAATGCATATAATAAATATATGAAGAGTTTGGTTCCAAAACGCGATAAACGCCATTTTTGAAAAAAAAATGCGTTACTGCCCAAATCAGTATTATATCAGGTCAGTAGTTAAAAGTAAATAATTAATTTTACGCAAAATCCAATACCCGCCGTGATATTCGGTCATCTTTTCTGCCATTTTTTCCCCAAATGCGACAAACGCCATTTCTCCTTTTTTACAGAACGCAATAAATCCATTTCTGATATTACAGCGGACCAGTCACGCAATGTAAACAAACATGGCGGCGCGCTGAGTACACGGAGTCCTAATTTTCCTCATCTACTTTGTACTTCGTGATCAACAAACAAAACAAAATAATACTTTAATAGCATTGCCAAACCTGTGATGGTTTTCTGTGATGGGAAAGAAACGTAAGCCATCAACATAATAATTTCCGCGAGAGGCACTCGGTTGCTTGTTCTCCAGACAGCATCAAGCTTCTCATGCTAAAACATTGTGTTCTTAATATAACAAAGTAAGTGTTCTGGTTAATGCCATTAATGTTTATTTTTTAATTATTGTATACCACTAGTCAACTAAATAAATATAAAATGGTAAAGATGAATGCACATTTATACATTGATTTAATAGATTTATAGCATTTTGAAATAAAAAACTGTCATGGATTTATTGCATTTTGTGGAAAAAATAATTAGTTTTTATAATAAATCTTTGAAAATCAAGTTATGGATTTGAATTGTTATGTTTTTATAACCTAAAGATGCTATGTGAAAGTTTGTAACAGAAAATAGTGGTTTTCATCTTGTCACTTTCTTGGTATAGAAAACACGTTTTTACCGAAATTTGTCAAAATGGATTTATTGCGTTTTGGAACCAAACTCTTCATATATTATATGTACAATCGCTTTTTCATGGCGATTGGATCAGTCTTCCAGCACTGCCAAAAAATCGTTTTTACACCTGATCTTGTTAGTTTAGAATGACATGAGGGTAAGTAAATGATGATAGAAATGAAATTTTTGGGTAAATTTAATAACCCTTTAAAAAATTGTGACTGATTTAGCATAAGGTCACAAAAAGAATTTCTAAATATTTTATCTATAATAAGTAGGGATGCACCGATTTTTTTGGGCCCGATACTGATTTAAACAGACAACTACTGGCCGATACCAATATTAAACACTTGTATACAATACTACCTCCTCTTGATATTTCTGCAGAACACTCATTGCAAATGGCGTTTTTTTTTTGGTCTTTATCCGAGATTTTGAAGAAAGCCCAGACTGCAGACATTTTCCCGAAATATTCTAGACCGCATGGATCACGTGAATGAGTAATCTCGCGTGATTAACTATGTGATTTATTATTTTTTCCCTCATCGCACGTCTGACAAACTATAAATTGTACAACTTATTTTGTTTTGGGAAGTATTTAATTATTTTGATGATTATTGTTAAAAATGCTGGATTATGCAACAGACATGCAACTCATTGCCTTTATGCGGTTGATTAATAAACAGTCGGTATCGGCCTTTCTCGTGCTGTTGCCGATATGTAGATGGTTTAAAAAATGGTTTAAAATAAATATCGGCGGCCAATACATCGGTGATCACTAATAATAAGCCTATTGTTTAAACAGTTTTTTCAAGTTTGTAAAGTTTAGTACCTAACAGCCAATTATGCATTGTCATTTGACTTTAGCTCTATTTTCAAATTTTCTGGTTAATTGTACATGAACATCCCTTCTGTGTCTGTATTAACAAATTTAACATGATACCCTACATAGAGGTTTTGACTCAGGGTGTAATATTAGGCTACTTGTCGGTGTTGATAGCATTGTGGGTAAGTGCGTTGCCATGTAGCGCGTTTATGCTTCGGGAGACCCGAGTTAAATCGTGGCTCTTGGACTTTTTACCATCCCGCCCCTCTCTAACTTCCTGTCTAGCTACTTTCCGATCCTAATAAAAGGCAAAAACATAAATACTAAATGTTTAGAATGTAACATACTTGTTAGCAGTTGAATTTTAAAACAATTTATCAGAACAAGTTAAATATGGTTGGAAAAATCTGTAGGGAAGTCTGGAAATTTGAGTCTTAAAAATATGGAATTTTGAAATGAAACTTGTGTAGGAACCCTGGTAGTGCAACACATGAGCAAATTAACATGCATCATTATAACTAGCTATTATTTGCAATAAGAAAAAAACTTTTTTAGACGTGGACAATTATTTATGATAATTTAGCATGTTTTATATGTTTTATCAAGTGTATACACTGTTGGGATCAAGTTCAAAGTGTTTTTCCAATTCATGAACAAAAACTTATTGACAGTTTAAAGTGCCCTTGTATTTGAAATGACAGACGACACTGTGAAGAGATATTGATATTTAAAATGTGTGAATGTGTTAAAGTGTGAACGGCCCTCAACAGGTGGTTAATTTAAAAAAATGTGCACACTCGACAAACCCAACACACTTGTTCATTTTAAATCCAACAGACAACTTTGAATGTTGCTGTTTGTCAGTGTTTTTTTGGGTTTGTTGGAATTAAACTAGATTAACCTTTCTAGATTCTCAGATGGTGTATATCGTTTGTGTTTTGGGGTGTGTGCGACGTGTATTTCATCACTGACCTAATTTATATTTGGTTTACTTTTATATTTGTGCTTGATCTACCAATTTGGGATGTTTTATAAACTACCGAGATAATTTGTTTGATTTTACATGGTGTCATTTTATTGGTTCAACACTCTGCATGCTGTTGGGTGATGCTGACATTTGAAGCTATTATATATTTATGTTTTTCATTTTTCTTCCTTCTGGTCTTTGATTGTTTTGGGATGTTCGCCTCTCTGTCATTGCGTTGACTTATGTGTTGTGTTATTATAGGTGAAGTATTTGATTCTGAGGGCACCTGCACATTTTTCTCCTGTGTTCTTTAAATGAAAATTTAATAGGAACGCCTGTCTACCACTTTATGATTGACAGACTCGTTTTCAGAGTGCTGCTTTTATAGGTGTAAATAGACAGCTGTCATGTTTTACTGCGTGTCATTCAGGAGCAGACGTAAGGCTTAAAGAGACGATGGGGCATAGAAATGGACACTGACACTGCTTTAGCAAACAGTGGACATTATTTTAAAGGAATATTACACTTTTAAAAAATCTGATTCTTTAAAAATCTCATCCAGGATGTGTATGTCTTTGTTCTCAACTGGACAAAGAAAGATATAAACATCTTGAATGACATGGAGGGGAGGGAGTAAATTATCAGATTTTTTAATGAAAATTGGGTATTCCTTTAAACTGCTTTTTTATTAAATATTCAGCAACTATATTCCACTTTCCTTTCACACAGCTCTTTCTTAATACTGCCTTGTTTGAGACAAGGATGCTATGCAGTATTTCAGAAACATAGCTACGATAGGAGGACTTAACTGTAGCCTCGGCCTGCAGACTGATCGCTGGCCGCCTGATGCGTATTGCACACAGAAAGTCAAATTGCTAACTTTCTAAAATGAAAAAATTCAATCTGTTTGGCCGGTTTTGTGCAATTTCTGAGAGTCAAGGAGCACTGGTTTTCATCAGTTCACTTTAAAATGACAATTCTCTGGGCCAAAGTTTGCGAATCTTATTCAAGAGTTTCATTAAAAAGTTTTGTATTGACATTTAGTAGCATGTAAACAGGATATCTTTGAGTGCCTTTGCAGAAGGATTCTGCTTTGGAGGCTTTTTTGTTGGAACAAGCAACTACCGTAAACAAAACCTCGAAGTTCATGAGAAATGCCGACAGCACATGGTGTCTAAAAGGGTTGCCGATGCATTTTTTCTAAAAATATATTTATTTATTTATTTGTTTATTTGAAGAAAAGAAAAAGGGGAACAATACATATTAATGAACATTTTCACAATGTAAATATGTCAGATTGTAGCCTTAGGCTAATTTCCATCTGCAGACCCCTTGGCAGATTGATGTTACATGCCAGTTAATAAATACATATAAAACACTATACAGTCCATATACAAAAAGACAAGGACAAAAACAGTGATCACATCATATTAAAACAAACAATAACAACAAACATACAAATATATAAACTGAAATAACAGACCCTCTGCTTTCAAACAAAAATAAACAAACAAACAAAACTAATTATAAACTCTTAAAAAATTGGGTATTTTTCTTCAAAAATACAACAAGTTTAGCAAAAAGTTGAAATAATTTCATTTTTGTCAATGAATTTTGTTTTTTATAAATGTTATTTTTTTATAAATTGAGCCATCTAGTGGAGAATAACGGTATTACAGATAACCATAAAAACTCAACAGGAACACGTTTTTTTTCATGCAAATGTTGTCTCTTAATTGACGAGATAATTCGTCAATGGCGGAAAAAGAGTTAAATATGTGACACTGAATTTTTTTTTGATGGGGCCAGTAAAAATTTTGGCAGGGCAAGTGAAAACATTGCTCCCAACTGGGGCAGTATAAAAATTATCTTGCCCATGTTGGCAGCCACAGTGTTATAACTGTTTTTACCTTGTTTTTACCATGTTAGAAACAAGTTGGTATAGGATTAACTTGAGGCAATAGTTTGTGGCACATGTTTACAAAATAAAATCACTTTAGCTTAAAAAGCATATACATGAGAGCCGGCTTTAACGTGACAGCATATGTTCTCTTTAGTGGAGGAAATGTTTATTGTAGTACGTATGCCCATGTTTTGGATGTTTGTGTCATGAATAAACACAAAGTGTGGTTAAAAAAGTCAATTTAAAAGTTGAGAATTTGCAACGTCAGCGGTTTCTTCTCCATGTTATTGTTTACACGATCATTGCGGCTGGGTGTTGTGATCTTTCGGTAGTGTAACTGTCAGATGATATGGGTTTGGCGAATTACAAATCAGGGAACGATATGCAATGGGAGCGAATGTGGGCTCACATGCATTTGTTTACACAAGACTCTGTTTAGGTCGGTCTGCAGATTGCTTTTGAAGAGTAACCCTGTTTTTCCCCATGCTGTATGTTTTTTTGTTTTTTTGCAAAGGTCTACATTACATTGTGATCAAAGCATTGAAATCACATCCTCGCATTGGTTAAAATCAACCTGAAATGGTCATGAACCTTGTTAAACTCCATCAGAAAGACAGTATTAAAGTATTCTTTTATTGTACTTCAAAGTCTTTCACTTTCAGAATTTTTTTTATAGACTCCTTTAATGAAAAGAAAACAGGCTTTGTTCGAGCACATACCTGAGATGTGTTTGTGTTTGTCAGAGGTCCTAACGGAGTGTGGACAATGGAGGAGAGAGGAGAGACGCCTCACTTCAACACCACGTTTGAGGACGCACGTCCAAGTCTGACTCACCTTGCCCTGCTGCAGCTCCAGAGAGCAGGATACCTCAAATATCTCATCAGTCAGAATGTGGATGGCCTTCACGTGCGCTCCGGCTTCCCCAGGTAATCACTCAGACATCACATGTTCGTGAATTAATTGAGTAGAAGGCTTTCTCAAGCTCCAATTTTACTATGCTTTGATCGGCTGGCTTTGTGCATTGTCCTGGAGTCAGGGTGTACAGGATTTAATCAGTCAAGTGACTACAAAGGTTTGGTGACACTTTCTATTTGTGGGGGCCAGTGTTGATTCTGTGGTGGGCCACCACAAATAAATCAATGTATGGGAAACACTGTAATACTACTTACGGTCTTTAGAACAGATGGAAATCTAGTATTAAAATTAACTTTGTTGCAAATAACTCAAAACTTATTTGAAGTTTTTTTATACAATTTTGGTGTCGATTGTAAAAATGTATATAAAACCATACTTAAAGGAACAGTATGTAGGATTGTGGCCAAAACTGGTATTGCAATCACAAAACTTGTGGCTAAAACTGGTACTGCAATAACACAACTGGTGGCCAATACACAAAATGACAACATAAACATCAGTTGAGGGCTGCAACTCCACTTTTTAAATGACAATATCCTGGCCAGACCACTGTTGTCAGTGATATGAGTATTTGAAATGAAAATTATTTCTTAATGTATAGTGACATATCAGGGCCATTTCATGATTAATTTATATCAATTTCTTACATACTGTTCCTTGAACATTTTTTGGGAGTTTTTAAAGAGCCAATGTTTCATTGCTAAAAAGTACATTATTTTGTGTATTTAGTGTAAAGGTCCGTTCACATTATAATGATAACTCTAACGTTTACTATAACGTTAAATATTAGCGTCCACATCGTAACAATAACTTTATGCTAATTTGCTCATGCGCACGGCACTCGCACAAAGAACTTGCCTTTAATGGCATTAACTAATATTGGATATTTCTTGTAATTAAAAACTTTTGCAGTTGTTTATCGTTATAGTTGTGGTGTGTACTCCACTATTCTCTTTAATATAAAACGATTTAAAAAAATTTAAGTTATATTTATTGTTATAATGTGAACACCCCTTTATGCAATGTGTTTTTGCGTAGTTTATGGTTCAAGAAACTGATTATTTTTTAGGGATGCACCAAATGTTCGGCAACCGAAATTATTCGGCTGACAATAGCAAAAACTAATTTTCAGTGTTTGGCCAAACAAGTGAAAAAATACTACATTTTACCGAACAAAAAATATTAACAAAAAGCTTTTTGTTAGACCGCTTTTTCCTCTGTCATGCTCTGTCAATCTTGCCGCTGTCTCACTCCGTGCTTGACCGTGCACGCAGGCATATACATATTGTATATGTATATGCATGCATGTATATTTTTAAGAAAAAAATATATATTTATACATTAAGTATTTATATTTATACATAAACAGTGTTTTAAGTGGGCCGGTACGTTATTATTATTATATGTTATTACTCCCAAAAGTGCTATTCCGCCATACAATATAGTTACCCTTTTAAATCCGCTTAGAAAAGCGCTACGTTTTATTTTGTGCCACCATACTTGCTCGTATACACTGTAAAAAAAATCGGTAGAAATTATAATGGTATTGCAGCTGGGTTGCCGGTAATTTACCGTAGATTTACATTTATGTTATTTACTGGCAAGAGTTTGTTCAAAGTTAAATAAATTTTAAATATTAACAAGTCTTTATCTTTACAGAATAAAACTATACAATAACAGCCTCATGCAAAGCATTCTGGGAACCAGAAATCATCATCAACCGTTTTATGTTTTTTTGCTTCAGATTTTGTTTCCCAGCATGTTTTGCTTGATGCTGTTTTTTAGTTATACTCTGTAAAGACAAAGACTTGTAAATGTTTAATGTTCATTTAACTTTGAACAAAATGTTTCTACTGAATTTTTTTACAGTGTAACTACTCATCTTAAATAAGAAAAACGTTGATGTGTTTGGTCACTTCTAACTTTATCTCTGTTTGGTACCATTGAATGAATGGGGCTAAGCTAAATGCTATCAAAGTGTCGCCACAGCGCTAGCGTGCACACACTAAGATGATAGAGGTATGTATCAACTCTTCTTAGTTAAGGTAATAACATAGTTTAATATGGAAAAAGGATAGACTATTCCTTTAAAGCACTGTACATAAATATACAGATGTATATACACATGTAAACATTTCTTAAATATATACATGCGTGTGTGCATTTATCTATACAAAGTTATCATACACAGTTATATGTAAACAAAAACTTTTATTCTTCCATACTGTAGATTAATCGGGATTAATCGGTATGCATCCCTACTGGAAAACAGTTTCATTGTAAAATAATGTGAAATAAATATAGTAAAAAGGACACTTTGAAAATGTAACTTGTGAAACAATTGGCAAAATAATTAGAAAATTGAAAAATAGTTTGGCCTTTGGCTGAGCGTTTCATTTTATTCAGCTTCGGCCAAGAATTTTCCTTTTGGTACATCCCTATTATTTTTCACATACCATACATTATTGTAGCTTTTCTACGCTCTTTCTTTCTGAAACGCATTGATTTATACAAAGCTCATCAGTCTGAGAAAGCGTGCGGTGATCCGACTGGACAGCTATCAAGTGTGTTTTGATTGGCCGAATTTCTCAGTTGCTTAAACGTAAATGTGACGTTCCTTACCATGTTTGTAAGATGAGCTCCCAAAGCAATAGTGAAAGGATTTAATATCGTCTTTACTACCTTATCTTTATATCGTCTTTATTTACTACGTCATACTGCAGGGTACATTTAAATAACACTGCCCTTATAATGATAGTTATTCTGTATTCATTTACTCAACTTCATGTTGTTACAACCCTATGAAACACATAGGAAATAGTATTTTGAGCAATGTTTGTAACCAAACCGTTTTGTAACTAAACCTACTATGTAGGTCAAAGGTGCTTCAGTTTCCTGCTTCATTACAAATATCTTCCTTTGTGTTAAGCATAACAAAAAATATACAGGTTTGTAACAACATGAGGATGAGTAAATGAAAACAGAATATTTATTTTTGGGTGTACTATCCCCTTAAGGCCATTCACACTTTAACATTAACTATAACAATAACTATATTAGCGTTCACACAATCACAGATTTGATTAGCTGTCAATGCTTAATTGTTCAGCTGGAAAAAATCAGTCCAAAGTGTTACACCAACCCAAGTGACACATTTTCAGTCAATTTCAAGTTTTCAATTCTGTCATGTCGAGCGCTAGAAAGGCTCTTGTATTCTGGACGTAAAACGCATGTAAACATTTGATTAATGGTACAATGACCTCCGTGCTTTGTGTGATGACTGATGTGTTGATTGTCTCTTTCAGTCACTGTCAGTGAATTTAATCAGCATATTTTGTTCTGCTGGATGTGTTAGAGCTGTTTGGCATATAGATGTGATGAGTGCCTTACTGCCTTTTAGAAATAATTAAGAGTTAAATATGTGACAGTTGTATTGTGTTCTATTTGTTAATGTTTTGTGTCTGAATATGAATAACCTACGCATGCTGAAATAAAGAATTCAAGGATAATTCAAGGATATTATTATTAATAATAATAATAATAATTCAATTTTATTTATTAGGGCTGCACGTTTTCAAGTTTTTAATTAACCGTTAACCGACACCCTTAGCGGTTAATACTCGGTTAACCATATTATGCGCAAGGCAACCCAGAGATACAGACACACGAGAAAGGGGTAGTTAATTTTTTAACACCTTTAATAACTGGTTGGACCACATTTAAAACGAAATTAATTTATAGAAATAAAACGCAGTGGTAAGGACAGAGCAGCTTAAGTATGTCACTGACTTTGCGTTTGCAGGGATGGTAGGCTGGGCGAAGGTACTCGCAGGCTCCGCGGCCGCCTCTCTATGATGCCCGGGTGTTGGCTGGGTTTGTCGCGATGGTCAGTGAAACGGGGATTACCGGTGCTTCAGCCTCTCACCGGTTAGATCACTTGCCCACCCCGACACCGTCTTTCACCGTCGTTTTGATATTTTCTTGTAATTAAATCATTTATCTTCGTAAGAGAGAGCAAACACTTTCAACTGAATGTGTCTGCTGCCTGCATTCACAGCGGAGCTGAACGCGCGTCACGTCACAAAGCAGCAGGTGTCAGATTACATTTATTTCTGTCAGAGTTTGCGAGGCGAGCTGACTGACCAGATGATGACAGAAGCCGCGTGCTTACTCGTTTTTGTTATAATGCACATATATGATGTTTAATATAAGCAAGATAGTTTTGTTGTATTTTTTATCAAGAAAAATAATAAACCCATCATTCAAGCAGCGCTTTATGGAGGAGTAGCCGGTTGCACTGCCTGGACGAGTTCTGCGAGAATTACCTGCGCACATTGACTCAAGCACTTAATTAAACCAGCTGTTTATTCATAAGCACGCAAATTCATACACGATTTAATGCAGCTTACACAAGCGCTGCATTTAAACAATTGCGTAATTCAAAAGTGAAAGTAAAATGCGCACGTCTCCATGCATTAACCAGTGGGAAAATTCTGTCACCGCTGCAACCCTAGGTTGTACATGAAGTATATAAGCACTGGATTGCAATACTTGCATTTTGCCCTGTCATTCTCGATTTTAAAGTGCTCCCACGCTGTGCTTTTCTTTGCCCGCTTCATATTAGAAAACTGGTCATTACTTTATTTTTTGTGGACATTACAAATGTCTGGGAGCGCTTTGACGGTCTCTGGTGGTGCAAAAATGTATTACAACTAAATTCAATGCACGCCATTGATGCCAGTTAACCGAGCAAAATGTTTCACTTGGTTAAACAATTTTAAACGGTTAATCGGTTAACCATGGACACCCCTATTATTTATATAGCGCTTTTCACAATTGTTAATTGTTTCAAAGCAGCTTTACATGAATAGATGTAGGGGAAAACACAGAATAATCGATAGATAATATAAGAAGCAGAATACAGCGGCTAAGAATAAACCGTACAAGCGGTACAGTAAAGTGCTAAGTTGAGCCAATGTTGGCTGACTCTCCCGGCGAAGAAACCCCCCCCTAGGAGAAAAACCCTGTGGGAAAACTCCTAGGAGGAGAAAAACCCTTGAGAGAGATACATATATATTTATATATAAACACAATAGGGATTTGAAACAGGTAAGCGGATTAAACTGGTTCAGTCGGTGGTCGTTGGTTGCGCATCGGCTGGGCATCACGTTGAAGGACAGCCAGTAGATCAGTGGTGTGATGACCTTCACAGCAGCAGGAACTGGGTCTGTTTGTCTCATTGTCCTCGGGGTCCAGGATGAGACAGGGAGAGAGAAACAGAATCCTATTAGCGTAGGGGCCATTCGCATGTAATGCAAGTGTCATACAGTATTGTGGTTTAAAATCCACTCGGTTCCAGACAGGCTAACTATTGCGGCATAAGTATATTACCCAGATGAGTTATGTGAATGCTTTGTTCTGGACAAACTAACTATTGCGGGATAGGTACCTTTACTTGAAATTTTATGTGAATGCTTTGTTAAAAAAAGAATGTCTTAAGTTTAGACTTAAAGTGATTATTATTATTATTATTATTATTATTATTATTATATTTTATTTACTTGACACTCAAGGACACCGGACAATAAAACAGTCAACATTAACAGCAATAATCTTTTATCATAAATACAGCCTCTCAGGATGGTTTAGATCCCTTCTTATATAAAACACTTGATTCCTCTCATCAGCTTCCTGAACTTTATAAAAGTTCATATTCCGTTCCTCTTTTTATTAGGTTTATTTATTTCCTCCTATTTTCTCTTTCAGGGATCGACTGTCAGAACTTCATGGGAACATGTTTGTTGAAGAATGTGAGAAATGTGGCAAGTATGTCCATGCAACTCACTTCATCTGATATTTGTTGTACTCAGAGCAACCATCATTATGAAATGAAATCATGTTTGGAGGCAAAAATGATCAATATTTCCAGATCTGTCATAATTTTGGCCACAACTGTATCTAAACAAACTGAAATATAAATGTTTAATGAAAAACTAGTCTATTCCCCATAGCTCCACAAATGTACAATCTCCAAAATACATATTGATTGAGTTTGTATTGTTTAGTACCGGTTGTATGTTTGACATTGATCTAGATGCAGTATTGATTGAGTATCATAACCCTGACCCTGACATATGAACCTTTAGAGAATAGTACCCTATTGATTGCACTAAATTGGCCTCGTGAGGGTTTTGTCATTCCCATAGCGATAAGCAGTATTTCCCTGGACTGTTTTAGGCAATATGTCCGGGACACGGTAATTGGAGTGATGGGACTGAAGCCAACCGGACGCTTCTGCGAGGTCACGCGTTCCAGAGGACTCCGAACCTGCAGGTGATTACAGTTTTAAACACACACTGATACGCTTATGTGAATTGTTATGAAATAAAATCATGGTTATAATAACCTAGCAAAGTTTGAGGCTATTATTCAAATGAAACTACAGAATTTTTTGTATCCTATCTTCATTTGATCTCATTTTATCACCTCTCAAATATTGGTAGGTTTCTTAAAATATACCAGATTTTGAGACTTTTGTTAGAGATCAGATTCAGAGCGATGATCAAAACATAAACAGTGTTTTTACTGTTTTTGGATCAGTGGTTGCTTCAGTGTTTTATAAATTGGGCAACGGTGCCACCTAGTGGATGATAGTGGAAATAGGGATTGCCGTAAAAACTCGTCATTGGCACAATTTGGCATGAAAACATTTCTCTTATGCTGGGTACACACCAAAAGATAATCGGGCTGATTTTGGGCCGATTTCACCCCTTCCGACAATCCTAGCAATGTCCCGATTATCTTGATGCTTGTACAGATAATTTTATCAGATTTTTTCTTGGTGTGTTAAGAGGAATCGAGTGAGTAACGTTGAAGTCGCCCCAATCGCAAATCATAAATATTAATCATGTTTAATATTTAATATGTTTAATCATAAATATTAAACATGTTTAATATTTAATTAAACATGTTTAATATTTATGATCAGAAATCCTGATGTGTGATTATCACGTGAAACGAAACAATATCCAATCAGAAAGCGAGATGATGGAAGACGGAAGCAGTCATGACCATTGATCACCTCTAGCACACTGTGTAACTTGTACAGTCCATGTTCCCGCTGTCTCCACAACTTCACCAACACTTCCAAACGTTTTTCTTTTGTTCCTTGAATTTTCTGTGAAAATTATTCCAAACACTATCATTGAAATGTATTTCTTCATATTGTCTGCCATGCTTATTCTGAAGTCTCGTGAGATTTTGCGAGATTTCTGTGTTCACAGTCGAGACTCTGGTTGAAAATCTGCTTGTGTGTGGTGTGCACAATATAGAAGCAAAACGGTTAAATCTAGGATTTTCTATCCTCATGTTAATGGTCTATCACATTTTAAAAATCTTATAAGATGTAAAAAATCTTTTGGTGTGTACCCAGCATTAATTGATGAGAAAACTTGTCAATGGCGGGAAAAAAATTAAGGCCAAAATATGGTCTACACGAAGGTCCACATACTTGTGCGCATGACACCATTTTTGTCATTGGATGAGAGAAAATAACCAGACTTAAAACGCTTGCAAACATTCAAACATTTGCGAACACGTAAAAAAGCAGACTATACTCCGGGCTTTAGTGTACAAAGTATTTGTAAACTATGAGTCAGAATGCACACAGACTAACTTTAAAGCAACACCAAAGAGTTTTTTTTACCTTAAAATAACGTTTCCCCAAAAGTTTCAGTCGTTCATCCACTCGAAACAGGGTGAACGGCACTTTCACATTTGCTTTGCAGCCCTCTATCGGCCAAAACCGCACTAAAGAAGTTTCCAACCATCGGGTCGCGGTCCTGTAGTTCGATTGAAAACTACAAAAACTTGCTTTACTGCATTTTACAATCCAATCAGAGCAAGCTTTGCTGCAGTAGGCTAAATTATTTACGCAGTGGTAATGGACAATTCCGCTTCCAACCTGTAGGGGGAGCAAAGAGCAAAAACTCTTTAGTGTTGCTTTAAACTACAGACAAAAGAAGGGAAAAATAAAAATAAGTTTAGTAAACTCTCGTCAATCCCAATGCTCCAGATCAGGGATAGGCAACGTCCTGGAGTCCCGACGTCCTGCGGGTTTTACCTCCAACTTTGATAAAACCTCGCCTACCTGTAGTTTTTTAGGTGATTCTTTAGACCTTGTTGTTTAGCTATTTCAGGTGTGCTTAATTAGAGCTGGAGTTTAACTCTGCAGGACATCGGCACTCCAGCACCGACCTTGCCTACCTTTGCTCCAGATAGTAACTAAACATCTTAAATTATCTTTATTTGTACGTACTATGTCATATGTGTGATTTTAAGTTATGGTTGCAGTGATTTTGTTTGGGATTCTTCTGAAAACTTGTCAAACTTGATATTTCTCTAGTGTCAATTTTCTTTGCCTGGGTTGTGCGACTTACCCCCAGTCACATTAGCTACAAGCGACAGAGACAGAGCGACAGGCTACCATTCATTTTCAATGGAAGTGGCCGTTTGCCAGGGACAAGCGACGAGCTCGCAGCTGCGCGAGCAAGGCGGGGCCAAAATAGACAAGCAGGCTATTTTAGGCAAATGATGAGCGATGCGACAAAGCGACTGCCAATCGGAGTGAAGGAGCAGCCTGACGTAGGTCTGTGGTCGAGTCTGAGAAAATAATTCAAGATGGCGGAAAATGCGTATTTATGTATATATCTGATAAGTTTGGCATTTTATCTCATATATTTTGTTACTTTTATCGAGAAATAAATACTTTTAAATCCAAAAACACCGTTCTTGTTACTTAACAATACGTCTAAAGTGACTTTTGATACCGCTTTTAGAAACTAGCCAAGGAACGCCCATCAAGCGAGTGCGTGTCGCTTGGTGTCGTTCACTTTTGTCGCTAATGTGACTGTAGGGTCAAGCTTTACCTTGAAGCTACAATTGATTCTGATTTAATGGGGTTTCTAAAATTAATATTGATGCACTGCTGTGATTAAAAATATATATATTTTATGTTAATCAGTGTTTAACTGTTTGTTTTATCACAAAATGCAACGTTGGTGATGCTGGAATAAAGTGAATGGCAAAGTATGGATGAAACGCAGGATATGCATGAGTTAAAAATGTAAAACCAGCATTTGTATGTCCTCTCAGATTACTGTAACTGTTAGTTATAGGTGTGTATGTTGTTTCTGCAGAGGTAAGCTGATCAGCACAATATTGGACTGGGAGGATTCACTGCCTGACCAAGACCTGAACAGAGCAGATGAAGCGTCCAGGTATGAAAGATTAATATCCTGAAAATGACAGAGAGATGGAGAAAGACACAGATGTTCTTTGCATTTACATAGAGAACCCCTTCATGTTTAATGTTGAAAAACCAAGAATCCAATTTTGTAATTTCTGAAAACTGAATTTACATAGTCATTTTTTTTGTGCTGTCCTGACCAGCATCTGACATTAATAGGAATGGAAGTTAGTCACTCTTTTGAGACATTAACAGAACTCAAAGGATGTTGTAAGTCTGCAGCTTGTTTGCATTTTTTTGTCCATAATGAACATTCCTAACAATTGTGTACACGTCTTTCCTCTGACAGACGGGCAGATCTGGCCTTGACGTTGGGTACTTCTCTGCAAATTAAACCCAGTGGAGATCTGCCTCTGCTAACCAAGCGCACAGGAGGAAAGTTGGTTATAGTCAACCTTCAGACCACCAAACATGTAAGTCTATGAAATGATGTCACCCACTAAAGTGATGTTTTTTTAACACTTTTATCAACACTTGCTCCATTATGGTTGCATTTATTATTATTGTACAGAATAGGTCTCTTTTGCAATACTGTTATTTTCAGTTTTTCAGGCATCGATTATCTATTGGCCGTGCGCCAAACATGATACGAAGTCAAAGTTCGCGTTGACGTGTTCATTGTGCTTTGCTTTCACGGATGCACAAGCGGCGCAGATGAAGCTCGCGTTGACGCGTTTATTGTGCTTTGCTTTCATGGATGCACAAGCGGTGCGTTCGAAGCTTGTGTTGACGCGTTTATTGTGCTTTGCCTTCACGGATGCACAAGCGGTGCAGATGAAGCTCGCATTTGACGCTTTTATTGTGCTTTGCTTTCACGCATGCACAAGCGGTGCAGATGAAGCTCGTTTTAGCGCGTTTTTTGTGCTTTGCCTTCACGGATGCACAAGTGGCGCGGATGATGCTCGCGTTGACGCGTTCATTGTGCTTTGCTTTCACGGATGCGTGAGCGGTGCGGATAAAGCTTGTGTTGACGCGTTTATTGTGCTTTGCCTTCACGGATGCACAAGCGGTGCAGATAAAGCTCGCGTTTGACGCGTTTATTGTGCTTTGCTTTCACGCATGCACAAGCGGTGCAGATGAAGCTCGTTTTGGCGCGTTTTTTGTGCTTTGCCTTCACGGATGCACAAGTGGCGCGGATGATGCTCGCGTTGATGCATTCATTGTGCTTTGCTTTCACGGATGCGTGAGCAGTGCGGATAAAGCTTGTGTTGACGCGTTTATTGTGCTTTGCTTTCACGCATGCACACGCGGTGCAGATGAAGCTCGTTTTGGCGCGTTTTTTGTGCTTTGCCTTCACGGATGCACAAGCGGCGCATATGAAGCTCGCGTTGACGCGTTTATTGTGCTTTGCCTTCACGGATGCACAAGCGGCGCAGATGAAGCTCGCGTTGACGCGTTTATTGTGCTTTGCTTTCACGCATGCACACGCGGTGCAGATGAAGCTCGTTTTGGCGCGTTTTTTGTGCTTTGCCTTCACGGATGCACAAGCGGCGCATATGAAGCTCGCGTTGACGCGTTTATTGTGCTTTGCCTTCACGGATGCACAAGCGGTGCAGATGAAGCTCGCGTTGACGCGTTTATTGTGCTTTGCTTTCATGGATGCACAAGGGGTGCGTTCGAAGCTTGTGTTGACGCGTTTATTGTGCTTTGCCTTCACGGATGCTCAAGCGGCGCAGATGAAGCTCGCGTTGACGCGTTCATTGTGCTTTGCTTTCACGGATGCGCGAGCGGTGCGGATAAAGCTTGTGTTGATGCGTTCATTGTGCTTTGCTTTCACGGATGCACAAGCGGTGCAGATGAAGCTCGCATTTGACGCTTTTATTGTGCTTTGCTTTCACGCATGCACAAGCGGTGCAGATGAAGCTCGTTTTAGCGCGTTTTTTGTGCTTTGCCTTCACGGATGCACAAGCGGCGCATATGAAGCTCGCGTTGACGCGTTCATTGTGCTTTGCCTTCACGGATGCACAAGCGGTGCAGATAAAGCTCGCGTTTGACGCGTTTATTGTGCTTTGCTTTCACGCATGCACAAGCGGTGCAGATGAAGCTCGTTTTGGCGCGTTTTTTGTGCTTTGCCTTCACGGATGCACAAGTGGCGCGGATGATGCTCGCGTTGATGCATTCATTGTGCTTTGCTTTCACGGATGCGTGAGCAGTGCGGATAAAGCTTGTGTTGACGCGTTTATTGTGCTTTGCTTTCACGCATGCACACGCGGTGCAGATGAAGCTCGTTTTGGCGCGTTTTTTGTGCTTTGCCTTCACGGATGCACAAGCGGCGCATATGAAGCTCGCGTTGACGCGTTTATTGTGCTTTGCCTTCACGGATGCACAAGCGGCGCAGATGAAGCTCGCGTTGACGCGTTTATTGTGCTTTGCTTTCACGCATGCACACGCGGTGCAGATGAAGCTCGTTTTGGCGCGTTTTTTGTGCTTTGCCTTCACGGATGCACAAGCGGCGCATATGAAGCTCGCGTTGACGCGTTTATTGTGCTTTGCCTTCACGGATGCACAAGCGGTGCAGATGAAGCTCGCGTTGACGCGTTTATTGTGCTTTGCTTTCATGGATGCACAAGCGGTGCGTTCGAAGCTTGTGTTGACGCGTTCATTGTGCTTTGCTTTCACGGATGCGCGAGCGGCACGGATGAAGCTCGTGTTGACCCGTTCATTGTGCTTTTCTTTCACAGATGCGCGAGCGGTGTGGATAAAGCTTGTGTTGACGCGTTTATTGTGCTTTACTTTCACGGATGCGCGCGCGGCGCGGATAAAGCTCGTGTTGACGCGTTTATTGTGCTTTGCTTTCATGGATGCACAAGCGGTGCGTTCGAAGCTTGTGTTGACGCGTTTATTGTGCTTTGCCTTCACGGATGCACAAGCGGCGCAGAAAGCTCGCGTTGCCGCGTTCATTGTGCTTTGCTTTCACAGATGCGCGAGCGGCACGGATGAAGCTCGCGTTGACGCGTTCATTGTGCTTTGCTTTCACAGATGCGCGAGCGGCACGGATGAAGGTCGTGTTGACGCGTTTATTGTGCTTTGCTTTCACGGATGCACAAGCGGTGCAGATGAAGCTCGCGTTGACGCGTTTATTGTGCTTTGCTTTTCACAAATGCGCAAGTGGTTTCACAAATGCACTAGTGGCACGGATGAAGCTCGCGTTGACACATTCATTGTGCTTTGCTTTCACGGATGGGCGAGCGGCGTGGATTAAGCTTGGGTTGACGCGTTCAATGTGCTTTGCTTTCATGGATCCGCAAGCGGCGCGGATGAAGCTTGCGTTGACGCATTCGTTGTGCTTTGCTTTCACGGATGCGCAAGCGGGTTTTTTTTTTGTTTCATGCGCAGCTTGTGCGTGTACTATGGCGTTTGGTCAGTAAGAAGTGAAAATACCTGAAACAAGAAAATACTGAAGAACGGCGATATAAATATTCTTCTAGACATTTCCTGGAATAGCGTTTGTAATGCTTCTTCTTCTGTGGCACAGTTGGAGTTTCTGCACGAGAGCGCCCCCTGGCTTTTGGATGTGGGCATTTCACCGTAATTCATTGAAATTCATTCATTGAGAAAACGTGCATTTGTACGATTAATCGTGACAGCCGTACAGATAAAGCGCGTGTTCATTGTGCTTTGCTTTCATGGATGAGCAAGAGGTGCGTTAATACTGGCCACGTGTGTTGGGGCAGTCTGTCTGTATACTGCAAATACAAGTAGTTTGCTTTACATTATTTGCAAAATAAAAAACCTCTTTAAAATGCTTATTTTACTATTGCTTTGTTGGAAGTAAAATGAAAGGAAAATAAACAGTACTCTTGAGATAGATTATTGTCTATGTGGGTCCTGGATTGAAAATGTTTGGGAAGAACAGAGATTTTCAACCACACACTATCATTATTATTTCTTTCTGCCTTATATACAGTATTCAAAATATTTAAATGATCACAGAAGTACCGGGATAATAGTTTACATATAAACAGTAATGTTTACAGTAATGAAACTACTTAAACTTTTTTTTAAAAGATTCTGCAATAATTTTTGGGTCATAACTTCTAGTAAATTATTTTATTCTGTTTAGTTGGCATACAAATCGTGAAATAATAGTGATCTTCATTTGAAACGAAAAAGGTTGTGATTCAATTTTTTTCCAGAATCGTGCAGCCCTAGTTTGCATGCTTATATAGATAATTCCAGATCACTTTATGATGCTCCCTAAGAAGACAACTTGCACAAACACACACATATACATACTCATTTAGATTAGTGTCCTTCAAAAACACTTCTGAACTAAACTCTAGTTGTTTTTTCTCATTATTAAAACACATTTTTAAGAGGCTTTACAGTCGAATTTTTCCGACTCCGGATGGATTTTCCTTTTAAGCTTGTTTCTGTGCCGGTTTCTTTCTATATTCATCATGTCACTGGAATGTTTTGAAAGCATTAATCCTGTTCATTTTAAAGCACATTGCTATCAGACCGTGTTTAAGTCATTTATTTGAAGACACTCTTGCCATTAGACCTCATTGCTGCCGCTTCATCGCCTCATCTCAACATTGCCAAATTGGATTATTTCTATAAATCTCTCTTGATATTTACAGACTGACTCTCATGCTATATGAGTTATTCCATGTGTCAGTATTCGTGTTGGGTTAGATTACATTACAGCTGCGTAACATGTTTAGAAACAGAATTTTATATCTTGTGTAGTTTGTGATGCAGGCTGGTGGTCTGACTGTGCTGCAAATTTGCTTTCAGTCAAGCATGCAGAAAGCCTACCGAGCTTGTTTTTCTTTTTTCAGTTAGTGAAAAGTTGATTTTTCCTTTAAAGAATATTCTTAAAGAGGATAGTTTATTCAAAAATATTTTTTCTGGTTTTTATTTACCAATATTACAAGACCATGTGCTTTTATTTTTATTAGTGGTCAACCATTTTTTTTATGACAATTGCCGATATTTAGAAAACTATGTGGATGATTGGTCAATAAAACTGTAATTACAGTAAATGAAAAAACACAAATTTGGTGAAAGTAAATAAACGTTTCTCATGCAAAACATTTCTGGATATATCCTCGTAAATGAGCTGTATGGAGGTTCTTTTTTAATAAAAATAAAAAACTATAATGTATTCATTAGAGCTGGGCTAGATTAATCTCTTACCAGTTTGTGCTGTGTGTAATTATTATGTATATATAAATACACACACACATTCATGTATGTATTTAAGAAACATTTACATGTGTATATATTTTTTTATATTTTTATATATTCTAAATTATATATAAATAAAAAACGATATTTAAATAAAGTTTTAAATGTATATATATGTTTGTGTGTGTGTGTTTAAATATACATAATATTTACACACATCACAAACTCATATATTTATTAAAATACTTATTATTATTATTATTATTATTATTACTTATTATAAATTATTTTGTATGAGATTAATCTAGATTAATCTATGCCCAGCCCTAGTATTCCTACCCGGTCTCACGAAGTTTTGTGATATAGTCACGTTTTTTTTTTTTTTTTTTTCGTGCTATTATCACGAAATTTTGTGTTTTTTCGTGATCGTATAAAGAATTCCTGTTTTCGTGTGGTTATCACTTATTGGTTACTCAACTGCTTTTTCCTATTTTTAACCCATTGTCGCTTCCGTTTAGGGTTAGATTTGATGTCACTGATTTATTTTTTTAAATGTCGCCTGACGTTAGGGTTAGAGTTGGGTTTGGTTAGGGATGTCATTTTATGTAAATCTAACCCTAAACCGAAGCGACAATGGTAAGAAAATAGGACAAAACAGTTGAGTAACCAATACGTGATAATCACACAAAAACAAGAATTCGTTATACGATCACGAAAAAACACGAAATTTTGTGATAATAGCACAAAAAAAGAATAAAAAAAATACGTGACTATATAACGAAATTTCGTAAGACTGGGCTGAGTATTCATAGATATTTAAGAAGTTCACGTATCTGTTTCTCTAAAAAACAATGCTGTTGCCAGTTATTATCTTTTTGAAATGTGCCCTCCGCATCAAAATGTAGGCAACAAAAGCATTGCAAATGTAAAAATTAGTGGATAAAATCATGCTTTCCATTGTCAGTTGTGCTCCCAGTGGCGTCTGGTGACGCTCCCAGTGGTTTTCCGAGTGTGCATGATGCGAAGCTCGTCACAACATGCATGTACTGTATTTTCTGGATTATAATTCACACTTTTTTCATAGTTTGTCACCGTCCGCCACACCCGAGAGGGGGGCAGGAAAAGAACGTTTCCAATATTTTGCATTTAGACTGCCGTACCAAGTTCAACTGCATCAAGACATTAAAGGCGGAGTCCACGATGTTTGAAAAAAGCTTTGGAAAAGGAGACGGGCCGACTACCAAAACACACTTATAGCCAGTCAGCAGTAAGGAGCTTGTCTACTAACCGACATCCTTGCCGGGTTGCGTATGTGTGGGACGGGTCTATCAACAGAAGGGCCAGATTCTATTGGGGTAGGGGCGTGTTTGTTTAGGGGATTTAAAATATCAACATTGGCTTTCAAACATCGTGGACTCCGCCTTTAATACAAACAAGTTTTAGGGCAACTTTTTTTAGCTCTTACCCATAACAGGTTGTTTTACTTTCTTAACTCAAGTCAAAGTATTAGATATTATTTGTTCAATAATTGTTAGTTTTTTGTCATTTTTATCTTACTTTTACAAAGACACAAATATAAAGGCACAGTCTATATTTTTACTAAACATTTTTTTTTACTAAAACAATTTTTTTTGCAATTTTTGTAGGACAAGCATGCCCACCTGCGTATCAATGGTTATGTAGATGAGGTCATGGGACAGGTGATGAAGCTGCTGGGATTGGAGATTCCAGAGTGGACGGGGCCGACTCTGTGCGAAACCTCTGGCGGTGACCTGGACGTCCTTCCGCTTGGAGCCTGGAAAAAGGAGGTCAAGATTGAAGTGAAGATAGAGGAAAACAAACACGCTGTAACGAAGAAAAGAAAGAAGAAAGAGGGGGGCATTGAGACAAAAGTCAAGAAAAACATTAAGATGAAAAAAGAGGACAAGGAACCAACGTTAGAATGCAAAATTAAAGATGGTTCCTTGAGTGACTCTCAACCAATCAAAACACAGAACTCACCTTGTAAGGTGCATCCTCTAAATGACTCCTCCCACATTTCTTCATGTTCTTCTGCAGCGAATAGCATCGTTGACGATAAGAACGCAGATGGATTCCTATAACAATCCCACAAAACTCAGGCTCATATAAAATCCATGATACACCATAGTCTTATGTATAATGTACACCAGTGGTGTTCAGTCTTGCTCCTAAATAATTTAACTTTAACCAAAACAAAACATGCCTGTACTGGCTAATCGAGGTCTATGTTCTGTTTAGTTCCTGATTTATCTACGTCTAAGGACTGAATGTATGTAAGATGCTACATGCCCGTATGGATATAGACTTCTATGGATTAAGGAAGTGATGTCACAGGACTACGATTGTGTTTTATTACTGCTAGCTAGGTTTGTTTAAAGCTGTCAAGAACATACCCAAGTCATATTTTACCCTGTATTAAAAACAAATATTTGTTTCCATTGACATTTTGCAGTGACATTATATTTCTGTCTAGCTTACGAATTATAAGAAGTAAACATACGAAGTATAGGATATTATTAGGAGAGTCAAAATGCAAAGCTGTGATTTAAAAGTCCTAAAAATTAGCATTGCAAAATCATTTTTGGAAGGGTTATAATATAAAGATATGTTCTTGACAAAGGAAAGGAAAAAATTACAAACACTGAGAATAAAGTGATGTGGTTGTTAGATATTAAACACAGTTCTGTGTTTGGAGAGATTGTGAGCGTTTGCTTAAACTGTTTGTCTTTATCGTGTAACACTGTTGCATTTAGTTTTTTATCTTCTGCTATAACATCATTTTCATGTTTTTCTACCTTTTTTATGAATAACTTGTATATAAACAAGGCGATGAAGCTGTTGCCTGTTTCCTGTGTCGATTTATTTAAAGACTTAATCTGTCTTCCAAAACATAATGGGTCGGTTTCCTTGACAGTGATTAGACTAGTCCTGGACTAAAACAAATGTAACGGCTGTCCAAACTAAAAACAACTTGAACTCACATATCTTAAAACACATAAGTGCCCTTTGGTTGGCCTCAAAATGCACACACATAATGTTTTTAGTAAGGTATGTTTGTTAAAACTAGTTATGTTTCCTAATTAAACTAAGGCTTAGTCCTGGCTTAAGCTAATCCCTGTCCGGGAAACCACCCCAATGAGTAGCCTATACATAGCCTGGCTCCGCCCTCCGACGTGCTTCCGCTTAATTTTTATTTCGCTTCAGCAGTACGTCTGGGATTGCTCTGTAGAGTTTCGTTTTCTCCTGCAAAAATCTGCAGGACCAATCAGCAAACAGATGGGGGTGGCTAAGAACGATGACGTTAAGGTCGTGCGTCAGTTTGAGTTGTAGTTCAGTAATGGCAGCGAAGAAAGACGTGAGAAAAGCTATTCGGTCCGTTGTTGCAAAACTGCCGAATATACAGAAGTTAAAGCGGGAGCAAGAACCAGGTTTGCTAAGTTTTGTTTGTCTGATTATTCTGACTTGTTGTTTCCAGACGGTTTCGGTGCATGATATACGTCACAACCACACGTTAGCGATTGGCTTTGGCAGATCCTGAGTGACTCTGGGCAGATCCAATAGTTTTAAACTTCAGCAATGGACCCTCATTAACGGAAGTAACGCTTTGCAATGGAGAGTGGCCAGACTCTCTGTACAAATGAAATGAATGTACGAGAGTCTGGTTGGACCAGGCTAGCCTATACAGACCACATACCAAAACATCATTGAAAGCACAGGCGCCGATTTCTTTTTCCGATTTTTTTTAAGTAAAAGTCTTGAAGGTGCAGTGTGTAAATTTTAGCAGCATCTAGTGGTGAGGTTGCGAATTGCAACATACGGCTCAGTTCACTGATCACCTCTTGCTTTTGAAACGCATAGAGAAGCTACGGTAGCCGCCACCAGAAAAACATGTCATCATCGGAGACAACTTAGTAAAAAAGTTTGTCCGTTAAGGGATTCTGTAGAAACATGGCGTCACAAAATGGCGACTTCCATGTAAGGGGACCCTCTGTTTGTATATAAAAACGCCTCATTCTAAGGTAATAAAACATAACGGTTTATTATAAAAAGGTCTTTATACACCCCTGATCATATATTTTTGTATATTATTTTGCATTTCTATCAAGATATCCTTCTAAAAATTACACACTGCACCTTTAATCTTTTGTTCGAGCCAGACTGATTAATTTATTCGTGTCCATGGCACGAAATTCAGCTTTTTTCCTTGAGCATGAACGTCTTTTCCTTCACAGAAGTAATTTACACAGCTCCAGTGGGTTAATAAAGGACTTCTGAGGGTATTTGTTGCGATATTGTAAAAAATTCATATGTAAAAAGTTTTATAGGAGTAAATCATGGGGTAATCATGATATTGCTGGAGTATCCCTTTAATAAAAAGATCTAAGATTTGTTGTATAGGACTTGATGTTGATATGCCTTAATGCATACTTGAGGCACCAATGAGACCGTGGGATGGTCAATTGAGTGACCCTCTGCAACATTACTCCTCAGCCCTTCCATCTGCTGAGGTTGCTCCTTTCGCGTAACTTGCATGACATGACCTAACCTCAATCTCTAATGCCACAATCTCACCACAACCCGACCATACATGCCAACCCGATTGACTAAGGCCAGAAGCCCCACTGTCATCGTTAATGCAGGTTCAGTGGCAAACGGTTCTGTATGGCATACTATTTACAACAAGAAAACGCCTAAATCTCACCGCAACCCGACCATGCGCACCAACCCGTTTGACTAAGGCCAGATGTCCCACTGTCGTTGTTAATGCAGGTTCAGTGGCAAATGGTGACAAACTATCTACAGCAATTCTAAAGCAACACCGGTCAATTGTTGATATCCCTTAATAATTACCTGAGGCATTGTTGAGACTCCGTGGGATAGTCAATTGAGTGATGGGACCCTCAAGTGGGCACCCTTCTTCCTGGGTGTTTCGCTGATAGGCCGACGACACCTCCAGAGTGTTCAGCATTGAATCCCAGCGTCTCAGGTTCACTCCCTAGGTGCCATCAACTCATTTGAAGACCCAGGCCGGGTCTTTTCTCTTCACCCACAGCCATTGGCTTCCCTTTTCTGTAGCCACTGAGAGGTCTTTGACTGCCTGCCGGTGGGCCTTTCCTCGCACTCCCATCTCCCTGAGTAGCCTGAATGTGGAGGTGGCTACGAACCCTCTGTAACCTGCTTCTACTGGGCGTACCTTCACATTCCATTCTTGTTGTTGCGCGTCGGTTGCAAGTTCAGCGTACATCAGCGTTTTCCGTTCATAGGCCTCCTCCACTGCACCCTCCCAGGGCACGGTGAGCTCAATGATGTAGACAAGCTTGAGCGAGGCTGACCACAAAACAATGTCTGGTTGCAGGTTGGTGGGTGCAATTTCAGCTGGGAAGCAGAGTTTCTTGTTCAAGTCTGCCAACAGCTTCCAGTCCGGCCAGCTGACCAGAGTCTGATCTTATGGTGGTGAGGTTGGCTTGACCCCCACCCTCCCGAACAAATGGAAGTTGAGAAAAATATTAACTGTAAATGTTTGCAATATTTTATTATATACATGTGTGTTGTGCGCAATTCGTATTTATTTTATGAGGCGGCTAATTTGTAGGACCACATTCGTACACTGTTAAAAATATGCAGCATTTTTGTCAAATTGACATATATACTTTTATGTTAAGTTAAACAACTTCAACCTAATCAACTTTTCAGAGGCCAAAACTTTAAGTAGTAGGTTGAGTTGACTTGCAAAACCAAGTTATTTTAACTTAATGCTGCATTTTTTTAAGTGTACGATTTTTTATTTAAGATTTGCCTTTGCCCCTGTGACATTGGGGTTGGGGGTTATTGCTTTTTATAATAATCATACATTTTTGCACAATTAACTTCATAGAAAGTCATATGATTTAGCCAACTTTTAAAATATGTACGAATTCTCATGAGATCAGGCTGGATACAAGATTAAGCACTACTATATAGACGGTTTCATCGGAAGCACGTGCGGTGATGCAATTACGCGTTTGGTCAGAACTTTACTTTCGGTTTCTGTTTGTTTAAGAATCTGACTAGTTGCTAAACTGAACTCTTGAACAAATACCTCGTCGGAAATAACAACTGTTTTCGTTTCCTAGGTAATCTACATATTTTGTTTATTTTGCTTGTTATATAAATAAACTACTTTATTTAATTTATTCTTAGCGGAGTTTACCGGAAGTTACTTGTTTTCCACGAAAGCCGCTTGTTTATGTTGTTACTGCTGAAACTGTCTATAGAGGGGCAATGCACGACTCAATCTGACCATTCGGTTAAGCCTCTTGTGTAAAATAAATCCCTTTACGTTCTTTGTTTTTGAACTCTCCGAAGTTCCTCTCCAAGAAATCTAGAGAAGTGCAAAACAACAGGTCTGACAAAAGCAAAAAAGTGGCGTGCATACTCTCTAAGAAAAACCCTTCACAGTAAATGTCCAAACTTGCTTGTTTTCTTTTGAACATCATCCTTGAACATCTTTGTCACAGCAAACTACATAATGACTGTGCAAAGATTTGAGAAAAGAAGCTTTCTTGTACTAAAGAAAATTACTGTTATTGTATTTTTTTTTACTTCTCTTCCCGGAAAACCCTTCCAGAGTTCATGCAAGACAAGAATAATAAATGTGTTTCAAATGTGTTTTCCTAGAGGAGTGTGAGTGGAGGTTATGGCACAGAGCTGGTAATGAGGAGGATACTGGTTAAAAAGAAACGAGCCATGAGCCATAACAATCGTGTTTTTGACCAACACTGGTAGAACCCAGTGAAGCAACCAGTAGGCAAGACTAATTAGTTGACGGAAAACAAATTCCACCACCCCTGGTCATGCAGCAAACTGTGAGAAGAATCATGGAAGTAGTAAGTTGATCTTCATTAGTAGCTTGCTTTGAAAGTTGACTGTGCAATTTAGTTTGTATGAAATTTCTCTTTTGATTAAGCAATGAATTGACCAGGGGTAGGCAACGTCGATCCTGGAGTGTCAATGTCCTGCCAAGTTTAGCTTCAGCTCTAATCAAGCACACCTGAAATAGCCAATCACGGTCTAAAGCAGTGGTTCTCAAATTAGGGGCCCTGAGATGATGCCGAGGTGGCAGTTTAATGATATTTTATAAAAAAAGAACATGTGTTATTAAACCTCAGAAAAAATGGCTACTAACCAACACCGCTACATTGTATCATTTAATACGTTTTGTTTAATTCAAATTTTAAGTTTTGGAATGTTTTATGTCTTGTGGGGACCACAAAGGGATGCACTCTACACAGGGGGGGCCGCATGCTAAAAAGTTTGGGACCACTGGTCTTAAGAGTCACCTGAAAACTACAGGTAGGCAAGGTTTTATCAGGATTGCAGCTAAAATCTGCAGGACATCGGCACTCCAGGACCGACATTGGCTACCCCTGACCTATGATGGAATGATGCCTATTGCTTGCTGGGCTCTTGAAGGGGTGATTTTTTTAAGATGTAAAATAAGTCTTTGGTCCGAGTGCGTATGTGAAGTTTTAGCTCAGAATACCATATAGATAATTTATTATAAATTGTTAAAATTGCCGTTTTTTGCCACTGGCCCTTATAATACAATTGAGTTTATTAAATTAAAACACTGATCGAAATTTTGGGGTTTTTTTTAATTTTAAACTTAATTGTGCTGTAAATTAATTTTTTTTCTTTCTGAAGTGGCGTGGTTGGATAGTTTTGAAGTGTCTGGGTTGAATAAAATGATGCAGAAGAAATTGGTAGAATGAAAGGATCGGTTCTCTGGCAGATACTTGAATTGCCAAGTTGCAAGCACAGACAGCCTGCTGTTGAAAACTCAAAACAGCTTGGATCATTTTCCCATCATTCCCAGCATCCAGCCCGTCTCAGCATGGACATCTCCGAACCCCCTTCAGGCCGTTCAATAGTCCTGCTTCCTCTATGGAATAATAAAACCTTCCCAAAAAACCTTCTCAAGAGCTCTCATGGCCAGCAGACAGTAGCCTCAGTATCTCAGTCCTGCTGTCTTAGAGTTGAACAGATGTTAATTTCGTCTTGAAGTGTAAAGTTCATATCTGTGTGTGCTCGTGCATGTTTTTAATTGGTGAAAGAACGAAATAATACATTAATTCATAAATGAAAAAAACAAAATATCCCACCCACAAAATGGAGTGGATGAATATTTAATAATAATTCATTTTTTTTAGGGTGGAGGTTTTACCTGAGATTACAGGAGGTGAAAGTGACTTTAAAAAGACTTCAGCATCATTATTTTGTCTTTACTGAGATTGTTGGGTATATTGGTCAAATCTGTTGACTTCAGCAATCCTTGTTGCATTACATGTTAATGGTAAGAGTTCCCAAAGTGTTCCTTTTGTTTTTTTAAAGTTTGTGTGCTGTAACTCAATAAGTATTTAATATATTTTAATTTCCTATTGGATTGTTGTTCTTAACAAACTTGTATTTTACAATTTTATTGTCCTATATTTTCAGCCCTAGAGGTATGTGATCTCATGGTTGAAAATCAAAATCTTCAAACTTTATTTTAATAAATGCCACAAAAGCACACTTATATTAACCTCTTATACCTGAAGCTATTTTGGGGATTTTCACCAGGATTTGGCCTACCTAATTTCAAAAGCTTCCCATACCCACATGCCGAGGTTTACATACAAAAGTTTGGTATCATTTTACAGGAAACCCTTTGTAATTACATAAAACACTGTTGAAAGTGCTAAACATGGTTGTATGTGTTGTCAGTCCTTTAATAAACACAAAAACAAATAGGCGCTTTTTGATGTTTTTTGTCTGTATTTAAAAGTGTATAACTCTGGCCTGAGTGGTTACGAAACCTGCAGTTTTGTTTGATTCCAGCAATTGTCAGCTTACAGAGGAAAAAGGAATTTTTTCTCTATCATAATAAATGCAAAAGTTATTTTACTCCAACTGAAGGGAGGAATAATACCCTTTTTGTATACAATTTCTGCCTAAAAAAATTGGAGGGTCCCCATAACCACATACAGTGGAATAAATGCAATATCTTTATATCAGCAGCAGTAGACAGTAAACACCCAAAAAAAGAATGAACTCTTTAGCATGTTGCATTCAAAAGTTATTCTTATTTTACTGAAGGGTATGAAAATACATTTTTCATATAAATATTATTTTTTTGTTTTGCACATATAATAAATAGCAAGGGATTATTCATGCACACAACCAAAGAAAATGCTGTGAATGGACTCATTTTTTAGAGTAGGACCTAAGAGAAAAGATGGTGTATCATTTGGGGCTATATGTGCTATCTGAGGCAGTTCACACTCAAGTTTCACATATGTTTGCAAAAGACCATTTTTTACCTTATTATTCATTCAACGATTGTTGGATAGGTGTTGATAATAGGTGTTGATAATAGAACAAAAATAACGCTGTAGGGGGGGGGTGATAGTGTAAATTAAGTGTAAATAACTTTCTTACAGTAAAAGATATGTCAAAGTGATGCATATCTGCAGAAAGTAGAGACTCTAAGCTTTCAAACAGTATCTCATATGTGTTACTGGGGTCCATGACAGACCATTACAAATTAAAGGAATATTTTATATTAAGTCAAAAATAAGAAATTTTGGACCCGGGACAGGGTCCTAGGGTTGAAGAGGTTAACAGTCATGTAAAGTGCCCTCCATAAGTATTGAAACAATAAAGACAAAATTGCCCTGTATATCAGTTTAAGCTAATATTTTGTTGTGTATAAGTAACGTCATATGTGCTTAAACATTTTTGACGTAATGCATAAAATGTTGTTACAGTTAATTCCTGTATTTTTTTTGTAAGTGCTTTTCTGGCAACCACAGCTGCCAGTTTTTTTATCGTAAAAACAATTTTTTTTAATACTTTTTATTCTAAAATATTTCCTGTCTTAAATTTTTAGTATAATCAACATACTATTTTTATCTTGACTAAAGTAATGAGTTGGTATAACTTACTCTTATTACAGCCAGGCCCGGGGTGGGTAATCGGGAGAACCGGGAGAATTCCCGGTGGGCCGCTTCACTTTTGGGCCGGTCGAGTTTTTTTTTTTTTACATTTGTCACGTTAGTGCGTCTATCTTCTCTTAAATGACACTTCACACATTTCGCATTGACAGCGCGCAGCCTCTGCATGGGTTGTACCCTGTGAGGGAGTTTTCCCCTTCGCTCCCATAGAGTTGGTTAGGTCCATAGCACGTCCCAGAAAACTTTTATCCGGTAGGCTGGGCCGGTCCTACCGTAACAATACGCGTCTGAGAGGAGGAGGGCGTAAAAACAGGTTGAAGAAAAAATCTATTGGAGGAGGATGCTGCCAAATGTGCCAAACTTACAGATTTATTTTCAAGAGGACAAACAAAAGTGACAACAACAGGTAACTTAAAGAGAAATAAGCCTAGTAATGATTAGCATTAGCAACGTAATTATTTGGCTAATACCGTTGTCAAACTATTTAAAAGCCAACATTTATTTTTTTTGTTAAAATATTAGCCTTTTGTCTATACATGGCAATTCATAGACTTTGCAAATATTATGCAAGCAGCTTCTGAGCAGTAGATTAGCCAGTTCCCCGCTTAAAACGAGGAGGCAATGAGTAAACAATATGAATTAAAGTTATTTAACCCTCAGGTTGTGTTCAGAACCCTATAACACCTTTTGTGTTCCCAGTCAAAAATGACCAGCCGAAAAAAAGCTTATAAATCACTTGTTATGCAATATATTTACCCAATATTGGATTCAATATTTTTGTCAAATTGTTTTCTTTTTTAAATTAGGACTGGGTTTTATATTCTATTTGCATCTGATTAATCATAGGCCTCATAGCATTAGCAATGCTAATAATTTATCAATCTTTCCTTGTGGAATAGACTCCAAAAAAGGCTGGATTATTTTTGACCCATAATGAACAGAAATATTGGACAGAACACGCTGCTGGGTTAAAATTGACCCAATGCTGGGTTGTTTTAACCCAACTGTTGGGTTATTATAATCCACGGTTGCATAACAACAACCCAACATTGGGTTATTTTTAACCCAGCATTTGTTCTGTCCAATATTTACCCATCATGGGTCAAAAACAACACAGCCCTCTCTAGAGTGTAGGAATATTTTTGTTAACTTCTCATCTTAAGTGAAATATTATTCAACTGTTACCTTATTTGTTTAACCATGATATTAATAAAAACTATAGTAAGAGCTGAACTGTTGCTTTATTTGTCCAATTTAAAAAAAGTGCTAATTTGGAATAACACAATGGAAAAAGTGGGCCGGTCTTGGGCCTGAAATTCCCGGGCTGAAAAGTGGCCCCACTCCGGCCCTGATTACAGCTATATTTTATATAATATATAATATTTCACTTAATTTTTAACTTTAATCAACTTCAATTTACAAATAATTTCAAATTAAATATAAAGTATACAAATAAAGTTAAAATAGCTCTTAAGTTATTTCAAATTTATTTTCATAATTTATAGCAACTCCTCACTGAAAAAAGTAGAAATTAATTATAATTTTAAATGAATTAAACTTAAAATTTAAGCACAACAATGAATGTTTTCGTTCATTCATTATTCTATTTCGGAATGACAGATGAAATTTAAAAAAGGGTGCATCTTGGTTTTTTGTTTAAAATAAAATAGCAGAAATGACTGTATTTTGTTTTCCAAATGTATTGTTATCATCAAATAATAATATTAGAAAAATGGACAACGACCCGTTTACAGTGTACAGCAGCTCAAATCGAGTCAAGATTGAAACTTGAAAAAAGACTTGAAAAAATATTAAGTTGATAAAGCCAATTTGATCATACTTAAAAAATTAAGGCAACAAATATTTTTTTACAGTTGGATTAGAAACATGCAAAAATGAGCTGTTCTGTCATCATCCAAGAGATATTTCTGAAATAAGCCCAGCCATCTGCAGACTGCACCAGACCTTAATGGCATATCCCATAATCCGTGCATCACTATCCCAAATGCATCCGCAGCCAATCGCCCTCAGTAATATACAAGACATTAGATCAATTTGGCAACCACGTTGTCATCTGTAAGCCTTGCAATATCTCACAGTTGCTCTGCCAGGAGTCCTCTGATATTTGACATTCACCCTACGGCTAGATGGAATGGAATTGGAATGGTTGGAATATTTGTTTAAAATGATCATGGCCTCTCTGGGGTTTTTTAAATGAATGTTCTTTTCAGCAGAAGGGCTCATTTAGAGATTCAGATATCTTGTCCAGCTTTGCCTGCACAAATGCTGACAGTGCAATTCTGGCAAGATTGCAGGCTGGGCAGAAAGACACTGTGTTCTGATCACTACACTCCTAAAAATAAAAGTGCTTTATGATGCCAAAGAAGAACCCTTTTTTGTCTTTAACATCCAAAGGACCTTTTTGTTTTATAAAAGGTTATTTGTGGTAAAAAGGTTTTTCGGATTATAAAAAGGTAAAACAAAAATGGTTAGTTTATGGCATCACTGTAAAGAACCTTTAATTGGGCGAGTAAGGGCCCTATTTTAACGATCTAAGCGCATTGTCTAAAGCGCACAGCGCAACGTCTAAGTGGGCGTGTCCGAATCCACTTTTGCTAATTTAATGACGGGAAAAATAGTTTGTGCGCCGAGCGCATGGTTGAAAAGGGTTGGTCCTATTTTTTTAATGAGTAATGGGTGTGTTTTGGGCGTAACTTGCAATAAACCAATGAGAGTCTCAGCTCTCATCCCCTTTAAAAGCCTGTTGCGCTGTGTCTAATCCCTATTTAGATGACGGACTTTGTAAACTGAAAAACTAAGCGGAGGAAGAAGATCCCCAGTTTAAGATTAATGTTAAATAATTGTGTTGTTTTTCACTTGTATTGAAATTGTTATTTTTTCATTAAAACCTTTAAAACCCGTATTCATTTAGTCATGGAAGTAAAAAATCAGGCTTTTAATGGCTTTAAATGGCTATCCAATATCATCAAAAATAATTTACAAGTATGTAAGATAAGGTTTGCACTGTGAAAATACTTTATTTGTAACAAACAGGAGATAAAGAATTCCCAAACGGCTCTCCGCACGTTTCAGCACTTGGACAGCGTCAGTTTTTTTAAGCATTACTTAAAAATGTTTCTCATCTCACCATATCCACAGGTACAGAGTCATCATATACAATAAATCCGTGAGGTGGCATTTAAAAACATTTAAAAACAGATGCATTTGTTTAAAGCAAAGCATTTATTTACTTACCAGGCTACATGTGAAGCAGCTCTTTGCGCCTTCTAACGTCTCATAATCGGTCCTCATTTATGTCCAAGAGACTCAATAATAATCTTTTACATTCAATCCTTTAATCTTTCATATTTAAAAACCTTTTTGTGCTGCTGCGCATTCATGTATGTGTTAAGCAAACCCGCGTTGTCTTCCAGTTTAGGCGCATATTACTAATGCGCTCTTTAAATAACAAAAAACATATTGCGCCTATCTATTCTATCTATCTATTTTAGTTGCCTCAAAATAGCAACGCGCCAACAATGCGCCTGAACACACCTCGTTTTCAGACCAGAACGCCCATGGGCGCAAAAGGGGGCGCAAATTTCCTATTTAAACAACGTAAAAATTATAATTGCGCAGGGTGGAAACTAGCAAAAGACACTTGCGGGTGTAAGATAGAGCCCAAAAACTTTTACACGTGGCTGAAAATGCCAGGCGGACGGCGACTGTGGGCACTTGCCAGTGCGCTTTGGTTGTTATTATACTTCTGCTTTGTTTATCAGCCGTTGTACGATGCGCAGGTTGGTTGTTGTGATATTTGCCTTGCCCCTCCTCTACTGTGATTGGACTGTGAGTGAAAAGTGACAATTAGTGCGTTTACATGCACAGTCTTACTCTGATTATGCTTAATAAACTGATAATGTGTGGGGTCATGTAAACACATAAAACGGTTTTCTTTTAGTTTTGTTTAAATGTGCATGTCTCCGGATTTGATAAATAAACGCAAAGCAAGTCTCCGCTCGACTCGAGCAATTGGTAGAGAAACATGCGAAAATAAAAGCTCATGTTACATTTACAGATTCTGCAGACTTGAGAAAAAATACAAGAGTATCTTGAACCAGATTTCCCATTGGTTTTTTTAACAACTATATGTACTATAGGCGGCTACGTCACTGCCTGCATGAAACTTGACAAATCCCATGTAAATCACATGATTTATTGATTTGCATATAAATGCATAAAAACAGCTTCCTATAATAAGCAGATTTTTGATAGTTATCCACTTATTATGTGCATGTCAGTGAGTCCGTTTACATGCACAGTGTTACGCCGATTATGCTTAATAAACTGATAATGTGTGGGGACTTTTTTATCGGGGAAAGCCCATAACAACGTAAGCAAAAAACTGATCGGCACAGGTAGTTTTTTCTCATTACCTCGATTTTGCGTTGCATGTAAACACCTTAACCGGCTTTCTTACCGTTTTGTTCAAATGCGCACGTCTACAGATGTGATAGATAAACACAAAGTACAAAGTAACGCATAAAAGTCTCTGCTTGACTAAAGCAATTGGCAAAAAATGCAAAAATAAAAGCTCATGTTACATTTACAGACTTGAGAAAAGATACAACAGTATCTTGAACTAGATTTCCCATCGGCTTTTTGAACGACTATATGTATTATAGGCAGCTACGTCACTGCCTGCGAGAAACTTGACAAATCCCATATAAACGCAGTTTTCTGCATAGCTGGTTTATTGATTTGCATGTAAACGCGTGAAAACAGGTTTCTATAAGCAGATTTTTGATCGTTATGTGCTTGTTTTGTTCATGTAAATGGCAAGCTCACCGTTTCACTCAAAATAGAGCAGAAAAGCAGCACTCAGCGCAGACAAAACCTGCCAGCTGTTGGCATTTTTGAAAAGCACAGCGCTTCTATTGGAAACAATTGAAAACATACGTCAGCCGCAGGCATACTCTAAAATGTCTGGGTTATTTTTGACCCATAATGGATAAATATTGGACAGAACACGTGCTGGGTTAAAAACTACCCAATGTTGAGTTGTTGTTATGCAACCATGGGGTATAATAACCCAATTGGTGGTGGTTGAGGAGATTCCCCTGTTCATATGTAAAGCGCTTTGAGTACTGAGAAAACCGCTATATAAATGTAAGGAATTATTATTATTATTAACAGTTGGGTTAAAACAACCCAGCATTGGGTCAGTTTTAACCCAGTGATGTGTTCTGTCCAATATTTACCCATTATGGGTCAAAAATAACTCAATTTTTAGAGTGTATACATGCCCCCATAATCTAAAAAATGCTGGGTTATTTTCAGCGGCTGGGTTGAAATTAACCCAGGAATTGTTTATATTTGACCAAACACAGGGTTCAAACAACCTACCATTTTGAAAGAACTGCCCTTGTCTCTTCTTGACCCAATGCTGGGGTGAAATTTTATTTTTTTAGTGTAAAGCACCATTACTTTTAAGAAATTTCTCAGGGCCTGAAACACATCCAGATTCTGTGATCATTTCTGCAGCGATGTTGATTCATTCATGACTCATCTACACTAGGGGGATATTTGTTTGATGTGTTTATTCTTGATGAAAAGGTTCATTTAGCTCTATTCCTTTACCAGGGGAGAAAATGTTCTGGTGAGTGTAGTGTCACGCAGCAGCTTTGTTATTCTCCGATCTTTACTAAGATGTTACACTGTGTCTTTATGGGGTGTGCTGTTGTGATTTGTATAGTCACACCACGTACAAATAACAAGGTCAAATGTGACACAGCCATCTTTTAACAGTATACATACTGGGAACTATATTCTCAGAAGGCGAAGAACTGCTACTTGGGGGAGTGATTTGCTCACAGTTGTGCAAATCACTCCGCCCATGTAGCAGTGCTTCGTCTTTTGAGAATATAGTTCTCAGTATATATACTGTTAAAAGATGGCTGTGTCTCATATCACCTTGTTATTTGTACACGGTGTGACCACACAAATCACAACACACAAATAGGAAAATGTCTGCACCACTTTGTCACTTATTGAGAGCAGTTTGCTAGCCGGAGCCACCCACCTCCAGTCCTTGTGCCAAGCCAAGCCAGCGGGGGGCTGCGTCAGACAGAGTCACAGCACACACGGATATGATAATGGCATGCATGGACCCATCCAACTCTGTGGGACACGGTGAACAAGCTAAAATCCCAAAATACGGGCATGTTCCTTTAAGGTCTCAATCATATACATGCAAGTTAAACATATAGATGCTTAAAAGGTTCTTCACAGCAAGGTCATAAGAACCATTTTAAGTACAAACCTTTTCTGAAACAAAAGGTTCTTCAGATGTTAAAGGTTATTTATGAAACCATTAAAGATTTTGAATTTATTCATTCGCTGTAATCCACATCTTTAAAATTAATACGATTGCGAGGAACAGATCTAAATTCAGCCCTTTATCCAGCGATCTTGATTCCAGTTTTCAGCAGGGACCGTAAATGTCATATCTCGGATTCGTTATGAATTTAAATGCAAATAATGCGCCTCAAAAAGCTTCATGGGAGTGATATTAAACGCTCATTGGCTCTTGCGTGCTATGTCACAGATTTGCAACATTTCCGTCTTTCAGTCGATGTACTTTTGAAAATAAAGACGTCTGCACACTTAAATCCTTAGCAGCAGGATTTAAAGGCGGAGTCCACGATGTTTGAAAAACGCGTTGGAAAAGGAGACGGGCCGACTACCAAAACACACTTATAGCCAATCAAATCAAATCAAATGCCGGGTTGCGTATGTGTGGGGCGGGTCTATAAACAGAAGGTCTAGATTCTATTGGGGTAGGGGCGTGTTTGTTTGGGTGATTTCAAATATCAACATTGGCTTTCAAACATCGCGGACTCCGCCTTTAATAACCAAGCTTTCGGTCAAAAGACCATCTTCAGGGTATACAAACAACAAATGCGGCACATCGCTTAATCATGTTCAGACACATCAAGGCAATCAACAATGATTGCCGCACCTGTGAAAGTCATGTGGGAGAGTTGTAGTTCAGTATTGGGAGTTGTAGTTTTTACTTCTGTAATCAACACCACAATCTCCCCATAGTGAAAAAGACATCAATTCACAAAAGAAATGTAAAGAAAGAAACATACAGAAAAATATAAGAATACATCCATACTCAATAAGTACAAGAAAACTGCACAAACATCAGTAACACACTTCATAAATTGCAGTATTCAAGACTCAAACTGGTTTTATATACAACTTCAACTATAACATAACATATCAAAATCCACATTTAAACCTTTGGGATGTAAAGTGTCCAGCGTATGAATCCAGTACAATTCCCTTTGACATAACACTTTATCAATGTTGCCACCTCTAGGTAATTTAATCTGTTCAATTCCCTGGAAACGTAAAGAAGAATGTACTTTTGAAATTCGAAATGCACGCCTTGACTGAAAAAAGCTGGATTAACATTCTCATGAATTAATAACTTTAATATTTCCCAGTACTCCAGAGAGGACCGCAACTGCAGCACATAATCATTTTTACTTTTGGTACTGCTTTTAAAAAAATTGCAATTAATTAATTTATTGCTTTTACACTTGTTTGTCTGTTATGCTTTTAATATCTAACAGTAGATGATTTTTATAAACTGTTTTGGGTAGGTTTAGGACTGGAGTAGGAAATATATTTTAAATGCTATATTGTTACTGTTGTTACAAAAAAGTCCTACATTGCATAATATAAAAATAACGCATAATTTTATTTTGGTATATAAAGGTTTAGGGTAAGGGTTTGGGTGGTAACATTAAAGGGTAATTATACAGCGATCTTTATGTATGAAAGATTTGTAAATGTTTTACCTTTTGTAGCTGTAAAAACGTAATAATGCTACGAATTAATGTTGCAAATATGTCTACATTGTACGCTTCAGCATCTATATAAATGTACCAAAAATAAGTTTTGTGTTTTCAAAAGTTATGTATTAATACAATGTACAGTAATACCAGACTGATAAATCAACAAGCTGATAAATGGTTTTACATAGGGAGACATCTAAAACTGTGGGGGGTCTGGATTTGAGAAACCTTTTTAGCTGAATGGTTCCATTAAGAACCTTTAACATCCGACAAACCTTTCTGTTTCATAAACGTTTTTTGTAGTAAAAAAAATGAGAGTTTTTAAGCCCCCAGACTCGTTCTGTCTTAAGTCTTTAAGTCCTTTTCATGTCAGCTGCCAGAAAGAACGAGGGCGATTTCATAACTCTATGCTTCAGTTCCACATTTTCGAATCAGGGCAGTAAAATATGGAGAGGCCAGAAGGGACACACGAAAAGATCTCCGATCATCTCAGTGACAGCCCTGCTCCCATTATAGATGGAAGTGCCAAGTCCACTACCTCTGAGACAACAAACTCAACCCGCTGTCACGAACCAACAAGCCAACAGCCCATTAACAGCTGATGGAGACATGGACAGTGGTCCTCCTGACATATTTAAGGCTGGACTGCTGTAAGAAAGAACGAGATGTTCCAGGAACTCTAGCCTGAAGGTGTCCCTTAGGGTCTTGATATCTACAGGCGGTTTACTCTTCTTACTTGGACTATTATGAAACCTATTAACATAAACTCAGAAAAAGCATTAAGCAAAACTTTTAGGAAGTTTACAACCTTGGTAATCTTGCCTTATTTAGCCTAAAAAAATTCTTGGCAGTGTTTGGATGGCTATAAGACGCTTTTTAAAGGTGCAGTGTGTAATTTTTAGAAAGATCTCTTGACAGAAATGCAAAATAATAAACAAAACTATATTATCAGGGGTGTACAAAGACCTTTTTTAATTAACCGTTATGTGTTTATTGCCTTAGAATGAGACGTTTTTATCTACACCGAGGGTCCCCCTACATGGAAGACGCCATTTTGTCCCGCCATGTTTCTACAGAAGCCCTTAACGGACAAACTTTTTTACTAAGTTGTCTCCAACGATGACATGTTTGTCTGGTGGCGGCTACCGTAGCTTCTCTATGTGTTTCAAAAGCAAGAGGTGAGCAGTGGACTGAGCCGTATGTTGCAATTCGCAACCTCACCACTAGATGCCGCTAAAATTTACACACTGCACCTTTAAATGCAAAATTGCTTGCTGGGATTGAGCTGCCCAAAAAAAATCATCCCCCAGAGTATCATCAATGTTTATCGATTGACGATTGGTTCTTAAACTGTAAGGCGCGGCTCCCCTTGCAGTGCTTTATCTTGTTATATATATTTTTTGTCTACACTTCTTAAATGGACTGGACTGGTAAATGGACTGCATTTATATAGCGCTTTTAACAGACCTATGGCCATCCAAAGCGCTTTACAATTAGCCTCACATTCACCCATTCACACACCGATGGCGGTGTCAGCCATGCAAGGCGCCAGCCAGCTCATCGGGAGCAGCTGGGGTTAGATGTCTTGTAGATGGTTTGTAGACAACCTACATGAACCACTGAGCCACTGCCGCCCCCTTAAAGCAAAATTTGATCCTTTTCAACACAATCTCATGGCAGTTTGCAGTTATTTTACGAGTTGGTAATGTGTATAAGCATCCATATTATACAAATTAGCCACCTTATAAACTAGTCACAGATTCCGGCATGTCCTGTTGAGCAAAGGTTTTTGACTCTTTCGCCACCATTGTTAAGATATCTCGTCAATCAAGAGAAAACGCTTCCCTGCCAATGACGAGTATTTCCGGCTTTCCGCAATACCGCTGTTATCCACCAGGCGGCGCCCTATCGCAAATTTTTTAACCCGGAAGTATTGCCCTATGGCAAGCGGCTGCATGTCCGTGTCTGTTTTAAAGATCGCTCTGAATGGGATCTCTATGCACTAAAAAAAATTATTAATTGAATTTAATCAATTTTTTTAAGGTAAGTGGTTGCAATCAATTTATTTAAGCTACATTTAAACAAAAAAGATTAGTAACGTAAAATAAAATATAAAACTTTTGTTTAAATGTAGCTTAAATAAATTGATTGCAACCACTTACCTTAAAAAAAAATATTAAATTAAATGAATAATAATAATAATAATAATAATAAAGTCCGTCACAAAAATTGAATTACACTGAAAAAAATGAGTCATTGAAATTAATAATTTTTTTTAAGGTAAGTGGTTGCAATCAATTTATTTAAGCTACATTTAAACAAAAAAGATTAGTAACGTAAAGTAAAATATAAAACTTTTGTTTAAATGTAGCTTAAATAAATTGATTGCAACCACTTACCTTAAAAAAATTGATTAAATTCAATGAATCATTTTTTTCAGTGTATCTCAGCTTTTTGCTAAAATGTGGTGTTTTTGCAGAAACCTACCCATATTCAAAAGCTGATCACAAAAGAACTACTGAAGGTAGGATGAAACGTTTTTTTTTTTTTTTGAAAGCAGAGGGTCTGTTCTTTCATTTGCTATATTGTATGTTTATATATTTAAAGAAGAACATTTTCTGGAAGGCATTAAACTTTTGTGAAAACGCTGGCGGCGAAAGAGTTAAAGGTGACGCATAGGATATGTCTTCACAAAAGTATTTGGATTTAAATTACTATAATGCTAGCAACGCAGGTCTGCATCTGACAAATCGCTGACTTTCAGCTTTCATAATGGATAACCTTGAGATGTCAGCATGAATTTAAATGCATACAGAAAATTAAAGCAAATTGCCTTTAGATGAGACGGGCAGATGGAAACTAACAAGAGTCAAAGTTTTTTTTTATTATTGATCTGTATATGAAGGTAATATCATCTTCAAGTGACCTCCTGAATAAAGTCCACCCGACAAGGCTGTAATGTCTGATGATCACACGATTATAGATCTTTATGCCACAAAGTAAAATTGATTTTCAACAATGCCTTTCTTTTAACACTGACTGATAAAGTCTAGGTGTAATGATGAATTAGTGTTATTGCTTGACATAGAAAGATTGCCACTACACTGTAAAAAAGAATACGCTGAATTTACTAAAAAATATAGTGCATCATTTTTGCGTCCCTCTTTGTAAGCAAGTTTCACATGGATATTTAAGCCATTTTAGCTACAATTTTTTAGTTTGCAATGCTTAAATTTATTGGTTGGTATCACATGGAATTTAAAGCAATTTTAGCTAAAAAATGTAGTCTGTAGAGCTTAAATTTATTGGTTGGTGAAACAAAATATTTTAAGGCATTTTACCACTGTATTTTAAGTTATGTCTACCATTAAAGTCTTGTTTATACCATTACAACTTATCATTTACATCTAATTTATAATACATTAACTATAAGAAGACACAGGACAATAAAAATAAAAGTTTTTTTTATTTGTAGAACTTTTTTAAATACAACATCTACTGTTTTGAACATTTTTGATTAAGTTAAAAAAATCATAAAAACAAGGCTGTAAAAAATAAAACACTGGATTTACTTAAAAATCTGGTGAACTATTTTTGCATCCCTTTTTTAAAGGAAGTTTTACATTAAATTTTAAGCAATTGCATAAATTGCTTAACATTCCATGTGAAACTTCATTTAAAAAGTGGATGCAAACAACATCCACTAAAAAAGGCTGGATTAACTTAAAAATATAGTGCATAATATGTTGCTACAAGGCATAAAAATGCATAAAAAATTAAACAAGACATTTCATAACAATAACATGAATCAGCATGTAATGTCTATTGTTGTATGCCGTATGTTGCTAACAGGGCAAGACATTCATTTGAAAATAAGTAAACAACAAGTAAATGTTGTAACAATAACATTAATTAACATGCTACTAAATTTGTGTTGTACACGTGTGTCTGAGTGTGGTGTATGAATGTGTTTAGAAAATTAACTCAACACTCAGTTTATTTTTTAATGTTAAAATCTTCTGAGACAGTTTTGCACTGTCTAAGTGCAGCAGTATTTTTTAAAGAATTTAAAAGTGTACCCAAGTCTTAAGATCAAGACAATATATTCGGCCAAACAAGGAAATGCACGCTTTGGTGAGACTGGACAATCCTCACAGAACCTGAACACCATTCCAGAACTATTTCAGCCTCAAATGGAGTGTCATCTGGTGCGCCCCCTCTGGTGAAAAATTAAAGAGATTAAAGTTACATAAAAATGAAATCTGATTTATAAGATACACATATAACATTGGGGTTGCACTAAAAGCCTGAAATGAATGCTGCTTATTTATTTTATTGTTTTTCTAAACATGCAGTAAATATGGTTTTTGATTAGCTGCATAGTTATTTTGAAGGAAAGCACTGCAACCTCAATGTTGCCACTGTCTCACCATAACAACCATAGTTTAACCATGATACGGTAATCAATCCTGTAAAAAAACAATACTTTCTCTTTCCTATTTCATTTATTATAATAGTGACCATCTATTTCAAACACAAGAAATCTGCATTAAACGTCATTTTATAAAAGAAATATGTACTTATTTCACGTAATGTGCGGAAGCCTTCCCACATCTAGTTTAATTTACTGTTCTCATAGCGGATAAATAAGGACAAAGATTCCTGTTAGAGAATCAATCAATGGAGAAGTAATTCCTCAAACTTCTAACTTATTTATTATAATTAAGCAGCCAAGCAATGATAGCCATATACATTGGTAGTATTATGGAGAGTAATGATGAATTACGTTGTGGTCTGTAAAATAAACAAATAAATGAATAAATCTGTATACATTCACTTCAGTAGTTAAGTTTCAGTTATGTGATTAAAACAGCCATGTAAACATTACACATAACTATTAGTTTAGTTAAGTAAATGAACAGTATATAACATGAACTCAAATAGTTATTAAATATAGTGCGAAGCACATGGTTGCACTTGAGCATCAACGTGTACAATGCTAACATGGCTAATATACATATCAGATTACTGCGATCGCATCGCGATCGTCATTTGCATAAATAAACACTGGCATAACATCAAACATTCACCATAGCAGGCAGAAGGTGCTAAAGAAGTAACAATATGCGTGATTACTCACATATTTGACATGAACGCACAACATGAACGATATCAGAGAGCTCAGCTGACTGTCACAGCTCTCAGGTCAGTGGCAACTGTTTAATGGTCCGTCGGAAACAACCTATAAAGGCAAAGAAGTTCCCTTCCATGAACGGACTTTATGACACGTTGCATTTGAATGTAAAATGTAATTTTACTTACCTTAATTCCTGAAGAGGTCTTAACAGTAACACCACCGTTTAAAATGGCTGCTGCGCAGGCTCCCGATCTGCGTCACGTGACTCTTGACTTTGCTAAAAATTGCTTATAGTGTTAACAATTTTTATAAGTAAACCAAAAGCTCAGTACATTTAGTAATGATTATAGCCATAATTCAAGTAATGTGCAAAACTTAAATTAATGAGCAAAATCTTTAAATTTATTTTAGCTATATTTGCTAAGGACAGGAATCAATTTTACTTAAATTTATTGGTAAAATCTGCTTGTATTTTTAAGCTATATTTGCTGAGAATTAAAATCATTTTACAGTGTTCAAAATAATTAGCTCGATTTACTAAAAAATATAGTGCATCATTTTTGCGTCCCTCTTTTTAAGCAAGTTTCACATGGAATTTTAAGCAATTGCTTAATTTTTTTTTTAGCCTAAACTGCTTAAAATTCCATGTAAAGCTTACTTTAAAAATTGCAAATGCTTAAACTGCTTAAAATTCCATGTAAAACTTACTTTAAAAAGTGGGTGCAAAGATTGTGCACTATATATTATTATTTTTTAGTAAATCCAGCGTATTAGTTTTTTCAGTGTAGAATTTCATTTTCAAAGTTTTTTTTGATAAATGCTTGTGTTGTAGAAATAAAATATATAATATAGTATAATATATAATATAAAATTAGTACTTGAGATGTATGGTGTGCCTTGAAAATGCAAATCTGAAAAAATCCTCATAACAAGGAAAATGTATTGCTTTTTTAAGTTCAACGTACCTACTAAAATCAAATAAAATCTACTTAATAATGCATGAAAAACATGTGGTAAATAATTAAGTAAATGTTACTTCATTTTTTTAGGGGTTAGATTTATTTTAATCGTTTAAGTAAAGTCTATTAGTTTTTTTTGAAAATTGAAGCTTTGCTGTCCTAAAAATATTAAATAAATTGTATTTACTCTTTGTTATTTTCTTTAACATAGTTCTATAGACTTAATTTTTTTAGTGTTATAAATGGCATTATAACACAAAATTCATGACTGACAATAAGTGAAAAGATATATAAATATATATATTCTTTCAAACTGCGTTGACATGCATGGTCAGCAATGTGGAGAGAAATACAATATAATGTTCTAAACAGGGTTCATGTAAAGAAACACTGATCACCTGAACGGTGACTTCACAAATCATTTTCAACAAAACAACATCAATAATGTAAGAGCTTAAACCTTTATGACATTTTATGAACAAATATTTAAGTAGTTACAGTTCTTATCAATTCTTATTCTGTGATAAAGCTTAAAAAATAAAAAATATTTAGGCACAAAGGATTGTGGGTATTCCTTACAACATGTGCAAATAAATGTAAGTAAATTTTACTTTAATTTTTTTAGTTTAATGTATTTAATATTCTTAAGTTAAATGAACTAAGATTTTTTACTTGAATCTGAAAAAGATTTTTATTAAAATTTACTTAATTATTTTAGGACTATGTGCAGTGACTATAAAGCAGTTAAGTAATACAAATACAAATATCAAATACGACTTACCACACAGTTCATTTTCTACATGAATTAATTGTGTATTTATCATAATTTTACTTAGGAAAATCTAGTTCTCAATAAATGTAATATTATTATGTAGAAATTATGAGAGTTAATAATTTAATAAGTTAATAATGTAAAAAAAATATACGCTGGATTTACTTAAAAATATAGTGCATCGTTAATTTAAGCAATTGCTTAAAAAATTTATGTAAAAATAAACCCAGCCTTTATTTTTTCAGTGTTGGGTACACCCTAAAAAAGCTGTGGGTTTTTTCAACTCAGCGTTTGGTCAAAAAGGGACGAGCTCAGCCCGCTGGGTTGTTTTAACCCAAAGTTGTTTTGACCAATTGTTTTGTCAAATATAAAAATTTTCTGGGTTATTTTCAACCCAGCTGCTGGGCTCGTACTTTTTAACCCAACGCTGGGTTGAGATTGTAAGTTTTAAAAAAGCTGTGCCTTTGATATTTTTTATTTTAGTGAATTTTACTGGTAAGGCACAATGTTTTGAAGTTTTAGCGTATTTCAATAGTGGTTTTAGATTTTCCTGCACGATTTTTTGTCTGACTCGGACGAAAGATTACCATCGTGTAACAATCGTGATTTCTGTGATTGTGGCTCTTCATCTGTGATTCTATGTCATAGAGGTTCGAAGACGCCCGTTTTTCCGGTCTTGCGTCGAAAGATAGCCTAGAATAGTTTTCGGACAGTGTCAGAAATTCAGCATGATTAACACACAGTGTGTTTGCTATTTGTTTACCACTACACTGTAAAAAATACTTTGCTGCCTTAAAATGTTTTGTTGAATCAACTGGGATTTACAAGTCATTTCAACTTACTATTATTTATCTTGACTGGAGATGAGTTGTTATAACTACAGGTAAGTTGACTTTTCTCAACTACATTTTATAAGTTGTGACAACTCATCTCTGTTGACATTACTTGTAAATCTAAGTTGATTTAACAAAAAAATTTAAGGCAGCAAAGTATTTTTTACAGTGTAGCGCACACTCAGAGCCATCAAAGCCTCCGATTCATTAGTTGTCAGTTACCATCGTATCGTCTCAAGCTTGTCGTATCCAAATTTAATCACTCCTTGTCGTACAGTGAGATCTTATAGGATGGCAAAATCGTACTATGTTTCCCAGGCTTTAGTTGGAGTAGATCTGTTTTGCATGTGGATCCTGCAGGTATTTATGGCCACGTCAGTATTTGGGCTCTTTGAATGAGTCACTCGCTCGAAAATAAAATCTTCACATTCTCCTGTATCAAAATAGACCTGCTGCCATAGAAATCCTGGTTTTGCTTTTTATTTAAAGATTGGATCAGTAAACCTTTGTGGAAACACTTTAGGGTTTTGAGGATGTCCTCACTGCATCTTTATTGATGAACATCCTAAGCTTTGTCCGTTTTATTCATTTCATATCTTTTTCTTATGCCTGTTTCCTTTTTGAACCAATGCTGGGTTGAAAAAGCAATTGCTGTATTCATCTAGAGAGTCTACACTTTCCTCTGATTCCAGTTATTATCTTCCTACTGTTCCTGGTTGTCCTCCACTGTGATCTGCAGTATCCGCCAGCTGTTCCACATCCGCCTTGAGCAATGAAACACTCGCACCAAGGAGCACTGTGCATCAGGGTTGGAGGATTGTTCAATGCTCGACTTCATGAATCACTCATCTTTACCTCATTTGCAATCAGCCCGAGACTCTGAAATGGCACGTGTCAGATCAGCATCTCTCATCTCCCATTAGAAAAGAAAAATAACCAGTGAGATCTGCTTAATGTCTCTGTTAGTTTTTCAAGACAGGAATGACATAAAATAGAGAGGTGAGACATTTATGCTTTTTATTATGCTATTTTCCAAAGCCACTTACATTGGCGTCAAGATAATTTATAAGCATGTTTCCCTGGGAATCAAACCCCACAACCTTTTGCACGGCTTGAGCAACCCCATACCCCCTTCTCAAATGTTTCTCTTCTCTACTTTCTCAAATATTTAAGTTTTTTTATCAAGCCATTCAGCCAGAAATGGATTCGTGAAGCAGGAGCTGCTTTCCCACAGGGGCACTGCTAAGGATTTTGGGCCCCATGAAAAGAATCTTGACAGGGCCCCCAACACAGCTGAGACTTTTTTCATATTAATTTACATAAAACCATGCGCTTTTATGGTATTTTGACTACCAATGGGGTGAGAAAATTTTAATTTAATTTTGAATTAAGTGTTTAAGAAAAAAGAAATCTTATTTCACAATTTTTTCTCACCTCATTGGCAGATCATTTTGCTCGTTTTAAGGACAATTTCACTTAAATTGTATTTTATTTGTCTTAAAACTAGACTGATTTACTTAGGTCATTTTGCTCATCAAGAAAAAGCATCTTAATTTAAGAATTTCTAGATATTTCTACTGAAAACAAGACAAAAATACTAAGTAAGAAAGTCATTTTTTGCAGTGTTAAATGTTTAATTAAAACTGTGTATTGTTATTTTTTCCAGCTTTTTCTTGACCTAACATGAGGAGAAAATTGAGTTCCCTTATCATGCACTTTTAACAACGGCCACCAGTAGTCATTTTAACCGCAACATTTAAACTTATGCATTGCAAAAAATGATTTTCAAGAAAAAAATTCTTAGTATTTTTTTTCTTGTTTTCAGTAAAAATATCTAAAAATTCTTAAATTAAGATGCTTTTTCTTGATGAGCAAAATGACCCAAGAAAATAAGTCTAGTTTTAAGAACAAAAATATTACATTTAAGGGATTTTGTGCATAAAACAAGCAAAAAAATCTGCCAATGGGGTAAGCAAATTTTTCTTGAATTTAGTGTTTAAGAAAAATGTTCAAGATTTTTTTGCTTACTCCGTTGGCAGATTTTTTTGCTTGTTTTATGCACAAAATCCCTTAAATGTAATATTTTTGGTCTAGAAACTAGACTTATTTTCTTGGGTCGTTTTGCTCATCATGAAAAAAGCATCTTTATTTAAGCAATTTTAGATATTTTTACTGAAAACAAGACAAAAATACTAAGAACTTTTTCTTGAAATTCATTTTTTGCAGTGTGGTAATTATCTTTAACACTAGAATGAACAAGGCGTCATTTTGAAATTTGCAATAACTTTGTCTAAATAAATCACGTGCATAAATAAACGTGCTTACTTGTCGAAAAATGCTACCGTAGAGACCTGGGGCCTTGTGTACAAAGCGTGCGCGTTAGCACAGAAAAGTGCATTGTCACGGACGGGCGGTCCACTAACAATTTAGGCCTACTTACAAACCCACCTTGGTAACATAATGTCGACCCTTTGCCTCTTTCACTTCTTATTTTTTTCTCTTTCCGTTTTTGACTTCCAGATTTTTTAGGCATTTTCACTTCCTTGTCAGTCAAGTTGATATTCTTCCGGCGCTATAAGTGAAGTCAAGCTGTGTTGCCAGGATTATACAATTTGGGCGGACTAAACCATTTTATGACAATTGAGAGGGGGGAAAGGGGCCCACAGACGTTTGTGTTTCCTACACAAATACATTTTTGGATACCAGGAAACCGCAAATAGAATAATTTAAAGTTAATAATTTTTACTATTAAATATTTTTTTAGCACCACAATTTTGAGGGCTTCTCTGGGCCCCCTCTTACTCGTGGGCCCCGAGAATCGTCATTGTTTACCCCCCCTTTACAGCACCCCTGCTTTCCCATATAGAAGAGTTGTCATACCCTGGCATTCAGACAAAACATTAGAAATAAACAGTTCATGATGATGCTCATTAAATATAATTTCTGAATAGATCATTTATAGGTAAGCGAACTCCTCCGCATGATTTATTGAATCACGGTTTCTTGTGGTACTTTGAGCCGTTTTCAATCCGAAGGCTTGAAGTCTTCTGGAGGTCGCATTTGTAGGCTGAATACGTCATCAAGACTGTCTTATTTTGAGAATATTAACAATCATAAAGTGAACTATTAATCTTTTTTTAATTTTGCCTATTGGCAGCGACACATGAAGTCGATTGGATCTCACTTAAAGGGATAGTTCACTTTAAAATGAAAATCTGTCATCATTTACTCATCCTCATGTTGTTCTAAACCTGTATGAATTTTTTTCCTGATGAACACAAAAAAGATATTTTGAGAAGTGATGTAAACACACAGCAGTAAGTGACTATTGACTTCCACAGTAGGAAATTTTTTTTGGAAGTATTGTGATATGATAAAGAAAAAATTTGGATGAATGATGGTAAGCACACAGTTGACGGTACCCATTAAATCATATTTTTTATTCCTACTATGGTCACTATCTGCTGTGTGTTTACCATCATTTATCAAAATATCTTCTTTTGTGTTCATCAGAAAAAAATTCATGCAGGTTTAGAACAACATGACGATGAGTAAATGATGACAGAATTTTCATTTTAAAGTGAACTATCCCTCCAAGGATTGTGGGTAGTGTAGTGTATGTTACTACCAGATATCAGAGAGGTTTTAAAACACATATCAAGTGGTTATATTAAGAATTTAAATTTTATTTAACACGTACAGTGTAATTTAAATTGTTTAAGAAAATACATATTGTGGAATTTTAAAAGATAAAAAGTTGCGTTCCCCAAATTCATCTCTGTGATGTCACATCAATGCATGCTACCCCTTTAAGAAAAGGATGAAATCTATTTGGACTACTTCCTGTGTTTAAAGGTCATTGCATGAGCTGTTGATCTGAGGGATGCACGTTGGATACATTTTTTTTTTCTTATTTTCTTAAAGGGACACTCCACTTTTTTTGAAAATATGCTCATTTTCCAGCTCCCCTAGAGTGAAACATTTTATTTTTGATCATTTTGGAATCCAGCCGACCATTAGCATCGCGCTCAAAAATAACCAAAACAGTAAAAATCAAAGTTTAACTCTAGAGGAGCTGGATAATGAGCATATTTTCAAAAAAGTGGAGTGTCCCTTTAAATTTAGCTACATTTCTGGCACCTTTATTAGTGTCTGTGGTGTTATGTTGATGCAGATCACAACATAATTAAATAAAATTTTTGATAAATACAGTCTAAATATTTCTGATCTCACAAATTTCCATGGCATAGTCACAGAATTTTTTGCTCATTTTTCCATGCCATTCTCACGGATCTCCCGTGGCCCTGTCACACACTTTCTTTTCTGTGGCATTCTCACGGATTGGCCACTCAACTTTTTTGTTCTATTTTCTTACCATTGTCGCTTCGGTTTAGGGTTAGATTTACATAAAAATGTCATCCTTACCCAAACCCAACGCCAGGCGACAATTGTTTAAAGTTTAGAAAATATAAAAGAGTATATCAGAAAAAATAGTATAAACCAATAGTTAAAGTGACATACTAACGCAAACATCAAATCTAACCCTAAACCCAAGCGACAATGGTTTGAAAATAGGAAAAAGCAGTTGAGTAACCAATCCGTGAGAATGCCACGGAAAAGAAAGTCCTTGGCAGGGCCACGGAAAAATGCGGAGATTCGTGAGAATGCCTCAGAAAAATTCACAAAAAATTCCGTGACTATCTCATGGAACTTTGTGAGATCAGGTTGCAACGCCTGATCCCCTGAAATCATCATGATTGCAGCCTCCATTTTAGAAAAGTAACTGTTTTTCCTGGTAACACCATAGACAATATATGAAGAGTTTGGTTCCAAAACGCGACAAACGCCATTTTTGAAAAAAATGAGTTACTGCCAAAATCAGTATTATATCAGGTCAGTAGTTAAAAGTAAATTCTTAATTTTACGCAAAATCCAATACCCGCCGTGTTATTCTGTCATCTTTTCTCCCTTTTTTCCCAAAATGCGATAAATGCGTTCTCCTTTTTTACAGAACGCAATAAATCCATTTCTGATATTACAGCCCACCGTTCACGCAATGTAAACAAACAATGGCGGACGCGCTGAGTACACGGAGTCCTAGTTTTCCTCATCTATTTTGTACTTCGTGATCAACAAACAAAACAAAATAATACTTTAATTGCATCGCTAAACCTGTGATGGTTTTCTGTGATGGGAAAGAAACGTAAGCCATCAGCATCTAATATTTTCCCTGAGAGGCACTCGGGAGACGGGTGCTTGTTCTCTCGACAGCATCAAGCTTCTCATGCTAACACATTGACCCCAGAGGATCTTATGAAAAACTTTACATAATTTTACTCAAAGTCAACGAAAATCGAGCAGGACCAAAAACATTTTACAGCTGATCTCTGTGAAAGACGTTAAGCGACGACGTAACCGCAATGACAGTGATCTTAATATGACAAAGTAAGTGTTTTGATTAATGACATTAATGTTTATATTTTTAATTAGTGTGTACAACTAGTCAACTAAATGAATATAACATGGCAAAGATGAATGCACATTTATATAGGCTATTGATTCAATAGATTTATAGCATTTTGAATAAAAACTTGTCATGGATTTATTGCATTTTGTGGAAAAAATAATCCGTTTTTATAATAAATCTTTGAAAATCAACTTATGGATTTGAATTTTTTATGTTTTTATAACCTAAAGATGCTATGTGAAAGTTTGTAACAGAAAATAGTTGTTTTCATCTTGTCACTTTCTTGGTATAGAAAACACGTTTTTACCTAAATTTGTCAAAATGGATTTATTGCGTTTTGGAACCAAACTCTTCATATATATTTTTTTACAAATGTTATTAAGCTTTTATTTTACTTTATTATATGCATATCAACTGAACCACCAACTGAGTTTTTTTAGTACATGTAGATCCAACTTTCACTTTTTACAGTGTGTGTTTTCAGGCAGGGTCATATATTATTTATATTGTCTGTGCATGTCCTTGCATTCTTTTAGAGTGGATTTTGTACACGTGTGTGTGTACACGTTTTATACAATGTGAATTTATTGATCTGTTATTTGAGTGTCCTTGCTGTATGGCCAAAAGAAAATTAAGCCATAGGTTTCTGTGAAACGCCATCACTGGAAGTGTATTGATATTGAATGAGAAGAGTGTACTGTATAGGTGTCTCCATTAGACCGTCAGAAAAAATCTCAACGGTGTTTCAAATAGTTTTTAAAAATTCATTCAGTATTCAAAGCATTCAAATTAAAATCATATATCTGTCACGGTAGGAAATTCACTGTTTCCTCTGTGTCATGTGTGTGTGATTGATTGTTTGTTTACTCACCGCTGCCATGTGCTCATTAGAGCGATTCAGTTCACCTATGTGTTGATTGTCTCGCTCCAGCTGTTCATCATTACATCTCCTCCATAAATACTCACATGACTTTCTGTTCCCTGCCAGATTCTTACATTGTGTTCGGCTCCGTGTTGTTTGGTTGTCTCGTGTCGTTTGGATTACAGTTTCAGTTGGATGTGTATTGTCGTCGTCTTCGTGTGGATGTTCCCGTGCTCAGCCTGGATTTCACCACTGCTCACCACTCCACCAACGTCGCACTCAAACACCAACTTCCACCGTAGTCTTCACCACCATTGCCAACAACATCAACACCGGACTCTGTTTACTTCCGCATTGACTTTCAATACTCTCTCTCTGTTTATATTTAATAAACATTGTGTTAAATTTCCCCTGCAGTTGTTTCCACTCCTTACGTGTCATTACAGAAGAATCTGGCCAACATGGAAGCAGCGGGGGAACAACCCATTTTCGCGTTGGAGGAGTTTCTCCAGCGATTGTTGGCTAGGATGGATCATCAGGACAAAGCAATCGACGATATGCGGAAGGCCGTCCATGCTATGGTGGCGAAAGTTTCCGAGCTCTCCCAGCGATCTCCACACACCACGCTACCCACTGCGCCACCCACGCCGCCCGCATCATCTTCACCTCCAGGGGGTAGTTCTTTTCCGGAACCCCGACTACCGATCCCGGAGAAGTATTCTGGTGAGCCCAATTACTGGTGTACATTTCTGTCACATTGCTCTCTTCATTTTGCCCAACAGCCCCGGTCATTTTCTCTTGAGGAGACTAAGGTCGCCTTCACCCTATCTCTGCTGACCGGCAAGGCTGCCCTCTGGGGGATGGCGGTGTGGGAGAATAAGGATATCTGCTGCTCCTCATTCGCCCTGCTATCCCAGGAGATGAAGAGGGTTTTTGATCGCTCCGTCGCCGGGAAGGAGGCCGCCCGTCTCCTCACGGAGCTTCGACAGGAGGAGCGGTCGGTCTCGGACTATGCCATCGAGTTCCGGACCCTGGCGGCGGAGTGCAGGTGGATAGAGGAGGCGCAGTGGGATCATTTCCTGCATGGGTTGGCGGATCGGATCCAGCGAGAGATCGTTAAGGCGGAGTTACCCACGACGCTCAATGGACTGGTGGATTTGGCGATCCGGGTCGATGCTCGACTATCCATTGCCGCCCGTAGGAAGTCATCTGCCAAATCCCAGCCACATTCCGAGGTTTCCCATCTGCCCAGCGAAGTCTCCGTCGGCGGTCTCTCAGATCCGGAGCCCATGCAGGTGGGTCGAGCTCGGTTAGCCCGGGAGGAGAGGAATCGGCAGAGATCCCTCGGGTTGTGTATGTACTGCGGTGAGCCGGGTCATCAGTGTCAGCGATGCCCGGTAAAAGACCAAGCCCGGTAGTAAGACGGAGGCTACTATCGGGCGGGATCTCTGCCAGCAAGACCTCGACATCATTCACTCTCCTTCCGGTGAGGCTACGGTGGTCCACCAAGTCTCACACTGGTCACGCACTTCTGGATTCGGGGGCGGAGGGTAACTTCATCGACAGCTCACTTGCACATAAGCTCCAGTTACCTTTCATTCCACTCACCCACCCGATTGCACCCTTCGCCCTCAATGGACATCAGCTTCCCACCATTAAGCACACTACTGCACCCATCACACTCATCACCTCTGGCAACCACACTGAGACTATTTCATTTTTCATTACTGACACTGCTCTCTCCCCTATAGTTCTCGGACATCCTTGGCTCCATTCCCATAACCCCAAAATAGACTGGAAACTGGGTTCTGTTACCAGCTGGAGCGAGGAGTGTCATAAGTCCTTTCTTGTCTCTGCCTGTTTATCTGTGTCTGAGTCTGTGTTTCAGGGGGAAGCAGTGGATTTGTCTAACGTGCCCGCGGAGTACCACGACCTGAAGGAGGTGTTCAGTAAGTCTCGGGCTGATTCTCTTCTTCCGCATCGTCCCTATGACTGTGCTATAGACTTATTGCCAGGTACGTTTCCGCCTAAGGGCAAGTTATACTCTCTGTCCGTTCCGGAGATGGAGGCCATGGAGAAATACATTTCTGATTCTCTGGCAACGGGGTTCATTCGTCCTTCCTCTTCTCCAGCGGGGGCGGGGTTCTTTTTTTGTGGGGAAGAAGGACGGATCCTTGCGACCTTATATTGACTTCCGAGGGTTGAACAATATCACGGTAAAGAATACGTATCCTTTACCGTTGATGTCATCAGCCTTCGAGAGGTTGCAGGGAGCGTCCGTCTTCACTAAATTGGACTTACGTAATGCATATCATTTGGTCCGTATTAGGAAGGGGGATGAATGGAAGACTGCATTTAACACCCCTAGAGGCCATTTTGAGTATTGCATCATGCCTTTCGGGCTAACGAACTCGCCAGCAGTCTTCCAAGCACTCGTTAATGACATGTTGCGAGACATGGTAGATCAGTTTATATATGTTTACCTGGATGACATATTGATTTTTTCTTCGTCTCTCCAGGAACATTTGCAACACGTACGACGAGTGCTTCTGCGGTTGCTAGAGAATGGGCTTTTTGTCAAGGCGGAGAAATGCGTTTTTCATGCACAGTCTGTTTCTTTCCTAGGACACATCATTTGGACTGAGGGTGTTCGCATGGATCCTGAGAAGGTTAAGGCTGTGGAAGATTGGCCATCCCCAGAGTCTCGCAAGGCCCTGCAGAGATTTCTGGGGTTCGCCAATTTTTACTGGCGTTTTATTCGCAACTTCAGCCAGCTAGCCGCACCTCTGACCGCCTTGACTTCCCCTAGTTTGACGTTTAGGTGGTCAAACGCAGCCGAGGCTGCGTTTGCCAAACTTAAAAGCTGCTTCGTTTCAGCTCCCATTCTTGTTACCCCTGATCGCTCACGTCAATTCATAGTGGAGGTCGATGCGTCAGAGGTGGGGGTAGGAGCAGTGCTTTCCCAGCGCGCATACTCAGACGAAAAGGTTCATCCTTGCGCATATTTTTCTCACCGTTTATCTCCTGCGGAAGTTAACTATGACATTGGCAATCGAGAGTTGTTGGCGGTCAAGCTAGCATTGGAGGAATGGCGTCACTGGCTTGAAGGGTTGGGTGTACCCTTCATTGTCTGGACGGACCATAAGAATCTCGAGTACATTAGAACCGCCAAAAGACTTAACTCCAGGCAGGCTCAGTGGGCACTTTTTTTCGGACGTTTCGATTTTACATTATCTTACCGGCCGGGTTCCAAAAACATCAAACCCGATGCTTTATCCCGTCTTTTTGAGCGTTCCGATCATACTGCTACTCCCGAGCCCATTTTACCGGAGACCATCATTATCTCCGCGCTCAGATGGGAGGTCGAATCGAAGGTTTTGACAGCCTTAGAAGGGGTAACGCCCCCGGCTCGGTGCCCACCGAATCGATTGTTTGTGCCGGAGAGGTTACGGTCTGACCTCCTCCAGTGGGGCCATTCTTCCAGTGTTGCTTGTCACCCAGGGGTTAGTAGAACTAGATTTCTAGTCAAGCAACGATTTTGGTGGCCTGGTATGGCTCGTGACATTCACGACTTCGTCTTGGCTTGTTCGGTTTGTGCCACTGGTAAGACTTCGAATCGACCTCCAGATGGGTTACTCTTACCGCTGTCTGTCCCTTCGAGACCCTGGTCCCATATATCGCTAGATTTCATTACCGCCCTCCCACCCTCTAAGGGTAATACGGTGATTTTAACCGTAGTGGACCGGTTCTCGAAGGCGACTCATTTCATTCCCTTGCCCAAATTGCCATCAGCCAAGGAAACAGCGGTAGCTGTCATTGACCACGTCTTCCGAATACATGGCCTCCCGACAGAAGTGGTTTCTGACAGGGGTCCCCAGTTTGTGTCCAAATTCTGGCGAGAGTTTTGTAAATTGTTAGGAGCGACTGTTAGTCTTTCGTCCGGGTTCCATCCCCAGAGCAATGGTCAAACCGAGCGAGCCAATCAGGATGGTGAAAGGGTGTTACGATGTTTGGTTTCCAAGAATCCTTTGTCCTGGTGTCAGCAACTATCAATTGTGGAGTACGCACACAATTCTCTGCCAGTGTCATCTACGGGCATGTCTCCTTTTAAGTGTAGTTTAGGGTACCAACCACCTAATTTTGTCAGTACGGAATCCGAGGTGTCGGTCCCCTCCGCACACGCACTAGTCCAGAGGTGTCACCGTACCTGGACCAGAGCTCGTAGAGCTTTGCTCCAGGCAAGGTCGCGCACCAAGGCCAAGGCCGATCGCCACCGGTCGAAGCCTCCCCATTACGTTGTCGGTCAAAGAGTGTGGCTTTCTACCCAGAATATTCCGATGCGTTCCGTCTCGAACAAGCTTGCTCCCAAATTTTTTGGCCTGTTTTCTGTTACCAAGATCATTAATCCGGTAACAGTGCGTCTTAGCCTTCCACCGGCGTACAGGAGGGTTAACCCCGTCTTTCATGTTTCCAAAATTAAACCGGTGATTTCATCCCGTCTTAATCCGCCTGCCCCGGTTCCCCCCCCGCCTCGTATCGTTAATGGGGAGACCACGTATTCGGTTAACCGTATTCTGGACTCTAGACGGAGGGGACGCGGATTTCAGTACTTGGTGTATTGGGAAGGTTACGGTCCGGAGGAGAGAAGATGGGTTCCTGCTCGAGACATACTGGATCACCGCCTTATTGATGATTACAATCGACAGGTAAAGCAGGCTGGGAACGTCAAGGGGCGTTCCTAGGGGAGGGGGTACTGTCACGGTAGGAAATTCACTGTTTCCTCTGTGTCATGTGTGTGTGTGATTGTTTGTTTACTCACCCCTGCCATGTGCTCTTTAGAGCGATTCAGTTCACCTGTGTGTTGATTGTCTCGCTCCAGCTGTTCATCATTACATCTCCTCCATAAATACTCACATGACTTTCTGTTCCCTGCCAGATTCTTACATTGTGTTCGGTCCCGTGTTGTTTGGTTGTCTCGTGTCGTTTGGATTACAGTTTCAGTTGGATGTGTATTGTCGTCGTCTTCGTGTGGATGTTCCCGTGTTCAGCCTGGATTTCACCACTGCTCACCACTCCACCAACGTCGCACTCAAACACCAACTTCCACCGTAGTCTTCGCCACCATTGCCAACAACATCAACACCGGACTGTGTTTACTTCCGCATTGACTTTCAATACTCTCTCTCTGTTTATATTTAATAAACATTGTGTTAAATTTCCTCTGCAGTTGTTTCCACTCCTTACGTGTCATTACAATATCACATTTGAATTTCACTGATTTTAGTTATTCACATACTGTATTAAAGTGCTAAACTCTCTGTGTCAGTGTTTCTATTATTTAATACACTTTCCTGTTAATTTAAAAATGATGGTAACTCATCAAAACAATTTACACGTCATAACTGCAAACATCCAAAGTAAATAAAAACATATTCATTTTTAATTATATTTATAATTATAAAATATAATATGTATAATTATATATAATGTTTAAAACTATTTTATTTATTTGTTTGTTTGTTTTCAATGTTCAGTATATCACCCTTAACCTAGAATTTACAGAAATACTGATCTCACAAATTTCCGTGGTATAGTCACATAATATTTTGCTCATTTATCCGTGTCATTGTCACGGATCTTGGGATTTTTCCATGTCTGTACCATTTTCACTTTGGTTTGGGGTTAAATTTGGGGTTAGGATGTCACTTTAACTATTGGTTTATACATTTTTTTTTCAAGATTTTTAAATAATTGTCGCCTGTCGTTAGGGTTAGAGTTGGGTTTGGGTTAGGATGTCATTTTATGTAACAGAAAGTCGTTCCCAAACCCAAGCTACAATGGTAAGAAAATAGGAAAAACAATTAGTAACCAATTCCTGAAACTGACACGGAAAAGAAAGGCCGTGGTACAGACACAAAAAAAATGCGAAGATCCGTGACAATGCCACGGATAAATGACCAAATATTCTATGACTATAACACAGAAATGCGTGAGATTGTTGTTTTATCAACGAGATGCTTTTTAAAGGTGCAGTGTGTAAATTTTAGCGGCATCTAGTGGTGAGGTTGCAAATTGCAAGCAACGGCTCAGTCCACTACTCACCCATCGCTTTGGAAACGCATAAAGAAGCTACGATAGCCACCACTGGGAAAATGTCATCATCGGAGACAACTTAGTAAAAAAGTTTGTCCGTTACGGGCTTCTGTAGAAAATGTTGGAACAAAATGGCGACTTCCACATAAGGGGACCCTCAGCGTATGTAGATAGAAACGTCTCATTCTAAGGTAATAAAACATAACGGTTCATTATAAAAAGGTCTTTATACACCCCTAAAAATATAGTTTTGTATATTATTTTACATTTCTGTCAAAAGATCCTTTTAAAATTTACACACTGCACCTTTAAACAGTACTGAAAGAATTTCTTTCTGTTTTGGGCTCTCTATTATTTCTTCATCCATTTAAAAATATATATATTAAAACACAATTTTTTTTATTAAAAATGTTGTTACAAATGTAAATGACTTCAGACTGAAAGATTTTTTAATATTATGAGAAACATTTCTGCCAAGTATTTCAAATCTTTAAACAGTAATAGCTATAATTGTAGAGAAACAACCAGTGTCCAAACATTTCACGGCTGAGATCATTTGTCTGTCATTTGTCTTATTTTCTGGTAGCTCAAATGATATCTTTCCAGGCATTGCTCATTAGATTTTGTCATCTTGGCTATTGTTCATCCACTGCTTGCTTTCTTTGATTTCAGTGACACTGTCACAACATGAAGGATCTTTATAAGGTGAGCTACCCATTCATATTGACATCCTATTGCATTTGAAGCTTTGCTCATCCAAGAATAGTCTCTCTCTCCCTCACTCTCTCTCTCTCTCCCATATTATTCACTTCCGTCTCTCTTTTATGCTCCGCTGCTCTCACCTTTTCTTTTCTGTTTCTTATTGTTTCTCTGCTCCATATCCTGCTTTTTTCACACTTACAGAATTTGTCATTTATATCTTACCTGCACTGTAAAAAACATTCTGTAGAAATTACAGTATTACTGGGTATTACTGGCAACTAGCTCCCAGTAATTTACTGTAGATTTTACATTTATGTTATTTACTGGCAACAGTTTGTTCAAAATTAAATGAACATGAAACATTTTCAGTTTTTATCTTCTACAGTAAGTTACTGGCAACCAGCTGCATAATTACAGCTAATTTTTTACAGTGTGGTACTTTGTCAAATCATTTTATGTTCAGCACATTGTAATTCCAATTAAACTGATGCAAAACTCTAAACACAAACTGCTCACTAAACAGTGTTGGGTAAGTTATTTAAAAAAGTAATTAATTACTAGTTAGGCTACTAATTACATCTTCAATCATGCAATTAGATTACTTTACAAATTACTTTCTCCAAAAAGTATTTAATTACTTATTACTAATTACTTTCTAAATCCTATTAGTACATGATACTAAGATAAGCTTGAAATGGCTCAAAAAAAATATATATAAAGGTACATAAATTATTCTGGTCCCACTTTAGGGTCCAATTCTCTTTATTAACTAACTTTTTACTACTTTTGTCTCAATATTCTCCAACAACTGCTTATTAATACAAAAGATGTTGTTAATTTTAAGTATTGGTAGTAATGGGGAAGGTTAAAGGGATACTTCACCGATTTAGCATTCAGCTTTGTATCTGTAGAAACCCGGCAGTATTACTGAATGACCATGTTTCCCTCCATCATTTCCCCCTGAGAGGAGAGATATCTGCATTTTGGTTCTGCAAAAAAGTCCTCCGATGATGCAAAAATCGTCATATTACATCATCGGAGGACTTTTTTGCAGAACCAAAATGCAGATATCTCTCCTCTCAGGGGGAAATGAGGGAGGGAAACATGGTCATTCAGTAATACTGCCGGGTTTCTACAGATACAAAGCTGAATGCTAAATCGGTGAAGTATCCCTTTAAGGATGTAGAATAAGGTTTTGCAGAATCAGGCATTAATATGTGCTATTAAAACAGCCAACATCTCATTAATATTAATGCTTATAATAATCAACCAGTTAATAGTGAGAATTGTAAACTAAAACCATGTTTAATCCATTATTGTATTATATTATACATAATTGTTCTACAGTCCATACAGTGTTTAGTTACATCAGAATTAACTGTAATTAGATTACAAGAAAAATAAGAGTAATCCCTTACTTCACTTTTTCAAGGGAAAAGTATAAATTACAGTAACTAATTGCTTAGTAACTAGTTACACCCAACAAAACATACATTTTACACTGCAATGCACTTGTTTTATAAATGCTAAACACAGGCAGGCAAAAGTTGAACACAATTACAACAAACACAGTTGGCATCAAGCAACCCAGTATCACGAAATTACGTACATATAGTCACTTACATTTTTTATTTTTTCCGTCACGTTTTTCCGCATTTTACGTGTCTGTTTTGTTCTATTTTCTTACCATTGTTGCTTCGTTTTAGGGTTAGATTTACATAAAATGACATCTTTACCCAAACCCAACTCTAACCCTAACGAAACGCGACATATAAAAAAATAAATCAGAAAAAATAGTATAAACCAATATTTAAAGTGACATCCTAACGCAAACCGAAGCGAAAATGGTTTGAAAATAGGAAAAAGCAGTTGAGTAACCAATATGTTGCAGGGACACATAAACAGAAATGCATGATACAGTCACGTATAAATGCAGAAAAACGTGACCGTGTCAGGGAAACTAATCAAAAATTTACATGACTATAAGTACATAATTTCGTGATACAGGGTTGCAACCAAACACAACAACTTAAAATTGTACACACTTTATTCTAATTGTATTTTTTACCAATGGACTGGAAACAGTCTGAGAGGCAGATGAAGAGTATGAGGAAGAGCGGGACACCAGAGACGATGCAATTGGCAAAATTTGCAGTTGGATTGCTGCCTTTAAACAAAATACAAGTGCTGCTTACAGTAATATTGAAAACTTATTATTACTTGCAGTACTTACAGTAAAGTATTCACTATATTCACTGAACTAAACTTGTGATTACAGTAATAGGGATTTGAAAAACAGTATTTGTCAAGTGTGTTGTTATATACAATAAACATTCTGTAAGCAGATGTCCTGGATGTTGTGTTTTCCATTTTTTTAGTGTGCAATGGATGCTTTGTAGTGTTTTATATTATGTGTGGATTTTGAGTAGGGGTGAAATGGTTTTAAAGGAATTGTTCGATTTTGAGTCAGGTGTTCTGTGTATTTAGTTTAACAATTTGGATTTGAGTTTAAGGTTTTAAAAAAATAAGTGACAGTTTCAAAAAATGTGTTAACTGTCGCCGTCCCGTATACGGGACACCTGTATTTACTTCAATATTGTTGAGGTAAATGTTAATCTATCACTACAAACTATATATTGTTGGAAAGGTCTAAGCCTCTAGAATACATATTTCAACAGTGTTTTATAAAATAAACTATGTAGGGAGAGTAATTGATTCATTTATGAAGAGAGTGTGCCTCAAAACATTTATATCCTGCTAAATGTCACTGTCTTGCCAGCGGGGCGCCTACGTTTACTTCAGTGTTTTTCATGTGAATTCTTATCCAATCATGACAAACTATATATCATTGGAAAGCTCTAAGAGTGTAGTTTTCATATATCCTCACCATTTTGGAAGAATTATGACGTAGTGAGACTCAGTTTCTAAAATGTCACGGGCCCACATGTAGGCCCAATTTGATTTTACATATTTATAACACTAAACCCCTACTCTAAACCTAAAAAATCTTGATAAACTATATATCACTGGAAAGCTCTCAGAATGTAGTTTTCATATTTCAAGGTCATCTGATGATAGAAATAATTTAGTGACAGTTTTTAGTTACATGACCCCACCCCCCATAGGAATGCATATTAATTTTATATATTCATAATTCTAATATTATATTATAAATCTTCAAAAATGTTGACAAACTATATATCATTGGAAAGCTCCAAGACTATAGTTTTCATATTTCAAAACATTTTAGCAGTAATAATAATGCAGTGACAGTTATTTATTAATTTGCAGTAAGAGTATGCAGCAAACCATTGACACCTAGTGGCCTTTGTTGGTAAAACGACAAAAAAAAGTCACACAAACCTCATTTTTTGTGATTTTACCTTGAAAATTGAATCACAACAACTTGAGACTTATGGCTTCATTTTTGCATTATTTCTTTTTTGAAACATTTACATTTTTATAGTTTTATTTATAAAATTAATATGTTATGGAATTATTTTTATTTATTAAAAGAAATTTAAACTGCTATAACATTTTTTCTGTTTAATATTTTCATATCTTCAGTGAAAAACCTTAAATTGTCTTCTTTAAAACAAGACCAAGATTAGGCTTCTAGACAAAAAAAATGCCAGAGTTATATTAATTTGAAGGTGCACATCAAATTCCCCCCACACACTTAAAAGGGGTGGGTGACAGCAGTGGGGTTAAGCAATTCAGAAAAACTGTAATACCTAAAAGGTACATTTTTATACCTTTTGTTGTGATGTCCTTGCAGTATAACGCATGCATAAGGAATAAAAAGATTATTTTTTTTTAAATACAAATATGCAAATACTCTAGATACTTTCAAAATAAAGTACTGAGTCTACTTTTCAGAGAGGAGGCATGTTTGTCACATTAAATCAGATGAATGCAGATAGCTTTGAATTTTACAAGGTCATAGAAATCTATCTACATCAATCAATTATGACATCAATTTAAAATGAAAAACTTTTTTGTAAAGGCCCAGTGCAGTTTAAAGAAGACTTACACCATTAAAGAACTGCTAAACATTTTCAGATTCAACACTTGTTTAGAGCAGCTGGAGGAAGATACAAAATGTAGAAGCATTGTTTTGAAATCTTTCAGTGTCAAAAATGTATGTTCATGTTACTCTGAAATGAGAAACTTTATTTTTTAGATTAAACAAGCAGGGTAAACATGGTACACTGATTTCGGGTAGTTTTAAAATGCTTTTATAACATTGTGTCACTCGCCAGCTAGACATCTGCTGTAAGTGCATTAAAGTAAATAGATTTTTGTTTTTATAAGGTGCATACACCCCAAATAATTTAGTGGGATACTCTGTCAAAAAATGGTCAAAAATCAATTTTGTAAGCGGAAAGACTGAAAGCAGAGGAAGAAGACCATCAGTTCAAAATTGCGTTGTGTTTTATTCATTATCATGCTTATTTTTGTAAATAAGGCTTTGGTTCTCTTTAAAAGTCATTATATCATTCATTAAGTATTAATTAAAATAAAATGGTAAAGTATGATGCATGATCATTGTAATCACTCCAAACATGTTAATGTAAAAATATGACATTATTATCAAAATATTCTCAACATTTTAAAACTTTATTCTCGTTATATAATGATTTTATTCTCAAAATTTTCCATATTATTCCTCAAAATTTTAGCACTTTATTTTCATTATATAATGATTTTATTTTCAAATTTTTACGACTTTATTCTTGAAATTTTTTCAACTTTATTCTTGTTATATATTGACTTTATTTTCTAAATTTTTGACTTTATTCTCATAATTTTACGACTTTATTCTCATTATATATTGACTTTATTCTCCAAATGTTCCACTTTATTCTCAAAAATGTACCACTTTATTGTCGTTATATAATGATTTTATTCTCAAAATTTTCCATATTATTCCTCAAAATTTTAGCACTTTATTTTCATTATATAATGATTTTATTTTCAAATTTTTACGACTTTATTCTTTAAATTTTACAACTTTATTCTTGTTATATATCGACTTAATTTTCAAAAAAGTTTGACTTTATTCTCAAAATTTTATGACTTTATTCTCATTATATATTTGACTTTATTCTCAAAAATTTACCACTTTATTTTCGTTATACTGATTTTATTCTTAAAATTTTTATGACTTTATTTTCAAATTATTACGACTTTATTCTTGAAATTTTTTCAACTTTATTCTCATTATATATTGAATTTTTCTACATTTTTTTTTTTACTTAATTCTCAAAATGTTACAACTTTATTTTCAAATTTTTAGGACTTTAGTCTTGAAATTTTTTCAACTTTATTCTTGTTATATATTGACTTTATTCTCAAAATTTTCCACTTTATTCTCAAAATTTTACAACTTTATTCTCGTTATATATTGACTTTATTCTAAAAATGTTCCACTTTATTCTCAAAATTTTTACCACTTTATTTTCGTTATATAATGATTTTTTCTCAAAATTGTATGACTTTATTTTCAATTTTTTTCAACTTTATTCTCGTTATATATTGACTTTATTCTCAAAAATGTTTGACTTTATTCTCAAAATTTTACAACTTTATTCTCCTTATATATTGACTTTATTCTCAAAATGTTATGACTTATGTTTTGATATTTTTTTCAGAAAAACTACTAGTTAAATCTCACATTATAATAACTTTAATCTTGAGATGTTTTTTATTTTAGCTTGGCCTTAATTCCCCTTGGTATTCTAGCAAGTTGAGTGTTAGGTCTCTGGCTGTGATAAAAGTGTGTCCATATTTTTCTACCCTGATCAATGAACTTTAATCTTCCTGACAGCTGGGGGCTTCATGTTTATTGTATGAAAAATACCATCTACTGCTGTGAGGATACAGGCGAATTGAAAACAGTGACAGACTACAAAAAGTGGCCTTAAGAAAAGACACGACCTGAAACTCACCGGTCCGTTATTTTGTTTTCTCATCTCTGATATGAGGAAATTTTGTCATTTTTGAGCATTGTTGAAAGTTTCTATTCAGACAATAGCTTTCACAGATCAAAATCACTTTTTGAACCTTCAAATCTCACTGTTACTCACTGATGGATTGATCTAGAACCACACAAACATTCTGTAACCGAATATGTAATTTGCTAGGACATGCTTACATACATTTCCCTGCTTTACATACATGCATTTTAAGACATCAGAAGACCAAAGAGTCAAATAACTACAGATTTGAAAACAAAAGTCAAATATATACAGTGCCCTCCACTGGGACAATAAAGGCAAAAAAGTGTAAACATTACAAGATGAATATGAGACAAAAGTACACAATGTCACATTTTATATCACCTGTTTTAACATACACGATTTATCAACTCAATGAAACAACACATTTGTATTCTTAACACTCTTTTATCTAATGTAAACATATTGAGAAAATGGTTTGACAAGTGTTAAGTGATGAATTGTATCTTGATGCATTATTAATTGCGTGACTATTTCACGCATGGACCAGCGTGAAAATGTCACGCTTTGCCGCGTTTGAGCGTGAGCATGTCACGCTTTTCTGTTTGTGTCACTGTCACGTATTGGTTGCTCAACTTTTTTGTCCTATTTTCAAACCATTGTCGCTTCGGTTTAGGGTTAGATTTGGTGCTTGTGTTATATGTCACTTTAAGTATTTGTCACTTTAAGTATTGGTTTATAAAAAAAAGATACAAGACTTATTCTTTTATATTTTCTAAACTTTAACCAATTGTCACCTGACGTTGGGGTTAGAGTTTGTTTAGGTAAGGATGTCATTTTATGTAAATCTAACCCTAAACCGAAGCGACAATTGTAAGAAATTAGGACAAAAAAGTTGAGTAACCAATACGTGACAGTGACACAAACAGAAAGCGTGACATGCTCACGCTCAAACGCGGCAAAGCGTGACATTTTCAAGCTGGTCCATGCGTGAAATAGTCACGCAATTTCGTGATACTGGGTTGTGTTTACACATGAGAGACTGTGTAGTATCAGATTGATGCATTGCTTCTGCAGTCTGAGTCTTGCATTTGGTGACAACACACATAAGTCAGGATGAAACCTTGTTGGTCTTTGTTTGAAAAGCATGTGTTGAACCATAATGTTAATAAAATTTGACATTCTGTCCTTTTGACTGATATTCAACTTACCAATTTCTTGATTCCACAGCAAATAGAGAAGTTTTGCCTTTACTGTCCCAATAGTTATGGGTACACTGTATGTGTGTTGGTATAGGAACACATTGTTATAATGTTTTCCCATCCTGGGCACAGTGGACTGCATCAGTAAACACAATGTTACTGATATTATTTGTATTGCCTATGTTTCATGAATAACTTTCTTAGGAAAGTAAATTTACTAAAGGAAAAAAACTTCATTCTTATGCCGTCTCAAGCTTATATTGGTTGAATTTAGTATACCCTGAAAAAAGGTGCATTATTACCCAGTTTGGTTCAACCCAACTGTTGGTTTAAATGAACCTAGAAAATGTCCATATTTGACCCAACCCACCATTTTAAGTTTCATCTGATGCACATGTGTTGCATTAGTTATTCGCCTAAACCGAAGTGAACTTCAGATCTGAATTGATTTATCAGTCTCTAAACTATAAAAGAACTCTGCTGTTGTTGATTCTATGTAAAAAGCCACAAAAGCCGTTTGTTTATGTTGATAGCGCCTATATAGCAATACATTATCAATGCCTGTGTTATTATGCTTTATATTTAGTGTCCATGTCGTGAACCATCTTACCCACATCATTCATTTAATTCAGCCAAGCTGTTAAAAGCAAACATAATGAACAGAATTACAAAATCTAGCTGTATACATCAGACAACTAAATGGTAAGGTCTCTAAAACAAATCTATTTCCTCTCCCATCTTTCATTGATGCGAACCCTGTCGGGAAACTGTGTCATGAGTGCGGGAGTGTAATTATTACTGACATTAACTAGAGATAAGCAAGAGCAGAAATTAACTATTTTAGAATGACTGGAAGTGTCTGGATGTGTTATTGGTAAGATGAGCATTGAAAACATCATAGAAAAGTCAGAGATACATCTAACTTTTCACGAAGTATTGGAAGGGCACATGTCTTGTCCTCCTTTAAACCAGTGGTTCTCAAACTGGGGTCCAGGGCCCCCAGGGGGGCCGCAAGATGGTGCCAGGGGGGCCCCAGTTTTATGACTTTTATAAAATACATTCATTTATCATGAATTCTGTGTAATTAAATCTAATAAAAATAAGGCTATTAGAGGCTTCTTTAGGGGGGCGCAAAGGAATGCACCGTACACAAGGGGGGCCGCACGCGGAAAAAGTTTGAGAACCACTGCTTTAAACTACCAGTCATCGTTGAAGTGAGCAATAGGACCAGAAACCTGAAATAATGTTTTAAAGAGGATCAATTCTGGATTGATAGAGAAACTTTTATTTGATCTCATTAGAATTCAAAGTCTTTAGTTGATCTTAAAAGACCTTTGCTGTCAGAAGCAACATGATGGCACATCCCATCATCCCATTTTATTTTTTAAACCTAAATAAGGCATGATTGTGCAGCACACAGGTAATGGGGCTCATCTTCTCTTCAGAAAGTCAGGTTAAATATTTACATTTATGCATTTGGCAGTCACTTTAATCTAAAAACTTGTTGTGCATTATAATATTATATAACTCTGCCTTAGGTTTCATGAGTCAAGTGATAAATAGACAAACGCTGTTACATTTGGGAATTAAGATACAATGATTTCATTTAAATAGATATAACCTTTATCCAGGTATGCCACTCAGACAATGTGATGCTGAGTAAATTGTTTTCATGAACCAGGAGGAACAAATGTCCTCCCAATTAAGATTATAGCTGTAGACAGCCAGCAGGCATATGTGTTCTAGTTATAACAGATTTTAAAAAAATCTTTTTTTCTGGCATTGTCACTATATTTAAGTGCATAAGGTTAATTGATTTTTTTTTCTGAATTGCTTGCCAAATGCCATATCCAATCACTTTTACAAGTGGCATATGAGTATTTGCTTTAAATATGGAAATGCAATTGGATTTTTATAGAGGATGTTAATAGTTTAAGTGTTTTAATTCAACGTGATCTCATGAGAATAATTGTGTAATTTTACGTAAAGCGTGGTTGTACGACAACTACATTTATTTACGTTTTTATATACACTGAATATTATAATATTGACATGTTGACAGGACTAATACGTTAATTATTTATTTATGTATTAACAGCTTTACAGACGTACATGTTTGTAAGTATTCCTATTCATGAATATTAAAATCACGTATGATTATTACTGACATGTTTTCAATAATATCTCTGACTTATTTAAGACAGTTTACTCCTTTACCTAATAAAATGTTCAAGACTTTCAAAGAATGACATAATATTAAACAAGACTACAATTGAAAACCTTAAAATGAATAACATTGCTGTAATCATTTAATTATTTTGCAATATTTAACAATCTTGATCCCAGTTCTCATCAGCACAACCATCAGTGACCATAAACAATAAAATTATTTTGCATTTGTTATGAATTATACTGTAAAATATTGCACCTCAAGAACACATTGCTTTACGGCAGTGATATCAAAAGCTTATTGGGTCTTGCATGCTACGTCACAGATTTACAACATTACCATCTTTCAGTCAATGTACTTTTAAAATTTGAAATGTGCGCCTTGACAGCCGGATAAACATTATTATGGATTATTACACGGCTCTCTGGAATGCTTGATTCTGATTGGTCAGTTGAGACATTTGAAGGTTCGTTCTTTTCAAATAATAACTGCTCCAAAGTAATAACGCATAGCCGGACTACTTGTATGTTTTAAATCCCTCCGCGCCAACAAAGATTACTGTTTGGCGCCATCTTGTGACAAACACTGGACAACCACAATTAAGAATGGAACATTTTGACATTCATTTTAACATGTACGAAAAAAACAAAACATTTAAACAGTGGATAGAAGAATGAACAACGACAAGACACAGAGAGCTTACTGAGACTGAACTTGACAAAATAGAGCATGACAGCTACGAAGCCAACACCAAAAAAAACCAGAATGGGCATTAAAACTTCTCAAAGACTGGCTAAAACAGAAAAAAATGGAGACAGACAAGTATGAAGCAGAGGATCTTAATAAGGTATTACGATCATTTTATACATCTGTGCAAAGTTTCGCGGAAGGATAAAAATTTTAATTTAAAACAAATATGCCAATAAAATGTTTAAAATTCATATTCATGTCCAGTTTTTTTTTTCTTATGTGGCAAGTAGCCGTGTAATAAGCGGGATAATGTAGAGCCAGCCGGTAGTTATTGGGAAATAAGCCCCTTCAGTGTGATACAAGACTGATCACACTGTCGGGGCTTATTTCCCAATAACTACCGGCTGCCTCTACATTATCCCTTACTTAATAACTTTTAATACTTCTTTGTACTTTATATTCTCCAGAGAGTATGCAGCACATCGTCACTTTTGGTACTGCAATAAATTTGCAAAAAATAAGTTATTGTGATGTCTGTTTGTTATGCCTTTTATTTTTAACAGTGGCCTACATGATTTTAATAAACTGTTAGGGGTAGGACTGTATAACATATCTTTCAAATGTTACACTTTTAAAAAATGCTGGGTTATTTTCAACCCAGCGTTGGGTCAAAAATGGAGCTTGAAATTTAACCCATAAAATGGTTAGATTTGACCCAACAGTAGGTTGAAACAACTTGGACTTGGCCACTCAAAAAGGCAGATTTAGTTGTTCTGAAGCCATTCTGTTGTGGACTTGCATGTGTGTTTTGGGTTGTTGTCCTTTTGCATCACTCACCTCTACACAGTTTCAGTTGACGTACAGACATTCTCACATTATCCTGAAGAATTGACTGATATACTTGGGAATTCATCTTCCCCTCAATGATTGCAAGCCTGCCATCCCCTGATCATGATGTTTCCTCCACCATACTTTACAGTGGGGGTGATGTTTTCACGATTATATGCATGTCCTTTCTACACCAGATGTAGCACTGTGTGTTTTTTCAAATAGTTCAATCTTAGATTCATCAGTCCACAAAACATTTTGCAAACACTGCTGTGGAGTGTCAATGTGCTCTTTTGCAAACTTCAGGTGTGCAGCAATGCTTTTTGGCTTCCTTTGTGATGTCCTGCCGTGGATACTCTGCTGGTTCATTGTTTTACATATTGCAGACTCATGAACAGAGATGTTAGCAAGTGTCAACAAAGGCCTTCAAATCTTTGGCTGTCATTCGAGGTTGTTTCTTTACCTCATTAATGAGTCTTTGTTGTGCTCTTGGTGTCATCTTGATTGGGCACCCACTTCTTACTAGAATAGCAACAGTCCCAAAGCGTCTCCATTTGTAGATTGTTTGCCAAACTTTAGACTGGTGAAATAGTCTTTGAAATAACTTTGTAACCATTTCCAACTTTACATAAAGCAATAATTCTTGATCATAGCTCCTCTGAAAGCTCTTTTTGGGGAGGCATAAGCGTCGTCGTCTTGTGCAGAGCAAACTCTAAAGGTTTGAGGGGTTTTTATCAGTCAAAGTATCTGTAGTCCAAACCTCCAAACGTATTTTAACTAGGCTCCTGGTGTGCTAAAAACTGACTCCAGTGAGCTTTTTTGAAGTCATTAGCCTCTTTCACACAGTAATTCTGGTAAATTACCATGAATTTACCAGAACAAATTTACCAGTAAATACAAAAATGTGCTGTTCACACACGCAGTGGCGTTCCGTTATTTTACCAGTAAGACATCATTCACACATCAGTATCAAAATACCGGTAAATTCGTTGAGAAAGCGGAAGTACCTGTAGCACGCGGCGAGCTCAGTGTTGTATTTGTAAACAATCCACGTCGTTCATATCCACGGTCCGTATTTTGCTGTTTTCACTTCTGTGGTAAACAGTCGCGAAGTTGCTCATGACCAAACAACATTGAATGAGACGACGTCAAACCGAAAATGCGTTTTTAACAACACTACTGTTTGCACGTTGGCTTCACAGAGGGCGTGCTAAGGACGTCAGCAATTCGGCGGTAAGCTGTTTTAAACAACTTTGGTGAAGAAATGTGGACGTAAACTTCAGGTGTGCTCAACTTTCAAGCAGCATGTGTGTGTGGAAACGTCAGTAAACAGTGCGGGGGTAAACGCGTCATCTGTATTAAAACGCTATGATTGGCCCAAAGCTGTCAGCACGGTCTGACGTCGTCCGCTCTAAATGCCGGTAATCCTATAATTTTCGTTCACACATAGCGCTTACCGGTAAATTACTGGTAATCTTACAACCTGTCTTACTGGTAAATTGGGAGCACTGATTTACCGGAAAGGTTCTGTTCACACATGATCTGTTAACTGCAATTTACCAGTAAATTACCAGTAAAGACTGTATGTGTGAAAGGGACTACTAACTCAAGGGTTCACTTACTTTTTCCACAAGGTTTTTTGGTTGTTCTCAATAAAGACATGAAAGATCAGAATTTTTTGTGGCATTATTTTTAGACGCATTATGTTTGTCAATACAATTGACTTAGATAAAGATCAGATCACATTTTATGACAAATTTATTTAGAAAATCATGAAATTCCCAAAAGTTCACATACTTTGTCAAAAGGGATATATTTGACCCAACAATGGGTTAACACATACCAGCACAGGTTAAATTATGGCTTAATAGATTTCTCCCTTTTTGACCCAAAAGTGAGCCATACCGGGCCACTCTAAAAACAAATGGTGCTATATAGCACCAAAAGTGGTTCTTTGCTCGTAATCATAGAAGAACCGTTTTTAGTAGCATATAGCACCAGTGAAGCACATATGGTTCTACATAGCACTATTTGGTTCTACACAGGTGCTTCACTGGTGCTTCACCGGTGCTATATGGCACTAAAAACGGTTCTTCTATGATTACGAGCAAAGAACCACTTTTGGTGCTATATAGCACCGTTTGTTTTAGAGTGTATGCAATGGAAAATGGCCATAAGTCTTCAGGGCATAGAAACAGCAAGACCCAAGGAGTACTTCACTCAGAGGTGAAGTTAATTCTTTTATTGAATAAAATCTAAAACTGCCAGAGTGAGATTATTTGGCTGAAACGTTTTGGACTGTAAACTGAAGCTAAAATATTTCAGAAAAACATTGGCACAGACAAACCTAAAAACAATTACTTGACAACCAAAACAGATTCACCTTTAGAGCCCTGTTAAAAATCTTTGGCAACACTGATGTATCGCATTGTGTCAACTGTCTGCAGCGGTGATTCTGTAATATTTGGTGTAATATTTTCTTTGAATGTGTTTTTGAGAACATTTATCATCATGGGACACAAACACTTGGTAAATTTAAGTTTAGACACATAGGAGACTTAGCCTGGGAGCAGTGAGAGTCAGACGGAGACACTTTATCAGAGTTTTTGTTGTAAAGTTTTCTCTCTGCCTGAGGAAAAGATGTGGGATCATTTCTCTTTGTATAAACCTTGGGCAAAGATATAAAATAGAGGTTTGTATGATGCCTCAATAAAATGTGAAGTTTTTAATAAGTACCCTAGTTGTTTATTAGATCAGACTAAAAGTATTTGTTTAAATTCTTAAAAAATAAAGATAAAGATGTTACAGTTAGTGTTCTACTGTATATACTGCCGCCTGCTTTACGGGAGGTGAATGTAGCAAACAAATCAAATACGCCCAGTTGAAAACTTTATAGAAAGATTAAAAATACGGGAAAATACAGGAAAATATTTAAACGGGGTGATAGCAGGATAGAATGGTAAAATACGGGAGAATCCCAAGATAAAGGTTTATGCTGTAATCGTGTGAAATAGCAAACTGTAAAAAAAGTCTTTGATGCCTTTCATAACCCATGAGACAAAATGGCTTTTGTAAACCTACGTATCATGATATGAGGAGCAAAACACCAGACTCTATAATCCATCTCGTCTGCTCTCTGACCAGCTGAATGGACATCAAGTGAACAATAACCTTCATATAGCCTTGAAAGATCCTATTCACCGTTATCGGTGAGGGGATTATTCTCACAATCACACCCTCCCTTCCCTGATTCGCTTAAAAAAAAAAAAAATAGATCATCCATTGTGTTTTTTCAGCAGACCACAGGCTTCTTTCTGTTTCTCATGAACAGAGGTGTGGTGATATCATCCGACAGTCTTGTCGCGATAACCGAGAGCCACATCCAGCGGTATTTGAAGGCTGGGTTTTCTCCTGCTTTGAACAGATAACTATCAGCCGCATGGAAAGGTCATGGCCTGACTTGTTTGAATGAGCATTTGAAGCAATTATGATAATCTTTCAAATGCAATTATTCGTGTTCTCCTGTGTCAAGAGATGCAGAGGCATGCGGACGCAAGTGTAACGTTGAGCCGTGACTACAGGAACGTGATCTGATGTTGTTTGACTTCACTGCTGTGCTTGACATGTGCAACATTTTAATGTTTGATGGCGCTTGCAATGAAGCAAGAAGTTACTTTCAGCTTACAAAGTGTGAATGTTCAGACAAGATTTTAGACATATTTTAGTTCTTATATAAACACAATGGGCACGCGCTGCTAATGCTCTGATAACTTATCCAAAGCACAAAGCGATAACAAGGAAATTTACGCCGCTTACGAAGTGCTTACGTATCTAGTGTCAAACAAGCCAAAGATTAATTCTCTCTTGTGTAACGAAAATGCTTTGATCATTGCTCATCTCTGCAAGAGGATCTTTAATGTGGGCTCCTAAGTTCTTAGCACAGAATTACAGCATTGCTGCCACCAATTACTGCAGTACACCTCCAGAAGACTTAGCTGTAGTCCTCAGAGACACAGATCAAAGATCGCTGTGACAGAAAAGTGTCTGCTAGAGACACTGCAGCCTCATAAAAGCATATCTGTACGGAGTTCAACTGAGGTATGTTCAGTGGTGAATGTACAATGTTACCTGGTCAAAGAGTAAAACAGGAACAGATCTTAATGCCCAGGGATGTTTGTCAGAGTTTTGGATTTATGGTTTGAGGATATTGTCTGCTCTCTCTCTCTCTCTCTCTCTCTCTCTCTCTCTCTCTCTGTTTTATAACTGCAACCAGGAAAAAAATAGCAAGCAAAATGTAAAGGATAAAGAGTCCAACTAAAACAAACACTGATCACCATAATGGTGGTATACATACTAAATACATGATATGCAGGCTAAATACATTAACAAGCTTCGAGAAAGAAGTCACTGATGCATATGTTAGCTGCATTACAGGCACCACTGGACAGAATTGACCTATGACTAAGCCACGCCCCCTCCACTCACTCGGACAAACAATCAACATTCGGTGATAGGCGCTATGGCAGCTGTCACAGTAGGAGACATTTCACAGGAGGAAATTGATGATTTTTGGAGACAGAAAGACTATATATCATCTCGAAGTCACCAAAAGGGCCTATGCATTGGAGGGTTATATTAATAATTTTATTGTTGAGAAGGTCGATGAAAAGCTTCAGCTCCAGGCGTAAATTTACAGGGCACAGTGTAAACGTGATAACCTGGATCTCGTTGCCATCATGATCAAATTAAATATGTACAGGTCTAAGTTGCATACGTTTCCAAGACAAGCCTTTTTACCATCTTTACCAAGAGTACATATCCGTTAGTTTGGTGCTACAATATTTACATGAATCATTCAGCACAACATTGCTATTTCAAATAATATTTGTTATCTTGGTTATTTACAAATACATGAATGAAGCTAAGTGATGTACAATGCAGCTAAAAGCTAACGTTAACATTTTCTAATGTTAGGCTAACACTAAACGTTATCTCGGTTAAAATGTGGCTTAGGAAAGGGTAAAAATACACAACGTTGCCCAGCGTCTTGGGATACTTAGTGTCTGAGTTACATGTACCCCATGCACACCGTTTGACCATTTTAAACTTAAATGACAAGAAAAAACATATAAAAACGAAGGAAACTGACTAACTGCAATGCATTTCAATGGACGTGTAAGCAGAGAATTTCCGATTGTATTGGGTTAGCTATGCGCACTGTGATTGGCTCATTATGTTTTGGGGCTTAGCCATAGGTCAATCTCCTGTTGCGTGCCTCCATTAACTCTTTTCCCGCCAGCGTTTTTAAAAAAAGTTGCCAGCCAGCGAAAGCATTTTTCATGATTTTCACAAAAGTTTAATGCCTTTCAGAAAATGTTCTTCTTTAAATATATAAACAAACAATATATCAGATGAAAGAACAGACCCTCTGCTTTCAAACAAAAAAACAAAAACGTTTCATCCTACCTTCGTTAGTTCTCTTGTAATCACCTCTCAAACATGGGTAGGTTTCTTCAAAAACACCCAATTTTGAGCAAAAAGCTGAGATAATTCAATTTTTGCGAAGGACTTTTGATAGAGATCAGATGCAGAGCGATCTTTAAAACATACACGGAGTTCTTTCTCTTTCACATGGGGCGCTACTTCCGGGTTGTATAAGTTGCGGAAGTGCGCCACCTGGTGGATAATACCGGTAATGCGGAAAGACGGAAAATCTTGTCATTGGCTGGGAAGCGTTTTCTCTTAATTGACGAGATATCTCGTCAATGGCGGTGAAAGAGTTAAAGAGCTCAGATGCAAAACCCGTCAGACATATTTGAAATTAGCATTTTTTTATTATGTATTATGGGAGAGAACATTCAGTTAATATCATTATCTTATCTCTGACTTAGGTTTTTTGCATCTGGCCTCCTCAATTAAACCCAATTGGTCACATTTAATATTTTTATTTTAAATATTGACTGTGCGTGCAATTAATTTAAAGAGGAATTTACTGAATTGCAATTCAACAAGTTTCACACTATAATTGGATAGATGTAAAAGTTATCTACTTTTCATTTGCTTTCTGGTTCTGCAGTAAAAACAAGGCTTTGCACATGTCAAAGAAACATTTTGGTCAATGTTCAGATTTGTGTTACATTTATTTCTTTGAATGTTATGCAGTAAATTAGTTTCACATATGTCAAAAAGAATGCTGGGTTATTTTCAACTTTCAGACAATGAAAGTAGGCTGATGAAATTCAAACAAACACTGATCACCATAATGGGGGTTTGTTGAAATTGAAACTCAATTGTGCTGTCAATAATTTTTTTCTCTTTCTCTTTCTCTCTGCACTAAATAGCTGTGCCGTGATTGCATAGTGCAGATTAAGGGGTGGTATTATTATAATGAGATCCCTTTCTGACATCACGAAGGGAGCCAAATTTCCATGACCTGTTTTTATGTGCTTGCAGAGAATGGATCTTTTTCACATTTTCTAGGTTGATAAAAGCACTGGGGACCCAATTATAGCATTTATACATGGAAAAAGTCAGATTTTCATGGTATGTCCCCTTTAATACATTGAGATAATTCTCAGTTGCACATTGTGAAGGGAAGCTTTTCTGTACATTAGGATTGGTTTGTGAATTTTGCCTTCGTGTCATGGCCACTTTGCACATTAATGACAGGCCTGCACAGCTTTATACTGTATATCAGGTGCAAGTAATTATAGCTATTAATCCTTTATTCGTGATAAGTATTTCCCACTGAGTGTCTGAATAAACAAACTACATAAAAGAGAAACAAGCTTATTAAATCAAACAGTTGGTACATACTTCACAAACCATATCCATTTAAGGTGGCAAATCTGCCCCAGACCTGCAAAGCCGAGCATCTCTGATCAGTAACGCTCTGCACTGTGTTTTTTTCCATTTACCATTTATTCAAGCCGTCTGGATCTCCAGGCATCATGCATCTTTTAAAAAAGCAAGTGGCTTTAATCTAAGTAGCAAATAACATGACATTATAAATCACTTCAGTTTTCATTTCCACTGCGAGCTCTCCAAAAAACCTAATTCATTCACATTTAACCTGAATTGTTTTCTGTGATGTTTGACCGAATGCTCTATCATCCAAATATATTTAAGTTAGATGAATCAAAACACACATCTCTGCTACAAATGAACAATTAAAGTTTGTTTGTGGGTCCTACCATTATTGTACAATTACACCGAAAGTGACAGGAGTGCAAACGTTACCCCATAGGTGGGGTTCATTGTGACAAACAGAGGGTTTGTTGTAACACCTGCTAGAAAATTTGGTTTAAACACAAATAATTCAATCAAATTTTTTATTATGTTTTATGTGTCGAAAAAGGTTACAGATGATAGCTGTGCTTTTTATTCCTCACCATTTCAATTCACTGGTTATAAATCTGAAACTGATTAAACAAAGTTGATGCAGTAATAGAGAACTGATGACAGCTATGATTAATATAGAGCCCTTCAAAACCTCACTCTGTACAGTGAGCATGGAGCGAGAGATGAGATTTAACAAAGACTGACAGTACAGCGTGATGAACGCAGGACGAGAGGTTATGCATGTATTGAAATCATTTTCCAGAAGGTTAGGCAGAATTCAGTTTGAGTACATCATTATGCCGTGTGCATGAATGCTTGTACCTATAATCAAGTGCCAGAGACAACACATAACACTATTCCTGTCACTGAATTGTGTACTCTGATACATATTAAAACGAAGTCTGGATTTGAGTAATGTGTGTTTGTCTCAACTCTTCAGTATGAATATCACAACGTGCAGTCTTTCTGAGTGTGACTTGAAGAAAAATGTGTTGTTGTATACTCAACACGATACTAAATATCTGTCACAAGGGCAGTAGCCTTTTAAAAAGTATACATATTTGCACCTAAAGGGTTCATATTAGTACCTCAGAGATACATATTGGTACCAAAGACATAGCTGTACCTAAATGGTACATACTGCATTAGGTCCTTTTAAAGGGGTACCGCCTCTGTGCACTTAAAAAACATAACTTGCTGCCCTAAAAAATGTCAATTTTGCCTTGTTAAACAAAACAAGTAACTTTAAATTTATTTAAAATTGTGGAACAGGATTTTTTGTTCACTGAACGTAAAACGTCTCGTTCCAGCAATATATTCTTGTTAGATTAATAAAAAATTTCCTGTTCTACAAATAGTCAGTTAACAAAACAAAAGTTGTTTTCTCGTTATCCTGACATGATAATCCAAATGTCATAATGTAATTTTCTGTCAATATAATATTGAGTGTATTTTAAAGTGGACTGCTAATGTATATGAGTTGGGGTCTTCGCCGTAACCACACGTGTAGCTAATGTGTAGACTTAATAAATAAATAAAGTTGAACGGTTCATGTTCGTGAATTTAGGGACCATCTCTAAAGCAATACTGTACATGTTTCTATCTTCAATAGTATTTAACAGTTTATTTAAATAAATATCAACAATCTAAAAAGTCTGCATTATAGCTGACAACCACATAAACACGTGGGTTTTGTGACTGTTTGTTGACTTTCAGTCATTCCATTTAAATGCTGTTAAAAGTAGAAACGTGTATTGAGTAACTTAAAGACGGTCTCTAAATTCACCACTGTAAAATTGTAAATATTGACAAATCTATTTCCGCTTGAGCGAATCTCTGATCCAAGTAAAATCTTGTTTGTTCATCCATGCTAATTTAGCAAAATATGCTTTTGCTGTTTACAAACAAAACATCGAGTACACGTAAGCTTTAATCACATCACAAAAATACAACTTTTGTCGAGATCACGAGAAAACATCTTTTGTTATCTCGAGATAACGAGAAATTAAGTCGTGATCACGAGAAAACAAGCAATCAAAAATAATAATAGTCCTCTCTCGGCTTCCGTAGAACTCTACAATTTTTGCTTTTCAAAAAAGAGGCCACCTTGATAACATCAAATAAAGCAAAGGTTTCAACTTCACACAAATCTCAATAATAGTGACATTAAACAAATCTCATGAACTGAAAAGATGAGCTCACAACAAAAAAATAAGCAACAATGATAACAAAAACAACTGCAGAAGTATAAATGAAGAAATCAAACAACATTCATATAACAGTAGCAGTACATTTATGCATTCTGCAATGCATGATGGGCAGAAGCGGACACTACTTCAGTATTTTAAGTACATTTTTCAAGCATCTGTGCTTTATCAGAGTCTTTGTCTTGGGATAAAATGTACTTTACTAAAAAAATTTCACTACATTCTAAAGCATAGAATCATACTTTGTATTCCTTTTGTATTGCAAATTAAAATTGATTTAATACCTACACTAAAAAATTCTTAGTATTTTGTCTTGTTTTCAGTAAAAATATCTAACAACAAACAATTCCGCACACTATCTGCTTGCTGAAAATTTTAATTATAGTTGCGTTGCAACGTTTCGATCAACTGATCTTAAATTTTAATTATAGTTGCGTTGCAAAGTTTCGATCAACTGATCTTTATGAAGATCAGTTGATCGAAACGTTGCAACGCAACTATAATTAAAATTTTCAGCAAGCAGATAGTGTGTGGGAATTGTTTGTTGTATGTTATGAGACTTTTTGTCGTCTTATCCTACGCACCTATCCATTGACTTCAGGTGTGCGACGCTCATTTGTTTGAGTAAAAATATCTTAAAAAAATTTAATTTATGATGCTTTTTCTTGATGATCAAACCAAAACAAGAAAATAAGTCTAGTTTTTAGACCAAAAATATCAAATTTAAGTGATTTTGAAACAAGCAAAAAAAATCTGCCAATGGGGTAAGCTATTTTTTCTTGAATTTAGTGTTCAAGAAAATTTTTTGAAGATTTGTTTGCTTACCCCATTGGCAGATTTTTTTGCTTGTTTTATGCACAAAATCACTTAAAATTGATATTTTGGTCTAAAAACTAGACTTATTTTCTTGGATCGTTTTGTTCATCAAGAAAAAGGATCTTAATTTAAGAATTTTTAGATATTTTTACTGAAAACAAGACAAAAATACTAAGATTCTTTTCTTGAAAATCATTTTTTGCAGTTTAATCACATAAAAATTGTGTACTTTTACTTTACAAAAGTACTTTTTACTTAACCCTACCTAACCCTAATACTAGTTGTTTAATGTACTTAAATATTAAATATAAACCAAAAAATCTTGAAATTATGAAATGTAGTGGAGTAAAAATTATGATAATATGCTTTGGAATGTATGTTTTCCAAAGAAAAACACAGATAAAATATGAATACTTAAAAATGTACTTTTATGTAAAAAGTAAAAATACTTAAGTAGTGTCCGCTTCTGATGATGGATAAAATTTTCCAATCCAGAGATGTAAATAAGCTAAAATAAATTGATTCAACTAAAAAAAAATGTTGAATGAGAGAAATCATGCAATTTGTGCATTAAATTAAATTACTCGAGTTAAGGTTAAGTGTACTTTTTTATTTGGGTTAAAACAAAATAAGGGTTTACAAAGTACACTTAACCTTAACTCGAGTAATTTAATTTAATGCACAAATTGCATGATTTCTCTCATTCAACATTTTTTTTTAGTGCTTGAGACAGTTTAGGTTAATTTGGTCTAACACTATAAAAAAAAAATTGTTAGGTAACCGAATAAAATTGTGCATTTGCAAATAAGTCAATGATATTGTTTAACATGACTCAATCAAACACATTGCATTACACTACACTCTCGGGAAAAAGGTACAAAGTTGTACCTTTCTGCACAGGGGATGATACCTTTAAAAAGGTCCTTATACCATTTAGGTACAGATATGTGCCTTTGAGGTACCGGTGTGGCCCTGAAATGTGCCATTGACATGACATTTTATAAAATACATTAATGTATCATAAACTCTTCATAATTTAACCTCAGAAAAATAAAGCTTCTTACCAACATCACTAAATTGTATAATATATGTAAAATAAAGGGATGCACCGTACACAAGAAGGAGCAGCATGCTGAAAAGTTTGAGAACCACTGCCTTTTAAGTGTATATAATTTAAAAACGTACCGCCGAAGTGACAACTTACCTTCATTTACATTTTTCCTGAGAGCACCAAAAGCCATTTTTAAAACTAAAAATATACTTTTTAAAATGAAGGTTTTTGGTCTGGCAGAATGGTTTCATAAAGAATCTTTAACTTTCACAGAACATTTAAGGTTATTCATTATAAAAGGGTCTGAAACTTTTAGAACAAACACATTTTATTTAAAATGTTCTCATTGTAAAATAGAAGCCAGACGAAAGGATGATTTGCTTAGAAAGATTTTTATTTACACCGAGCCAAATACAGCTGAGTAAAGTCAAGTACTGCAGTTAAAATGTCAGCAGAAGATTAACATGTGATAGAAAAACTGATTTTGTGTAAAAAAATGACACATGGAAACTCCACAAGAGCAGATTGTGTACAGATTGTACAGATTGTGCTCTGAATGCATTCTGTACATCAGCGTTTGTGTCAAGTGAACACCCAAGGACAGTTTGAAAAAAAAAACACCCCCTCCTTACATGAGCAAACATGTTTTATATTCTGTCTTTGTCCCTTTAAGGTCCACAAAGTGCAAGGAGATAATGAATATGTTCCTGTCCTTTTTCATTTTACTGAAACTGATTTTAGCTTTGGAAAAACTGCGAAGATGATGGTGTTTTTAGGATGGTCTGAATAGCCGTGCAATAATTAATCAATTATTCACGTCCTAATTTTACACTGCATATACAGTTCAGACACACATATTTTTATTACAATTATTTACGGTGTTCCATAATAATAATAATAATAATAATGGATAAAGAATAAAAAATAAATAAATGTTAGATTATTTTTAAATGTCTAGATTCAAGCTTTGAACACTCATTTACTTTTACAGGTGCATTTGGATGGCTTTATAAATAGTCTATGTGGTGTGTGCGTGTTTTTTTTTTTTTTTTTTTTGATGATAAGAGAGAAGCATACACTCATAAAAATAAAGTTATTATTATAAAGACATTTTTTTACAATTACATTTATAATAACATTTATGCATTTGACAGACACTTTTATACAAAGCAACTTACAGTACAGTGCATTCAGTCTATACATTTTATCATTATGTTCTTTATTGTTGGTGTTCATTGTTTTTTCTGTACAAAGAAACTTTGTGCAACACAGCATATTAAAGGTTCTTTATGCCGACTGTCAATAGACTTTTAGGAACATTTATTTCTTTTAAAAATGTATGAAAATCATACAATTATATTTATCTCTAGTTTAGATAAAAACGTTTGAGATAGAAAGTCAGTTGGCTTCCTCGCTATCCACTCCAGCTAATGCAATTGAACAAACAAACAAATAGCCTACAAATGCCAGTATTGGAAATATATTCATCCAAAGACTCAAAGTCACTGTGTGTTCCAACATTTGACATTTATATGCCTTAATTTTAACTGTTTGCAAATCCACGTTGCAAGAGAGATTGATGTGAATTTTCAGATGTTCTCAATGTTCTTTTCTCCATACTGTTATCTGTCACATCCCAATTTCCAATGGTACCACAGCCACTCCAGGTGGCGCTTCAGCCACCTTCTTGCCCCTGTACACCAGTTTGGCCAGATTGCGAATGGATGGAGTTGCCCTAAATAGCAGTTTCTTAAGGCCGGTTCGGTACTCCTGTCTGATCAAGCAGTACAGCACGGGGTTCAGGCAGCTGTTCGTATGCGCAAGGCACACGGTTATCGGGAACGCGTATGCTTGCGCGTTATAGAATGCGTTACTGAAGGGTACCAGATCAAATTTTATAAGCACCCCCCAAAGGGTCAGAGCCTGGTTGGGCAGCCAACACATAAAAAACGACAGCACTACAATGGTGACGGATTTGGTGACTTTGGAGCGGCGCTTGTGACGCCCCCTTTCGCTGTCTGACCCGGGGATGCCGCTGACGCGCCGCCGCAGGACGAAGCGCAACAGGAGGAGATAACAAACGCAGATGATGATAAGAGGAATAACGAACCCCAAAAGAACCTTTTGGGTCTGATAAAGACCCAACAGCAGCTGCGGGTCCCAGCTTCCAGAGTCCGAGAAGCGCACCAGGCACAGTTCGTCGTCTGATATCTGCGCTGTGGTGGAGTACACCGCATGGGGTATGGTGGCCACCACGGATACCACCCAGATGCCCAAACTGGCCCATTTCACCTCCACCGAAGCCGTCTTGGGATTCTGCATCCGTAGGGAAGAGGACAGTGAACAGTAGCGCGCAACGCTCATTGCGGTCAAGAAAAAAACACTTGCGTACATGTTCATGGTGGTCACCGAGCTGATGATTTTGCACATCACCTTTCCAAAAGGCCATCGGAAATCCAAAGCAGTGTCCACGGCCCAGAAAGGCAGCGTCAGGACGAACTGGAGATCGGTCACGGCCAGACTCATGACGAAGCAGTTGATGGATGACTGCTTAAGTCTGTGGCGGGACTGCAGCAGGTAAAGCGCCAAAAGGTTCCCGACGAGTCCCAACGCGCACACAATCAGGTAGACGAGCGCGATTACGACGCGCATTGCCATGTTGACGCTGTCGCCGTACAGCTCCGGCGCGGACTCTTTGGAGAGCAGCTGAAGCCAGCAGCGAAGGGAGAGGTTTTGGAGAACCCCCGCGGTCCGGTTCGACAGGAGACCACCTTCATCTAAAGCCGGTCCGCATGGCGCCTGACCGGGTACCCCGTTTCCCTGCATGGCACGGCTTTACGCGCTCGAATCTGATGATGCGACAGTGCTTATTTCTACAAAATGTCACGTGCGATATAATTTTTTAGCATAGTTCAAACTGGTGCATCATGCTATTAAACATACCACTGTGCGTAAAACGTCCACCCAACAATGACTGTTCTGTGCGAATCTGTCACCAGATATGCTGCTCCCCTTTTACTCTTGCGCTGCGCATAGTGAGCTCGTGGAGCGCTCATGCAGCTTATATAGGGGAGATTGGGGCTGTTGTCACATGGGGAAGGACCATATTTGTTATTTAACCATATTTGAAGGACCTAAGTGTTATGTTTGCAAGTCAAATTGCACGAAGGGTCACATTTTCTAAACTGCCCTACTGTAAATATTTTTTATAAGAAAAAATCTACATTCTTCTCATTTTGGTTTCCACCTTAATTCTCATTTTATGTATTATTCAAATAAAAAGCATCTGGAACACTATGTCACATTTAAATCCATGTGTCTTTTTCCTGAAAAATGTTAAGAATATTCAATATAGTTTTATGCCAAATATTGGCTCATTTTGGATTTCATGAGAGCTACACATTCCAAAAAAGTTGGGACAGATAAGAGGCCAGATCAAATTTAAATTATTCCATTCTTTTTTTACTCACAATTTCTACAGTGTCCCAACATTTCCTGATTTAGGGTTGTACTATAAATGGTTAACATATGCCGCTCTCTTTCAAAAACGCACCACAGAAAAGAAAAAGTTTGGACGGCTGTGGACATTAACATTATAAACTGAGGCAGGATTGCCAGATCTGAATACCTATTATGCAAAGGGAATGCAAGGATAGTGAAAGATGGGAACAGTAGTGAGAGCAGTCAGTCAAAGCTACTGTCTGTCTAGCGCATGTCTTTATCTTAACCCTGTTCTTTCAGAAAGACCTTTAATAAATATCAAACTCTGCCATGGGATCTGTGGAGACATTGATTGATCATTTTAGAGATTGAGGGTAGATCTTCTTTATGATGTTTGATATAATTAAGTTCATCTGAGGACAGCTACAGTACGCTTAACTGTGCATATATAGAGATATTCAGGAAATATATTTAGGTAGATATCAACTCCTATTTTTCCTCCAGGAATTCATATTTGATGTTTTTGATTTCGTATATGGCTAACTCAGTAAATACATTATTATATTATAAACATACACTATTTATTGCATTTTCCTTAGGGCCACTTTAAAGTAGTGCAGATATGGGACAACAGTGTTAGCAAATATTTGTCAGCATTTCTTTTTTGTAAGATATTTCTGCATAACAATTTTGGAATATGAGAAATTATGAAAAATGCATGTAGCAGACACTTTTATCCAAATATACTCATGCTATACATTTTATCTGTAGTATATGTGTTCCCTGGTTCAAACCCATGACCTTTGCATTGATAATAGATGGTTTTATTGGATGCACAACATGTGCATTGTCACAGTGACCCGGCCCAAAGTTAACTTCTAGTCTGTGTATATTTGAACTTTGTGAGATCATGTATGTTGGACTATACTGACTTCTGGAACAAATACCTTGTTGAAACAAAATCTTTGGTTTCCTAAAGACAAGGGGAGATGGCAGTTTCTTACTCCGGATGCTTCAGTCAAAACATGCAGGTTAGTTGAATAGGAGTTGCCAAATTGTTCTTACCCCACTTAACTTGTGTAGGCTATAAATATATACACTCACCTAAAGGATTATTAGGAACACCATACTAATACTGTGTTTGACCCCATTTCGCCTTCAGAACTACCTTAATTCTACGTAGCATTAATTCAACAAGGTGCTGAAAGCATTCTTTACAAATGTTGGCCCATATTAATATGATAGCATCTTGCAGTTCATGGAGATTTGTGGGATGCACATCCAGGGCACGAAGCTCCCGTTCCACCACATCCTAAAGATGCTCTATTGGGTTGAGATCTGGTGACTGTGGAGGCCATTTTAGTACAGTGAACTTATTGTCATGTTCAAGAAACCAATTTGAAATGATTCAAGCTTTGTGACATGGTGCATTATCCTGCTGGAAGTAGCCATCAGAGGATGAGTACATGGTGGTCATAAAGAGATGGACATGGTCAGAAACAATGCCAAGGTAGGCTGTGGCATTTAAACGATGCCCAGTTGGCACTAAGGGGTCTAAAGTGTGCCAAGAAAACATCCCCCACACCATTACACCAGCAGCCTGCACAGTGGTAACAAGGCATGATGGATTCATGTTCTCATTCTGTTTACGTCAAATTCTGACTCTACCATCTGAATGCCTCAACAGAAATCGAGACTCATCAGACCAGGCAACATTTTTCCAGTCTTCAACTGTCCAATTTTGGTGAGCTTGTGCAAATTGTAGCCTCTTTTCCTATTTGTGGTGGAGATGAGTGGTACCCGGTGGGGTCTTCTGCTGTTGTGGCCCATCCACCTCAAGGTTGTGCGCGTTGTGGCTTCACAAATGCTTTGCTGCATACCTCGGTTGTAACGAGTGCTTATTTCAGTGAAAGTTGCTCTTCTATCAGCTTGAATCAGTCGGCTCATTCTCCTCTGACCTCTAGCATCAACAAGACATTTTAGCCCACAGGACTGTACTGGATGTTTTTCCCTTTTCACACCATTCTTTGTAAACCCTAGAAATGGTTGTGTGTGAAAATCCCAGTAACTGAGCAGATTGTGAAATACTTAGACTGGCCCGTCTGGCACCAACAACCATGTCACGCTCAAAATTGCTCAAATCACCTTTCTTTCCCATTCTGACATTCAGTTTGGAGTTCAGGAGATTGTCTTGAACAGGACCGCACCCCTAAATGCATTGAAGCAACTGCCATGTGATTGGTTGATTATATAATTGCATTAATGAGAAATTGAACAGATGTTCCTCATTATCCTTTATGTGAGTGTATGCTTATGGTTAATAATTTGGTCACCCAAATTTTCAGATGCACACCCAGAGTCTCTTTTCTGGCTACTCTACTGGTTGGGGTGTACATCACGACAGTCAGTGTTCAGATTGGTCTGTTTTCCGGCGGTCTTTCGCATGCACAAGGTTTACATAAGGAGGAGGAAACAATTGTGTTTGAGGCTCACGATATGTCAAAACCATGTAGAGAACTCATATTATTCATCTATGCCTAGATAAATAGTTTTACATTCTATGCCACCTTTAATCCCGGTCTCAGGTCATTCAGAAATACCACTTTGTTGGCAGAATCCATGAAAAGTCTGATGAAAACTGCTAATTTCAAAGTAAACATGCCAGACGCATTTAGAGGGTTTTGCATCTGAGGTCTTTAATTATTAAAACAATTATAATGTACTGAACATTGTAAATTTGATCTCATTGATCATTAACCAAAGGCTTTTCGGGTATAATTTTCATTTCAACTGGCGATTCATCATCAAGTTTGTTTCTAGCCACATTAAAAGAAAATAAATACAATTTATTCACTTTCTGTTAGCTTGTAGATCTAGAAAAAAATTAGTTATCCCCTTGAAACTGTAAATCAATTCTTAGGTTTTACTAAAACTTCCAGTTATCATGCAAAGAGACAAATCTTAAACTACAAACATCTAGGCAGGTTGATATGTTCATTAAGAAAGTCTTTTTTTTAAAAACATTTGCCTTGAACAAAAATTGAAAACAAACTTCCTCCTTTTTGTCCATGGTTGTACTGTATTTTTGTAGGGCTTTATATATAAGTATTGCTTGTGTACGGATTTGTGTTCATGCAAACACCTGACCCCATGAGCTGACAGAAACAGAACCCATTAATATTCACCTATCTGCCCCCTTTACATACGGACAGCAGACATCACACATTCGCTTTGTGCACCTAAAACCTGCAAAAAAATACATCCTGCGTCCTTAGCGTAGTCAATTTCACGAGGTGCGTTATACTCAACGGGTCCAATTATGCACGTATTTCAATTGTCAGGCAACAGCTGTGGGTTCACAGAGGTGGGTTACGAATAGATAAAGAGCAAGTATCAAAGGAATCAGAGATATAGGCCTGCATGCCCAAACTACGGCCTTTTTCCTAGCAACCATTTGAGAGTTTACTGCTGTTTGTTGTAAAGAAATAAAACTGTTTGTGTTAAGCATCACTTACAATTCATGAGCCGTGTTTGACCGTATGAGTCATAGTACTCAAGCGGTCTCATACCGATCGAAAGATTGAGATTTTTTCTCAGTGAATGCCAAAGGTTTGTAAACAAAGCAAATCAAATCATGTTTGGACCTCTAGTTGGTTTGAATTTGCTGACATTGAGGATTGATATTGGGATTCACATTATCGAACGCTGGTACTGCGGCGTCTCAAGGGTTGCTGAACGCCGGTACATTGCGTTCAGCTTAATTCTGCACAAATGAGGGGCGCTGTATGTGCATCAATCTGAATTTATCACAAGTAAAGCTTGGCAGGAGCGTTCACTCTTATTGTTATACGCAGGGCAAGGTTTCGAACATGCCAAAATTGTTGCGTATTTCACACAAAACCTACTGTATACGCAGTTCCTTTAATGTGACGAGCTCCAATCTGAAAATCGTCCAATAAACTTAGTAGCAGAAGAATAAGTACTTGTTACTTTTAAACAGACAGAAGATCAGTCTGCGCGCAGCTTATTTATCTTTTCCCCCTTTGAGACCAGTCACAGATACTACAACACCAAGGTATACTATTGTGCATAACATAAAACGGCCCCTTAATGGCTCGAAGCAGACTGTGATTGGTCGCTTTACATGTCACACACCATCGCCTCCCAGTGGGCAGGTGTTGGCCAGAATAAACTACAACAAACAGCCTAATCAATGACATCACTTCCTTTCTTTTTCAGGGTGAGATAGCCAGCTCAATGTGGCAGGGTGACCGGTGATGGGATCGCCATGATGATGCTCGTGGTCCTCGTAACTGTGGTTGTGAGGTAATGGCTCCATGTCAGCATACTCGGGTCTGAGTCGAAGGTTGGTGCGTGTAGACGCCGACACCACGACGTCGCCGCTGACCGCAAAGCCAGGCTGCATGCTGTAGACCTCCATTACAGAGCGAAGTGACCTGGACTGAACTGCAAGAAAGAGGGGAGGTAAAAACAGTCACTCATGGTTTTAACAGTGTTGCATATTCAGCGTGTTCAATCTCTGTGCTGTATACAATGTAGATACAATGTAGTACTGTTGGTTAGCAATATCTTGCATCCAGTGTTCGAATTATGTCAAAGATTATGGGGGTCCCCTAGCTAGTTTTTGTGCTTTATGGGGGCCCTTCGATGCTTATAGGAGGTCCGTGACCACTCCAGATCCCCTTCAATTTGAACACTGCCTACATCGGCTCTCGCGCATAAATACAGGACCATACTGTGCCAATACAAATTGTTTTGGGTATACTGGAGAGTTTGTTCATTTTCAAAAAATAGCGCACCGAAATAAGACCACGTCTGTGACATCCAGGTAATTTGTTTACATAAAATCATCCTGTGAATATGAATTTGATAAGCAGGATACAATCTGTCCTGATCAAACAATCGTCTGATGTCCGAAAAATGTTTATCTACGATATCGATTACAGGATAAAATATTGGTGCATCCCTTTACTGTAAAAAGTGAAAGCTGCTCTTATTTGAAAAAAACTTACTCCAATTGGTAACCCCTAAACAAAATTAGGTTTTATAAACTAACATTTTCTCACTTTAAGTGAAAATTTCAAGGTGGAAAAACGTTTTAAAAATGACTACACTTGGTAACAGTAGCAGCCGGTGACTTCTCTTCCGAGGGACGCACATTCAAAATATGTGTTCGTTGTGTCATGTGAACCATGCGCATCACGCGTCATGTCAAAACACGTGCCCGCTGCACACGCGTGGATAGGGTTTATGATAAAATAGATGCTCACAAAATACTCGCAAGACAATAACTTAACACTACATTCTGATTACACATGATATTAAGTAAGTATCTGGCAAACACGAGCGTCTCTTTTATCACAAACCCCCTCGATGCGTCCGCAGCAGAGACGCACCTCGACAATGACGCGTGATGCACATAGGTTCACATGATGTGCCGAACACATATTTTGACACGACGAGCCACACACATGATGGGCTAAATACATTGACGTAAATACATGACGAGCTTCGCATCGTGCCCCCTCGAAAAAGAAGTCACCGGCCCCACTGATTGGTAACCTAAAATAATACAACATTTTCAATTTAAACTTTTCACTTAAAGTGAAAACATTTTGTTGAGAAAAAAATTACTCTTATTTTTAGGCATTACCAATTGAAGTAATTTTTTAAGTTGATCCAACTTTTGTCTTTATATTGTGTTGTTTAAACAAAATCTTAATGTTGATTGATTTATATAAATGGTTTGCTATGTTTTTCTTAACTTTAACACTTACAGTATACAGTGGATGTTTTTTAAGAGAAATACTTTAATTGGTTCTCTAATGCCTATCATTTTTTCAATCAAAATAATCCCACTTTAAGTAAATTTTTTTATTTAAAAGTATTTAAATATTTTGGGTGTTACCAACTGAATATTTTTTTTACATTTGTTTTTTACCTTAAATTTTCACGTAACTCAAGTTTCAAAATGCCTTCCAGGAAAATTTTCTTCTAAAAATATATATAGCCTACATACAAATATATTAAATAAACAAACAAACCAAAATGGAGAAAAAAACGTTTCATCCTATCTATATTTGAAGAGTTTTGTTGCAAAACGAAATAAATCAGTTTTTAACATTTTGTCAAAACATGTTTATTATTATGTTATCATGTTATTATTTTGTTTTATGGTGCTACTAGCTATATTTTTTAAGTTATGAAGGTTTAAAGGTGCAGTGTGTAAATTTTAGAAGGATCTCTTGACAGAAATGCAAAATAATATACAAAACTAAAGTATCAGGGGTGTATGAAGACTTTTCATAATGAACCGTTATGTTTTTATTACCTTAGAATAAGACAGTTTATCTACATACACCGAGGGTCCCCCTACATGGAAGCCGCCATTTTGTGCAGCCATGTTTCTATAGAGGCCCTTAATGGACAAACTTTTTTACTATGTTGTCTCCAACGATGACATGTTTGTCTGGTGGCGGCTACCGTAGCTTCTCTATGTGTTTCAAATCAAGAGTTCAGAGCAGTGGACTGAGCCATTGGTTGCGATTCACAACTTTATTTATTTACACACTGCAAATCAAAACAAGCCAACTGCAGTTGAATTGATATTAATTGGAATGCACAACCAAAAAACGAGATTTTTGAATTAAAAAATCTCGTTTTGCAACAAAACTCTTCATTTTTTTCTCTGCTTATAAACTCTTAACTATGGGTATTTTTCTTTAAAAATGCTGAAATAATTGCATTTTTGTGAAGGAATTTTGTTAGAGATCAGGTTCAAAACGATTATCAAAACATACACCGAGTGTTAAATTAGTAAATAACTTTTGGCTTCAGTTTTTTCATAAATTGGGTAGATAATCGAGGTATTGCAGATTAACATAAAAATTCTTCAGAAACACGTTTTTTTTTATGCAAATGTTTTTTTTCTTAATTGAATTGACAGGGAAAGACTTAAGTGAAACTTGATATATTAGACGTTACCAATTAATAATACTTTTTTAAGTTAATCCAACTTTTACTTTTTACAATTTAGATGTTTTTAAGACGTTTCTAAGAGCTTTAATTAGTTTTAATTAAAATCGAGTTTTCTATTTTTAAAAAGGCTCTGAAAAGACGAGCTACATCAACTACATTTACTTTTTGAATAGTGCCTGATGTGCGTCATCTTGTTATATGACACTAGCACAAAATGATCCGAACATTGTCATCTATTAAAGCAAAGAGCATTGAAAAAGGCTCATTCATGAAAAATAAATGCAGGCAGGGTTTGTGAAGAGCGTTTGGTCTATGATGACTGACATCTGTGACCCTACTGCTTCCTTATTATTGTCATTGCTCAAGTACACAAGAGTTTGAGAACGCGCCATAAATCTGTTCACTTTAATGCCACAGTCTTCATATAACACTTTAGACTGGTCAAGAAAACCTGAAAGTAAATCAGGTCAGGCCTTCCTGTGTATAAGTCTGTATTGTAAGTCTCATTCAACAAAATTGCAGCGGCTTCTATGCTTAAGTTTAAAAGGGCTTAAAGGGCTTTTTTACTTCCATAATTGACCATGTACGTCAACAGAGATCATGTTAGTAGATTAATAGTATTGTTAAAAGCGTGCATGATATTTACAAAGACAAAAAAAAAACATAAATTCACTGGAATATCAAATGCACAGAAAAGCCAGAAATATTTATAAAATCTGTTACACTGTCAGGAAAAAATATGATAAAACTTGTCCCAATGTTGTATAGATTTGATACCTTCTTTATAAACTAATATGAACTCTTTAGGTAAAAAGCTGTACTTTTTGAAATGGCACCGCCCTACTGCAACAGGAGACCATTTTTAACTATTTTTTTCTAACAGTATATCATATTGATTTTGAGAGCTCGTTCAGCTGAATGGTGCATTAACCTTTGGCAGTGCTGAAATCCCCGGGGTTTGTGCTCCTTCTGTGAAAGCCAGGATGAAGGTTTGGCATCACAATGAGAGAGAAAGAGAGAACCAGTACCTGAAACACAACAAACAGCTCTCTGAATATAGGTCAGCTTATGACCCATATCACTAACATGTGTTTACTTCAACCAGTACTTTCATTACAACATATTAGCCATGTCCTCTTTCTGTTCTGTTTGATCTCTACAGCGCAGACTCACAAAATTTGTTTCATGTAGATGTAGAAAAAAATCAATGTATATCCTTTTAGAAATAAAGGTAGAGAAGCGGTCACTGGGGTGGTAACCTTTTAAAAAGTACACCTTTGTACTTGTAGGGTGCATATTGGTACCTTATATCAGGTCAGTATTTAAAAGTAAATTCTTAATTTTACCCAAAATCCAATATCCGCCGTGTTATTCTGTCATCTTTTCTCCCTTTTTTCCCAAAACGCAATAAACGCCACTCCTTTTCTAAAGAATGCAATAAATCCGCTCCACAAATTACAGCGCACCATTCCACGCATTGTGAACAAACAATGGCGGCGCGTTGAGTGCACATCGTCATAGTTTTCCTCATCTACTTTGTACTTCGTGATCAACAAACAAACAAAAACAAAATATTACTTTAATGGCATTAAAAAACCTGTGGTTGTTTTCTGTGACTGGAAAGAAACGTAAGCCATCAACATCTAATAATTTACGCGAGAAGCACTTCGGGTCAAGTTTCTGTCATGCTAACACATTGACCCCAGAGCATCTTATGAAAAACTTTCCATAATTTTACTCAAAGTCAACGAAAATCGAGCAGGACCAAAACATTTTACAGCTGATCGCTGTGAAAATGTTATGCGACGACATCAAGCATAACCGCAGCAATGACAGTGTTATTAATATGATAAAGTAAGTGTTTTTATTAATGCCATTAATGTTTATTTTTTTAAATCAGTGTGTACAACTGTTCAACTAAATGAATATAACTTGGCAAAGATGAATGCACATTTGTATACTGATTTAATAGATTTATAGCATTTTGAAAAAAAAAACTTGTCATGGATTTATTGCATTTTGTGGAAAAATAATTTGTTTTTATAATAAATCTTTGAAAATCAAGTTATGGATTTGATTTTTTTATGTTTTTATAACCTAAAGATGCTATGTGAAAGTTTGTAACAGAAAATAGTGGTGTTCATCTTGTCACTTTCTTGGTATAGAAAACACGTTTTTACAGAAATTTGTCAAAATGGATTTATTGCGTTTTAGAACCAAACTCTTATGTTATTCTGTCATCTTTTCTTCCTTTTTTTCCAAACCGCAACAAACGCCCTCCTTCTCTGCATAATGCAATAAATCTGCTCAACCAATCAGAGCGCACACAAGGTGGCATGTTAAATACACACAGAATCCTAGTTTTCCTCATCTACTTTGTACTTCGTGATCAACAAACAAACAAAAACAAAAGAATAATTTTGATGGCATTGATAAACCTGTGGTGGTTTTCTGTGGTGGGGAAGAAACGTAAGCCATCAAAATCTAATAATTTATGCGAGAGGCACTCGGCCGAAGGAGAAATGATGGCTGTTGCTTGTTCTCCCGACAGCATCAAGCTTCTGTCATGCTAACACATTGACCCCAGTGGATCTTATAAAAACTTTACATTATTTTACTCGAAGTCAACGAAAATCGTAGCCTGGTTAGCCAGACCTACATCAAGATGTAAGGTCTGGCAACTCTTCACACAAATGGCTCAATGCAAGGGGCGGGATATAAGGTTGTCCCTCAAAATGCCTCTGCACGCAATAGGATAGCGCTATGACCAATCAGAGCAACGAAGAAGGTGACGTATGAGTCCCATGCGTTTCCCCACCAGTGGAGCTAATTGGTATATCAAACTTTTACCGTAACCAGTCGGCAAAACTCCAAACACATCTTTCTTGCTTAAAAAGGACTTCAGTAGGGTTATTTGCTCTTCACTCAAACAAAAACATAAGTCTAAGTCCTCCAGAGTTGCGGCCAAAGCCTCTTTAAAAGAAAGCTGTTCGCCCGCAGCAGCAGCCATTCTTTGTTTTCAAGTAGGAACCGTCGCAGGCAGCTCTGTCGTCATCATGTTAAGCCCGCCCCACAGACGCTACACACGATGTGATTGGCCTGACCAAATTTTGGTTTTTGGAGCTGTTAAGTGTGTTGTGAGTGCCTAGACTAAACCCTGGCAGCAAATATATTTTGCGGCCGCTAGGGTGCGTCTAGATTTCTAGGCTACGAAAATCGAGCAGGACCAAAACATTTTACAGCTGATCGCTGCCAAAAAAAGTTCAGCGACAACGTCCCAAGAATGACAGCAGCAATGACAGTGTTCTTAATTTGACAAAATAAGTGTTTTGATTAATGCCATTAATGTTTATTTTTTAATCAATGTATACTACTAGTCAACTAAATGAATATAACATGAATGCAAATTATTTTAAAGATTCAATAGATTTATTGCATTTTAGGTAAAAAAACTTTTTGCAGAAAAAAATCATCAGTTTTTATAATAAATCTTTGAAAATGAAATTATGGATTTGATTTTGAAGGTTATAACCTATGTATGAAGAGTTTGGTTCCAAAACGCAATAAACGCCATTTTTGAAAAAAATGAGTTACTGCCAAAATCAGCATTATATCAGGTCAGTAGTTAAAAGTAAATTCTTCATTTTACGCAAAATCCAAAATCCGCCGTGTTATTCTGTCATCTTTTCTCCCTTTTTTCCCAAAATGCGACAAACGCCACTCCCCCTTTTTTACAGAACGCAATAAATCCATTTCTGATATTACAGGCCACCGTTCACGCAATGTAAACAAACAATGGCGGACGCGCTGAGTACACGGAGTCCTAGTTTTCCTCATCTACTTTGTACTACGTGATCAACAAACAAAACAAAATAATACTTTAATTGCATCGCTAAACCTGTGATGGTTTTCTGTGATGGGAAAGAAACGTAAGCCATCAGCATCTAACAATTTCCCTGAGAGGCACTCGGGAGACGGGTGCTTGTTCTCCCGACAGCATCAAGCTTCTCATGCTAACACATTGACCCCAGAGGATCTTATGAAAAACTTTCCATAATTTTACTCAAAGTCAACGAAAATCGAGCAGGACCAAAAACATTATACAGCTGATCTCTGTGAAAGACGTTAAGCGACAACGTCAAGTAACCGCAATGACAGTGATCTTAATATGACAAAGTAAGTGTTTTGATTAATAACAGTAATGTTTATATTTTTAATTAGTGTGTACAACTAGTCAACTAAATGAATATAACATGGCAAAGATGAATGCACATCTATATAGGCTATTGATTCAATAGATTTATAGCATTTTGAATAAAAACTTGTCATGGATTTATTGCATTTTGTGGAAAAAATAATCCGTTTTTATAATAAATCTTTGAAAATCAACTTATGGATTTGAATTTTTTATGTTTTTATAACCTAAAGATGCTATGTGAAAGTTTGTAACAGAAAATAGTTGTTTTCATCTTGTCACTTTCTTGGTATAGAAAACACGTTTTTACCAAAATTTGTCAAAATGGATTTATTGCGTTTTGGAACCAAACTCTTCATATATATATATATATATATATATATATATATATTTGTACCAATGTGTTATTCTGAGGTATTAATATGAACTCAGTGTTATCTTCCATGTTGACAAAATGATGTAATAACAGGAAATGGTGAAGTGAGGTTTTTATCCATGCTGACACCACTTATAATAATCTCTTTTCCCCGGATAATGTGTCACTACAGATTTCATTTATTTCGTTTTGTACATGCACCTCTTTTCTGTTTTGTCCAACTCTTCCCTTTGAACATTTCCTTTGATATGTTTGACTGTTGACTCATTCACAGCTCTGTTCTGTCTGTCTGTCTTTGTTAGATCAAAGCATTGTGTTGGTATCTTACCAGAATGCAGGTGCCAGTTTGAGCAGGTTTACTGTAGCTGTTCATCACTAGAGCCTGCAGTCGACGTAACTGCTCCATCAGAGACCTGAGAGAGAGAGAGAGAGAGAGAGAGACTGGTACTCAATACATGTGGTCATTGCGTCATTTTGTCTGAAGTTTTAACTTTGGTCTTTTCAGTCCTCCTCCTTGTGTCTAACAACACTTTAATCATAATGTAACCACTGTAATTCAAAGCATTCATATTTGTGACCCTGTCTGTGATACCCGAGCCAATTCTTATGAAGTGCGTATGTGGAGTCGTGCAATACATAAGCCAAATTCTATTTTTGCATGCACATGATATGCCAGTCCTTCCCGTTCAATTAATACAGCACATCTTTTCATGTCGTTTTATGTATTGGTTTCTTTTTATTTTTCTGTCTTACCATTGTCGCTTGGGTTTTGGTTTAGTACAACTCTTGTTACATAAAATTACATCCTAACCCAAACCCCAATTCTAACCCCAACTTCAAGCTACCATAGTTTAAAAATAGAAAAAAACATGAAGAAACCTCTGACATCCTAAAGAAAATCCCAAATCTAACCCCAAATCCAATCAACAATGTTTTTTACAGATTGGGTCACATATGTTTTCATTGCACAGACCCTTTAAATGTTTTACTTCATAACATATATACATTATATAACCCACATTTATACAGTAAAGCCATATCTGAGCAGGGTATATCTAATAGTATACTGTAAACTAAACATACATGTTGGTCTTTTCCAGCTGTAGGACTTTTTTGTGTAGCTCCAGATTTTGTTGGCTGCAGGCAGACATCCTAGATGAGATAAAACGGCATAATTAATCACGCTGATCAATTTAACCTACAAACACAAGTCACTAACTAAACACTAAAATAACCAAGTAAAAAATAATCCATCAGCTTAACCGTTAAATCATAAATTCAGCTGTATGTTTTCAATGCCTACATGCATGTTTCTTTACCTACCGTAAGTGTTTCTGTAGCTTGGCTGGTATTGCGTTAGCAGCTCAAAGGTCGTGGGGTCGATTTCCAGATAGCACATATATACTACAAATGTAAAACGCATAACTTTAATGCACTGTAAGTCTGTTTGGAAAAAACATCTGCAAAATGCATAACTAAATGCTGCACACTTAAAAGTCCACTGTGTGGATTTTTAGTGGTGAGATTGTGAATTGCAACCAACTTCACATGCAGCTCACCTCTCCCTTTCAAAACGCGGTAGCTGGCACAGGACAAACGTGTCATTGTCTGAGACAACATTTTGACAAAACACGCTCAATCCATTTAGGGCTACTGTAGAAACATGTTGACGCAAAATGGCGACATCCATGTAAGAGGACCCGCAGTGTATGGAGATAAAAACGTCTCATTCTAAGATAATAAAAACAATAGAGTTCATTTATAAGGTCTTCATACAGCACTGATAATATAGTTATGTATAGATCTTTTCAAAATTTGCACAATGCACCTTTAAAAAAATGCCATTTTTTTATGTTGTTAAAACAATATGTTCATATGAGCCGTGTGTTTGTTCACCTTTGACAACAGCCAGAAAGATAATTTGCTCAAGAGTTGTAAAACAATACTCAAATTTGAAAACAGTTCTTCGTATGACACTAGAAAAAGGCCGTCCGGCTTCTAGTTTTCCGATACTTTGATTTTATAAACATTTTGAATTTGCCGCCTCCTCGCCTCCAAAAACCATGATGCGGTAAAGTGTCAATGCCACCCATACTGAGAAATCTCAGCGGACCATATTTCTCAAATTATATTTTTGCATACTAAGGTTTTTGACATCATTTCACATATTGATTTTTGCATACTATATGTGACACTGGACCACAAAACCAGACGTAAGGGTCAATTTATTTTATTTAAGACTAATGCACCCCAAAATAAGCTTTCCATTCATGTATGGTTGATTAGGTAGGATTATATTTGGCCGAGATATAATAAAAATCTGAGGGTGCAAAAAAATCTAAATATTAAGAAAATCGAGTACAAATGAAGTCCTTAGCAACACATATTACTAATGATAGATACATTTTTGATATATTTACAGTATACAATTTGCTAAATATCATGATCTTTCACTTAAAGGCTGATATTACGCAGCGCCCGAAAATAGTCCCCTTGGTATCTTTCAATAGCAGAGGACCATTTTCGGCTGTTGCGTAATATCATTGCGCCTGGTGCAGCCATGTTACGGCAGCAAAGTCTTTGATTATTACGCTAGAATGAGAGTATAGTTCCTAGCCATATCAGCCTAGAAAATCAAAACTTTTAATTTTCCATCGGTCTTAGTACAAAATGTAACTTCAGAAGAGTCAAGTTTTAAATAGGAAAATATCTAAACTCTTTGGTCATTTTTAGCGCAATGCTAATGGTCTAATCCGATTCAATGGATTATGCTAAGCTATGCTAAAAGTGCTAGCGTCAGACCCATAGATCGGCTGAATGGATTCCAAAATGGTTAAAATCAAATGTTTAACTCTAGGAGAGCTAAAAAATGAACCTATTTTGAAAAAAGCGGAGTATCCCTTTAATATACTAATATAAAAAAGCTTGAGCCATGCAATGCTATTGCTACAAATATACTTGTGTTTGATGACTACTGGTTTTATGGTCTAGGGACACATTTAGTATGGAATTAAGTGATTAAAGACATTTAAGGATATTTTTGTCATTTTTGGACCAGGACTTTACAAGCAAATATGCAGATTAAATGTCATTAAGTGATTCACCTATACCACAAAATTTGATATTTTTATATTTCAAGCAGACTCAAGTGCATTTCCCTGTTGGGAAACCATTACATTATCTGCTAAGCAAACTGAGAAGTTTGATCAAGGCGCTGTTCTTTTATTTTATTTTAGGTCAATCAAAAAAGAAAGAGATGCTTACAACTATAATTTAGTGACATTTCTCTACATGCGAAGGAAGACCGAGGTAAATGTGTGACATTTTGTTAGTAATGGTTTTTGTAATGGTTTGTTCCTGCTGATGTCTATCAGAGTTACACACTATGTGTACGTCCATGTGACCTATCAGAACTGTGCTAAAGCAAATGACTGTGGCACTTTCACTGATTGCATGATTCGATGTATGCACTTCTCTCTGTGAAATGAATTTGTCCTTTGGACAGATAGACCCAGCGTATTTTTCTAAAGGCCAATTTCAAGCCTGAATTTTGTGTGTTAGTTGGTTCTAAATAATTTTCCAGGAATATTTTATTCCTTTGATCACAGGCTAAGATAAGTTCAAGACTGGATTTTTTAATGACTTTCGACCTCAATTTCAACTTCTCCAGATACTTCTAATAATGTGTTTTACTTTGATGTAATATTCATTCGGTCATACTCTACCTCTCTTTATTTGTGCCAGTAACAGGGTATCTGAGGTTAGTGCATTATAGATGTGACATTTGCAGTATAAACTTGAAATATCATTTCTCAGAAAATGCACAAATATATTGAACTTCTGTTTATATTTTCCCAAACCCTAATCGAGTTCAGAAATCAAAATAATATCAGCCATTCTGAAGTTTTCTATTTAAGATAAAGGAAACTTGCATATGTTTTGGATGTGACAAATGAAAGGACACATGTTTTTGGTTTTTGGGAGACAACATACTTTGTAGGAATTGTGTAATTTTTTCATTTTTTATTTATTCTTCACGCCATTCCAGCATATATGGCTATAGATGGTTTCATTGGACGCACATGCAGTGGGAGGGGGGCTTAGCTAGGGGACCCCCATAATCATTGATCATAATTCAAAACACTGGTCTTAACCCATAGAGTACCATATGAATCTAAAAAACAAGTCATTACCAACAAATTATCATGTTTGCAACCTGATCTCACGAATTTCCGTGGCATAGTCACAGAATTTTTTGCTCATTTTTCCGTGGCATTCTCACGGATCTCCGCATATTTCCGTGGCCCTGCCACAGACTTTCTTTTCCGTGGCATTCTCACGGATTGGTTACTCAACTGTTTTGTCCTATTTTCTTACCATTGCGCTTATATTAAAATATTAAATTATTTAAAAAAATATGGGGGGGGGGGTAATAGTGTAAATTAATTGTAAATAACTTTCTTACAGTAAAAAGATATCTCAAAGTGATGCATATCTGCAGGAAGTAGAGATTCTAAGCTTTCAAACAGTATCTCATATGTGGTACTGGGTCCATGACAGACCATTAAACATTAAAGGAATATTTTATATTAAGTAATAATAAATAATAAAAGTAGTTAATGTTTTTATTAAAAAAACTTACAGTGCATTTATGGTACTGGAAACATATTATTGTTGTGTGTTTCCTGGACCAATAAGCTTTTGCCATACAAACACAATACTCAAGCTACAAAACACTATTGGTTGTAGCATAGCATTCAAGCTATACATTTTATTAGCATGTGTGTTCCTGGGAACTGAACTGAAACCTTTGGGCCACTAAGCGCAATGTCTAAGAATTGGGCTACAGAAAGACCCAATTGGTTCGGCAATCAACACTAAAAAAAATTTTATTAAGTGAGCGATATACAACTGGGCCACACAGTTATACTCACCTTCCCTCAAGTCCATCAACATATTCCTTTTTCTTCTTCCGACTTTCCTGTGCCGACTGCTTGTTCCTGATTTTCCTCCGAATCTTCTTTAGAATCTTTTCTTCATACTAGTCAAAGCGTGACAGACGAGCAAATTAAAATCCCAAGGTTGAATTTCATCTATTTCATTACCGAATGTTTTTTGATGTGGATTTCAAAAAGGTCTAAAGCAGATGCGATGGGAATCTAAATGAAATCCACTTGATTACGGATGTTATCTTTTACACGTGAAGAAAGCAAAAAATCCATGTTTTTAAGATAAAGGGAAGATGTTACTTTGACAAAAACTTCCTTTAATCATTCTCATCAACAGCCTCTCCCCCGGCGAACAGATGGGTGCATTTGCTATTTAATCAACGTGGCCATGGACGTGAAAATGATAATTGCATCAGGCTGAAACAAAAACACTTGCGATGAAAGGGTCTTATGAGTTTAAAAGGACCATTTGTGACATGTTGAAACCTAATAATGAGCTATAAAACATGCAAATGTTGTATTCTGCTCCCTGAAGATTGACACACCAACGCTTCATAACTTCCAAGCTTATTGCCAGAGGCTAAATCAAACATCAATATTTTTATTTATTTAAAGGAAACATATCATGAAAATCTAACTTTTTCCATGTTTAATTGCTATAATTGGGTCCCCAGTGCTTTTTACAACCTAGAACATGTGAAAAGTTCAACCCAGTAAACTAATTTCTGCAAGCATGTGAAAAAATAGCTCATTGAAATTTGTCTCCCCTTGTGATGTCAGAAGGGGATAATATCGCCCCTTAATCTGCACTATCCAACCACACACTGCTATTTAGTGCAGAGGTCAGCTCATTTGCATTTTAAAGGACACACCCTTAAACGGCACATTTTTGCTCACACCTACAAAGTGGCAATTTTAACATGTTGTAATAAATTAACTGCGGGGTATTTTGAGCTAAAACTTTACATATGTACTCTGGGGACACCAAATATTTATTTGACATCTTAAAAAAGTCTTGTGAACAACCTGATCTCACGAATTTCCGTGGCATAGTCACGGAATTTTGTGCTCATTTGTCCGTGGCATTCTCACGGATCTCCGCATTTTTCCGTGGCCCTGCTACGGACTGTCTTTTTCCGTGGCATTCTTACGGATTGGTTACTCAACTGTTTTGTCCTATTTTCTTACCATTTTCGCTTCGGTTTAGGGTTAGATTTACATGAAATGACATCCCTACCCAAACCCAACTCTAACCCCAACGCCAGGCGACAATTGTTTAAAGTTTAGAAAATATAAAAGAATAAATCAGAAAAAATAGTATAAACCAATAGTTAAAGTGACATACTAATGCAAACACCAAATCTAACCCTAAACCAAAGCGAAAATGGTTTGAAAACAGGAAAAAGCAGCTGAGCAACCAATCCGCGAGAACGCCACGGAAAAAGACAGTCCGCAGCAGGGCCACGGAAAAACGCGAAGATCCGTGAGAATGCCACGGAAAAATGAGCACAAAATTTCGTGACTATCCCACGGAACTTTGTGAGATCATGTTGCTTGTGAAATGTCCCCTTTAGGGGAGCGTTAATAATATGCACCTATTGAAGGGTGCAAATCATGCATAATCTGCTTATTACACACACATGGACGCACCTATTTGAAGTAATGATGAATGCAGATACGTTAAGTCCTTGCAACTGGCTTAAAGGGAATGGGAGATGAGATTCTTGGTTTATTACACATTACGCCCAAAACACACCCATGATTCAACCCAAGTGCATTCGGACACGCCCTAAATACAACTGCACCATGCACTTTAGACCATGCGCTTAGATCGTTAAAATTGTAGTGTGTGTTTTTACCTTGTTAAGAGGCAGTTGACTGGAAAGAGAGACTCCTTCTTTAGCTAAAAGTTTCTTCTCGTCCTCGTTGAGAATCAGCTCTTGCTGAGATTGCTGGTCAGATGGTTTGGACTGGAAACACAGACACATAAACATTACAATGGCTGCACCAATAAATGTTCGTACAGTAAAGTCTGAATTTAGGGGGCGTGCACACCAAGGCATTTAAACGGGTCTGAAAGCGCAAGGCGGATGCCGACTGTATGCGCTTGCCAGCTTTTTTCAGCTGAACGCTTTGATACTTCTGCTTTATTTATCAGACTGATGTTCGGGTTGGTCGTTGTGATATTTGTCCCGCCTCTCCTCCGCTATGATTGGACGGCCAAGTGAGAAGGGACATTGACGAGCCCAGCGTTTCACCAAAAGTTGAAAACTTTTTAACGTCGGTGCTCATTGCGGACGAAACCCGTCAGCAGCTGGCTTTTTTGAAAAGCGCCCCACTTCCATTTAAAACAATTGGAAACATACGCCGCCCACTGGCTTAAACGCTTTGGTGTGCACACTACCTTAACATGGTACGGCGGCGACAACATAACCAAACAGCTTTTGTGACCCAAACTTAACTTTAGGTAGACTTTCGATTAACAACGAAGTCCATGTAGAGTAGATATTATTATTATTATTATTATTTTATACCCGGGTCTGTTGAATGCTTAATTTTGATTGGTTGAGAAATGTTTCATGGGTGTTGAATATTTTTCATTGGCACACCTAACTTGTCAAATGTCTTTAAAATAAGCACCAGTGCAATGTTTGTGGTAACCGTGGTATAAGCGAAATAATTGATTCCGATCCCAAAATCCATTGTGACAGGTGAAAAAAATGTTATGTAAGGAATAATTGACGACAGACCGTTGACTTATTCGAAAATAATGCACAGGCATAATAATCATGCCGTATTACCACCTTGGTTGTGCAATATTTTCCTAAATTCAACGGCCTGTCGTCAATTATTCCTTACATAACATTTCTCATTAGCCAATTTTTTTCACCTGTCGCAATGGATTCTGGGATTGTCTTCTCCAGAAAGCATTATGCAATGCTGCTTTACATTAAGTTCAAAACATTGAAATGAATCTACAGTATGATGCTTAAAATGCTATTTAGGTGGGTGACGCAGAAGGTTCAGTAAATTCTCAATCCTCTTTAATTCTTTTATTTTTTTATTTTATTTTTTTTTGCTGTCAATTTATCTCTAAATATCTCAGCTTGTCCTATTGTCCAGTATCTGACATTTCCACGACTCCTCCAGCCGGCCGACATTAACATCCCTGAGGATATCATACTCATCTCAGAGTGTGAGAGTTTGACAGATGACTCATAATTAACACTGTATTTCTATATATATATTTTACACATCTCTTCCTCTCTGTTTCTGTCTTACACACACACACACGCACACACACACACACACACACACACACACACACACACACACACACACACGCTCATTACTCACTGTTTCTCCAATGCTAGAGAGTAGCAGGTCTTTTACGGTGAGCTGGTAACCTGGTGTTGGTTGAATTCGCTGTGTTGTTGATGCACATTGTGAGTTTGGCTGACCATTAGAGAATAAACAGACCTCCCAATCCGCTGCACATATAATAAACACAAACGCAGAATCATGTCATTTAAAATGCATCAAAGTTGTTTCAGTTCTCAAACCTGAGATAGGAGAGATGCTGATATAATAAACAGTGCTGCCACTAAGATTAAAGGGATAGTTCGTCCAAAAATGAACATTCTGTCCTAATTTTCTCATCATCATGTTGTTCTAAACCTGTATGAATTACTACACAAAAGAAGATATTTTAATAAATGATAGTAAGCAAATGATGACAGAAAATGCTGAGAAAATGATGACAGAATTGTCATTTTTGGATGAACTATCCCTTTAATCAATTAATCAGACAAATATTTTTTCTGATAAAATGTTAAACTGTTTTTTAATTCGATTTTTGCTTATAACCAAATAAAGCCCTAAATCAGCACTGTAAAAAGTAAAACTTGGATCTACTTAAACAAATTACTTGAATTGGTAACACTTTTTGTTAACTTTTCACTAACTCACAGATGGGACGTTTGGCATTACATATTTAAAACAATAAGTTCATAGTCTAAACTTACACCAATCTTGACAAACGATATATCGTTGGAAATCTCTAAGAATGTATTTTGTTATTTCAACAACATAAAAAATTGTCATTTTCTAAATGTTGCGGGCCAACAGGTGGGCCCAAGTTCTTATTACATATTTATTTGTAAATATCCTATAAACCTGAAATAACCTTGACAAACTATATATTGTTGGAAAGCTCTATGAATAGTTTCATTCAAGGCCATTTGATGATAGAAATTGTATAATGACAGTCATTTTGTAAATTGTCACTGACCCTGTAGGAGTACATATGAATTTGTATATATTCATAATTGTAATATTCTTTACATTAATCTATGAATCTTCAAAAATCTTTACAACATATCGTTGGAAAAATCATGCAGAGACAGTAATTTATTAATTATAATTTATTAATAAATAATGGAGCTTACCGTTGACACCTATTGGTAAAACCACTACAGGTGTGACAGAAACCTTATGTTTGTGATTTTGGGATTTTTATTTTATGAATACATACTTTATCGCTTTTTTACTTTATTTTTATTATTTAAATAACTTTTAAAATGGTATAACTTTTTTATTTAATATTCGCAACTTCAAAACTATAAAGTGTCTTCTTTAAAAAGATACCAGGATTTAACTTCTAGACCAAAGAATGCCAGAGTTATAGTAATTTTTGAAGGTGCAGGGCTGCGTTTCCCGATAACGTTGACTCTTAGCGCGCTACGAAGACACTTAAGTTAATGCTTAACTACAGGTTTACCTTTTCTAGGCGGGTTTCCCGAACTGTACCTTAGCGGGTTTCTTAAGGTATTCCTTCTTACGTACGACGTTACCGGGTGCTGTCCATGGCGATGGTGCTGAATAGGTTGATATCGATTGCTCGACAATCAATTGATCACTTTATGTAATACGTACTTCGCTGCGTTATGAGAGAGCGGTGTTATTTATTAAAGAAACATTTCAGAAATAGTTCAAGTTACATTTATTAGGAATATCTGGTAAAAATATTTCAAATTGCAAACAACTAAATATAAAGTATAATGCATAAACTGCTCCAATGCATCAATTATTCCTTGGATAATTTATATTAGGGTTCCCAATAAATGCGTTGCACAGGGGAATAAGGTGGGTCGTGCGCAAGTCACCTGGCTTGGCATTACACTTAAAATAAAAACAAATTGTTGTTCATTTGTTCACGCGTGTATGTGCTTGGACAATGCGGATAAAACGCTTAATGGACGCATTTCTGGAGCCGCGCGCCCGCGCCTGTCTGTTTAACTTAAATATAACATAAAAATATATATTATATGATATATAAATATATATTATGATTGATTTAGATTTTAGCTTTGATTAGTTTTAATGTGGAAAATTTGTTGACCTTATACAAGCAATAATCAAGTGGAGCAGTTTCTTTTGAGTGTTTATAAAGAATATGGCATGCAGCTGCCTCAAAATTAAAAACTTCGATGCAAAGTCGACTTAACATCAATAATAATATTTAGGAAAATCAACAATTATGATTTTGTGATGAATGTGCTCCCGTGGCATGCGATTTTACTTGATTTGTTTTATTGCAGCTAAAATAGCCGGTAAACTAAAGATTTAACGGATTTGAAATGCATAAATGAAATAGTAAGATTCGCTGTATAGCAGCTGCCTGCCATAGTTTCACCAACTCCTAAACCCAAAATGTTTTTTTAATAGTTTAAAATCTAACAACCACCAGTGTAATGATGTCTAATTATGTGAATTTCTTATTCTTTAAATAAAAAAATGCCTAATTTAACACGGAGTGTACTTCAACTTTTTTTTATAGATATTTAGTTATATAGACTGCAATATACGTAAGCTTTTATCACAGTGATGGCCCCTAGCGGAGTCAAGTGGGATAAGGTATAGCTAAGAGTGCTCCAGACCAACCTTCCGAACGAATGTCTTACAGAAGTGATACGTAACTAAGAACGTTTCGGGGAAACACGTATTAACGATAAGGTACAGCTTAAGGTACAACTTAAGAACGACGTAGAGCTAAGAAGGTTTCGGGGAACGCAGCCCAGATCATCTTTTCACCCCCACTCAAAAGTAACAGTTAAAGGGTTAAAATTAGAAAATTGAAAGTGAAAATCACTTCAATTGGTAACACCTAAAAAATTTTTTTTTCCAATTTCAAATGTTAAAGTGAGAAATTATAAGCAGGTGTAACCATGTTAAAGTATTTTTTAAGTGAAACCTACTTTACATTTTTACAGTGACTTTATGGGCTCTATCATTTATGGGCAATGCGCGACACAAGTGTCTTTTGCTAGTTTCAACGCGGCGCAATGATAATTTTTCACGTTTACCGCCATGTTGTTTAAATAGCAAATGCATTTGCACCCCCTTTTGCGCCCATGGGCGTTCTGGTCTGAAAACGAGGTGTGTTCAGGCGCATTGTTGGCGCATTGCTATTGCAATTTATTTTTGGCCATTGACCAACAAAAACCTGCTCTAAAGTATAAAGTCAATGGTGCAATATGTTTATTTATTATTTAAAGAGCGTGTTAGTAATATGCGCCATAAAACGGGACGACAACACGGGTTTGCTTATCACATACATGAATGCGCAGCAGCACAAAAAAGCTTTTAAATATGAAAGATTAAAGGATTGAATGTAAAATATTATAATTGAGTCTCTTGGACATAAATGAGGACCGATTATGAGACGTTAGAAGGCTAAAGAGCTGCTTCACCTGTAGCCTGGTAAGTAAATAAATGCTTTGCTTTAAACAAATGCATCTATTTTTAAATGTTTTTAAATGCATTCCCACGGATTTATTGAATATGATGACACTGTACCTGTGGATATGGTGAGATGAGAAACATTTTAAGTAATGCTTTTTAAAAGTCCAATGGCGCTGTCCGAATGATAAAACGCTTCGGCTCTTTGCACGTTTGTAAATTCTTTATCTCTTGTTTGTATTTTTAGAGTACAAACCTTGCATATTTGCTAATTATTTTATGAGATTACAATGATTATGTAGGATATCAATACAATTACAGCAATTAAAAGCCTGCTATTTGTACTTCGATAACTGAAAGAAAAGCTTTAAAATTTCAATTAAAATGAAAACAACACAATTTTGTAACATTAATCTTAAACTGTTGGTCTTCTTCCTCCACTTAGTTTTTCAGTTTATAAAGTCCGTCATCTAAATAGGGATTAGACATAGCGCCAGAGCAACTGGCTTTTAAAGGGGATGAGAGATAAGACTCTCATTGGTTTATTGCACGTTACACCCAAAACGCACCCATTACTCATTAAGAGAATATGAACAACCCTTTTTCGACCCTGCGCTCGGCAAACCATTTTTCCCGTCGTCAATTTAGCAGAAGTGGAATTGGACACGCCCATTTAGACCGTGCACCGTGCGCTTTGGACAATGCGCTGTAATCCTTAAAATAGGGCCCTATGTATTTCTGTGTAAAATTTTACTTTTAAGCTAGATATTAGGTTTTGATATATATATATGTTTTTATTTAATCTTGTATAAAATATTTCAATATACTATTATATCTTTTATTCTGACATTTTCAACCTTGAATAAACCACAAAAGTTTGTCTATTTTTTAAACATAAACAAAACAAGTAAAGTAAGGTGCATTTCATATATTTTAGGGCAAGGACTCTGTGTTGTGATTAAAGAGTGAAATAGATGAATCAATTGGTTAAGGTTGAAGCAAGCGGGCCTTACAAAGTGAATTGTTTTTGAGAATGTGATCACAATAGCAGAGTTGAAGCTTGCAAAATAAGTGCGGTATGATGCATCTTATCTTGTGCATGAAGTATCTTGTACACATGAAGAGGATGTTTACAAGCAGCAAGAACAAACACGGCAATTATCCAATTTACTGGCTTTTTGGTGACCTCAAGTCTGTATACCAAATGAAACACCACGATAAAGCTTGGGTTTGTCATTACTATCTATTACTTTAGAGAGATCAAAGGGTTCCCTTGTCGAGAGCTGTTGTAATTCTGTTGTAATTACTACATCTACTACTGCTTTGAAATGAAAGCTTTGAGTTATTTGATGGATTTCTGACCCAGATCAATGGAGATATCAGCCTTGTGGTTTGTGCCGGGTGCTCTCTGCACTTCTCCCCTCTGTTGAAGATGATGAGGATGAAGATAAGGTTGGTGAGGAAGGATGATAGAGTCGGGCGGCAGCGGGCTGTCCAGGTGATCTGACGGGGTGTCGTCACTGATTCCGCTGTCACACGGGGAGGAGACCCACAGAGGTGAGCAAGGGTTCGACACACCGTCTGACGCTTGCAACAGGGAGTCCAGGAAGTTATCGACAACGTCCTCATCATGAGACAAAATCTGCGGACATCATAGCATCATATAGCTGTCGCTCAACCTGATTTTGCCAAGTGAAAGACATCCTCATTACAACATTTTTTTTAATAAAACCTAAACCTGGACCAAGCCATAACCATAACTGAACCCCAAATCTGAGGAAAATTAGAAGTTAAACAATAGATGTAAGCTTAAACTTGAAACAAACTGAAAACTTATTTCTGAAATCCGATTGGTTGATTGAAATGTTGTCCCAGGGTCAACATGATGTTGCATAAGTATTTTATTCTTAAAACAAGACTTTTATATTAAAATTAGCAGAACCATAACTGCATCAAGTGAAAAATGAAAAGGCATTATTTAAAAATACATTTATCAAACACTGAAAAGGTTCGCAGGAATATATAAAAAAAAAAATTGCTTTCATTATCCTAAAAACAAGTCCTCTTGGTAAGAATAGGGTTTTATTGTACCATGAACACATCTAAAATGGCTGTGGGGTTGACAGGCACATCTGGGTCGTGCCGTCTGTCTCTCTTTGTGTTTACATCAACACGATGTCACTTTGAAAAAACTAAAAGTAAAAGACTCAGCATGTGTACTCGGATCTGAGTACACATCAGATTAGCTCAGGTCACATGATCAAACTCACATTTTGCTCTGCAATTGACCACACGGGGTTGGCATGGTCACCATTGCTCTCCACATGAGAGATGTTATGGGGCTGTTCAAGCAGAAGATCAAGCAGTTCAAGTCCTGAGTAACCCTGAGTTAAGATGAGAGAGATACAAGCAATGTCAGGTTCCTTCCCAGAAGAACAGTATTGATATGGAGGTCATTAAAGGGCACCTATTATGGCATTTTTACAAGATGTAATTTAAATCTCAGGTGTGCCCAGAATGCGCTGTGAAGTTTCAGCTCAAAATACCTCACAGATCATTTATTATATCATGTACAAAATGCCACGATTTGGGTGGGAGTAAAAACGCGCTGTTGTGTGTCTGTACCTTTAAATGCAAATGAGCTACAGCTCTTTACTTCCTTACAAACAGACAGTAGCTGTTTCTCAATATGCGTTCTTCAGCGATCTTGCGTCCTTGTGTTCTCGCTCTACGTCATCATAAACAGTCGAAGTTCAATTCCAATTCTCAAGAACGCAAGTACAGAAGACGCGTGAAAATACCCGGATGTGTTCTTGATATCGAGGATGCATCGAGTGCGGACCTGCGGGTTGAAATCTGGGGAGGTCACGTGACCAGCAGGAAGATCGCACACATCTCAGTTCTCACAAGTGCGTTCTGTGTTCTTGCGACCTTCTGAGTTCGTTCTTCCAAGGTCGCCTGGCAAGACCAGTCTCCACGAGAACGCAAGTTCGTTCTTTGCGTTCTTAGAATTGAGAAACATTTCAGTTCAAATATATCTGGTTAAAGGGATAGTTCACCAAAAAATAAAAATATTATCATTAATGCCTCACCCTCAAGTTGTTCCAAACTCGTAAGACCTCCGTTTATTTTCAGAACACAGTTTAAGATGTTTTAGATTTAGTCCATGTAGTAAAACATCATCAAAGTAGTCCATGTGACATGAAAAAAAGAGACTTTGGACATCAAATTAACTTTACATATAATTAGAGTATGCAGATAGCAAATCTCTTTAAGGAATATTAATAATATAATAAGATCTTTAATTGCAGACGTAGGATTTCTGGAGTCTCTCAGGAATAAAATCTTAGAGGCAATAAACTTTAGTCGCAGATTTTATCTGCTTGTCTTCTAGAACAAAGACGTTTGAGATATTAAAGAGATTTAATTTATGATTGCTAGTCAGAGACATTTTCTCAGTTTATAAGAAGCTGCTGCCTGATGCCAAGAAGATTAAGATGAGCAGTGTTTATATTGAAAAATATTTTCAATTTTTGGTGAACTATCCCTTTAACCAGATATATTTTAACTGAAAGCCTGTTTGTAAGGAAGTAAAGAGCTGTAGCTCATTTGCATTTAAAGGTACAGACACACAACAGTGCGTTTTTGCTCCCACCCAAATCGCGGCCTTTTTTACATGATATAACAAATGATCTGTGGGGTATTTTGAGCTGAAACTTCACTATAGCTCATACTTTTGCTTAGTGATTATAAATGTAAATTTTTAATACATTTGTCATTTACATTTATTCATGTAGCATGTTCATTGATCTAAAACCCCTAACATGTTATGTTACATAATATTATATGTTTAATACATTTTGTAGAAAATAAAGCCTACTTTGCTGTCTCAAAATGTTTTGTTAAATCAACTCGGATTTACAAGTCATTTCAACTCACCATTATTCATCTTGACTAAAGATGAGTTGTTATAACTACAGGTGAGTTGTTATAACTTATAAAATTAAGTTAACTTTTCTTAACTATATTTTATAAGTGTTAGGGATAGCACAGATGAACCCAATAGCGGACGATGAAGGGGTTAACAAAGGATTTTAATAATAACAAGACAAACAAAAGCCCACGTGGGGGCATACAGCATAGACTGCTGACACAAAACACTAGACTAGACTTGACAATAAAACTCTTGACTTGACAAAACTGGATCACACACCGACAATACAAAATGAACCTGCACAGAACTAAGGACAAGAGAACATTATATAAGAGAAACTAAACAAGATAACGAGGAGGGAACAGGTGATGGGAATAAGTAATAATTAACAATAAGCAGGAGAACGAGGGGGCGGGGACAAATGACAAGACAACGGAGGCACATGCCACACAAAAACAAGGCATGAACCTCCACACAAGGCCTGGGACTGCCAGAACTCTGCCACCATGACAAAATACAAATATAACACAAGACTTCAAGGCAGAGTCCTGACAGTAGCCCTCCCTCAAAGGACGCCACCTGGCGTCCCAAAAGGGAACACACAAGACAAGAACACGACAGATAACAACATGACCAGACAATGAACACATCAGAATAAAACATAACAAAAGGTGCCAAAAACAAGATAATAACGAAACTAAATCAGACACACAGAAGTCCATGGCATTAATCAAACAAAACAGTCCAAGGGGGCTTGGGTGGTGGAGGCTGCAGCTGATGCCCGGGCTCGTTGGGCGGCGCGGACTGCGCGGGCTCGTTGGGCGGCGCGGACTGCGCGGGCTCGGTGGGCGGCGCGGACTGCGCGGGCTCGGTGGGCGGCGCGGACTGCGCGGGCTCGGTGGGCGGCGCGGACTGCGCGGGCTCGGTGGGCGGCGCGGACTGCGCGGGCTCGGTGGGCGGCGCGGACTGCGCGGGCTCGGTGGGCGGCGCGGACTGCGCGGGCTCGGTGGGCGGCGCGGACTGCGCGGGCTCGGTGGGCGGCGCGGACTGCGCGGGCTCGGTGGGCGGCGCGGACTGCGCGGGCTCGGTGGGCGGCGCGGGCTCGACCAGCCCAAGAGGAAACCACACAGCGGCCAAGCCGGAGATTGGGCCGAAAGAGGCCGCTTAGTCCTCAAGGTCCGGATCTGAATTTACAGCTGCCCTCCACAGCTCGGAGAAGAACCTGTCACGGACCCCTCTGTTAAGCCACTCCGGGAGAGGACGTACCACGACCGGCAACAAAACAAAAACGGGGGCTGCAGCTGACCCCGACACCGTCGCTGGGTTCAATGTTGGCAGGTTCATTCTGTTAGGGATAGCACAGATGAACCCAATAGCGGACGATGAAGGGGTTAACAAAGGATTTTAATAATCAACAAGACAAACAAAAGCCCACGTGGGGGCATACAGCATAGACTGCTGACACAAAACACTAGACTAGACTTGACTTGACAATAAAACTCTTGACTTGACTTGACAATACTGGATCACACACTGACAATACAAAATGAACCTGCACAGAACTAAGGACAAGAGAACATTATATAAGAGAAACTAAACAAGATAACGAGGAGGGAACAGGTGATGGGAATAAGTGATAATTAACAATAAGCAGGAGAACGAGGGGGCGGGGACAAATGACAAGACACCGGAGGCACATGCCACACAAAAACAAGGCATGAACCTCCACACAAGGCCTGGGACTGCCAGAACTCTGCCACCATGACAAAATACAAATATAACACAAGACTTCAAGGCAGAGTCCTGACAATAAGTTGTGACAACTCATCTCTGTTGACATGAAAACATGTAAATCTGAGTTGATTTAACAAAAAATTCTAAGGTAGCAAATTATTTTTTACAGTGTAATATATTTATATTTTTGAATTTAAAATATATTTAGTTTTAACCTTCATATATTAGCATATATTTCAAAATGTATTTCAGGGGCAACATATACATTTCTTATACAACTGATACAACTGAATACAAACAAAAAATATGTTTTCCCAGACAAAATATAGAAGTTTGTATAAAAGGTATAAATTATAAAATGTATACATATGTATAAAATAAAAAATAAGTATATTTTGCAGTTTAAAATATATTTAATTGTAACCTTTTCAAACCTATTATGTTTACAAGTTTGTAAAAAAAACATTTCTGTCAATTCGCCTAAATTTAAAATGTTTTAAAATATATTTATTTTTAAAATATCTTTTAAAACAAACAAAAATGGCCAAAAAATAAATTGGTGAAAAATACATTTTTGTAAACATATTTCAAAATATGAAGAGTTTGGTTCCAAAACCAGATAAAATTTTGATTGTGCATTACAATTAATATCAACGAAACTGCAGTTGCTTTATTTTGCTTGCTTCCTTTTTATTTTTAAGCCTTTATAACAAAAAAATACAGTTAAGTAGCAATAAAACATAATAAAAACATGATAACATAATAATAAACATGTTTTGAGTAATCTCATTTTGGAACCAAACTCTTCATATATTTCAACACATATATTTGTTTGACCATTTTTATATATTTTAAAAAATATTTAAAATTATATTTGAAAATATTTTTAAGCTGTTAGCCTACCAAGCATCAGACTGTTGAATTAGTATAGCACATAGATACTCAGGACTGTCAAGTCAGAAGCAATTGACTTTGAATCACTAATTCATGTGCTTTCTGTCCATATTTGTTTGGTAAATAACCATTAAAATGACAGTAGGGTGTTTATGCATCACTCTGGTGTAGTGTGTTTGTAATAGACATTGTATGATAACTGAAATGCTACAGTAATATTTTCTTAGACCCAACTGGCCCTTCCATGCTCTTTTTATCTTGGATTTTCAGATACGACATATCTCAAAATCTATGATTGTCTGCCTGCTAACAATAAAAAGGCATACCTTGATTCATTTCCCTAAAAGTTAGATAAGCTTATCACATCTAAACAGTTTTATATGGTTTGTGCTATTGCCCGAAGGCAAAGCACATAAACCACCACCATGGCAAAAATCAAACCAAAACAAAGACATAGCATTCAAGTTTTTAGGGGTTATTTGCAATTTAACACCAAACCAATTTGAGATCTAAATAAGACCAGATGCACACACATACACAGACACACATGCACGCACCCACACACACTTGAAATACTCAGAGCAATCTTACAGCTCTGAAAGTTTCATTTATAGCTTTGAATAAAGTGATTGCTCTAGTAAATCAAGATAGCAAAGTAATCTATTGCCATGACAAACATTTCTAATGCATGAGCAGCTGTGGGTAATTACAACATTTCAGGTTAATGGTGTAAGATTATTTTCTGAAGATCTACTTTATCCTTTCCTAATGGAAAAACTCGCTGAAGACCTTTGGGTTGTTAAATCTTGTTTACGTGTACAAAAGATCATTATCACAAAAAAATTAAAAAGATTAATCTTAATGAGCAATTGAACAGCAGTCAGATTAAATGTTCCTGTAGCTTAAATGATAGCATTGCATTAGCAGGGCAAAAGGTTGTGGGTTTGATTCCTAGGGAACGCACTTACTGATAAAATGTATAGCTTAAAGGCACAGTGAGTGACTTTGGATATAAACATTTGCCAAACGCATGAATGTACATTTGAACACAAATGGAGATAAGGAAGAGATCTTAATATTGTCATAGCTTAGATATTCCAAGAGTTTCAATAAAGGTTCTTTGTAGTGAAAATGTGCTTTAGATTATAAAAACTTCTAAGAACCTTTGACTGATCAAAACCAAACCGATCAAAAGCCCCATTGACTTCCATAGTATTCTTTGTTCCTATATGGAAGTCTTTTGATCGGGTTCATTGTTATCAGAACAATGAAGTTTATATCGTTTTTTAACAACATGAGAGCGAGAAAGAATTTTCATTTTTGGGTGAACTATTCCTTTAATTATATTAAATATAAACATTGATATGGCTCCAATACTTAAACCTGAGACAGCTTACAAGAATTATTAAAACAGTTTGTAATAATGTTAAATAATAATAAACACTAACCATAAATACAGCATTACTTCCTGATAACAACCTCATGACACAGACAATAACAAAAATACAAAGTTAAACCAAATAAAATGCAATACTTTACCATATCTGAGAGAAGTGCCATGATGATCTAGGTAGAAAATATCAAAATGTTAAATCCAGAAAGAAAACAGAGACTCCTGCGTTGTCTTCTGGATTATTCACTCATGCGTTGTGTGTATGTGCGTTTCTTTAACACAACTCTATGTTCTGGGACAAAGTTGAAACTGTAGATAAAGTCCAGATAATGAGCCCATGATTCGATTGGATTGGCATTGCTCATATGGCTTTGACTGACAGGTTAAGTAATGCTTTTAAGGTTCTGTTTATCACTTAGGAGTTTATTCTGATCTCATCAAAACAAAGTGAAAAACTGGATAACAAAAGTGAATGACATCACTTTCTTAATGTAAAATTTTTTATCTCAAAGCTTCTTATAGCTCAAATGACTGCATGGAGTTTTCAGTTATTTATATACCAAATGTATTGAAGAATAAAAGGCTTATTTAATTTCAAATTTTATTTGTAGTGTTTTCCAATAAGAAAAAAAAAAACAAATAAGATCTCATTAATATACTTGCTGACATTAATGAGATTAAATGCAAGTATCCAATAAAAGTTTGTATCAGTTCAATCAAATCTTGTATCAGTTTTTGTATCAGTGATAAGGCTGACTGACTAATTTTGGGAATATGTTCCAAAGTCTTTCTAATCGATATATGAAGAAATAAAATAAAGATTTTTTATTTTGCTTACCGTAAGTCATAGACAACAGTATGACTAGTATAAGTCAACACATTATGTTCCGGGTCAATTTGACCCGTTTTGATTCTTAAGCTGTCGGACAAACCAGTTAACCTGTGATTTTATTCTTAAAATGTTTTGACTTATTCTCTTTTATGGCCATGAACATGCATGCAAAGTTTGGAGATGCTGATAAGTTTTGAAGTGTACCAAAATAATTTTGTAACGATTTTGAGGTTCGCGGCTCAATTTGACCCACATTTTGTTTTGTTCCAAAGCAACTGTATCAACCTAAATTAAATATATATTTTTAGTGTGTGTTGCTTTATTGGTGTTTTACTATCCTGAAATGGGGGTAAAAATGCTTCTCCTCACTCTTTTGAGTACTGAAAAAGACTTTTACAGACACATATGGTGAGCTATCATTTCTATTTACAATGTATATGAAATACTACTTGAGTTACTGTTTTCTTCCAGACATTTTGTCACTTTTTCTCATTAAGGGCCATGAAACATGCATACAAAGTTAGGATACACTGATGTGTTTTGAAGTGGTTTTTTTAGCATAAATAATGATTTTTGTTAAGATTTTGATGTTCGCGGTTCAATTTGACCCATGTTTGTTTGTTCCAAGGCAACTGTATAGACACAAATTAAATACATTTATTGCGTATATGTTGGTGTTTTACTACCCTGAAGAGGATAAGTGAGCTTTTCCTCACTATTTTCAGTACTGATAAAGACTTCCTCAGACACAGAAAAGTAAATGTGAACTATCATTTCTATTTTCAATGTATGTAAAGCAGATGAATTCAGACCCACAGAAAATAGAGAGGTGAATACATGTGATGCTAGTTGTGCCCCACAAAACATGACACCAAAATAAGCACCATTTGTGTAAAATGCAAGAAGTCAGAAAACACATGTTTGATGTGTGCACATGTTCTTGAATTTGCACAATGAGCCTCAAGAACAAAAGATAAGCCTGTTTAGGAAAAGAAAAGCATCATTTCATTTCACAGCAATATTAAATTGTTTATTTAGGATGTTTTAAACATAAGTATGTAAAAAACATATTTAATTTAAATTTAAAATGGTAAATTTTGCAACAGTTTTTGTGCAACATTTGTTAAAACAAACATGTTAAAAATTGTGGTTAATTTTAAGTGTTAATAATGTGTGGTAAATACTGATACTAAAATGGTCCTGTTCATACCTAATTTCTTCTTGTTTTTCATAATGTGATATTTAAGTAATTGCACTGAATCCAATGCGGGTCAATTTGACCCGCTCCATCAAAATTGTCACAAAAATCGAACACAATACAAGGGTTAATATTTATTTAATGGCACTGTAGTTATAAATGTTTTCATTACGCTTACACGTGCCAGCAAATATCTCTGATTGATCTGACAATGGGGTCCGAAACCCTCAAGATCAAAGGTCATATTGATTTGACCAAACACTGTGGGATTTTGCTTTTTATTAGGAAATGGCATTAAAGCCATTGATATTATTGACTTCCTTGATGCAGAGAAAGTACAATAAAGTCCAGAACAAAAACAGTCGCAGAATAACCATATCTTGGATGTTAAAAAAGATTCAGTGGAAAAAGACAAATTGTGATGTTATATGTATTTCCTATAGCTTAACTGGTTGAGTATTGTGTTAGCAGCGCAAAAGCTTACATGTTCAATCCCAAATTGTATAACTTGAATTAACTTTGAGTCGCTTTTCGTCAACCAAATACATACATTTAAATGTAGGCTATGTCTGTGAACATTGTGTTTGTATGTATGTACACTTCTGAGCAGGTGTGCAAATGTGTAATTTTGTGTGTTTGTTTACATCCCAGTTTAAGAAACCAGATTTGAAAACAAAATATTTAGATATTGAAACAGAACTGTGAATGAGTATTTGTTTATTTATTTGGATATGTACAGTCCTTGGCTCTGTGCCATTCATTTTAAAAAGCAGATAGCAGTGAAGACAAGCACTGAACATTATCAAAAATGACAAACTCAGCCGGTGATGTTTATATTTGACCCAACAATGGGCTAAAACAACCCAGCATTTTGGGTTGAAAGAACCCAGATAAAATTCAAACCCAGCGGGTTTGGTTTTGTCCAGAAACAACATGATTGCCAGAAAATAACCCAGCATTTTTTCAAATTCAAATAGAGGTGTAAAAATGAATCATATTGTCCTTCACAACTCATAAATATTTTCAGTTTATATAATAAGACATTAGTATAAAGTATTAGCCACATAATCAAGGTCAAGGTAATATTTATTGTCTCCCTTCTAAGAATTTTTTTTCAGATAAAAGAACTGCTGCAACATCCACACAACACAGTAACATAAAACACATCACAATTCAATAATGATAAGTTTTCTAAGAAGAAAAATAAAATACAGCCAGTTGTACCAGCAACTGTGTTCATACCAGCATATATGGATATATTAAATTGAGATGATATGGCTTATTAGAAAATTATCTTTTGGCAAATACAAAAAATCTTTAATAAGGTTTTTCTTGTTGATGTATTTTTTAATAATTACTTTCAATTATTTTATTTTCTATTTATGCCTCGATATCATATTGACATAATTAGCTAATAAAACACATTTTCGGTTTTGTTTTGATTATATGTCACTTCTTATAATAAACAGATACTGGATCTGTAACAAAGTGTAATCACTAATTCATAGTTGAATTTATCAGTTATTACCTCATTTTATAATGCATGCAGTAAAATATGTTCAAACTCTTATCAGACTCATTTTAGATAAAACATGTTGACGATAAAGCAATAATGTTAATTGTTAAACAAAGCAATGTCTGAATCATTCGTATGATTTCATGGCAAAATAACCAAGAAAGAAAAATAGGGTGCTATTTTGGTTAGCCTAGTAAGGAAACATTGTTTTTATTCCCAATGTTGGCATGAATGAATCCAGACATCATTCATTCAGATTTAAGAATGCACTGTTTGTATCTTGCTCAATAGCTTCACCTGCTGCTCACATATGCACCTAGAAAATGCTGAAAATCGTGTATAGAACTAATTTAACATTTACACTTTATTTCATTCAACTAAATTAAATCTGTATAACTGAGCACATGTTCCTACATTTCACCATCAATAAAAAATAAAATGTACAATAGCTGCTGGCGGAGAGATTTTAAAGAACATCAAGTCCCATGGTTCCAAAATAATGCGTTGTGCGCATGCGCGCGTGTCATTTGGCACGTAAACAAGCAACAGGAAGTACAGCTATTACATTCATCTCATCAGGTTTGTGCAGTGATTGTTTTATTAATATTTCTGCTCGTTTTTTCTATTAGATTGCATATTTAATGTTTTTTATTGATAATTCAAGATATTTGTTATTGATTAATTTAACGATAGTTTTACTTAAAAAATAATAGACTTTCGTTAGCTAGCATGCTAGGCTATCCATCCATTCCATCGGAATTATTATATTTTAATCGTTATTATTAATGTACGTTTTGCTTGTGGGTTGAACATTTTATCAGGATGCTGTTGATCTGGATATTGCGTTTTTATATATTGTGTTTTAAGAGTCCGTAATTTCTTCTCGGGTGTGTTTGTCCATTCAGCGAGACAGCTGCTGTCAGGAGACATTTGTTTGCTTTTTATTGAAGTCATAAAATCTTTAGGATTGTGTCATTTGTATACGTCTGTCTTTGCTTAGAATATGTTTGAACCTTATATATTGTAGAAAGGGTCCTGTATTAAATGTAACAGTTCCCAAATTGTTATATATTGTATATTTGTATGTAGGTAACTTAGTGGACATGACATTTATGTGCAGTGTAACATGGTAGACTTAATCACAATACTCTGTAGATGTATATATGTGCATTTTTCTATCATGGATAGTATGAATGGCTGTTATTCAGCCTGCCATTTTAACTGAAAATATTAAATATGATTCATCAAAAGATAAATCCCTTTCTCATGACACTATGGGGCGGTATCCCGGACAGGGATTAGACTAGTCCTAGACTAAAATAAATGTAAGAGCTGTCCAATCTGAAAACAACTTGCACCGACATATCTTAAAATACATCAGTGCCCTTTGTTTTGCCTCAAAATGCACACAAGTAATGTTTTAGTAAGGCATGTTTGTTAAAACTAGTTATATTTCCTAATTAAACTGAGGCCTAGTCCATCCCTGTCTGGAAAACCACCCCTGTGTTCCTAAATTTAGGTATTAAAGTTATCATTTGTTTACATTTATGTAGGTTGATTTTATGTAGAAAACAAATCACGAAAAATTACTGGGTTTTTACAGACAGGGTCACATAGTTTGACACACTGCAAGATTTATTAATCTTAGTTAAGAAATAGATAATACACCATTAACCAAAATGAAAAACCCTATTGACATTTTTCATTGTTTGTTTATGTTAGCCAATGCAATTAATAATATACAACCTAATTGTAGGCTAAAGTGTGACCAATTTATTATTATTATCACTCAGTTTCATTGCGGGTCACGTTAGCATTATGGTTGCTCTCAAAGGGCCTGTTTCATCTGTAAGACTTTATGAATAAATCAACTAAATTAATACCTAGTATTAAAGTATAGAAGCCCAGGGCAAATAATGAGTATTTAAAGTTTATTTAAGTGTTTATTAATATAAAAAAATGTAGTAACAAAAACACATGCATGTGAGCACATGCTCCGATTTCTCTGTGATTCCTTCATTGCTCATGTAATAAAATTGAGATGCATTTTCAGGTTCCAAAAATAAAATTTATAATAAGGATGAAATAAATTGTAAGCTGTCGCATCCACATCAAATGAGGGCTTGAGTTTGACACCCCTGCTTTAGAGCACTTGGCAAGCAGTTTTTGCTTTATACTTTAAAGGTGCAGTGTGTAATTTTTAGACGAATTTCTTTTGACAGCAATGCAATATAAATTTGATAACTATGTTTTCAGTGATGTATAAAGGCCTTACAAAATGAACTGTACTGTTTTTAATACCTTATAATGAGCAATTTTTATTTACATACACCCCGGGTACCCTTACATGGAAGCTGCCATTTTTGACATCATTCTACAGTAGCCCTAAACAGACAAGCTGCTCTACAGAGCGCGTTTGTCACTATGTTGTCTCAGACGATGTTTGTCCTGTGATGGCTACCATAGCTTTTTAAGTGCTTCAAAAGGGAGGGGTGCAGTTTACAATCTAAAATCTACACAATCTATATAAACGCTGCCATAATTTTTGCGTATGCACATATATGTGCATATATGGGTGATTCTCACGAAAACTTGGTTTTAAAAATGTCAAGCATGAAAATGTAAAAATTTATTAAATTTAATTTTTTTCCAACCAGACATTTAAAAACAAAGTCTGGAGTAAATGGTAACATTAATTTAAAAACTTTTACTTATCATTTAACACTTTTTGTAACATAATTAAAAAAATTAGTCCTAAAAAATCTCATTACCGCAACAGTCAGAAAACATCAACACTGACATATTTTCAAAATGACATGACAAACCTGAAAGAACATAATTTGGAGATTCTGCACATGCATTTAAAATCAAAGTATTATGCTTCTATTAATTAAATTAACATTTAATAAGCATCTGTTGCGGTAATGATAATCAAAATGTCGTGTAAGCATTCTGACAAGACAATATTTCAAATTAACTGTAAAAAAATGATCTTACCTGGTAGCCATCTTGAAGTAACTGGTCCATGTGCTTGGTCACTCAAAATCAAACTTTATTAAAATTCTGTATGTGTGCTTAAACTGTTCTCAAAAAGTGTTGCGGAGGATGAGAACATCAGGCATGGACACATCATTTTCCTAATTTTTCTTCATTATTATTATACATAAATATTCAGTAAATATTTTTTCTGTCATCTAAAGTAGTCTAGCAAAACATCCATTTATTTTTTTTCTTAATATTTTTGTGTTAATTTGATTAAATTACAACATAACGCATGTTCAAACACAGCCGGACACATTGCGGTAACGAGAATTTCAGCAGAAAATGAGATAAAATTTCCAATTATAAATTCTTATGTTGAAATCACACATTGTGCAAGGTAGAACACAGTATTGTGTTAATTCTGATGCTTTTTAATGTTACTATATTACACATTTTAAAGCTAAAATCATTAGTGCCGTGGTGTTTCAATGGTTTCGTGAGAATCACAAATATGCATGTATAAAATATGTGACCCCTGGTCCTTTATTTCAAGGTTAAGTCTTCATCTGATGTAGGAACACATGTATTTACACAACACACTGTCAGCATGAGGGACTGAACACGGAGCTGAATTAGGGCTGGGTGGTAAATCGAGTTTTTGGTCATATATCTGTATGAAAAATCTACATCCTCTATATAGGTATGACCTGATATGACCCTCATTTCAAACAGAAGCTCTGACAGAAATGTACATTGAAGTCGGACATAAGCTTTCCAACCAAAAAGCTGGTTATGTGAAATACCCGGGTATGTTTAAAATAAAAACATGTCTTCTGTATTCCCCGTGTGCGTGCATCAACTCTCGGTTACCAGTAGAAGTTTGATTAAACTAACTCTTGTTTTGGAACCGACATGATCAGGGTAAGCAGGTTTTGGGTTAATCAACCGAAAGTTCAGGGTTTCGCTTAAACCCGCTTTTTGTAAAACACTCCAGGTTTTAAGTTGTGCACTTGTATATTTTCAAACAAGGAGGAATGCCTTGTTTTTGAATTTTATTTTCATTGTAAGGTGTTTCAGTAAAGGTGATCGTGATATCTCACATGAGGCTTTGACTTGAATGAAAATTTATTCCACTTTGCAGAATATACCGGCAAATTTATCCTATGCCAAAATTACCAAGATATAAATTCTGGTCATGATCGCCCAGCCCTAAATAAATATACAACTATTTTTATACAAATTGTGCATCGAAAACAACAAGAGAAAAACATTTATTTGAAACCATGTTCATTGTTGGATTTCACAAGGTGTTTATTTTCTCCTTTTAGTGAAATGGTAAGGTGACTTGTTAAAGTCCAAACAGCCAATCCCTGGGCAGCGTGCTGAAAGCAGCCAATAGCAGGGCACAGCAGAGATGACGGAGTGTTTCCTCCCACCCACCAGCAGCCCTGCGGAGCAAAGGAGGGCCGATCACCCTGGCGGAGTGGCTCGTACCCCGAGCTCCGAAGAAATCAGCCCAATTAAGTTCCCGGGTCTGTATCGTACGGGCGACCCCTCACCCCCCCACGACGGACACCATCATGAACCACCAGATGCAGCGTCCGATGATGACAAGGAGCACAACAAGAAGAAGAACAAGTTCAAGAAAAAAGAGAAACGCAGTAAGAGAAACTTTTCATGTCTTTTGGTGAAGTCATCCTGTATTTCTCAAATCTCAACTTACATTGCAGAAAAACAAAAATGACATTTTTCCCTCCAGTATCATGCAGGCCTAGTTTGTAGTATGATGGTCTCCCCACAGTCAGTGGTCATTTGTTTTAGTTGTTTTTGCAAATGTGTGCAGACAAGGGCGAATGTATTTTCCTACCACTATATTTAGCCCACCTGCAGCAGCCTATTGCGAGCAAGCAGGAAGAGATGGACATTTTTAGGACACTCCCTGTCCCTCCCCTGATAGGTGTGTGGAGGAGCCGGTTATGAATACTGGTAGACAGAGTCAGAACCGGATTAGTTAACTGCTGATTAGTGTTTTGAGTTCAGAAACAGCTCAGGGTGAAGCAGGTGTCAGGACGCAGAACTGGATCACTAAAAAAAGAAGCAGGCACAAGGGAACACCACTAAATCGTACGCTGACCTCTTTATAGCAGTTTTCGGTGTCTTGCCCTCATTTCACGCTGGATTCTCGTTTCGTTCTCGCCTAACCTTGAAAAAGAGAGGAGCAGAGGGTGGATTTTGCAAGGCTAATAATTGCACGTTTTTTTGTAGCACAAGGTCTTAGAAGAAGGATGTAAATAATACTTCTTCTCTCTGCTCTTTTCTTATCTCAGCTGAGGGATACGCTGCTTTTCAGGAGGACAGTTCTGCCGATGAGGCAGAGAGTCCGTCCAAGATGAAGCGTTCCAAAGGCATCCACGTCTTCAAGAAACCCAGTTTCTCCAAGAAGAAAGAGAAGGATTTCAAAGTGAAGGAGAAAGGTCCGAAGGAGGAAAAGGCCAAGGACAAGAAGTCTAAAGACCTGACGGCAGCGGACGTCGTGAAACAGTGGAAAGAAAAGAAAAAGAAGAAGAAGCCCACCACCGAACCCGAACCTGTTACTACTGAAGCGGTGCCGATGACGCCCAGGCCGATCTTCGGAGCACCTTTAGGAGAAGCGGTGAGGAGAACAGCGCTGTATGATGGGATACAGCTTCCAGCTGTCTTCAGAGAGTGTCTGGACTACATCGAGAGCTATGGCATGAAATGTGAAGGCATCTATCGTGTCTCCGGTATGCAACTGTTCTACTTTCTTGTATTTCTGAATATGCTATACATGACACACATTCTGTGGTGGATTTTAAAAATGTATATAGCACTTTTTTACAATGTTTTACAACATGACATACCTTGACACTTTTATCTTTTTTTTTCTTAAACACAATTACGGATAGTTTGGTGAATACAGAACTATAATGTTGAAAAAACATCGCTGTGCAGTTAAAGGAATATTCCACTTTTTATTAAAAATCCTGATAATTTACTCACCCCCAATCCACAGTCATCAAATATTTTAATGCCTTTCGAGAAGAAATTACGTTTTTTTTTTTAGGAAAACATTTCAGGACTTTAGTGGACCTCACACAATCCCAACCGCAAGACAATCTTAATTTTTCGCCAAAAAATGCGTACTTTTAAATAGGGCTGGGTATCGATTCAGATGTTCCAGATCGATTCGATTTCGATTCATAAGCTATCAGATCGTTTCGTTTTCGATTCTCGGTTCGATTCTGATTCTCAGATTATTTTTATACTCATTTCTCGATTCAACTCAATGAATATAGATTTAATACAAATATTATATTTATAAAAAAGAACAGTGAACGTAAGTTTACAAGTGGGTAATTAATAAAAAAATTAAGAGCCACAAACCTGTATACACTTTTTTATTTTAGGTACACTTGGGTACATTGAAACAGAACCCATCTCTAATTTTCAAATGCATACAATTATGTTAAATACAATACAATTTTGATGCAAGATGAAAAATATATGCTGAAAAAAGTCAGAACAGTCGCATTCCTTGATCAAACATGATCAGGTTATTTAATAAAAAAAATCGATTCGTGGCATTTGAGAATCGATTTTTAATCGACCACGTTTTAAAAAATGATTAATCGAAAAATTGTTGTTGTTTTTTTGCCCAGCCCTACTTTTAAACCACAATTTCTTGCACTAGCCGTGTGATGCACCAACGTGACCTTACGTATTACGTAATCGCATCGAAAGTTCACGTATGGTGTATGCGAAACTACAGCATCAAGTATGGATTAAAGAGGACAGTTCAGACATTGTTGTATGTGAAATGATACTAATTAATGTCTTTGTGTCAGTTTATTGTTTAAAATGCTCCACAATTGTGCGTTTTACATATTTAACGCGTTACCATTCGGCTTGATCAGGTAATACGCAAGGTTGCGCCAACACGTCACACAGCTAGTGCAAGACAATACAATTTTGATGCAAGATGAAAAATACGATAAGTTGTGGTTTTGGCCAAAATGACAATCTTTTTTCTACATAAGTTCCTTAAGGGGGTCGCACACCGGACGCGCAGCTGAGCACCGCGCCGAGTAACGTCTAGGACAGGGGTGTCCACTTCTGCTCCTGGAGCGCCGGTGTCTCTGCAGAGTTTTATTCCAACCCTAATCAAACAAACCTGATCCAGCTAATCAAGGTCTTACTAGGCAGACTAGATACTTTGAGGCAGGTGTGTTGAGTGAAGTTTTAGCTAAACTCTGCAGGACACAGGCCCTTCAGGAACGACTTTGGACACCCCTGGTCTAGGACAACTCGGAGGTATTGTAAACCAGAAGTAAACATTAAATCATAGTCATAGCGTCTACTTCAAAATGCAAAATATACGTTACCAGCCAATGTTAATCGTTAATGATTTGTAGGGCTGTAACGATTAATCGTGCAAATGCGTGTTTTCTCAATAAAAGAATTTTAATTTATTACGGTGAAATCCCGGCACATCCCAAAGCCAGGGGGCACTCTTGTGCAGAAACACTCTTTGTGCAACAGAAGCAGTAGCATTACAAACGCTATTTTAGGAAATGTTCGCAGAAATATTTATATCACTGTTCTTCAAATTGTTTTAGGTATTTTCATGATAATAACGAATATTTTGAATAATTTTGTTTAACGAGTGTTGCTTTTTTAAATGCACGTTTTAAACGACTCCGACTCGTAATGATTTTAGATTGTTAAGGACTTTCTACTGACCAAATGTGCACAAGCTGTGCATGAAACACAGAATTGCAGCCTTGCGATACAGAATCGATTTTTAATGGGACACACGGTTAATCGTTACAGCCCTAATGATTTGGGACAAATTTGATGTCATTTAATGTTAAACTATGTGAGTGGCGCTCTGTGTGCGTGTATACTTATAGAAAACAATGTGTACGAATTTTTTTTGAACGGCGCGGCGCTGAGCTGCGCGTCCGGTGTGCGACCCTCTTTATTCCTCGCTTAAAATTGTTTAGTTCCTTTGAAGCTGCATTGAAACTGTAAACTTTTAAGGCCCTCATTTTTTTTTCCGACTGAACAAAGAAAAACAAATATCTTAGATGACATGCATGATTTTTTTTATGAAAGTGGAATATTACTTTAAAAAAATCTACATGTATATACTGTACTGTATCTACAATCTACTGTTCTCTCCGCAGGTATGAAGTCTAAGGTGGATGAGCTGAAGGCATCGTATGACCGTGAGGAGTGTCCCTGTCTGGAGGAGTACGATCCCCACACGGTGGCCAGCCTGCTGAAGCAGTATCTGCGAGAGCTTCCCGATAACCTGCTGGGTAAAGATCTGGCCCCACGTTTCGAGGAGGCCTGCGGGCGGCCCAGCGAAGCAGAAAAACTGCAGGAGTTTCAAAGGCTTCTGGGAGAGGTGCCTGCTGGGAACAGACTTCTGCTGGCCTGGCTCATCACTCACATGGACCACGTCATCGCCCGTGAGCTCGATACCAAGATGAATATCCAGAATATCTCCATCGTTCTCAATCCTACTGTACAGGTGAACTGGAAATCTACCGTTCTGCCTTTGATCATTTTACATTTCGCTCTGACACGAGCCTATTTCAACCATGCTTGTACCATCTACAACATAGCATGTGTCATAATGCAATAGTCAAATTATTTGTAGCTTTTAATCTCCATACATATAATTTAAATAGGTAATTAACAAAACTGTGACAACTCTTTCATAACAAAAATTATGTTCTTCTGATTTAGATCGGGAACCGTGTGCTGTATGTGTTTTTCACTCACGTCCGTGAGCTGTTCGGTGATGTAATTTTGAAGCCGGTTGTCCGTCCTCTGCGCTGGTCCAACATGGCTACCATGCCCACCCTACCTGACACCCAGGAAAGCATTAAGGAGGAGATTCGCAGACAGGTGGGTTACAAAATATGCTGTACACATGCAATACACAAAAACAAGCACTTAACTTCAAGAAATGGGTGAAGTTCACGAAACTTTTTGGAGTGTGTGCTGATCATATTTAACCTTATTAAAATGTTTTGCATTGTCATTTATTTTCTTGAAAGTTAATACAGGTATACTGGGACAGGTTTTCAGTCACCTCTTGTGTCAAAAAGTTTGCCAATTTTCTGAATTCACTTTACAAAGTCTCATTACCTTACGGTAATAAAGTTTGCAACTGTTCAGGCTCTGATAATGATTCAAAAGTTAATCTGTAGACTGCATCTCAAACCTGTATTTACCACGGCTTTATTTGTTTAAGTTTTACATAAGAGAGTTCGATCGTTGTGCCAAAGGCAAATCTGACCTCATAACAGGGAAACAAGTGTGATATTTAAATTAGGAGTTGAATCCAGTCTGTATTAGTGGGGTGAAAGTGGAAAGATAAACAGTATCAGTATGACAGTTTGAGTCTATATTGTAGCTGCTTTCACTTTAAAGGAAGATTTCAGTGCTGACTGAGAGGTTTCTTATTTCAAACCCCTTAAAAATGTAATCGATGTCATGTACAATTTGTTTCATTTCAATATTTGACCTATTTTGTATTATACAGTACTGTGCAAGTCTTAAAGGAATAGTCTACTCATTTTCAATATTAAAATATGTTATTACCTTAACTAAGAATTGTTGATACATCCCTCTATCATCTGTGTGCGTGCACATAAGCGCTGGAGTGCGCTGCGACGCTTCGATAGCATTTAGCTTAGCCCCATTCATTCAATGGTACCATTTAGAGATAAAGTTAGAAGTGACCAAACACATCAATGTTTTTCCTATTTAAGACGAGTAGTTATACGAGCAAGTTTGGTGGTACAAAATAAAACGTAGCGCTTTTCTAAGCGGATTTAAAAGACAGGGGTGTGATTCTTCCAGATAAATCCGGAATTCCGGCTTTTCCGACCTGAAAATGAGGCTTTCGTGAATCATGCAAATCCAATTTTTTGTGTGTGCGTGTGGGTGGGGGGTTGCAAGGCACCGTTATAAATAACCACATATCACTACGCATTAGTCTATTTATTTGTCACGATGGAACTTCATTCAAAGCAGAACTCACCAAAGAGCTTGCAGTCAGATCTCCGGCGTGTGTTGTTGGCTGCGAATTTTAAAAAAAACATGCGTTTGCCAACAAATAGTATGAGAGAAACACATCTTTCACTCTCAACCAAACTAACAAACTAGCCAATCAGAAGTAGAATGGGGAGGGGTCTTTGAGGTGCGGCTGAGGTCCAGCTACAGATGCCGCGCGGCCGGGGTGAAGTCGTAACAAGTTAACGTTGTCAGCAGGATGAAGAGTAAGTTTATGAAGCCTAGGTAAGACAACCTAATCGATAAAGGACCTAAATCAGTGGCGCTGGGCATGGATAGAAGGAATAGGCAGAGACAAACAGCATTTTAGTAGTAAGAAAATTAAGAGAACCCGCCAGGTGTTTGCTACGGAAGCCGAGAGAGGCCATGCACTATTATTATTTTTGCTTGCTTGTTTTCTCGTGATCACGACTTAATTTCTCGTTATCTCGAGATAACAAAAGTTGCATTTTTGTGATGTGATTAAAGCTTACGTGTACTCGATGTTTTGTTTGTAAACAGCAAAAGCATATTTTGCTAAATTAGCATTGATGAACAAACGAGATTTTACTTGGATCAAAGATTCGCTCAAGCGGAATTAGATGTCAATATTTACAATTTGACAGTGGTGAATTTAGGGACCGTCTTTAAGTTACTCAATACACGTTTTTACTTTTAACAGCATTTAAATGGAATGACTGAAAGTCAACAAACAGTCACAAAACCCACGTGTTTATGTGGTTGTCAGCTATAATGCACACTTTTTAGATTGTTGATATTTAGGGTGTATTCACACCAGGAAAGTCCGCTAGTTCACTTGCTTTGGTCCGGACCAAATGTTTTTTATTTTTTTGTTTTTTGGTGCGGTTCGCATTCACACTGCCCTTTTTTCAAGTGAACCAAAATATGTAAACAAAACCACATGTGTATTAAGGTCATTCATTCATTGGACAGAAATTATCACGTGGGGGAAAGCAGGAAGAGCAAAATAATAGAGATAATTCATAATGCAATACTTGTTCTGTTACTGATTTGGTGTTATCAGCAGGTAAAGCAAAATACCGACACTATATTGAGAAGCACACAATTTAATTTCATCTAAACGATATTATATTATTATATATATTTTGAAAAGACAGCATCGACAGCATGTTCTGACAGTTGCGCTGTGCAGATTATGTATCAGGTATAAAGTTATCAGTCTTTTGCGCCGTACAGATAGAGAGATGCGCTGTATACGCGGCTTTCATTATTCATACAAATATAGCTATTCAGATTGTTCAAACACAATTATTTCAGTCCCTCCAGGATTTCACGATTTATTTTTGCGATGCAGTAATTGCGTGGCAGTAATGTTTAGAAATTTGCACAAAAATAGATATTTTTCTCTCCAATTACGATACCAATGCGTGTAAAATATTAAATGAGAAGTTCTCAAGTAATTAAATAATAAGTAAACAGTCAGTGATATATTAAGAACAGAGAAACAAAATGAACATATGAAAAATAAATACAACCTCAAGGTACAGATACACTGTTTGTTTTTTATTTAACCTAGACAACTGTCATACAGTGGTTTGCCAAGATGATTTAAGGAAAATGTTATTAAAATAATTAACCACGTAGGGCGCATAAATATTTTATAAATGCTTGATAATAATGAGAATATATGAATCAATCCTTATCGCCAACACTGAGAGAGGTGCGTTGCGTAATCTTGTTTTTTATGGTTGTTTCTTGAAAAGTTTGAAAATTACTTACCTACAGTAATGCACAATAGCCACAAGTCCAAAGCTACATTTTCCCTATAATGTGTGTTTATTTTTTGTTTTATTATTATGCGTGTATGTGACCGGACCATTCAAGTTCAAAGCCTTAAAGGAAAAAGATCGGTCTTCACGCGCTGACAGCATGCACAAGTTTGCTAACGCTGAGATGAGATGGTAGTGGACAGATGCCTTTCTTTTGTGTCCCAAATTTTCAACAACTTAATATTAGGACTAAAACAGTAAATTGAAATGCATTATGACATTGCTTCACCCAGTTTTTGTAATTTATGTGAGACAGCAGATGCGACACGCAGCTCACAAAGACCTTTCACGTATGTATCCTCATGAAAATAATTAATTATACTAGATAACAATTAAAAACGTAAAAAAAAATGTAGTAATGTGCACAGGAGATTTTGATTGACTGTTATATGTGTGCGGCGCGGTGTTGCTGGTGATGGGGTGCAGGGTGCTGGAGAAAGATTGAAGTAAAATAAAGCCAGAAATGTTTACCAAGTTGTCTTACTCTGTATCTAAGAATATTAGATAATTTTATAAAAAATATAATAAGACATTTTAAATTACTGATATTATTTTGCCATGAAATAAATAATGCAGGTTGGCAAGACATTTCTTTTGATTTTGCGTTTTGTTCCGCGATTGCGGAAAAAAGTTAAATTACGCGGATTTAGATGCGCTGTTTGTATGCATAATATTCTGCTATTACAATAAAGGTATTCAAAATCATTGCCTTACAGTATATGCACGAAATAAACTGCTTGATAGCGCGTCTCATAATTTTCCATAATGCTTAGTATGTGTTTATTATTATTTTTATTAAAACAGAACAACATTAAATTAGTTAAATTACTCGCTTATATTAAATATTAGAATAGACGGAAAACACTATACCTTGATAGCGCGTCTCATAATTTTCCATAATGCTTAGTATGTGTTTATTATTATTTTTATTAAAACAGAACAACATTATATTAGTTAAATTACTCGCTTATATTAAACAATAGGAATAGGCGGAAACCATTACCCGCCTTATAACATAAATAAATCTTAAGATCCTTAGATTTTTCGAAACAAATGATTAGCTTGCATTTCTTAATGAATATAAAACTACAACGATATAAAACATGCACAAACTCACCTAAGTTAAGCAAAGAAATAAAACGTTTATTATTACAATAAAGGTATTCAAAATCATTGCTGTACAGTATATGCACGACATAAACTGCTTGATAGCGCGTCTCCCACTAGCAGAATAACAATAATATAATACATTTGGTGCGAATCGAGGTCGGTACATGTTCACACCTTAAACGAACCGTACCAGAGTTCGTTTGGAACCGGACCGAGACCACCTCTTCAGCTGGGTCTCGGTGCGGTTGTTTGGTCCGCACCAGAGTTCGATTGCTGTATTCACACCTGCCCAAAAGGTCCGCACCAAGGGGGGAAACGAACTTGAGTTCGATTTAATCGAACCAAACAAGGTAGGTGTGAATACACCCTTATTTAAATAAACTGTTAAATACTATTGAAGATAGAAACGTGTACAGTATTACTTTAGAGATGGTCCCTAAATTCACAAACATGAACCGTCCAACTTTATTTATTTATTAAGTCTACACATTAGCTACACGTGTGGTTACGGCGAAGACCCCAACTCATATACATTAGCAGTCCACTTCAAAATACACTCAATATTATATTGACAGGAAATTACATTATGACATTTGGATTATCATGTCAGGATAACGAGAAAACAACTTTTGTTTTCTCGAGATCATGAGAAAATTAAGTCGTGATCACGAGAAAACAACTTTCGTTATCTCGAGATTACGAAAAAACAACTTTTGTTATCTCGAGATCACGACAAATTAAGTCGTGATCACGAGAAAACAAGCAAGCAAAAATAATAATAGTGCATGTCCTTTCTCGGCTTCCGTAGTTTGCTGCTTTGACAAAACTGTCCGTTTCAAATCAGGCTATGCCAGTAATGTAAATATCAGATTTCTCGTCGAGGTGAAATGCTGTCTCGCAATATCAATATAAAGTTGCGTTTGTGTCAAAACGTTTGCTTGCATGCATTATTATTCTGTAATCACTTACGTTAACGCATATAAGTTACGCGAATCAGATCCAACGTCATCCTGATGAACACACGCATACGTTTGCTCCTCTTAATGGTTTGTGAATCTGGCAGTAATGCTTGTGATTACAGAATAATATAATGACAAACACACACATTCATGGATCTGGTTTGCCTGTGTGTGTGTGTGTCTGTGTGTGTGTGTCTGTGTGTGTGCGTGTCTGTGTGTGCGTGCGTGCGTGCGTGCGTGCGTGTGTGTGAAACGCGTAGCTCGGCTGTGCCAAAAGAACTATGCAAAAGACAAATGCACTTGACTGCCTTTCCAGAAAGTCCTAACATTTGAATTAAGTAACAAATGTTGTAATCAATAATTAATCTGTATTAAATGCCCCCACTAATTATTCTATAAACATTAAACATGCTATGACCAATAGCAAATCCCATTTATCAAATTGTGTATGTGCCTTATTACCATATGCAACCAAAGATTTTACTAAAAGAGCATACATTTGTTTAGAAGAACATAAAAATCCTCATAGATCTGGTCACTTATTTTTACTCTCAAAATGCACCACATTGATGTATTTACTTTTAAATGCACAAAATGATTTTGTTCAGTCTGATGCAGTGGCAAGGCTACATAATGGTCAGGGTGGCACGTGCGTGCATGTGTGCATATGTATGTCGCCACGTCATGGTATGTGTGCCGTATATTTTCCTGCTTTTTTGTCCTTTGCCAATCACACCTATGAAAAGAGGAACTATATTTTATGGCGTAATAGCACTTTTGGGAGTACTTCGACTCGCCTGAAAAGTCCGCTCCCCTTCTCACTCTCATAATGGGAGAGGGAGGGTGTTACTGCGCTGAGTCGAAATACTCACAAAAGTGCTATTACGCCATCAAATATAGTTCCTCTTTTAAATCCGCTTAGAAAAGCGCTACGTTTTATTTTGTACCACCAAACTTGCTCGTATAACTACTCGTCTTAAATAGGAAAAACGTTGATGTGTTTGGTCACTTCTAACTTTATCTCTAAATGGTACCATTGAATGAATGGGGCTAAGCTAAATGCTATCGAAGCGTCGCAGCGCGCTCCAGCGCTTACGTGCACGCACACAGATGATAGAGGGATGTATCAACAATTCTTAGTTAAGGTAATAATATATTTTAATATTGAAAATGATTAGACTATTCCTTTAAGCCACCTCCACCAGACTTGTTGATTTAGAAGTTTTAAAATCAATCCATATTTTTTTTGTAATCTATTTTATTAAGATACAAACAGAAAATACTGGAAATATGTACAAATAAATAAAATTTCAGGACTAAGTGTCTTCTTTAGGCATCGTCAGTGTTTAGTGTGACCTCTCTTGGCACTAAATACATTTTGAGCGTTTTTAAGCAGAATGAAGTAAAAATACTAATTTCTTTAAAATTAGAAATTATGATATAATTTTATTTAGGTTTAGAGATCCTGCAGTTTCTGCTATTGCTCAAGTGGAAAAAGAGTTTACCCTAAAAACTTGACAGATCAATTTACATTTTATACAGTTTTAATACTATATACACATTTCCTGTATTTTCTGGATGCATTCTATTAAAGGGACTGAGAAACAATTATATATGATCACTATAACATTGCAAAAACAAACAAATTTAAGTCTGGCATGGTGGCCTAAGACTTCTGCACAGTACTGTATGTTACCAAATAACTAATATATCAATTAGAATGTATCAAAAACCATTTAGGAGAAATGTCGACACAAGAAATAAGACCTAAGCAGACTTTAATGTAATTTCTGTGTTGGAGAAACAGTTGAAAGATGTCATTAGTGATATTTCTTTCTTGCAGGAGTTCTTGTTGAACCGTCTACACAGAGATCTGCAGGCAGGTGTAAAGGATCTGTCTAAGGAAGAGAGACTCTGGGAAGTGCAACGCATCGTCACGGCTCTGAAACGCAAACTCCGCGAAGCCAAAAGACAGGCAAGAGATGCAGGACATTGATACATCATATCTTATATACAGAGAAGGAGCTTGGCAGAGTTTTCTTGGGTTAAATGAGGTTTTAAAGCCCGTGTTATATAGGGCTGTCACTTTTGAGAAAAATCAAATTCGAACGGATATCTAATATCATGCAATGTATTCGAATATATGCAATATCTACATGCCCCCGCGCGCATAAAAAAAAAACACCCTAATGGAGATTCAATTCGAAATTTATTAACAGTGATAGTCATAAACAGGACTGTCTGGATTATTATTTTTTTACTTAATGTTTGAAACAGCAGGTTATCAACTTGTATGAATACCAACTTTTACGAATTGCCACAATTAAGCATGAAAAAAAACATAATTCTATCTTGACATGCACATTAGGCTATCTTGTTCATGTCGGTCCAATTTAATTCAGAGGACTCATTGGTTTGGTGTATTCATTTTCATTGTAAGCCTTTAAAAAGTAATTATTTTAGATTCAATTTTGCAATATTTACAGCTTAAATTATCTATTATAATTTTTAAACATTTAAAATATATCTGCAGAATTACGAATTTTTAAATTCGAAGAAAAAGCAAAAAAGTCACGTCTTCCCTCTCTTACGCACAGTTGCCGTCGGTGCTAGACTGTAAAAAATGCGCTACACATGGCATTTTAAAAACCGGATAGTTTATTTATAGTTCGAATACGGATATTTCACGTCATGTTCAAGCATATTCGAATATCGAATACAAAGTGACAGCCATAATGTTATAGTCGTGCGCAAGGTCTACGCCGTAGCTATTCCACAGGTTAGGGCTGCACGATAAATCGCACGCTATTGTAACACGCATCTCGTCAGTAAATCGCATCTCGTTAGTTCACTGACTAGTTACTTCTACGTGGACCGCAAGCGCTGTGATTGGTCCACTAGAACCCGTCCCATCAGTTTTAAAAAACTGTGTCATGGGTATTTCCGTTTGCGACGGTGAGAACAAAGATGGGTGAAGTTGAGGATTTAACTCATATTGCAACATAAGTCGCTGTTTAATTACTTCCATCACTGCTGGGTCTTCTTAAAACATACACAAGTTGCAGTTTCTTCTTCGTTTTGGGTTCAATTGGCCAAGCTGCTTCTTTATTGACGGTCGTGCCGCTACTGTGGTTACACGCGTGGATACTGCCTACCAGCGGTCTGCATGTGTGTTTGCACGTCGACGACGCCGCAGAAGTATATGAAAACAGGCGCGTAACTAACACTGTAGCAGTTAAGCGTAGGATGTACGCACACTAAAAAGAGCACTTTACTCTTAAGGGGGTCGCACACCGGACGCTCCACGTCAAGTAGAACTAGGAAGTATCGTACACCGGAAGTGCACATTAAATGGCGCAAGATTAGTCAGATAGCGTCATCTTCAAAATGCACAATATACATTAGCAGCCAATGTTAATCGTTAATGATTTGTGACAAATTTGATGTTATTTAATGTTAAACTATGTGAGTGGCGCTCTGTTGCGCGACAGGGATTTGAGCAACTTTCTTAATCGTAGCTGGTCTCCGTGGCCAGGCGCCACCTGTCGGTGCCAGTGTGCGTATACTCTTAGAAAACAATGTGTTTTATTATTATTATTATTTTTTTTTTTTAGACCGGTCAGGCGACCCCCTTTACCTCGCCGACAATGGCGGAATTATGGATTGCGTAAAAACTCGTCATTAGCTGCGTTTCCATTACCCTTTAAATTGCGCAAATTGGCCTTAAAATGTTTTACAGGTTTATCACAAGCAGTGTGTGTTAAGTTTGGTAAAGCATAAATGCATGCAAGTATAATGTTACATGAACACTTCATTTTTATTTTGCTATACTGTCCTCTCTGTCTTTCACAATCTTCAGGAGTGTGAGACTAAAATCGCACAGGAGATCGCCAGCCTGTCCAAAGAGGACGTGTCAAAGGAGGAGATGTGTGAGAATGAAGAGGAGGTTATTAATCTTCTCCTGGCGCAGGTGATGCTCCGCCTAACATCATCATATTTCAATGCTGTTTTGTTGTGGTGGCAGAACTGGAACAGCTAGCTGAGAGATAAACAAATCATCCTGGTGAATGTTAAGCAAGGCTGGGTATCTAATTGCATACAATTTTAATAGTAGTGCATCTGTGTACCCACTACCTTTTGTTTGTGAGGGTTTTCTTTTTGATTTTTTAATGTTGATCAATGTGAGGCCAAACCTGCTATTGATTCACCCTACACAAGGGGGACCACGCACCAAAAAATTTGAGAACCATTCTCTTTGCCTTAAATGGTCTTTCTCTGGCGCCCCCTGCAGGAGAACGAGATCCTAACAGAGCAGGAGGAGTTGATTTCTTTGGAGCAGGTGCTACGCCGGCAGATCGCCACAGAGAAAGAGGAGATTGAACGACTGCGTGCAGAAATCGCTGATATACAGAGGTCAGATATCACATAAAGAAAAATAATCAAATGTCTAGATAATTATGATTGTGGTTGATTAAAGGGTTTGGTTTAGATGTATGATAGAAAAGCATGGGGGTTGTGAGATTATGATCAAAATGTCAGTGCCAAATTAAATTAAAAGTATACAAATAAATATGTAAAATTAAATGCATTGATAAATACCACTAAAAGCCTTTGTTACCGATGCCATTTTATAAGAAATACAAATTTTATTGCATCCATAAATTTAAATTTATTCGATTATTTGGGCATTAAGATAAAATAAGTCGTATTTAAGGGTCAACCTTCCGGGCTATGTCGTAAAGCCAACACGGAAGTGACAGCAGTAGGCTTCGTGCCCAGCTGCACTGCTTCCTGGGCTTCGGCCGGCTCCTTGTTTCCTGTCTGCCATTGTTGGACACGCTGGTTGATCAGGTGTGCCTGACCTCAACAATAATCAGACACACCTGAATTAATCAGTTTGTTTGTGACTACTGAGGTCAGGCACACCTGGATTAATCCGAGACAGGAAACAAGGAGCTGCCTGAAGTTCGGGAGGTAGTGCAGCTGGGCATAAAGCCTATTCATTGACTGTCCGCTAGAGACTGTCTACAAAAATAGAGTATGGTTATCGGATGCTAGTTATTTTCATTCATAAAACTTTAAATATGGATATTTCTACAACAACACAGCACGGATTATCCTCAGAAGGCCTTTCTTTATTATCCTGGAGCCGTTTGGATTTCTTTGGGGAAGGATAAAGTCAATTTTTTGGACTTGAAGGACGTGGACCCTGTAACTTAACATTTGATTAACTGAAAGATCTAAAACATTTTCTAAAACAACAAAAAATGTGTTCGTCTGAAAAATTATGGACATATGCATCTCGGACGGATTGGGGGTGAGTCAATCATGGGTTTAATATCATTTTTGGCCGAACTATCCCTTTATCTCCTGTCAGCATTGCATTGTGACCGAATCTTTCAAACATGGTAAGAAACATTACATATTCGGCTGACGTCAGAGGTATTCAGGTCAATCACAACGTACAGATTAGCTGGCCAATCAGGGACACCGAGCTTTTCTAATCCGTGCGTTTCAGAAAGAAAGTGACATCTGGGGCTACAAAAATGTACGGTATGTGGAAAATAATGTGTTTTTTAAACCATAAACTACACGAATACATTGTATACACAAAATAACATTGTTTTTTAGCAATGAAATAGGTGCTCTTTAAGCGAACAACAAATTACACTTATACACGCACATTGTGCTGTAAAACTACTAAATAATTGCGATCCCAGCAATTGAAATCCCAGATGGCCTCTTTTAGGATTTTTTTTAAGTACTGGTGTCCAGGACGTAATAAGTTTTGCGAATGTTTTGTACATTGCAGGTTTGTAAGAATATAGCTCTAAATGTGTGATATCAGTAAAAAGCGCGCATAAACTGCTACCTAGGGCACTTTTCAAATCACAGTAGGTTCTTCAAAGACATAATGTATAGAAGGTGGGTAACGCAGACAGAACAATTCCACAGACTGAATCTCATGCAAATGTCATTTCTGTGTTTCTTTCTTTTATGATTGAAATCCCACACTCAGCCGTCAGCAGGGACGCAGTGAGACAGAGGAATATTCGTCAGACAGTGAGAGCGAAAGTGAAGATGAAGAAGAACTGCAGATGATTCTAGAAGATCTGCAGAAACAAAATGAAGAACTGGAGGTGAGAGAATGAGATTAAAGATGGTCTTTTCTCTTTCTTTACAATTATTATTATTATTATAAAGTGTTTGTTCTGCCGAAAGTAAACAAAGAAAATAAAGTGAAATAGATCCAGCTATTGGTAAATATCTGAATCAAGTGCAGATTTAAATGTATTATTATTATTATTATTATTATTATTATTTTTATCAGGGCTTGACATTAAGTTTTTGAGGAACTTGTCCTTCGGACAAGTAAATTTATGTTTCACTTGTCCATGCACAAAAGTCACTTGTCCGGGTAAAGATTTATAATATAATGTATTTTTTGTGTTTTGCTAATAAGTGGCGGAGCAAGGGATTTTTCATAGGGGTGGCCAGGCAGGGGCCAGCAGTTACTCTGTGGTGGCACATAAAATCTCTATCATTCAACCTTAAAATACTTTTTAAGTATTATAGGTGCGTTAATCACAATGATGTATAACATACAATTGCTACAATACTTTAATTAACGGCACATAACGTTAAGTAACATTGTTTGAAATTTAACTTGTCCAGTCGGACAACTAATTTTCTCTTACACTTGTCCTTCAAAAAATCCACTTGTCCCGGACCAGCGGACAAGCCTTAATGTCGAGCCCTGATTATTATAATCGTTATTTTTTTGTAGCTAAAGTAGACATCAAAAAGGTCTTGACAATGCCATGACAGGCCACATTTAAAACATTCATGCCTTATACCTATGCCTGGATGTTGCAACCAATTTGGCAATTTTGGGCTTTTTTTATGTGCATTGGATTTTGATTCAATCCAATTCGATATTTGATTTAAAAAAGTTGTTTTGCAGACATGGAATGTCATTGTTGTGCTGTCACTTTATGACCTACATATACGGATCCAGTGGCATTTTGAATTTTTTGTTAATATGTCCATTTAAGTCTAGTTCAAGTAAAACTTCTCAAACATGAACACCTGTTATGCGTTGTTTTTATTATTATTATAAAACAATAATAAAAATGGGCAAAGTAAAAACTTTTGTAACGGTGCCATACTGACCCCGAACATCATTCACGCTTGCCCCGGCCATCTGGCACTCCTTATTGTCGAGCCCTGCTTCAGAAATAAAGCGTGCATCAATTTAGGGATTTCCTGAATCAGTATTGTCTAGTTAAGTTAAAGATCGATTAAAATCAGAGAAATTATATTTTTCACCCAGCCCTACTAACAACCAGTGCAAATTCAAAATATGTTTTCGGAGTGGCATGTATGATGCTCGTCATTCCAAAATATATGTTCGTCTCGTCATGTGAACCTATGTACATCATGCGTCTTGTCAAAATAAGTGCCTGCTGCACACGCTCACATTCACAAAATACTCGCAAAGACGATAACTTAAAGGGGTCATAGCGTGAAAATCAGACTTTTTCCATGTGTAAGTGTTATCAACCTAGAAAACGTGAAAAAGAACAACCCATTAACTTTGTTTGGGTAAGCCATTTCTGCAAGCTTGTGAAAAATTATGTCGTTCAGATTTCCCCTGTTTTGTGAGGTAGGTAGCAAGGCGAATTACAATAAACCCCGTCCCTTAATCTTCACTATCCAACCATGGCACTGACATTTAGTGCAGAGAGAGAAAAAAAATATTGACAGCACAACTGAGTTTCAATTACAACAAACTACCATTATCAGTGTATGCATTTCATCAGCTCATTTGCCTTTTAAATAACACACCCAAAAACGGCACACTTTTGCTTTAGGCCTACAAAGTGGCAATTTTAATATTCTATAATACATGATCTGTGGGGTATTTTGAGCTAAAACTTCACATACGCACTCTGGGGACACCAAAGATTTATTTTACATCTTAAAAAAATCTCATAATATGACCTGATTACACGAGATTAGCCGAGTATCTGGCAAACGAAAGCGCCACTTTTATCATAAACCCTTTAGACGCGTCTGCAGCAGGCACTTATTTTAACAAGACGCATAATGCACATGGTTTACATGACGCGCCGAACACGTATTTTGAAATGACGAACCACACAAATGACGGGCTAAATACATGTTGTGACGAGCTTCGCATCGTGCGCCCTTGAAAAAGAAGTCACTGGCCGCCACTGCTCACAACAACCCTTTACTGTTATTAAATCAATGCAACCCGTTCTGAGAGACACGTGTTTCGTTTCTTTCTCCAGAATAAAAACACTCATCTGAATCAGGCCATCCACGAGGAACAGGAGGCCATATTGGAACTGCGCGTTCAGCTCCGCCTACTTCAGAGCCACAAACTGCAGCAGGAGCTCACAGCCCCACCCACAGCCGAGCAGGCGGAGCCTAGCCCAGAAGAACGATCTAGAGCGGATGAGCCAATCAAGCGTGCCGCTGTAGTCCCTGTAGATTCCACCGCTGCGGCCGCTGCTGCTCCAGCCAATGGGAAGCCTGGAAAAGATGCTATGAAACCATCACCAAGCAAAGACAAGAGGGAGGCCAACCTGTAAAGCATCTCACCTTCTTCGCACCCCTTCATCAGTTCACCTGCATTCGTATCCGTGCTTTTCTTCGTCATGGGTTAAAGGCAGCACTCGGGGGCCGCCACCATTTCAAAAGGTTAAGTGAGGTTTTTATACTGGATACGAAAGGAGGGGTTGTGAAATGTTAATGTCAGAAAGGAGGCCCGTTTGAAACCCATTTCTAGTCGGACTGGAATTAAATGCATTACATTTACACATCTGTCGTCTGTATATGAAGTTTAAGCTGAAATGAATGTCGGCACAATCAGATCTGTGTTTGAATGCTTTAGGTAGTTCTCCTTTTTTATAGTATTAAGGATTTTTGTTTAAAACCTTGGTGAATTTCAGTGAGCCTGTTTAGGTCACATATTAATCCAAAAAATGAGAAATTGTATTTTGCATAAAGAAAATGAAGTCTGGATTTACATATTACCTTTTAAACATATTTTCCACTTGCTTCATTATTTACCATAAAGCAAATGTTATTGTAATTGTGCATTATTTAGTCCTAACAATCTTCATTTTCCTTATGCAAAACCTTAATTATTTCACTTAATATATGGTAGGGGTTAAATGTGACCCCAGTGTATTGCAAGGTAAAGCATTTCAACAGGTAAAAAGAAGTCAGTAAATCAGAAAATTGACATTCGGAGATAAACATTGCAATCATTTCACACTTCCACAGCTCGTTCTCTTCTTATAGTTCAAAGACATTAAGATCAAGCTGATCTCAGTCCTGCAAAATGAAGTTGTTTGGGTTCTGAAACCATTGTGCCATAGGTGACTGTGTGCGACCGCACAGAAGAATTTATCTGAAGATGCTCTGGGACATTGTAATACATCTAGATTGTATTTTTACCTGAGGATATTCTAAGGAATCAGGTTTGAGCATTTATTATAAATTTCACTATTTAATATTCAATAAATATATATGAAAAATATATACATCTATACTGTAACTGCACTGAAACGTGCAGATGTGCACTTAAAGAACAATAAATAGTTGATCGCCATTCGTTGTGAAATTGGTAACGTTTTTGTTCGTTTCCATGTAAATTTTCTTTTAAACTTCAATGCATATGGTGAAGCACATGAATCACATTTTTGATGATAACGTTTGAGGGGTATTATGGGATGTTGTGATATATTTAGGTCAGTTGTTAATATTTTACTGTGCAAATCTCACTAGGAAAGGTCATATTTTACTCCAAACTAATAAAAATCACTTGTATTTTGAATACGGAAAATAAAGCCTGTTTCAGGTTTATTATTATTATTTTATTTTATTTTTTAATTTTATGTTATTTTCATGACAATAGAGCACATTTTGATAACACTTTAAAATAAGGTTGTATTTGTTAACATTAGTAAATGCATTAGTTAACACAGTGGTTCTCAAACTTTTTCAACGTGTGGCCCCCCTTGTATGCAGTGCATTCCTTCGCGTCCCCCCAAAGAAAATTTATGACAAAAAACAGTGCTAAACTAAACATTTTAATTAAACAAAACATTAAATTATACAAAGTAGTGGTTCGTAGCCTTATTTTTTAGTTTTAATTACAGAGAATTCATGATAAATTCATGTATTTTATTAAATGTCATAAACTGGGGCCCCCTGGCACCATCTCGCGGCCCCCAGTTTGAGAACCACTGAGTTAACATAAGCGATATAGTTTATCAGCATTTATCCATCTTTGTTAATGTTAATGCCAATACAATTGTTCGTGTTAATTCATTGTGCACAGAATATAATATAAACAAGTGTAGTTCATGTTATCCAATGCATTAACTAATGTTAACAAATACAGCCTCATGGTAAAGTGTTACCAAGTTTTCCATTAAGACTATTATTATACAGTAAAGATGTTTGGGCACATTTAAAACAGACTTTATTTTCTTTATGCAAAATATTTTTTATGTAACCCATTTTCTTACATGTTTTTGGGAGATCACACAGTCATTCCTGACGTTTTTGGACAGTTGTTACAGATGTAATGGCACACGTTTGATGTTTATTGATGGAAATTGATCATTTTGGAAACTTGCACTAGATTGTTACCTATTTTCTCTTTTATGAATGCAGATATTCTGTCATTTTCATGATTGTTTGTGCAGAATGAATCTCGAATGCTAGTGTACAACATTTATATGGATTCATTTATATGTTTTTCTTGATCATGCCATCAAGCAAGCTTCATTTAAAAAATAGCTCTTTGTTTTTCTTACTGTCTTTCTGCTAGAACATATCTCAAGGAGGTACGTTCTTGCTCGACTGCTTTGAAAATTGTGAGTTATCATTATTATAGACGAAGCTTTTTGTAACTCAAGTGCATTGTGACAGATTGCTGCGGTAAAAAATAAAATGAGAGTCTGGTCAAGTTTGAACAGTTTTCTCATGCGTGCCGTAAATCAGGATCAACCTGTCGCTCCTGTGTGATGTCCCACAATGGCCGATGTGGTTGGTGCTTTAACAACATTGTTGGTTATAAGATGTACCTGGTCACAGAAATCATAAGATGAATTCAAAGAGTATTCAAAGATGTAAAATAAATCTTTGGTGTCCCCAAAGTACATATGTGAAGTTTAAACTCAAAATACAGCATAGATAATTTATTATAGCATGTTATAGCAAATTGCCACTTTGTAGGTGTGAGCAAAAATTTGCAGTTTTTGGGTGTTTCCTTTAAAATCCAAATGAGCTGATGAAATAGAGACAGAGCACATTTATTCTAATTTGAAAACCATGCCCAATCCAAGTCTCCATTGACTTTGTATTGCGATAGGCCGCCTCCTTGTCATTTCTGGCTTATAACAAGAACAGAATGGTGCCTAGAGAGCTGCTGTGTGACAGGGTGTACAGCTAACAAGCTAAAAAACACAGAAATCATTTTTTATAAGCTACCGAGCCGTAAAATCCAGCCTTTAAGGAGACATAAGTGCATCGCCGATAACGTTTTCTTCCAGTGGGCGTAGTACTAATAATAGTTGTACTATGAAAGCTGCCTGTATCCACTTTTGTGTCTTTAAACGCTCGTTTTTTGGGGGGTCGACAGCTTATAAAATTTGTTTCTGTTTTTTGGCTTGTTGGCTGTGCACACTGTCACGCAGTAGCTTTTAGGCATTGTTCTGCTTTTTGTTATAAGCCAGAAATGGCAAGTAGGTGGCCTCTCGCAATACAAAGTCAATGGAGACGGATGATTTGTTTTCCCCAGAGGGCGTGGTTTTCAGGTTATGACGCGTTGCACTCTGTCTCTATATGCAAACACTGATCACCATAATGGTGGCTTGTTGAAATTGAAACTCAATGAGCTTTCAATTATTTTCTCTCCTTTTTTTTTGCACTAAATGGCAGTGCCGGGGTTGGATATTGCAGGTTAAGCAGCGTTATTATTACAATAAGATCCCCTTATGACATCACAAGGGGAGCCAAATTTCATTTACCTATTTTTTCACATGCTTGCAGAGAATGGTTTACCAAAACTAAGTTACTGGGTTGATCTTTTTCACATTTTCTAGGTTGTTAGAAGCACTGGGGACCCAATTATAGCACTTAAACATGGAAAATATGTCCCCTTTAAGACTTCTTAGGGCTTTCCTCTTACCTGCAGGTTTTATGTGGCCTATAAGTGGCAAAAGATACAGCAGATGGCGAGATCTTTGGTCCAATTACAAACAGTTAAAAGCACAAATGTAAACTTGTCTGTGAAGTCCAGGCTAAAGTCTCATAATCTAAGAATCAACGTTTGATTTCAATCTTTGACATGATGTTACTCCGTCAATATTGAAAATATCAAGGTTATCACATGATGCTCTTGACATTGCGTAGGATGATTTCATGTAGAAAACAGACTTCAACTGCATTGTTAAAAATTTCTGTAGAAATGACAGTATTACTAACAGCTGTTTGGCAGTAACTTACTGTTGATTTAAATTGGTGTTATTTACTGGCAACAGTTTGTTGAAAGTTAAATGAACATTAAACATTATCGTGTCTCCATCATTACAAAATAAAACTATAAAATAACAGCCTCATGCAAAGCATTCTGGGAACCAAAATCTGGAGGAATAAACAGAAAAAGTTTCCCAAATTCCCAAAATGCTTTGCATAATGCTGTTATTTTATAGTTTATTACTACAAAGGCAAACACCTGCATAACTACCGCATGCTGGCTTACTGATTATAAACTTGCTAAAGCACAATGCCATCTAACACTATTATTTTTTAAATGTCTTAGGTGTGTGAAAATAGTGCAATAGTTTTATCACACTTATTCAACGTATAATAAATACACAAATTGACTAATCAAGTAATACAATTTATTTAAAAAAAAAATCATAACCACATGTACACTGCAAATAATGACTTTCTTGTTTAATATTTTTGTGTTTTTTTTCCAGTAGAAATATCTATGATGCATTTTCTTGATGAACAAAATGACCTAAAAAAATCTAGTTTTTAGACAAAAAATATTTTTTTTGTGCTTAAAACAAGCAAACATATCTGCCAATAACGTAAGAAAAAAATAAGTAAAAATAAATTGAAATAAGTCTACTTTTTTCTTAAACGTTTTATTAAATAAATATTTTACACAATTGGCTTGTTTTAAGGACTTACATTTATATTTCTTGTCTAAAAACTAGATTTACTTTCTTAGGTCCTTTTGCTCATCAAGAAAATAATAAAAAAATAACTAAAATAATAATTAAAAAATAATAATATAATTAAAATAATAATCTTAATTTAAGAATTATAAGATATTTCTACTGAAAACAAGACAAAATTACTAACTAAGAAAGTCATTGTTTGCAGTGTAATCAATGCAAAATAAAATAATTGCAGACAATAAATAATATAAATTTTATGCAAGAAAGAAATTAAGAAAGTAACGCGTTTCTACATTATCCTAGTATTTGAGGTTTCAATTCATGCCCAAAAGGTTAACAACATCACAGAGTTAAAAAGCTAGGCTACTTTCCCTTTAAGGCGTGGCTTCTGTCGTCACGTGATGTGAGTGACAGCTCAGCCCAGTTTCTCTCCAGTCCAGTCAGTTTCCGTTAGATTTGGGAAAGAGATTTTTTAGAGTTTGTGTTTTATTGATGAGGCGCTTTAACGGAACCATGATGAACAAGAATCTACAGGAGAGGACCGGACACTATTAAACTCATTTAATCTATCTAACAAACCTCTAAAATGTCCATAAGGGAATTAAAAGTTTGTCTTCTAGGGGTGAGTGTTATTCTGCTCTTTCTTGTCAACAACCAAGTTCCTCTTTCAGCGATGTGAGACGCCGTGCTTTGTTTAACAAATAAGCAAAGGTCTTTGTTTTTGTGAGCAGATGTTTTACGAGTGAGTTAAAGATGGAAATATTGCGTAAATTCATTCGTTAGGAATGTTTGCGGCTATGGCGTCATCGCCGGCTGGATTCTGGCCGTGTTCGCTATGTTGTTCTGGCGTACTGAATAGTATACAGGGTTGAACTGTTTTGAAGCAGGATTTCGTAACTGTTTTGTAAAAATAAAAATAATACGTTGTTAAGTAAGTATATAAAAATCTAAGTTATTGATTGCAGTTTAGAAATGCTGCGTAAACTGCGCATTTGCTATAATAAACGTTTAAAGCTGTACTACAGTATATTTTCATAAAGTTTCTAAAGCTGTATGCATTTTATTCATTAAATTTAAGTAAAATTGTGACTACTTTAGACGGATTATGTAATGATTTAAATAACACATGATTACTTTTTGCACCATCCAATTTTATAACAACTTAAAGAGCACCTATTATCCGATTCACTATTTTACATTTCCTTTGCTGTGTAAGTGTGTGTTAGTACATGTTAACGATGGTACAAATCCCAAAGTAAACGATTACGTGAATTATTGTCTCCGACTTAAAGGAACACTCCACTTTTTTGAAAATATGCTTATTTTCCAGCTTCCCTTGAGTTAAACATTTGATTTTTACCGTTTTGGAATCCATTCAGCCAATCTCCGGGTCTGGCGCTAGCACATTTAGCATATCTTAGCATAATCCATTTAATCTGATTAGACCATTAGCATCACACTCAAAAATAACCAAAGAGTTTCGATATTTGCTTATTTAAAACTTGACTCTTCTGTAGTTACATCGTGTACTAAGACCGACGGAAAATTAAAAGTTGCAATTTTCGATATGGCTAGGAACTATACCCTTATTTTGGCATAATAATCAAGGAGTTTGTTGGCCTATACATGGCTACAGGAGGGGCAATGATATTACGCAGCAGCCAAAAATAGTCCCCTTAGTATCTTTCAATAGCAGGGAACTATTTTCAGGCAGTGCGTAATAGACCCCTTCACGGTTCACGTCACAGGCGGTTCCCACTGCGCATGTCGGGGTCAGAAATGTCATTACAGCAGATTGAGTTGCGTATTATTCGGTATCGTCAAAAATGCCTACTTACGTCGTGGGCTGTGAAAATCGCACCAGGTCTGCCGTTAAGTTTTCGCGATTCATGCAGAATCTCAAAAACAAAACAAAAAACTACATCTGCGGCTGCAAGCAATTAACGTGCAGACTGGAACAATGCAAATATCAAAGAGGCTTGTGTTTGTAGTGCTCACTTCATTTGGGGTAAGTCGTCATTTTTCAGCCCTGTTAGATTAAATTATAAAGCCTAAATGGTATGAACAGTTTGACCCCATGCTGCGCGCGCACCCGATAATCATTCAATGTTTACAAACCTTGAAGGGGTCTATATCACTAATATCACTAGCAGCAAAGTCCTTGATTATTACACCAGAATGAGAGTATAGTTTCTAGCTAACCTGGTCCAACCAGACTCTCATACATTCATTTCATTTGTACAGAGAGTCTGGCCACGCTTCATTGCAAAGTGTTACTTTCGTTAAGGAGGGTCCTCTGTTGAAGTTTAAAATGATTGGATCTGCCCAGACTCACTAACGTTTTGTCGTGATGTATATCATGCGCCGAAACCGGATGGAAACAACAAGTCCGAATGATCAGACCAACAAAACTTAGCAAACATTATTCTTGCTTCAGCTTTAACTTCTGTATATTCGGCAGTTTTGCAACAACGGACCGAATAGCTTTTCTCACGTCTTTCTCCGCTGCCATTACTGAACTACGACTCAAACTGATGCACGACCTCAATGTCATCGTTCTTAGCCACACCTCTCTGTTCGCTGATTGGACCTGCAAATTTTTGCAGGAGAAAATGAAACTCTAGACAGCAGTCCCAGACGTAGTACTGAAGCGAAATAAAAATTAAGCGGAAGCACGTAGGGGGGTGGAGCCAGGCTACTTCCTAGCCACATTGGCATAGAAAATCACAACTTTTAATTTTTTCTTAGTACATGATATAACTACAGAAGAGTTTTTAGGCGCAATGCTAATGGACTAATCAGATTGTGCTAAGCTATGCTAAAAGTGCTAGCGACAGACCCGGAGATCAGCTAAATGGATTCCAAAACGGTAAGAATCAAATGTGAAAAATTAGCATATTTTCAAAAAAAGTGACGTGTCCCTTTAAATCTCTTCGTTGACTACAACCAACACACGTTCTGCGTTCGAAAAAACCTCCTACTTCCATACTATATAGTAGAAGGCGAGACGAGTAGTATGTCCGAATTCATAGTATTCCAAAAACAGTAGGCGAAAAGTACCTGGATGACCTACTATTTCCGGCAAGATCTCGAAGTGTTCATTCGATGAACCCTTTACTATCCCGTGATCCCCCGGGAGAGACGTTATTCAACGAGGAAGAAGATACATTATTTTATTAAAAAATGTCCAAAATGGGTAATGCAGCTCTATTCCAATGTAAAAATATATATTGAACACTGTTGTGGTTAAATTGTGCTAGTTTAATGTCATTCCAGTTAAAGACTAACTTGTTGTTATGGCGACGTATGTCACGTGATGTATCAACATTTGGCGGATGTAGTGTGTCCGAATACTTTCCATGTTCATACTATATAGTACCTACTGTTTAATACTCGATGAGTAGGTACTTCATCTAATTCATTACCTACTGTCATAGTATGAGATTTTCGATGCAGCCACGGATTGTAGGCAACAGTTTACTTCCTGGGCCTGTTGATGTGGACACGACGGTTATTATCATAATTTCGTCTGCTTTTGACTCGCAACCTGTAAGAAGTCTGTTTTTTTCATATTTAAAGAATTTACTACTGACTAAACCATGACTCAAACTTGAGTTTTGTGTAGCGCTTGTTGTTTGTAGTTTCTACGATTACAAATGCAGACATGGTTTTATGTTTTAGTATACTTATCTTACCAATCTGTTACGTTCTTCTCAAGCCGCTCTGATGAAGTTGATCGATCAGCTTGGTCATCTGCATTTTCTGGATTAGATTCAATTCGTATTAATAGAGTGGTAAAGACGATATTAACCTCTGGCAGTATTGCATTAGGAGCTAATCTTCCAAATATGGTAAGGAGCATCATATTTCCAGCTGACGTCAGAGGTATTCAGGCCAATCACATTTTTCTGGTTAGCTGGCCAATCAGAGGGCACTGCGCTTTTTAGAACAATTAGCTTTTTACAAAATTAACGCATTTCAGGGATGTGGATTTTTTTTTTAACCACAAACCACGCAAACATTGTATTATAGTAAATTCATAAATAACATTCATTTTAGCAAAGTAATAGGTGCTCTTTAAATAGGGATGCACCGATATGGAAATTTTGGCCGATACGATAACTCTTTATATTTGGGGGCCGATAACCGATATCTATAGGCCGAATAAATATTTATATTATTTTCACAATTAAAAACTCGCAGACTGCGGACATCTTGTCTTTGCGCTAGACTAGCATACTCTTCTTAAGCCCGCAACACGTGTCATCTTCGTGCTATGTCACAGAAAGCACCAATCAAAACTCCACATGGCTAGCAATGAGCAAGTGAAGTGGTTCAACAAACCAAAATAATCCATCATTTATCGGCTTTCATTTATCGGCCTAATTTTGCTATCAGACCGATAACCGATAATATTAAAAATAAGCAGTTATCGGCCGATAACGATATGTCGGCCGATATATCGTGCATCCCTATCTTTAAAAGTGAAGCATGTTTTGTAATTGATTTACGGTAGGTTATTTTCTGTTTCACGTTTACCTTTTCTAATATTTACAGGATACAGGTGTTGGGAAATCAAGTATTGTATGTCGATTCGTTCAAGATCACTTTGACCACAACATCAGTCCAACTATAGGGTAGGTATCAAGTATTTGTTCACAAATGATCAATTCCAGCATTATGGATGTGACATTTGCAACTTGAAATATACGTTTACAAAGAATGCATTTGTTTTTAATTCTATTGAGCCATCTGTTTATATTTTCCTAAACCCTGGATGATAGAGTCCAGACATCAGAATAATATCTATGTCTATACTCATGTTTTCTATTTAAGATGAGAGAAACATGCATGTGACAGGTTTTTGGGAGACATTATACTTTGTAGGAATTCTGTGAATTAAAATGCACAAACCAGATTCAATAATACCAACAAATGAAGAAAGGATGGATCTTCAAAGAACAAATAATATTTATTTAAACATTTAAGGGGAAGAAACAGCGTTATGGATGTGACAGTTCTAAAATTTGCACTTACTAAACTATGGAAAATAATACAAAAAATGCTCGAAAAACTTCTTTAACAGAGACTTTGCACAAGTATTTAAACCACCAAATATTGACATTTGAGATTTCAGTATGGTAAAAACTTTTCATGTTAGGTTGACATTTGCATGTAATTGACCATATGTTAAAAGTATATGTTTTTATATAATATATTATTTGCATGTAATTGACATCAGGAAAACACGTTTGAATGCTGCCGTTTAGACTTTGATTTATATGAAGTATGTGACCTGACTCTCTGCTTCAGTGGAAGAATGTGTCTAAGAATGTCTAATGGCTCCTGTATGAGTCAAAACCCCCATTCCAAAGTTGACTTGCAGTTTTATTTAAGCAGCTGAATCTCTTTTTTTTTTTTTGCTATTTCTCAGTTGTGTTTACATCAGCACATGTTCTCTTTGTCCTTTTTCTCTTTCTGCTGTTAGTCATTCAATTGGAGGGAAAATATTTTTAGATTTCTATGTTGCAATTTAATCAAAACTCTTGCAAAACATTTTCGTAACATTGCGCATTATCCATATTTTAGTCACCATTACTAAGTGGTGTCATCTCTTTGCATGATGTCTGTATTTTACAGGTTTATGTTGTTTGACACAATTTTTTATTAATTTACTAGGCCACTTACAACCTTGTGTACCTTGTGTTCTAGTATTTAGAAACCTGAATGGAAAAACATTTTTATATATTTCAGTCTTATGTTGTAGATTAAGGTTTTGAGTTCTTCTCCTAGAGATACATTGTCTTGTTGAGTTTATCTCTTATCAGTTTACCTCCTAGTAACATTGCATAAATGCAGAGGTGGAAAAAGTAATAAAATATTGTACTCAAGTAAAAGTAAAGTTACTTTAATAATATTTTACTTAAGTAAAAGTAAAGTTACTTGTCTAAAAATCTACTCAAGTAAAAGTAAAAAGTAAGTCATTTTAACTTTACTCAGAGTAAAAGTTACTTTTTTACAGCGGGAAGAGGTGGAGGATTCCAGTATAGTTCAAAAACGACAAGGGAATATAAATCTCAAACTAGTTGTTTTTAATTGTAGGAACATCTTTAAAATTAAAGTGCAATAACAAAAAGTTACTAAAATAAAAAGCTTTTTGAAAGTAAGAAACATTTATGGAATTGTTTAATGATTTTTACATGTGAGTTATGCACTTTTAAAGGTGGTCAGCAGCTAGTAAATACAATCACTATAGTAAGGTTGTAATTGATGTATTGCTGGTAACATACATTATTTTATTAAACTATATATATTTTAAATGAGCATATAATGAGATGAGTGCCATGTCTATATACATTTGACACGTTTATTATCTTCTTACTTCCCTGACTTGGGTACCTGATGACCTTTATTCTTCTCTCTCTCTCTCTCTCTCTCTCTCTCTCGCTCTCTCTCTCTCTCTCTCACTGTAATGTCTAATGACCTGCGCATTCTCGAGGACGTTTGGAAGTTGTGTTTGACTTGACGCGAAGCTGCTAGACCTCGGAAGATAATGCGCATGGTATTAAAAACGCGTCGTGCAATTTCGTACTTAAGAGCATGAATCCTACCTTTCATAGAAATGAAACACTCGCTTCGCGTCAGTGGAAAGTGGTCGCTTAAATATGACCAGGGGGTTCTTTCATAAAATTTGAACTGAGGCGGGTCTGCATTAGCGCGCGCCTGTCTCGTCCGTCTCCATGGTTCTTTTTGCGCGTTCCCCCAGGCCCCGCCCATTTACATCCGTTGCGCGTCTTTTATCACCTTGCTTTTTAAAATATTTTTTTACTCAGTAACGGATATGATTTAAAATGTAGCGAAGTACAATACTTTAAATAAAACATACTCAAGTAAAAGTAAAAGTACAGATTTTAAAAACTACTCAAAAAAGTAAAAATACACAAAAAAACTACTCAATTACCATAACGTGAGTAAATGTAATTCGTTACTTTCCACCTCTGCATAAATGTAATGAATATATCACATTTTAACTAATATAACAAGTAGGAAAGCATGTAAGAATTTAAGATGGGAATATTAAAGGGATACTACAGCCAAATATCAAAATTCCCCCAAGATTTACTCGCCCTCAAGCAATCCGAGATACATATGACCATCATCTTTCAGATAAGCACATTTGGAGTTATTTCGGCAAATGTCCTTGCTCTTTCGAGCTTTATAATGGTAGTCGAAAACGGGATCAGGGAACAACTTCTGACTTTCTAAAGTATCCCAAAAAAGTGCATTCATCCTTACAGAGGTAATCCACACAGCTCCAAGGGGTTAATAAAGGCCTTTTGCGGGTAATCAATGTGATTTAGTAAAAATATCGCTATTTCAAACTTTATAAACTATAATAACTAGTTTCCGGTGGCGATATCTTGGACTCCCGCGATTCACAAGAGAGTTTTAGCTTAGTGAGGTACATTGCACAGTGGCTTTTGAGTCCCAAGATGGCGTTGTTACCGGAAGCTAGTTATTATTGTTTTTTAAAGTTTAAAATATGTATATTTTTCTTACATTGCATCAAATTGCATTAATTGTTTCCTGATCCTGTAGTAAATTATGGGGTCATTTTGATATTTACAGCATCTCTCTCTGTCCTCAGTGCTTCATTTTTAACAAAGACCGTCCCCTCTGGGAATGAACTTCACAAGTTTTTGATCTGGGACACAGCAGGACAGGAACGGGTGAGACTTTGTTTAATTTTGTTAATTAATTTAGCTTCTTTTTACTTTGTGAAAATTTTGGTCTTACTGTGCATAAATCCTCCAAGGATAGAAATGATCCGAGTTTCATTCCCACCTTGAGGTGATTCTGTTCACCTCTGTCCACTTACATGTTATCTTCTTTCTTACAGTAGTGTTTGTTGCCTTACATAAAAATGACCCCCAAAAATATAATTTCTTTGCATGTTATCAGCAAGCCCTCTTCTTTTCCGGCCTCTCCCCTCCAGCTATACCTGCTTTCTTTAGTTATGAAATCCACATTTTCCACAATTGAGTCAACTCCCAGTGGATAAAATTGAGTCTTACTTTTGTTTTTCTATTATGTCACAGAGGACACTTTGGCCTTTTCTCTGTCAAAATGCTGCATGTTTTTATGTTCTGTTGATATTTGTTTTTTTTTGTTATAAATAAAATTTGGTGCCTGCAATACAAACACAAAATATAAGTTGGGTATTTCCCACTCATTCCCATCAGTCCTTATCATACTGCTTTATAAGCACATAAGCATAATGTGTTTAAACTTGTGTCACTGCACTTAACCTATTTAGCTCAGTTGGGGATTTTTTTTAAAACATTTGTGGTTTATGGTTCTTTCTTTTCAACAAAGAAAGGACGTGCAGAATGCCTTTTCCTTTAATTTTTTACCATAAAAATGGACAGTGTGAATGTTTTGATTATAATAGAATCCAAATAGAAATTGCACTCACAATGTATCATGTAACCAAGTACAAATTGCTGTGTCTGCTTTAGCATTTCTGTGTTACATTTTAACATCAGTTAATATTTTATTTCCAACACACAGATCAGAGGTCACTGTAGTTGTGAGTCATTGGGTGTGGTGGAAACATGTCTGTGTGTTTGGAAAATGATATACGATTGCTTAAAAATATGGGTCTAATTTTACAATCAACAAATTTCCTGCATAACAACAAATTTCCTGCATCTGTTCAAATCATCACAAATGATCATATTGGGGCAGTTCCTGAACAGGGTTTAGATAAATCCAGGATTAGGCCTTATATTGGGACATTTAAGTAGTTTTATAAACATACATACCTTACAAAAAATAAAGCTGGTGTACATCTTAAGACAAACAATGGCACTGATAGATGTTAAGATATGTTAGTGCAAGGTGTTTTTAAATTAAGGCTGCCTAGACGTGCATTTTAGTCTGGGACTAGGATAAGTCCTGTCTGGGTAACCGCCCCATAATGTTTAAAGAAGTTCATTTTATGACGGGACTCAACACTAAGGGGGCGTGCACACCAAGGCGTTTAAACACAGCTAAAAAGCCAGGTGGATGTTGACTGTAGGCGCTTGCCAGCATTTTTTTCAGCTGAGCCCTTTAGTTGCTGTGATACTTCTGCTTTGTTTATCAGTCGCTAAATGATGTGCCGGGTGGTTGTTGTGATATTTGTCCCACCCCCCTTCACTGTGATTGGATGGCCGAGTAAGAAGTGATATTCATCGTTTCACCCAATAATAACAAAAACTCCCGGCGCCCAATGCTGAACGTGGAAAAACGCTGAGTGCTGCACTTTTATTGAAAACATACGCAGAAGTAAACGCTTTGGTGTGCAAGGTACCTAAGGTTTTATCTGCTTGTCCAAGTGTAAAGGCCGGGGTACACCTTTTTTCCGCGTCCGGCTCACGCGCTCAAGCGTCCGCGCAGCTTTCCAAGTATACTCCCCGCGGCTACACACGGATGGCCGCACTCGACACTATACGCAATACAAATGATTTCTTATTCAAATTATTACTCTAACAGGCCGTCAGGGCAGCACTGATTTGGCGACATTTACAGTACATTAAAACATTAGGATAGGTGAAGAAAAGTAACCGATCCACCATTGCAAACACAGTTTAGAACAAACAAGAAGACAACAAAGAACAAGAATCAAACATTATGGTAACAAACATGCTCCACAGCTTTCTGTTCATGGAAGAAGTAAAAGTTAAAGAAGAAAAACGATAGTGTGTGTGCAAATGGTGTCTATTTCCTTTGTTTATACCACGGGTCTGTTGAATGCTGCACTCTGATTGGCTGAGAAATGTTCTATGGGTGTTGATTATTTTTCTGTAAACCGCACACCTAACTTTTCAAATGTCTTAAAAATAGGCACCAGAGCAATATTTGTGGTAACCGTGGTATAAGCGGAATAATTGACTCCGGTCCTTTGAATTATTTGAAAATAATACTCTGCTTCGCGTCGTGCCACATTACCACCTTGGTGTGCATTATTTTCTTATAATTCAATGGCCCATCGTCAATTATTCCTTACATAATTGTTTGTAGTGGAGTGTCCTGTCTAAATATTTTCACTCGCATGCGCTGTTGTATGCGGACTGTACGCGCACTGTCCGCGTGGTCTCAAATTTTGGACCGCGGACCCTCCTGATGACAAAAATGACGTCATGCGGACGGCGCGCATACGCGGACGTCCCTAGTATACTTTCGGCTTAATGCTGCGTTTACACCAGCCACGGTAGAGCCGCCAAGCGCAGGTGATTTACATGTTAAGTCAATGCAAAGACGCGATTAGGCATGCGTTGCACGAATTGCACAAAACACGCGCCGCGTTCTGCGCGAATTGAGCGTTGCTGCGGGAAATGCGAGAGTTGAAAAATCTAAACTTCGGCGGATTTCCGTGCCGCGTTAACCAATCATGGCCTTGCTGTAGTAGTGACGTGATTACAGGAAGCAAGCGGAGTTTCAGCAGAGTCGCAGAAGCCCCTCCCCTGTGGCGGATTTCCACGTGAATATCTTGAATGACTAGAATTTCATGCGTGGCTTTCACGCGCGAATGAAACGAGTAAATTCAAATGTTCAAGCGTCCAACTATGCGCGAATAGCGCGTTTCTGCTGCCTCTACCGCGGCTGGTGTAAACGCAACATAACAGTATGCAACATCTAATGTGATGCTAGCCTTAGCTAGCAGACACCAAATCTTAATGTTTAAAGTCACAAATCTGTTTTAAATAGTTTAGCTATCCTTTGATTTCTATGTGTCTGACACCTAAATATGACCCTGGAGCACAAAACCAGTCATAATTCGCAGGTAAATATTTGTAGTAGCCAACAGTAGATTGTTTGGGTCAAAATATCTTTATCGAACATGATTTTTCCTTATTATCTTATGGTAAATATATAAAAAAAGTATATGTATTATTAGTAATATGTGTTGGTAAAGACTTTATTTGGACAACTTTAAAGGGATTTTTATTTTTGCACCTTCAGATTCCAGAATATTGTCCTATCAGAACAAACCATTCATTAATAGGGATGTAACGGTTTAATCGCATGTCCCATTAAAATTGCCTGTCTGAATTCGATTTTGAATTGCAAGGCTGGGATTCTTTGTTTCATGCACAGCTTATGCGTGTACTATGGCATTTGGTCAGTAGGAAGTCCTTATTAATCTAAAATCATTATGAGTCGGAGTCGTTTATAAAGTGCATTTAAAAAAGCAAAACACGTTAAATAAAAATCATTCAAAATATTCAAAGTTTCTGCATGAGAGTGCACCCTGGGGTTCGGATGTACCGGGATTTGACCGTAATTCATTAAAATTCATTCATTGAGAAAACGCGCATTTGCGCGGTTAATCGTTACACCCCTGTTTATTAATGAAAAGCTTAATTATTCAACAGACAATATATAAATCTAATTTTTTTTTATCCTCTTATGATCAGTTTTGTGGTCCAGGGTCAAAAATGGATTTCATAAATCTTTAAATAGCTTTAATTCTTTTACGTAATAATAGAGTATATGTTATTATTCCACAGTTTCATTCATTGGCTCCCATGTATTACCGGGGCTCTGCGGCAGCCGTGATTGTGTATGACATCACTAAACTGGTAGGTTCTGATACAGTGTGTTTGTCCAGTTCATAAATGTAAATGTCTTAACATTTAGTAATTTTCCATAAGAAACAATCATCTCAATTGATTCTTCTAGATAATGCATTAATAGAGTCAACAATTTTCAGGATGTCAAAACATTTCACGTGGATCTCATATAAAATATTAAGATATAAGATAATTTAAGTTACCAAAGTAATGAAAACTCGTGTTCTGTTTTGACTGTATTTCTCCAAAGGAATTTTTGGAGACACATTTGTTTATTCTTTAATGAAAGTTAAATCTTGAATGAAACAACTCAACATAAGAGCATAAAAGTCCCCTTAAGTTTTATCTTTGTTGTTTCTCATGTGCTTGTTTGCAGGACTCTTTTCAAACATTAAAGAAATGGGTAAAGGAACTGAAAGAACATGGACCAGAGGACATAGTTGTGGCTATAGCAGGAAATAAGAACGACCTGGGTGACATCAGGTTAATAAAACCCTATATTATAGAACCAATGATATTCTTCAGGTTTATTTCCAGACACTCGTGCGTACAGTATTATGTTTTTTTTATCTAAAGGGATAGTTTGGGACAGATGAACACAATTTGAGTTATTTTAGAAAATGTCTTTCAAGCCCAAAAAATGCATTCATTCTTCACAGAAGTAATCCACATGGCTCCATGGGGTTAATAAAGGCCTTCTGAGGATAATCCATGTGATTTTCTGGAAAAAAATCCATATGTAAAACTTTACAAACGAAAATAACTATCGCATAAAAGTCAAATTTAAATCATAATTGACCCTGTTTGCTGTATTACTACACAATAAAAGTCTTCTTGTGCAAGATTCAGTACATATTATTTCACAAAATAATAATAATAATAATTTCCCATTCTGACGTTATCTACACCAGGGGTTTTCTAACTGGGGTCCGGGTACCCTCAGGGGTCCCCCAGAATATTTCAAGGGGTCCCCAGAAAATGTAAAGAGGAAAAAAGACAAAGCACAAATCTTGAAAAGTCTATGGGTAGTTTGTTAACAAGTTTAGCTGTCTTTATAATATTACAATTACTATATTTACAATTACAGTTTAAATGTTTCTTTGGATGTAAATATTAGGAAAGGGGACCCTCGCTAAAGGTTCATCATATGTGGGGGTCTCAAGGGTCTGCCAAATGTGTAAATGTAAATCCCATACAATCTTCTGCAAACTCACTGAATGGTCACTTTTCATGATTCCTAAAGAAAAAAAATCTATCTAATCCTGCACTATTTTTCAATAACCTGTCTGTCGATGTCTTTTTAGGGAAGTTCCGACTAAAGAGGCAAAGGATTTTGCAGAATCGATTGCTGCCATTTTTATGGAGACCAGTGCCAGAAATGCTGTAAACATAGAGGAACTATTCCAAAAAATCAGTAAGGACTTTTTAATCGATCACACCCAGCACAGCCCAGCTCACTCTTGTAATCCATCTTTGTGTCTATGCTAGCATTGTCTTGATCGTATTTACAAAAAAAAACTAAGTTTTTCATGGCAGGCACTGAACCTTACATGCTGAAGATAAAATGTTATTATTATTTTTTATATCCAGTCACTGATAATTTTTTTTTACTTTTCTTAACTTTTAACTCTCACCCCACTCCTTTTTGAGTATTGAGGTGCATCTTCAAATAAATATAACAATAACTACAACTATTATTTCTTTTTTTTCACTGAGGTGTTTGGAGTTATGAATATTAAAAAAAGTTATAGCAATTTAAATTTATAAAAATAAAATAAGGCAATAAAGTATGTATTTTATTTTTAAAAACATAACATTAAAATTTTTAGTTTTACAAATGTTTTACAAAAATAAAGCCTCAAGTGTTAACTAATTCGGTTCCAAATTTCAAGTTAAAATAAAAAAAAGAGGTTTGCGTTACACTTTTAGTGGTTTTACCAACAATGGCAGTAGGTGTCAACGGTTTGCTGCATAATCTTGTCACAATTAATAAATTACTGTCACTGCATTATTATTTATGCAAAAAAGTTTTGAAACATGAAATCTACATTTTTAGAGCTTTGCGATGTTATATAGGTTGTCAAGATCTTTGAAGATTTATAGATTTATTTTGAAGGATATTACAATTATGAATATACTTAATATGTATTCTTCGGGTTCAGTGACATTTAACAAAATTACAATATATAATATAGGGCTGTAACGATTAATCGTGCTAATGCGCGTTTTCTCAATAAACGAATTTAAAGGAATTACGGTGAAATGCCACCACATCCAAAAGCCAGAGGGCGCTCTCGTGCAGAAACTCCCTTTGTGGCACAGAAGTAGCATTACAAACGCTATTCCAGGAAATGTCTATAAGAATATTTATATCGCCGTTCTTCAGATTGTTTTAGGTATTTTCATGATAATAAAGAATATTTTGAATGATTTTGTTTAACGAGTGTTGCTTTTTTAAATGCACGTTATAAACGACTCCGACTCATAATGATTTTAGATTGATAAGGACTTCTTAATGACCAAATGCCGTTGTACACGCACAAGCTGCGCATGAAACAAAGAATCGCAGCCTTACGATGCAGAATCGATTTTAGACAGGTCTTTTTAATGGGGGGAAACGTGATTTATTGTAGTATATACAATTTCTATCATCGAATGGACTTAAAATATGAAAACTACATTCTTAGAGCTTTCCAACAATATATCGTTTGTCAAGAATATTTCAGGTTAATAAATATGTAACAACACCTTGGACCCACATGTTGGCCCATGATATTTTAGAAAACCACTCTTACTATGTCTGTTTTTGCAAAATGGTGATGAACTGAAACCTAAATCTGAGAGCTTTCCAACAATATATTGTGTCAAGATTAGTGTAGGTTTAGACTAATAAATTGTTTTAAATATGTAATAGCAAACGTCTCACAGCTAGTAAAATATATACTAATATGTTTTAAGTCAAAACAACTCAAAGTTTTAAGGCAACCACACTCTTAGAAAGGATGTGTTAATTTTTTACACATCATTGTTCGGTAAGCTTTTAACACATTATGTGTAATTTTAACACATTATGTGTCATTTTGTGTTGATTTTGTGTTCAAGTATAACACATGTTGTGTTAAAAGTAACACAAAATGTGTTGTTTCAATAATAACAAAGAGATGGGTGGATTCCAGGACAACGCAGTTAGTGTGTTGTCCCAGAATCAACACTAATGTGTTGTTTTTAACACATTCGTTCTAAGAGTGCAGGAAACTTACTTTTTTTTTTGTAAATTTATGGTAACAGAGGCTATTGCATAATATCATTTTTATTGTGTTATTGTTTTTCTTCATTTCCTGATCTTCTGCAGGTCGACAGATTCCTGCTTTGGAAAACACAGATGCTGACAGCAACGAATCGTTCAAATTGACGCGACAAGCTCCTCCCTCCAGCAAACGCTGCTGTTAGACACCTCTCAAGCCTGGTCACACTACAAACACGCATCCTATTAACAACAGCAGTGCTCATCATAGTGCCTTGCTAGCGTATTACTATAAATATGCTTTCTTTTCATTTATAAGACACTGAGGGATGAGTCAGTACTATCACCTTAATCCAGCACATGAGTGTTAGGTTAAAAATAAACCCAGGATATTCAAGTAAACGTGGCCTAAATAAACATAAACCAGTGTTTTAATATAGCTGTATTTATGAAAGGGATATGGGTGCATAAAGATGTTTAAGGCGTTAGTTTCAAACCAAGTATTTTATACATATAGTAACATTGTATTTCTAGTAATTAACCCTTTAAAAGACCAAGTGCCTTTATACCAATTTTGTGCTAATTTGCTACATTGTTGTTGTTTTTTTTTAAATGATAGTTTTGTTTGAGTCGTTTACTTTAATGCAATTGCCAGACACTTTTATTCAAAGCAACTTACGGTGCAATTAACCTATAAATGTAATAAGTACATGATATTTACAGGCAATCGAACTCATAACCTTGGAGTTGCTAGTGCTAAACTCTACAGCAAAGTTACAAGAAAGTTAGTTTTGCTTTAGCCGTTCGACTGAAAATACCTCAAATGTGTTAAACGCTCAAATTGATCAATAATTTGCAGGAGATTACATACAAAGTCAAAGCAAAGAAGCGAAAAGACGTGAACTCAAGGGATGATGAGTATGACTCCAATTTTGTGGCGTGATTGTCGTGAAAACGCGTTATTTGCCTTAAATTCATCTTTGCGCAATTTAAAATATTTAACTCAAGCAAAAAATTAGGATGTCATGAAGTAATCCCGCGTGTAATGTAGAGTAATGAATGGGATGCTTCGCGCTTGGTGTGTACACCCCATAGATGTAGTTCATGACATGAAATTTTATCAGGGACAGTTCACCCGAAATTAAAACTTGTGTCACCGTTTACTCACCCTCAAGTTGTTACAAGCCTGTATAAGTTTCTTATGAATACAAAGGAAGATATTTTGAGCAATGTTTGTAACTAAACCATTATGGGCACCATTGACTTCCATAGTATTTTTTCTATGAAAGTATGGTGCTGCTGCTTCCTTTTTGATCACAAATATCTTCATTTGTGTTTAGCTGAACAAAGAGGTGTATACAGGTTTGTAAGGGTGAGTAAATGATGACATCATTTTCATTTTAGGGTGAACTATCCTTTATAAGATCATTGAAGTGAGAAATTATTATTTAGCCACCAGAGGGCAGAGTTTACTGTTGAAAAGGCTCGAGGCTTATCCCGGACTAAAATGCATGTGAGCTGTCTTAACTGGAACCAACTTGCACTGGCATATCTTAAAATATATCACTGCCATGGTTTGTTTTCAAAGCCACTTTTATAAAAACTTCTAAAATGTGCTAATGTAACTAAGGTTTAGTCCTGGCTTTGTCTAAGCCCTGTCTGTAAAATCCCGCCTTGGTATCTTTGGGTTTTAGCTTATCTTTTAATTAGGAAAACAAGGTTGAAGTGTTTCTGTCATGCATAAGTATTGAATGTGTGATTTGTAATAAAACAACTTTCCCTAAATTAGCACATTCAAACATCAAAATGTTGGAAGCATAAATATAATACTAAAGTCCGTTAATAATTATAATTATAGTTTTATTTTACCTCATAGATAAAAAATGACCAAGAAATGTTTTCTAACTGGCACTGGTACACACATTTGCGCTTAAAGAGTTCATATTAGCACCTCAGAGGTACCAAATGTATACATATATATACCTAAATTGTACATACAGTATTAGAAGCTTTTCAAAGAGCTTGGGACATTTTTATGACATTGTCTGTTATAAATAATAAAGTGTCACAGTCAACTTTTAACATAAGTATAACATACAAGTACATTTATTAGTGCCTTAAACGATCAGAAAACAAAATGAGATGTGTTTAACGTGAAGCTACCATCTAAAACTTCCCTAAAGGCGGAGTCCATGATGTTTGAAAGCCAAATGTTGATATTTGAAATCACCTAAACAAACACGCCCCTACCCCAATAGAATCTGGACCTTCTGTTGATAGACCCGCCCCACACATACGCAACCCTGCATTTGATTTTATTTGTTTGGCTATAAGTGTGTTTTGGTAGTCGGCCCGTCTCCTTTTCCAACGCTTTTTTCAAACATCGTGGACTCCGCCTTTAAAGGATTACTCCACTTTACAAAACAAATCCTAATTATTTAAACACCCCAGTGTCATCCAAAATGTTGATTCCTTTCTTTATTCAGTCGAGAAGAAATTTTTTGAGGAAAATATTCCAGGATTTTTCTCAATTTAATATACTTTAGTAGCCTGGCGTTGTCATACTCAATTCTAGTCAGAATTTGAGTCTGATACGGCTCCATTGGGCTGTAATTATGGGGTGTGTTTCAACCGAACCAGGACAAAAAATGCCTCTGCACTCAATTGGATAGATCTACAACCAATCAGAGCAACCGAGTGTGTGGCGTACGTCGAAATGGCGTCTGTCCTTTTGCGGCTTGAACTGCTAGTTATTTCGCTACAAATGAGGCTACATTACACTGTTAGACTTAATAAACTGTAATTTCTACAGTTACTTACCACAAAATGCCCAGTAAAATACCATAATTTTTTTCCAGTTCATTACTGTAATATGCATTGCATTATGGGTATAAACATTTAATTTACAGTGATTTACTGTATGTTTTGAATTTACGGTAGACTGCTGTAAAACAACAGCAGTAGTGCTACTGTAGTTGAATAAAACATTATATTTATGGTATGAAATACATTTGAGTTGTTATCCTTTTAGCAGTGAAGCAAATTTCAAAATGTGAATTGTTTTTCAGAAGTGTAAATACCTGGGATCAAACCCGGGCGACCTGGGTTTGATTCCCCTTTAAGTCAATATATATTTTTTAAAACTAGGTTACAGTAAGGGTATTATTCTGTAAAATGGAACTGCGGTAAAGCCATCATACTGTAAAAACATGTACAGTTATGGTACTGTAATGGGGCACGTTGCCAGTGAGTTACCGCATATATACAATAAAAAGTCTAGTATATGATTGTACTAAGCCTGAGTTAGCGAACGTACATCGACACCTACTATGTTTACTACATTTAATTCATATCACGACATTGTGAGTTATTTACTAAGTCATACAGTCAGACCATCTCTCACCATTTGTAAGTTAAATGAACTTCATCCACGTGCTTCCAAGCTGGCAACGACCGTTAGTTATATCCACGTTGTCGTGCACGCCAAGTTGCAATCCCTTGATCGCATTTTTCTGTTCCTCTTTTAAAATCAACGCGCTGTTGATATCTTCTAGAACAAACTTGATGGCTGAATCCACACAACTGAATTCTCCAGCGGCAGCCATTTTGTTGTAAACAGATTCAACGCAAGCGCTCTTTGCTGACGTGATTGATTACGTTACTGTTGATCATCTGTCCATCATATCATAAAGCCCTCCCTGACAATTTGATTGGCTCGATCTGCTTTCGTCCGAGCATAGTAAAGCCACAATGGAGCGACCCCAGACCGAACTTCCCAACCTTAAATGTTGTGGGCGGGGCTAAGTTTGGCTGGCACCCAGGCTAAGACTTTAGTGGACCTCAACCGTTTACAATTTCAATTTCTTCTCGACTAAACAAAGAAAGACATTAACATCTTGACATAGTAAATTATCAGGATTTTTATATGAAAGTGGAGTGTTCCTTTAAGTAGTCCTAAAACAGGCATCATATACTGATCCTAATTCAGTTCTGTTTTCCTGAGAAATGTAGTATACAGTATGAACTTGATGACCGTTACAGAATGATAAGCAGAAAATCTGGTTTAACTTGTTGATTGTGTGTACATCGTAAAATGTATTATAATGTATTCTGTACCTGAAGAAGATCATGTGATGTACATTAACGTGTGATTAACATTCTCCTTTACATATTTTGGTAATTCTTTGAGTAATCGTATTATTTGTTAGTTAACTTAATCTGCTCTCATGTGATGTTTTGGTTTGAAGCACGTTGTGTTTCAGATGTCATCAATAAACCATGTGTGCATTATTTACAAGTATTTACTCATAAAATGCTATTCTTAAGTCTTTTAGGTCATCCAGAGTGACCCTGTAGAAACGGGAAAAGGTATGCGATTGTTATAGAGAATCACAGATGTCCAGCAGAGTTCATATACAGTGTATACAGTACAGCAGAGATTTATAAATCCCATAGGGCCAATTAGGTGCATGTCTGGAAAGGTGAGTTTTTTACAGTTTTATCCTAAAGTTTACTTCAGGTCCAACTTTCTAGTTACTGTATCTTCGGCTGTTTATCCTGAACAGAAACATCTGTTTCAGAGAAGTGCTGATATTTGGACTTTCAGACAGGGTTCCAACGGGTCCTTGAAATCCTTAAAAGCTTGTGAATCTGGGTGAAATAATTCAAGGCCATGGGAAGTTTTTGAAAATATACATACATAGGTACAGATCATTGTGTAGGATAATATCATAAAAATTCTAGACTTTTTAAGCACACGTGCTAAACTGTTTGCTTTAAATGCTTATATATCTTCTTTATGCGAATGTTGATTCGTACTAAAAAGCTTTTTTGCATAATTGTGTTTGAAACCTGAAAAATGTCTCTGGTTACGTATGTAAATGTTGTTTCCTGAAAAGGGAACGAGACGCTGCGTGTCCCTTGCCATACTTCCTGCATCCCTGTAATGCCGTCTTTAGCAATATTTCAGATAGCGATATACTTCCTGGCTCCCGCGTCACCCTGTCTTTGTCGTTAAGCCTCACCATTGGTTGATTTTGATATGCACATTCAGACGCACTTACCCCTGGAGGGGTCCCCAAAGTGTCACCGCAGTGATGCAGCGCGAGTTCCCTTGAAAGGGAACTGTAACAATGTATCTTAAAAGGTAACAAGATGTAATCTTGCTTTCCCTTGAAATGTGTCCCCACATTTAGTCATTGAATTTAAGGGTATTGGACCTGGAAAGTCCTCGAAAGGTCCTTGAATTTGAAGTTAATTAAGGTGTGGGAACCCTGTTAGAAACACTACTCATGTAACAGTCTTTAAATAGGGAAAACATGGAAGTGTTTGGTGGCTTCTACATTCATCCCTGTTTGGATCCTAAGGAATGAATGGGGCTAGGCTAAATGCTAACACATTGATGAGGCGCTGTACAAAGATTAAGTCTACGCATTGAAAAAAGATAGAGATGTATTAATTCATCTAAGTTGAGGTAAGAACATAGTAAAATATTCAAAAACTGTGGTGTTTTCCTTTAAGGAACAGTATGCTTTTTGAGTGAAACTATTATTATTACTAAAATGATGTAGTGTGAGACTTAATTTTATAAACAAGACTTGAATAAGTAGTAGGTGTTTCTATCCTCTTAGAAAAATCTGCACTCCATCTTCAACAGCATCTGGTATCTGTCATCCAGCCCCGCATTTGAATGGCAGGAGCTGCCCTCACATCGTGCGTCTTCATTCTGATGGATGTCTGCAGCCTTCAATGGGATAAATCGTCTGATCTTTCCTCTTGGCACTTCGCTGGTCTGAGCCTCATTCACAGGTACATTCTTCACGGTATCTTGAAAGGAAGATTAAACTAAGCCACACCAACTGTCTTCCCTTGGTCCTCAGCTGCTTGGTAACAATGATTTTTCCTATGCAGATATTGTTATACAAACTCACAAAATGTATGGTGGGATTTGTGTAATTTGCATAGTGTTCAAAGTAGTTTTTAGCTTTTTAAAGACGTTGCTTTATGTATTTGGAGTGTTATTTTGTGTATTGTACATTTGTGTTCACATGCAAAACACATTATTTGGCAACCAGTGACTTCTCTTCTGAGGGGCTAAATACATGTTGTGACGAGCTTCGCATCGTGTGTGCTCGAAAAATAAGTCACTTCCACGTACATTATTTTTGCTCCTCTATGCCCCACCTTTCTGAAACGTGACGATTTGTACAAAGCTCACCGTTCTGAGAAAGTGTGTTGTAGTCCAGTTTGTCAGCTATCCAGTGCGTGATTTGCCAAATACCTCAAGTGTGTTGGAAATGTGATGCTCCTTACCATATTTGGAAGATCAGCTCTCAGCAGGAGTTAATATCATCTTTACTACCTTATCAATATGTACCTTTACTACCTTATCACCATGTGAGAAAATAGCTCATCAAAATTTTGGCTCCCCTTGTGATGTCAGAAGAGGATAATACCACCCCTTAATCTGCACTATCCACTGCAGATATCAGCTTATTTGCATTTTAAAGGACACACCCAAAACGACACATTTTTGCTCACACCAATTGGTATTTTTAACATGTTATAATACATTTTCTATATGATTTTTTGAGCTAGAACTCCACATACATACTCTGGGGACACCAAAGATTTATTTGACATCTTAAAAAAGTCTTGTGAAATGTCCCCTTTAAAACCATGTCTGCATTTGTGATTGTAGTAAACGACAAACACCAAGCGCTATTTTGCACTGCGCAAAACTCGTTTGTCAGTCATGGTTTAGTAATACTTTAAATATGAAAACATAGACTACTTACAGGCTATATTTCAGAAGTGGGCAAAATTATGAAAATGTGCATTGAGTTCACGTCAACCGGCTGTGAAAGTAATCCGCTCGTTGTAGTCCGAGAAAAGAGCTAGATTTAAGTTGGAGACGATAACTTGCATCATCGTAGATTATTAAGATTAACATATACTAACACACACCTACACTTAAAAAGAAATTTTGAAATGGAAAATAGGGGCTCTTTAATGCATTGTTATAAGGTTGCTACCAGGATTTCCTAATTTATGTATTTATGTATGACTGTTTTCTCACCAAAGTGAAAAAACCCTAAAGATTTCCTCTTTTTCCGCTGAGGTACTAATATGAATTCTTTAGGTGTAAAGCTGTACTTTTTAAAAGGGTACCAATCCAGTGACAGCTGGGGTCCATATTTGACCCTTTTTCTGACAGTTTGGGAAAGGACTATAAGCGAGGACTCGGTCAGAACTTGGGTTGGTCAAAGCACTACCACGCTATGTGCCTGGTATGCTGACCTGCCCTGGCTCCAACTTTTCCCAACCCATTTTATTGTCCACCCGGTAATAAATCAGATACGTCCTATCCCAAGTAATAGCACATGCACTATGTGAACCCGTCTGTAAATCCACGTTAAAGTTTTATATTCAAAGTTGATTTTAATTTTTGATATGACCTTACTCAGTCAATAATGAAGATATCTTATATTTTTACACACTATTGTACATTATCTATGAAGATTTTCAGTGAAACACAAAAAATGACTTTAGCTGGGTTTTCATAGGCAGGGTCACTTATATATCTTCAACAAGCAATGCGATTTGATGCGTCAATAATGTCAAAAGTATCAAATGAGTAATATGCCGAATTACATTACTTATTCAAATCTCTGACCCAAAGCTTGAGCATCATGCTACTTTATTTGACTGGTTTTACCCTACAGTCACATTAGCTACAAAAGTGAGCAACACCGAGCGGCACGCACTCGCTTGATGGGCGTTCCTAGGCTAGTTTCTAAAAGCTGTGTCAAAAGTCACTTTAGAGGTATTGTTAAGTCACAAGAACGGTGTTTTTGGATTTAAAAGTATTTATTTCTCGATAAAAGTAACAAAAAATATAAGATAAAATGCCAAACTTATCAGATATATACATAAATACGCATTTTCCGCCATCTTGAATTATTTTCTCAGGCTATGTATACACGTGGACGGCTATTTTCATAAACGGACATTTCGTAGTGATGGTCGTTTTTAAGGCACTGCTTTATGAGGCTTCGAAACATTTACGAATCTTTTGTTTCGAATCAGTGGTTCGGAGCTTGTTTCAAAGTGGCCCAAGTCACGTGATTTTAGCAAACGAGGCTTCATTACGTCATAACTGTTTCGAAACTTTTCGAAAATCCGATGGTTCACCACTAGGGGGAGTTGATCACATGACCAGTGTCTAAGGGTGTTTTCACATATAGTTCATTTTAAAAGAACCAATCCCAGTTCACTTAAAGTGAACCAGAAAAGGGACTAGCCGAATGTGACCTCAGTCCTTTTGGTGTTCACAATATAGTGGACTCAAAAGAGGACCCAGTTCTTTTTTTGGTCCTCTTCAGAACTGCAGTGATCTCAGACCCTTTCTTGTTCACCTCACAACTTCATAAGAACTCAGACCCCACCTTTCTGTGCAGCAGTTTATTTTGATTGAATGTCAAAACCACACTCCAAAAGGACCGGGACCTCATTGATTTCACATATCAAAAAGAAATCGAACCACAAAAGAACCCAAAAGCGAACCGTACTCAGACCACCTCCAGAAGTGGTATGAGTTCGGTTCGCTTTTGGGTCCTATTAGGGGGGTTTGAGATCACTTGGTTTGTTCACATATACACTCTGAACTGCTCTGAGAGCGTTTGGAGGGCTCAAACGAACTAGGTGTGAAAACACCTGAACTCGGGTCAGTTTTATTATGAAAGTTCATAAAACATTTATCCTTCTGACTAATAACACTGCAATTTTGTCTACTTTTTTTGTTTATAGACAGACTTAATGACAAAAATGTGCATAATTAAAAGGGTAGTTAGTTTTAATCATTTCTTTGCCCTACACAAAACTAAAAACACATAATACACTTTTAAATATGTCTTAATTAAGTTAAATACATTTTTAACACATTTTAATGAAAATCTTGCTATTATTTTGTAAAAAAAGTGTAAAATGTTTGGACACATCTGCTTTTAGACTATTTTGACCAGCAGGGGTCACCAGCGTGTGTGGGTTTCGAACTGCTTTGAAAAACTGAATCAATTTTCGAAGCAATTGGTTCAATTGATTCGAAGTTTCGAAAAGCTTCATTTCTCCCATCACTAACATTTCAACCTCTCCGGTTTCAAAAATAATATCGTGCACACATGTCAGTTTTCAGAAAAGTGTTTATTTACACGTACCCGTGCCTATATGCCGTCAAGAGAAGCTCAAGCCCACGTAAGCCAATCACTGGCAGCGCTGGTGGTGACGCGAACTGGTTCTTCATGTTGGAGGGAGGAGATGTTGCAGTAGGTGATCGATGACGCCAAAGTACCGCGAGAGCGAAGGAATCACACGTAGAGGTCTAATTTCGAATCGCTCTGGCGGTACTTTGACATCATCCGTCTGTCGGTTCTTGCAGCGCCGCATGAAGTCAAACACGCGTAAAATTGCTGACCTCCGAGCACTCGTCTCTGCTCCTCGACAAAATGGAGCAGCTGTATTTGCAAATACAAACACATTAAACGAGTGTGCACGAACATAAATGTGATATTGGAAGCGTTCAGAGTAGCAGTCACATGTAAACATAGGTCACACTTTTGACGTAGGTGCGAGCTCTGGCGCATACTCTGTGACGTTGCCTGCTTAAACATCCGTTTGTCTCAGTTTACATGCAACCGTGCAACCGAAGATTTTCAAGATCTCCTCCCTGGCCGGAGTTTTTAGAAACAATCGGTTTCAGAGGTGAGTTCTCCATTTGCGTGTAAACGAGGGGCACAAACGAAGTCTCCGTTTTTCAAAATAACCATGTACTTGTAAACAGGCCCTCAGACTCGACCACAGACCTACGTCACGTTGCTCCTTCACTCCGATTGGCAGTCGCTTTGTCGCATCGCTCAGCATTTGCATAAAATAGCCTGCTTCTCTATTTTAGCCCCGCCTTGCTTTGCCCAGCAAACGGCCACTCCCATTGAAAATGAATGGTAGCCTGTCACACTGTCTCTTGTAGCTAATGTGACTGGGGGGTTACACAGCAAATCTTGATACCCAATTCTGATTTGTTGCCTATATCCTGATTTTTTGACGCCCCGCTTACATCATCTTTTAAAAGTATCTCGTATGACATATCAGCATTTACACTAAACACTTTGCAAAACAATTCATGGTAAACTTACAGGTACTGACCCAAAATAGCTTAAACCACAAAGCAAATAAAATGTTTTATTTCTGTAACAAGACATAAAACCATAGCCGTCGCGCTAAAAAGAGTCATGTGATCACGGGTGGAGTTGACGTAATTTTCCAGCGTTGCATTTTTAATGACGCATCTTGACATGGGAATATCTGATCGAATGCATGTATCCGATTTATTTCCACACATGAAACCGTTTAATGAATATCAAAATCTATGCGCTTTTAACCTGCTTAGACGTTCGTGGGTCATATCCGACATGCAATGTAAATGCGGCCTTTATTTATTTATTTATTTTTGAGGACAAGCAAAAATGAAAGAGCAAAAATGTGTGCCTAGTTTACTCCATGATTTAAAGTTTAATTTGTGTTTTTGGTTTTAAGGTTTTCCAGCAGTGATATCCAAGGGATTTGCTTTATTTATTTCAGTAAGCTTCGTAACACCAGGTCAGCCCTGTGTCAAGCACAACTCCATCAAAACATTGAGAATAAAAGAAATTGGTCATTCTGTAGGTTAGGAATATTGTTGCTATTAGTGACCTTTGGTAAAACTTTGTTCCCTTTCAATACAAGCACTCTTGATTTCTATTGCGTCTGGAAGGGAAGATAAAGGCTTTTTTGTTCTGCGTAGATTACTTTCTTAAGTTCCCAACTCTCTCCCTGACCCCACTCTCATTTCAGGTAAGACATCGTGGTACCCGGTTGACCTCTCTGATGGCAGGTGTCTGTGGATCGTGGGTGTTTGTGACAGGTTAGCGTTGGGGTATATTACGTCTTTTCCACGCGTTTAACAGATCCACGTGCGGCCGCCCACCGCGTGCCTGGACTTTCTCACCGAGGAGGAAACAAGTGGGCGATTTAAGAGAAGAGAGCGGAATGAAATAACTTGTGGCCAAATGTCAGAAAATCGTGTAGCTTGTGTCACCATGGGAACCAGTTGGGAAAAGACAACAACAGTGGTTTCTGACTGGGAAGGCAGGATTTCTCAGTGGGTAGACTTGGAGATGATGGTGTTATTTTTTTCACAGAGTCTCGTAAGCTGTTGTCATTGCTGCTTTCTCTTTTAAAGCCTCATGAAGTGGCTAAATAAGGAAAGTTATTTTTAAAGACCTTTTTATGCCTGAAATTTGTTAGTCTGGACTCAGCGAATGAGTTTGATTGTTTGTCTCTGCTGGATGACAGAAATGGATGTTTTTTACATCATTTCCTGTCTTTGTGACTCATATTATAAATGCACAGAGGAGAGCATGTGAGAGATGTACAACCACGAGTCAAAGAATTAACATTAGATTGATGGTTTGCACTGCTTGTTAAAATATAACACATTACACTTTTTAAACTTAATTTGATTTATATTTATGCATATGGCAGACACTTTTATCCAAAGTGACTTGCAGTGCATTCAAGCTACACATTTTTTATGTAAGTATGTCTCGGATCAAACACTTGACCCTTGCATTGTTAACACAATGCTCTACCAGTCGAGCTACAGGAACACTATTTTGTAGCCTGATGTTGTAGTATGTTGAGATTTTTACTTTTAATGTCCCTTAAATGTCTTTGGATGTCCTATGAAGTACCTTGGGTTTAATACAATAGCATCTGTAGCATTTATTAAAACATTTTGACTCCGAACACACAGATACATTTTTCATTTAAAGTTATAGTTCACCCATAAAACTAAAAGTGTCATCATTTACTCACTATCATGTTGTTGCAAACCTGTGTAAATTTCTTTGTTCTGATGGACACCGAAAAATATATTTTGAGGAATGTTTGTAACCAAACCGATCATTAGTCCCATTCACTTCCATAGTATTTTTTCCTACTATGGAAGGTAATAGGGTTTATGAACGGTTTAAGTAAATGATGACAGAATTTTAATTTTTGAGTGAACCATCCCTTTAAGATTGAAGATTTCGTCTGAATGTTGAATAATTAAGTTTTCTATTGATGTATGGTACAATATTTGGCAGAGAGACAACTATTTGAAAATGTTTAATCTGAGGGTGCAAAAAAAATCAAAATATTGAGAAAATCACCATTAAAGTTGTCCAAATTAAGTCTTTAGCAAGACACATTATTAATGATAAATACCAGTGATGCGCGGGTTGATCCAAAATGAGTGGGTGTCTCGCAGTTACGAGTCATCCAAAAATATTTTTAATGATATTTGGGTCGCGGTCGGTAGGTCATTTGAAATAAAGATGCCAATTAACTATTTTAAAGGTGCAGTGTGTCATTTTCAGAAGGATCTCTTGACAGAAATGAAGACCCTTTTATAATGAACCGTTATTTGTGTTTATTACCTTAGAACGAGACCTTTTTATCTACATACATCATGTTAAAAAAAATGTGTATATATACACACATTTTATATACACACTTGACTAAAATGTTAACTATGATCTTAAAAATCATTTAAGCTGAAGGTGTATGGTTAAATGCTTAAAATTACTTTTGTAGACAGAAATATACCTGTGCCAAACAGATTCATTTTTGTTATTGGAAAACTTACATTTTATTTTAAAATTTTATTTTTTGAAATAGATGACTTACACTGAATACTGAAGGAAAAGCAGTCAATAAGAGCCCACATTAAATATTAACTCTTTCTATACTCTTTAAAATTCATCCTAAATTGAACATTTAAGAAGCTTCTTAAAAAAAGGGTGACTGCACTTCAAATAATAAAATCTAACAGAGTTTTGGTTTATTTTGGATGCTTTTAGTCACCAACATAATTTCCTAAGTTGCATTTGTGTTGTGCCATAGTTTGGATGAGTTTATTATTATTATGTTATATGGAATAATGTAATAAAGAACGAGTGAGTGTGTCCAAAATTTTGGCCTGTACTGTACATATATGATTAATTGGCAATAGCCCTTTACATTTAAATGTACATTTAATAATTTAAGTAATGGATGTCATAGATAGTCACAATTTTATCCCAAGCGACCTTACAAAAATGAGAAAGTTCGTTTTCACTCTCAGAAAATAAGGTACAAACGCTGTCACTGGGGCAGTACCCTTTTTAAAAGTACATTTTTGCACTTAAAGAGTGTATATTGGTACCTCAAAGGTACATATCTGTCCGTAAACGATGACCTTTTTAAAGGGTACTTTCTCTGTGACCGCGTTTTATTTCTGACAGTGCTTCTTGGTGTGCTTATTTTTTTTTAACATGATCAAACCAGCGTGCTTTCTGAGGCCTTATCATGTATTTAATAGCTAAATGTTTCTTTGGATAACCATAATAGTCATTAAATGCCTTGGGTGGCATGAAACCTGTACACTGATCATTGCTGAATGGGCGGCAGTTGGGCACAGGCTTTTGTTCTTCATGGATTAACTCAAACGTGCCTAATACTTTCATCAGATCAAGTAATACAGTAAAATTATTATTTCTATACAGTATTTCATACAAAAGCCTACTTTTGCACAAATATTTATTTGTGTTAAAAATGAAAGTGTCTTTGTGTGTCTGTTGCTCAGACTGTAACGCAGCATGGGAAATTAGCAAGAATGTGATTATCGTGTTTTTTCATATCTTCATAATGCACCACACCTCTCCTGGCAATTAGTAAATTGCATTTTAATGTTAAGCTCTGTCTAAAAGCAGAGAAAGAAAGAGAGAGAGTCTATTAAAACCAGGTACCCTGGGATGCAGTGTTTCACACAAGCATGTTGTGTTGTGCAGGAGAAACAGGCACGTTTTTTTCCTGTAAATTATTTAAACACTGAATTTTATTGGTGACATGTATCAACCATTTAATTTGAGGAAATGTTAATTACTCTTGTCAGTTATGCAGGTTTGTTATATGGGTAAGATTTAAGGTTTAAAGAGGTCATATGAGATTTTATTAAGGTGTAAAATAAATCTTTGGTGTCCCCAGGGTGCATCTGAAGTTTTAGCTCAAAATACACCATAAATAATTTATTATAGCATGTTAAATTTGCCACTTTGTAGGTGCAAGCAAAAATGTGTGTGTCCTTTATAATGCGAATGAGCTGATGAAATGCCAACATCGCAATGATAATGACTTTAAATGAAACAGACAACATCTAAACCTAAGTTTTTAAAAATAACGCTACAAGTAAGATGTAAAATGCAATTTTATGTTTCAAACAGAAATTATGATAGAGAGGATAAAGTTACAGATTGCCGTTTTTAACTCTTCTTCAGTGTTACTTTTTAACACTCTGTAAGATTGGGATAATATATATATTATACACCCAAGAGTGTTCATTTAACTCTGGTTCATTATAGTTCATTATAGTTAAAACCAGAACATAAAAAATTGTGTAAATAGTTTAGTTTTACTAACAAATAAAATAAGTTTTCAATCTGCAGGACACATGCAAAATCACGGGTGACCAGGCCAAACTGAAGAATAAAATGTGTGGGCGGATTGTAATTGCAACTCTGAGGAGTTGGGTTAACACTGGCATGATTAACTCTGTCAGTTAACTCCAACTCTGAACAACAATTTACTCTAAATGTCTTCAATTCAACTCAAATGTTTAACACTCAAATTTTAACTCTCCAATTTTTGCTCTTTAAATGTACTGTTTTACGTTTTGACTATTGATGAGTTGACATAAGTTTACATAAAGTTGAAGTTGTCTACCTTTATTTGTTAATTCAGTTACTGAAAAAGTACCACAGTATCACTAAAAAAAAAGATTTTTAACGGTTATTCGTTTGACTTAACTCTTTCCCCGCCAATTAAGAGAAAACGCTTCCCTGCCAATGACGAGAATTTCCGGTTTTTCGCAAAACCGCTATTACCCGGATGATTGATGGGCGGGGGAACGCGCAAAAAGAACCATGGAGACGGACGAGACAGGCGCGCGATAATGCAGACCCGCCGCAATTCAGTTCTTATGAAAGAACCCCCTGGCCATATTTAAGCGACCGCTTTCCACTGACGCGAAGCGATTGTTTCTTTCATATGAAAGGTAGGACTCATGTTCTCGAGTACGGAATTGCCAACCGGGTTTTTACCGCTACACTCAAAAAAATAATTCAAGCCCTTCTTAGAAATGTCACATTAAAATTGTGTTCAATTTATTTAAAATACCTCATTAAGAGCAATAAGTATATATATTTAATTAGTCTAACACAAAATGAATATGTACTATAAGGTATTGATTTCTTTTTAATTGCGTTAACACAATTAGTTTGAGTTTGGGTTCTGGAAAAATAATTTCCCAGCATGCTTTGCATGCTACTGCTTTTGGAGAGTATTTGTTAAATTAAGTGTTATTTTATGCATTTTTAGGTAAAGAGAAAGACTTAAAAGTGTTTAATGTCCGTTTATCTTATTGATTTAGAAGCCTTTGTGTTATATTTTTTCAAATTGTTTGGTTACCATCGTGCAGAAGAGTGGCGCTTGTGGTTAGGTTGTGGATATGACGTATATCTCTCAATGAGCACTAACTGTGTTAATGCCTGTTTGGAGATCAGTCTCTTCTCACATGCTCATCCAAAGTATCATATGTTATTATTATTAGCATGATAACATGTGCTAAGGCTAATTAGTATGATATAAAACGTTTTATATAAAATAACAGAATTGAGTTATTCAGACTACACTAAATAAAGTTGAGGCAACTAATCGAGTATTGCCATTTACTTTAAATTGAGTTGGACTAACTCAATATATTTTTATTGTGTAAAGCAGTTTTTTATGAGTTAGGGGTACACATTCATATTGGATGGAAATCCTGCCCACAATTTTATTGAGTTAATCCAATGAATAATTTTTCAATGAAGAGAGAGAGAGAGAGAGAGAGAGAAAGAGAGAGAAAGAAGAATAAAGGTCTTAGACATCAGGTAGGCTACCCAGGTCAGGGAAGCTAGAAGACAATAAACGTGTAAAGGATAAAATTATATAGCTATGGCACTCATCTCATTATATGCTCATTTAAACTATAGTTTAATAAAATAATGTATGTTACCAGCAATACATTAATTACAACCTTACTATAGTGATTGTATTTACTAGCTGCTGACCTCATATTATTTTTGCTTCAAAAGTGCATAACTCACATGTAAAAATGATTAAACAATTCCATAAATGTTTCTTAGTTTAAAAAAGCTTTTTATTTTATTAACTTTTTATTGCACTTTAATTGGATGAATATCCTCTTGTCTTTTTTGAACTATACTAGAAATCTCCACCTCTCCCCGCTGTAAAAAAAGTAACTTTTACTCTGAGTAAAGTTAAAATGAGTTACTTTTTACTTTTACTTGAGTAGATTTTTAGACCAGTAACTTTTACTTAAGTAAAATATTATTAAAGTAACTTTACTTTTACTTGAGTACAATATTTTATTACTCTTTCCACCTCTGGTTCTGAGGACATGTTATTGTAAATTCTGGAGTTTTCTGTTATGTATGTAGTTTTTGGGGGTTACCATATAGGTGTGAGTGTTTCACTTAGGTTCAGGATGAGTATGTATTTAGCTGTACTCGTTGAGTAATCATGTGTAAATAATGCAGCAAACTTACTTGTTCTTCCTGTAAGCACCATATGGTAAAAATTGTCTAACAAAAGCAAGTAAAGTTAATTGGCTCAATACTAATTTAATTTTCAATATGAATTTCAGCAAATTAAGTTGAGTGAGCTTAATTTTTACTTGTAAGTACAACCCCCCTGGCTTATGTTCAGATAAATCAATTCAATTGTGTGGAAATAGGTGTCATAAGTTTATTAGTTAAACCAACAAGCTATTTTTTATGTGTAAAAACATGTTGATGTATAATTTTTTACAGTAGGGTATGGTTTACTATATATTTGAGTACTTTTATATTTTGTATAAAGGAAATAACATAAGTTTATTTGAATGGTTAACACAAATTTGAAATATTTCTTATTTTTAACAGAATGTTATAATATTTATTCCTTTTACATTTACATTGTGAGAAAGTAAAAGTTGGGTCAACTTAAAAAAAAATACTTCATTTGGTAACTGAAGATTTTAAGTGAAATTTTAGGGTGATCTTATTTTTAATTAATTCAATTTAACACTTAAAATATTTAAACATTTTTAACTTAAGTTTTTCACTTAATGTGAAAATTTAAAAACAAATGTTGTTGTTACCAATTAAAGTTGACTTTATACATAAACTTTATAAGTTTATTTTCAGATTGTAAGTACCTACATATGTTTTGTGTTGTACTGGTCCAGGTACTGTAAAGTCTTACCAAATGTCTTCTGTGATTTATTCAGTGGATTTATTGCATTCTGCAGAAAAGGAGGAGTGGCGTTTATTGCGTTTTGGGAAAAAGGGAGAAAAGATGACAGAATAACAAGGTGGATATGGAATTTTGCATAAAATTAAGAATTTACTTATTAAAGCAACAATATGTAGTTTACATGTAAAAATGACTTAAAGCTCCCCCATGTGGTTGAAAGGTGCAACAGTGCCTGTTATCAGACACTCTTCTGCAGGCAGGGGGAGGGGCGGTGCTGTGTGCTCTACCCTCCACCGCCACTTTCAGAGTGTGCTTGTAGCAGCTAGGAGGCTGCTCAGGTTGCAGCAACAGTACAATTTGTCCAGTTAAAAGTTGTTCTATCACTGAAATAATTTTAGAGACATTATTTAAAGGTAAAAAAACTACATAGTGTTGCTTTAATACTGACCTGATACAATACTCTTTTTTTTAAATGCCGTTAAGCGCGTTTTAGAACCAAACTCTTCATATATTTTTATGTTACTTTAACTTAAAAAATTAATTTAACTGTTAAAATTAATTATAAGTTGTGTTAACTTAAATAAGTTATATTAAACTTAAATTAGTAGGTTGAATTAAATGGCAAAACTAAGTTGTTTCAACCTTTATGGTGCAGTTTTTTATAGTGCAAATGTTTTGATTAATGGCATTTAATGTTTTGTTTTTTTTAATGAATATAACATGACAAAGATGAATGCATATTTATATATTTATTCAATAGATTTATAGCATTTGGATTTATTGCGTTTTGGAGCCAAACTCTTGATTTGACATCATTTTTACAGTGCAATAATAACTTGCCACCTTTGCCATGCACCGCAAAAAGGCTTCACATCTTCTATAACTTTAAATGCGTTTCTTTACATGACTTTTGGAAAAGTTTTTGCTGTTGAAAGCACAACAATAGCATGCGTTTCCATAGCCCACTCTCCAAGTTTCCAGGGAAACAGACGGGCAGATCAGAGAACAGCAAATCAAACACAATTATACATCATCCTAGAGCACTATTTTATTCAACACTGGGCAGCTTTAATAGAACAGCAGCTCACAGAGGTAAATAATGACCACAAAGGCTTTAATTGATGAGCCATTAGTGAAACCTGCGCACATGAAGCACGCTCGTGGTTCTCAATACCTCACAATTTTCCAGGCATGTTTTAAACAAATGGTGTGAAATGGCACACGACTAGTATGAACTAGTAGCCTCCATTGTATGTGTAAAATAGCATGCATCATGCATTTTATGTATGCATTTAATGCATTATTTAATGATAAATGGCTCAAGTCGACTTCACAAATTGCATAATTAATTCAGCAAGTGGCTATTTAATTCCAAGTTTCCCATTTTTACTCAGGTTTGTATAAAATGTCATATACTTAATCTTACAATAATCCTAGTTGTTAACTGGCTCGTGAATTAAGCAAGCAACCATGATCACCGGAGACACCAATGTATCAGAAGACATACTGCTGCTTTTTATTTGATCCTTTATTTGTTTGTTGCATATCCTACTATCCAGTAGATAATAGGTTATTCCTATAAGAATTCCAATGTGCGTTCTTTAACAAATGTTTAAGAAAAAGCAATTTACAGCTACTGTGCGCAGCCACCGATAGTGCGCAATTCCACAGTAGCGCGCGTTATCGTGCGCGCACTCTTTATTTGCTTATATACGCGCGCATGGGGGTCGGTGCGCTATTAAAAGAAACGAATAGACTCGCTGTGCCAACAGTACAGTTCATTCCTGGATTACTGGAGATCAGAAACCGGGTTAGACGAACCAAAGCATATGGAGTGACGGAGAGACCATCGCCAAACCAGAATCACTTCACGTAAGTTCTGCTGAGATGTTCAACAGGTGTTTGATACAGAGACAGCTTTAGGAAAGTTTAAACGCACGTTTATTGCGCAGTATTATATTTAATCATACGTAAACTTAGGACATATTTCTGAGCTGAAAAGTACTGATCATGCGTTAAGTGTTATGCAATCTAGATATATTACGTTTGTTTTATCGCATTATAGCTGTTTGACAGTCTCCGAAACGAGGTAATATTTTAGGTTGTTGTACATATATAATAATATACAGTAAGCTATATAATGGTATATAAAGCAGGAAAGCATTGCAGTGTCATTTACTACAGTTAATACAATTGTACTACACTATTGTTAATTTATTTGAAATAATGAGCTAAACAATAACATTAAAATAATAAAAAGTAACGATTTGGAAAGCTCCTTACGACATTTTCCGGAATCCCATATGAATGCCTTATGTCTATTATGACTTTTAAAGTTTCTAGGATAAATATTTGAAGGGATTATACTTTTGAGTGCCAAGTCGATATTTTTAATCTATAAAGCAAACCGATGCGCTTCTGCAGTCAGGGAGCAAATTCTGCGCAATCCTATTTCATATTACAATGCTGCGTCTCCGCGCGTTACACACAAACATCACTCCTAAATTTAGTACGAAGACGGTATTTTTTATAGAGAATTGCTCTTTATAAATGAGTGTGATGGCGTAGAAAGTCTCATAATAATTACATAATAAATAAGAGAGTATTATAAAAAATATTCTGATGATGATAATGGTTCTACAGACTTTAAAAAAGTCATAAAGAAAAGGTCCTTTGGAGAGCCAGAAATTGTTTATTGTGTACACATCAGCTACATGTAGATAACCTAAATATTGTCTATCTGGTTTCAAAATCAAGTTAATGTGACAGAATAAACGTGTTAACATCAGGTTACATCAGCTTTATAAGACTAGAATATGTAGAAATAGCAACGCAATCCTCTCCAAAACATTTAAACTTTCAAAACATACCTGCACTTACAGTAAATTAAATAAAACCTTTGCTCATTGTGCTTATGTTTTTGTTAAACTATGCATTATCATGTATTGTTTATATAAATTTGTTTATTAAGCTTGAAAGGCTTTAGCTGAGTCTCCCTGCAACAGGTATCTTCAATATTTCGACATTATTGCTGGATTTTAATCATCAGCATTTTCAAAACATCAAATCTCCACCAGGTGACAGTCTACTCTGCATTTAGGAGAAAGGACAGTTGTCACTTTACTGTAACCATTGAGGAGCTCAGATGCAAAAGCCTCTAAACGCCACCTCCGTCAAAAAGAAAATGATGATATTGACCGAACGCTCTCAGCACGTATTATATGTTCATCAATTACTTTGGCTTTAAATTTGCTTAATCCTGGCCTCAGGTCATTTAGAAATACCGACTTGTTTGTCAGAATCCATTAAGAGTCTGACAATAATTCTCATTTACAAGAAAACATGTCAGACGCACTTAGGGGTTTGCATCTTAGGTCCTCAATTGCTTTTGACTGTTAACAAATTAGGAGATATTGTGTCAGTATCTGCCAAGAATCTGCGAAATGTGTAGGAATTCTACTGCCAGCATGTTGGTTTTATAAATGATGTCATGTAGCATTGCTGATGGTTTTTGTGTTTTGTGAAAACAGGGTGCGATTGCACATCTCTTCCAGACCTCGCCAAGAGATGTGGCTGTTAGAAAAGATCCGTGGTTCAGTGGAGGGGAACGTTACTCGTCTGGGCGACTCCTCCGACAAACAGGTCAAAGCCCCCACCTACTGCAACGTACTCACTCCAGACAAAATTCCAGACTTTTTTATTCCACCCAAACTGGTGTGCTGCCCCCCAGAGGCGGAGACACCGGAGATGAAGCCCAAAAACGGGCTCCACTCATCTAGGTCCGAACAGACCATATGTTGCAAAACGCCGCAGGCCGGTCAGCGGAGCCCGAGACTAATTAACAAGCTCGCCGGAGACACAAAGAACTTGCTGAAAGCTGCAAACCGACACATAATCCAGATTGAGAGCGCAGATGACCTGGTGGTCGGGGAAGGTGGCGACCTCGACACGAATGCTGACCCGCAGTCCCAGACGGCCATGTCGCTGCCCTATGTGCCAAAAGCTCAAACCTCTTATGGTTTCGCCACGTTAATGGAGAGTCCTCACACGCGCCGTAAAGAGTCCTTGTTTCACAGCGACCCCACGAGTCCACTCACCTCACCCAACACTCAGCGCAAATCCCAGGGGAACCACTTGAACCCCAGCAATTGTAACGTTTCCCATTCCAACCCCTACAGATACTTCAGCGGTGGAGAGAGCGACACGTGTTCCTCAGCCGAGTCCTCCCCTTTCAATTCCCCGTTATTGTCCCGCTCTGCGTCTCTCCTGAAGATGTTCACCCACGAGACCCAAGCCAAAGTGTCTCGTGCCAAACGTTCCTTCGCCCGGCACAGTTCTCTTTCCACAGATGAATGCAGCTCTGTGGAGACCAGCCCGAACATTCAGCGGCGTTTCCGTTGCCCTCCGTCCCCGGCGTTCCGAGGACGAAAATCCGGAGGCAACATGGATCGCTTCACGCAGCACACCGTCAACCTCCACAAAGGAGGAACCTTGCGCCTCTGCACGGACTATGACATGGACGCGGCCAGGCTTCACATCCGCGTGCTGGCCGCAGAAGACCTTTACGATAAGCAGTTTGACATAAAGAGCATCAATTGCTGCGTGGCTTTATATCTGAACCCAGGAAAGCTCCAGAAACAGAGGAGCACGATCATCAAAAACAGCCGCAACCCTGTCTTCAACGAGGACTTCTACTTTGACTCCCTTCCAGTGGCACAGGTGAAAAACCTGGCTATCAAGATGAAGGTGGTTAACAAAGGCACCAGTCTGAAGAGAGACACCTTGCTCGGAGAGCAGGAGGTCCCTTTGAAAGAGCTGCTGTCTGGAATCTAAAACCTGATTGGGTTTGCCAGCATGGGACAAACAAAGATGCATCTAGCACAGCCGACAGTAGAATAAAGTTGTTTTTAAGTTGATTTAAAGTTAAGTGATACAATTGTTTAGAGCCTCAATTGCTTTTGTGCAGAATGCACGAGTGATGTTGTAGGTTCTTTTTTAAATAGAGCTTATAAGCGTACGAGCATCCTCTGATAGTGTGTGTGTGAGTTCCCAGGGTTTTGTTTTTTTCTCTGAGATGAACGCTTCTGTAGACTCTGCTGGGTCTCTTACATTTGGAGATGCAAATAGATTTAAAAAACAGCTGCCTTTCCACAAAAAGCAGCAGATTATCCTTACAGACCGAAGCTTTGAAGTCACCCTAGGCCAGTAACCAGGTGCAACTGATCTGATGTATGAACATATCAGTTTCCAAAAGTGATTATTTTTTTGCACTGCTCTATAATCGTGTTTGACATTATGTCTCTATTTTCCACACCGAGTATGAGACTGATATTTTTCTAAAGCTGGATTTACACTGCAGATCTTGATGCCCAATTCCGATTTGTTACTATATCCGATTTTTGACGACCTGTTTACATCATCTTTTAAAAGCGACTCGTATCCGATATCAGCATTTACACTAAACACTTGGCAAAACAATTCAAGGTAGGCATACTAACCCAGAACAGCTTAAACCACAGAGGAAGTAAAATGTCGTCATATGCAATGAACACAGACAAAATGATTATACAAGACATAAAACATCCACTGAGTAGTCCTGTAGTCCTCCATTGGGCTGCTTAGAAGAGTCATGATCGTGGGTGGTGTCCTCCTGACTCTAGTGATTTCATTTGCCAGCGTCACATTTTCAATGACGCATGATGCATGGGAATATCCAATCCGTCATCTTACATTGTGGACGCAAATGCATGTATCCAATTCATGTCCAATTTTTTTCCACATGTGAATGAGGCCTGAAACCGATGAAGAATATCGGAATCTATGCGCTTTTTCCTGCTTAAGGGCTACTCGTCGGTTTTCATAAATACTACTGTGTTGATGTCCGCGTCGACGTGCAATTACACATGCAGACCACTGGTATCCAGGCGTGTAACCCACAGTAGCAGTGCAAAAGCCAAAGAAGCAGCAGCTTGGCCAGTAAAACCCCAAACGAAGAAGCAGCTTGTTGTGTATGATTTGCGAAGACCAGCAGTGATGGAGGTAAATAGACAGTGATCACTCTTCAACCAGCCCAGTCTCACGAAATTTCGTTATATAGTCACATATTTTTTGAATTTCCGCGTTTTTTCGTGATCGTATAACGAATTCCTGTTTTCGTGTGATTATCACGTATTGGTTACCCAACTGTTTTGTTCTATTTTCTTACCATTGTCGCTTCAGTTTAAGGTTAGATTTACATAAAATGACATCCTTACCCAAACCCAACTCTAACCCCAACGCCAGGCGACATATAAAAAAATAAATCAGAAAAAATAGTATAAACCAATATATAAAGTGACATTCTAATGCAAGCACCAAATCTAACCCTAAACCGAAGCGTCAATGGTTTAAAAATAGGAAAAAGCAGTTGAGTAACCAATACGTGGTAATCACACGAAAACAGGAATTCGTTATACGATCACGAAAAAACGCGGAAATTCGTGATAATATCACAAAACTTTATGAGACTGGGTAGCCTCAACTTGGCCCATCTTTGTTTTTACCAACGCGAGCGGAAATGCCTATGAGAAGATTTTTTTACCTGAAGAGAGGGGTTCTAGTGGACCAATAACAGCGCTTGTGTTCCACGTAGAACGGACACGTTGTTAAAATTTTGCTGAGGTCCGTGTCAGGCTATTCCCTGCCTACGCATAACCTACGGTGTAGAACCTACGCATGACTATAAATGAACTTTACACATCCGTGGGTCATATCCGATCTGTGCCACTTGAGGAGGAAAATCGGAATTGAGTCACTTCAAATAGGCAGTGTAAATGCGACCAACATCTCACTTTTGAAGTCTCTTCGTTTTTAAATGTTAATCTGTGCAGTTTCCATTTTCGAACACCATTCAGCCTTATCGACTGGCAAGCACTTCAGAGTTTTTGCAATGGTGGGATTTATGATCGGACAGAATGTATGACTATATTAATGAATTATCTAAACAGTATGCTACATTTGAAGTCATTTACTTGTTTCAATGTAAAGTTTATTCGATTGTGCACTTGAGGAGAAATCCAGAATTAGATGTCTTGTTTAATTATATTGTATTGTAACACTAAGAAAAAAGAACCAAAATGTACAGTACCATGGTGTCACCATGTTTATTTGGATATGCTGCCAATATTTAGTATGGTAGTGCGAAGGTATTTTTTTAAGTATAGTGTGTGAGTGTAAATATGGCAAATGTCGCGATGTTACTTTGGTATCTTTGGAAGTACTTTGGAGTGTTGTGTAAATATCATAATACTTGTGTTTGTCTCTAAATGAACTTTGCAGTGCCATATTAGCTTCTGTCTCAGTTGTGGAACGTGTGCACCTTATTAGAGTACATTGTTGTTTTGCATCGTGGGTAAATTTGGAGTTTTAAAGTACAGAGTTTACATATGGAGTTTACAACGAAAAGCTGTTTGGAGGAACGTTCTTCTGTTACGTTTAGGCATGTTCATAGTCAATTGCGCAAAGATGTTTGGCAGTGGGAGCTGATGCATGGCAAAATGTATTATTGAGTCAAATGGTGAACATGTGAGGTATTCGCTTTTCCCGTCTTGAATCGATGTCAACAATATGTTGTACAATTAATGTAAAGTGAACGTCCCTACAAATGATTAAAATTCTGATGAATTTTAACCTTAAGATCCCACTCATATAATCTACTTTAATGTACTATTATGATGGCTGCATTTCTGTATCTCTCTTGCCCTGTAGAGATTGCCCATTTAAATCAGATTGCGGCACCCTTTGCTCTTAAAAACGAAGGCGCTTCATGATGAATCATTTTTGGCCGAATGGTTGTTCCATAAAAAACCTTTAATATCCGAAGATGTCTTATTACGGGGCTTCAGATCAAGGCAACAGACCATCACATCCAAAGTCATTTGATTTCACAAATCATTTGCATATCCTTAAAGGTGTAATTTCAGTGCCATTTGCCAGACCACATGGCATTACGCAATTATTAGATCTTACATTTTCTGAAGCTGTCACTGGGGCGGTACCCATTCAAAAAGTACACCTTAAAGGGGCCATAGTGTGAACTTTTTTAACAAGTGCTATAATTGGTCCCCAGTGCTTCTATCAACCTAGAAAATGTGAAAAAGAACAACCTACTAACAAAAATAATTTAGGTAAACCATTATCTACAAGCACGTGAAAATTTAGATCATTCAGATTTCGCCTGTTTTGTGATGTAGGTAGCAAGGCCAATTACAATAATACAGCCCCTTAATCTGCACTATCCAACCACAGCACTGCCATTTAGTGCAGTGAGAAAGAGAGAGAGAGAGAAAAATGTTTGACAGCACAACTGAGTTTCAATTTCAACAATCCACCATTATGGTGATCAGTGTATGCATTAAGTCAGCTCATTTGCATTTTAAAGGACATACCCAAAAACAGCAAATTTTTGCTCACACCTACAAAGTGGCAATTTTAACATGCTATACTAAATTATCTGTGTGGTATTTTGAGCTAAAAATTCACATACGCACACCGGGGACACCAAAGGCTTATTTTACATCTTACAAACAATCTCCTAATATGACCCCTTTAAGTCTGCATATTGGTACCCCAAAGGTACTTATGTAACCTAAATGGTACCTTTTCAAAGGGTACCATCCCAGACACAGCTTTTGTACCTTTGTTCTGACAAAATTAGCTGCCACTGTAGCCGCTTGTGTGAGTGATCTCGAGGGCATTGATATGCGGTTGCTAAGGTGCTGGTAGTGCATTGCTATGCAGTTCTTAATGCTTTTTAGCAGTTAAGCCTAGTTGCTAGGTGGTTTCCAGTTAAAGAGCTCCTCCCCTTGAGCCACACATCTGAATTTAAATAGGTAAAGGTTTCAACACTAAGCAGGAACAATAAAGTGATGCTCACCTTTTCAAACAACATCATTACAGTGCTCCTGTAGCTTAATTGGTTTTGCTTTGCGTTAGCAGCACAGTCTGTGGATTTGATTCCCAGGGAACATAGCCTACTGATAAAACGACTGATAAAAGTTGCTTTGGATAAAAGTGTCTATCGAACTACATAATTGTAAAAGTTATATTTTTTTCCAAAGTGGTTTCCCAAACAGCCTCAAATTAATTCCATCGGGATTAGATGTTGAAAACGGCTTAACCAGAGTAATGTTTTAAAAGCAAAGACCACAGAGCCGTAGTGTTTGCAAAGTTAGACGGCTAATGGTTTAGTTGTCATTAATCCACTTTCATAACAAATTCCTGATAATTACTCACCCCCATGTCACGCCAGATGTTTATGTCTTTCTTTGTTCAGTCGAGAAGAAATTAAGTTTACAAATAAACATTCCAGGATTTTTTTCCATGTGGTGGACTTTGGTGGACCTCGGCAGTTTGCAGTTTCGGTGCACCTTCAAGGGGCTCTAAACTATCCCAATCGATCCCAATAAGTGTCTTGTCTAGCGAAAGGATTGCAATTTTTGCTGAAAAAAAGTACTTTTAAAGGGGACAGATAATGAAAAACCATTTTTACCTTGTCTTTGTTGAATAATGGTAGTCTACCCACATTCACAAACATACAAAAAGTACTAAACATTTCAGTCTCATAGAAATTCCTCTTTTAGAAATGTCAGCCAGAAAACAGCCCAATCTGAAAAACTGATGCTTATGACATCACAGGCATCTAACTGCCCCTCCACTTTAAAATAATTGGCTACATTTTTTGAGTGGCAGCAAAGTTAGCCAATCAGTAATGCGATTGTAAGTTAAGCCAGAAGGAGGAGCCAAATGCGTGCAAAACCACTTGTTTAAAATCCCCCACCCTAATAGCGCTATTTGAGAGAGGTTTCTAGGAAGCTTCTAAGGCATTACAGACCCAAACAAAAATTTTTTTGTCTACATGTCACATTACAGAACAAGGATAAATACTCCGTTCAACCATTCTATGTCACATTTAAACCATAAATTCCTGCACTAGCTGCACTAGATGAGAAGGTGTGGTTTAAAAGTACTTAAAATTTATTTTTTTGACGAAAATTATGATCATTTTGCTAGATAAGACACTTATGCCCGGGTGGGATTGTTTAGAGCCCTTTGAAACTGCATTAAAACTGTAAACAGTTGAGGTCCACTACAGTCCACTATATGGAGAAAAGAGAAAAATCCTGAAATGTTTTCCTTTAAAACATTTTTTTTATTTCTTCTTAACTGAAAAAAAAGAAAACATAAACATCTTGGATGACATCTTGGTAAACTATCTTTTTTTTTTTTTTTTGAAAGTGGAGTAATCCTTAAATATTAACAAGATCCGTCACTGCTATTGCTATGAACTTGGAGAGATCGCAACAGTAAATATGGCGGCTCTTGTCCCGCCTTCCTGTAAAAAGAGCCAATCGTCAACGGTTAAAGAATGACAATTTGGCACATGCATTGCAAACATGGACGCGCAGTGACAAGACTTCCTTAAAAAGACTTTGCATCGTATCATGATTAATAAACAAAACAGAAATATCATAACAACAAAAGTGCCCAACTAAAGAAACGCTGGCACCAGGGGCGTCGGACTGGGGGTAAAACCAGTAATGATTACCAGGGCCCCAAAGGAAGAGAGGGCCCTTGAAAAGTCTGGAATAAATTATGGGGGTGGGACATTGGGGCCCATCAGGACTGCCTATGCATAGGGCCCGAGATCTTGTGCAACGCCCCTGGCTGGCACAGTTGGCATTTAATGTTGAACGCCTTGGTGTCCACAGGACCTAATGGCTGTTTAATGTGACATCTCTCTCTGTGAAAAAATGTAGCACAAATGTTTCTCACTTTTCATGATATAGCCTGCAGCGTATGTTTAAACAGTCTTTCCCTTTAAATGCAATGATTTAATCTCCTTTATCTTTCTTGCTTCTTTCGTTCATTCAATTTCTTTATACCGTCATTGAGCTTTACCTGCTCTGTTTCTCTCTCTTTCCCGCTGCATTGAAAATGTTGTCATGTCACTTTGACCAATCTGGGAGTGTTAGGAATAAAAGCATACGGTCGGTAATTACACTCGGGACATGAATCACTCCGGATGCTGTTCACACGGCTCATTTACTGTATATTGATTCATTTGTTAATTTTTTCCATTTCGATTTTCAGTGTCCTTTTAAAACGTCCAGATTGCAGGTGTATTAGATTTCCCATCAGTGCCACACGGAGAACAATGTCTCGTTCCCGCTGGCGTGCGCTTTTTTGATTGGCGGAGATTTTAAATTAAAAGACGAGAAATGGATTCTGGCAAAGATTCAATATGAGAACATGAAATTTGACTCATTCCCATAGCCGTCTTTCTCTCTGTATGTGAGATTATGTAAGTTGTGGAAAATTAAGTGCCTATCCAATGTACTTGATTCCCTTCCCCACCACCAGCCACATCATTGCTATGCATGTGTACGTATGTACGCCTCACCTGTGATGTACCATTTCAAAGCCACAAATTTAATGTACCTGAATAGTGTACTTTGATGTTTTTTAATATTCTGAGCACAAATGTGATTATAATTATAGATGCACTGTGATCATGATGTTTCTCTCTCTGTATTTTTCCTCCTTACGGGCTGATTTTCTAACTGGATTGTGCTTTTGCTTTGTCTATTTTCTTACCTCTTCAATAAAAGTTGTTTAAATGGTGTGCTATAGTTGTTTCTCTGTCCCCAGTTTTGACTTCTAGGAACATGACACTTGAATTAGCGCTCCTCGGATGAAATTTTTTTTTATATAAAAATTAGATTTAAATCTCAGGAGTTCCTGTCGGGACGAAAGTAACACTTGTTACTTTTGTCCTGCTGCTAATACTGTTGCATTATGTTGAAATTTTGTAGTATACAAATTTGATTTAATTTCATTTTCATAGTGTTCAAACTGTTGATTTTTTTTTTTTGCAAAGATAAATGACAAAATATGTTTGCAGTTACATATTAATTGTATGTTATATTAATCTTGTTCTGTTGTAACAACGCGCTACTTGTGTTTAAAGTTAAATTATTTTTTACGCACATTTGCGGACCATGTTAAACAATAAACTGACACAAAGACATTAATTAGTATCATTTCACATACAACAACACCTGGAGCGGTAGTTTCACATACCATGCGTGACCTTTCGACATAATCCCGTAATAAGTAAGGTCACGCTGGCGTGACACATGGCCAGTGTTGGGGAAAGTTACTTTTGAAAGTAATGCATTACAATATATAGTTACTCCCCAAAAAAGTAACTAATTGTGTTACTTAGTTACTTCTCATGGAAAGTAATGCTTATTTTACTTTTAAGTTACTTTTACGTTACTTTTTCTTACTTGGATAAGGCTTGATCTCTTTCAGGCTTTGCAGGTGTTTTTTATGACTGAAAAGTTCTGCATTCAGAACTTGCAAAAATGTCAAGCTCTGCCCTACTATCTCAGTTTCTGACTCAAACTGTTTCTGCTCAGCCGCGACGCATAGAGTGTGTAATCTTACGTTAATATGTAAGGAATCATTGATGACGGGGCATTGAATTATTAGGAAATAATGCACACCCAACACCACGGGTGTGCATTATTTTCTTATAATTCATAGGACCACAGTCAATTATTCCTCTTATACCACGGTTACCACAAACATTGCTCTGGTGCCTGTTTTTAAGACATTTCACAAGTTAGGTGTGCAGTTTACAGAAAAATAATCAACACCCATGGAACATTTCCAAGCCAATCAGAATAAAGCATTTAACAGGCCCGTGGTATAAGGTAAGTTTAATTCAGTACACTATTTTTTAATCAAATTAATTAAACTGAAAAGTAACTCGCATCAATTTTTTAAAAAAGTAACTAAAATATTAATGTGTACATTTATAAAGTAATGCGTTACTTTACTTGTTACTTCAGAAAAGTAATATTATTACGTAATGCACGTTACTTGTAATGCGTTACCCCAACACTGCACATGGCTGCAAGACGACAAGTTGCGGTTCAAAAAATGGCTGCATTGAAACTGCATTGATGAAACTGTAAACTGTTGAAGTCCACGATATGGAATGATTTCCTCAAAAATCTTAATTTCTTCTCAACTGAACAAAAAAAGACATAAACATCTTTGATGATATGGGGTGAGTAAATTATCAGGATTTTTTAAATTCTTTTAAAGAATTACATTTTCAGCTTTAGCAAGGCCTGGAGGTAGTGTTGTAGTTCTCGAGACTGGTCTTGGTCTCAAGACCGGTCTCAAGACCACTTTTTAAAGGTCTTGGTCTCGTCTTGGAATCGATTGCATTTTTACTCTGTCTCGTCTCGGTCTCAGACAAAGAGGACTCGGAATTTTATTTCAAGACCACAACTGATGGCACACTGCAAAAAAAATATTTTCAAGAAAAAAAATTCTTAGTATTTTTGTCTTGTTTTCAGTAAAAATATCTATAAATTCTTAAATTAAGATGCTTTTTCTTGATGAACAAAACGACCCAAGAAAATAAGTCTAGTTTTTAGAGCAAAAATATCAAATTTAAGTGATTTTGTGCATAAAACAAGCAAAAAATTCTTGAATTTTTCTTGAATTTAGTGTTTAAGAAAAAAGTTCAAGATTTTTTGCTTACCCCATTGGCAGATTTTTTTTTGCTTGTTTTATTCACAAAATCACTTAAATTTGATATTTTTGCTCTAAAAACTACACTTATTTTCTTTGCTCATCAAGAAAAAGCATCTTAATTTAAGAATTTTTTGATATTTTTACTGAAAACAAGACAAAAATACTAACATTTTTTCTTGAAAATAATTTTTTGCAGTGCACATCAAAAATTTATTTTTTATCATTAATTTTATGCAGTTTATTCAGGTTTGGCATATGATGTTGGCATTGTTTGAGCATTGTTTAAGTTTCTCCCAATGACAGTTTTTCTAATTTTATTACTAAAAACACCTGCATTGTGTAAAGTGGATGGCAAGCCAGGAAAGACAGTTCAGAATAAATGGTTAGTTGATTTCAGCCCTTTAGTGTTTGTTCACTTTTATTTGCTTTTAGACAAAGATAAATTCCCACATATCTGCAATGCCTTTGGTTATTTTATCAACTTCTCTGATGGCACACACACACACACACACACACACACACACACACACACACACACACACACACACACACACACACACACACACACACACACACACACACACACACACACACACACACACACACACACACACAAGAAGTGCCTAATCATATGCATATTCCACATTTTATCATAAGTGTTTTAATGCAGTGACTTGCAATGGTCTTGGTCTTGACTTGGTCTCGGCCTGTCTTGGTCTTGACTCGGTCTCGACCCTTTAAAGTCTTGGTCTTGTCTCGGTCTCGGCCTGTCTTGGTCTTGGTCATGACTTGGTCTCGGTTTAGGTGGTCTTGACTACAACACTACCTGGAGGCATTGCAAACATGGTGTCGCATTGACGCAACTTCCTTAGAAGACTGAGTAGACTTTTTTGTGGAACATACAAGAAATTTTAATAAATGTTGATTTTGCTTTTACCCATTTCAATGAAAGTGGATGTGGACTGAGGATGAGTAAAAAAAAAGAAAAACCCCGCTAAAGTAAATTATTTGTGATTTACAGTTTTCTATATAAAATCATCTTGCATAATGTAAAGAGTGAAAACATAACCTTGATATCTTTAAAACTGACTGTCAAATATTGAAATCAGTGTGAAATTAAAAGTTGATGTTCCAAATTGATCTGATACTGTAGGTTGGCTGGGGTCAAAGTGAAAATGGTTTCTTAAGGCATCATATTAAACACATTAGTTAGGATGAAGCATGGAGTGCATACCACACTTTAGAATGTCTTTTTTTTTGCTTAACTCTAGACATTTTCATTATAATTTCATTGAACATTACACAATGTCTTTGTTATTTATGGAATGATTCAGGGTTTTCCATTGCTGGTCAAATGTTTCAACAAATTTAGCTTTTTACTTCAATGCATACTGTACTTCACTTTGTGCATTTATTTCTTTAGCAGTCATGTTTGTAAAATATGCAGCTGCAAAGATCTCATATATTTAAACTTATAACATTTGTTTCTTTCTTACCTTAGACTTAAATTGATGGAAAGTAAAAGCATTCTTCACAAGAAAGAAATGTGGAACAACATGATGCATTATTTTCATGTGAATAAACTACTCCCGTAAGTCAAATACAGCCGCATGAGATACAAGGCACAAAATGAACAGATGTTTCATTAGTAGTGCAGTGCCTCTAAGAGACCCCAATGTATTTGGAAAAGATAAAGAAATCCAGACAGTAATGAAACTCAAGACAGCTGTTTTAGAGGCATGTCTGATGAAAGAATCTTTATTTGTAAACATAAAGTTTTCAGATTAGGTTTTGGAAGCTCTCCCTACATTTAAGGAATAGTTTACCGAAAATGAAAATTACTTCATAATTTACTCACCTTAATGGCATCCTTACAGCGCATTCCCACTGGGCGTCAGCGTTAATGCTTAACGGAAGGCTTGTCTGAAGCGTGGCCAACAGCCAATCACAGTGGCCGCTACACATGCTCCGTTCTTCCATAAACGTAATTGGCTGGCTCTGTCTAGGTAATTTGCATAAGGCGATCTGATTGGCTGACGCACGCGTTGCCGCTTGAAAAGTTGAGAAATGTTCAACTTCTGCAGCGAGCAACAGCACTCACGCGGCGCAGACGGATCCACAATTCAGTTCGGCAACGCATGACGTCACCCATTAAACGTGACGGGCAAGCGTTACCGCGGCCGCCCCGGGTGAATGCGCCGTGAGTGTACATGACTTTCTTTCTCAGGGGAATGCATTTAGGGTCCTATTTTAATGATCTAAGCGCATGGTCTGAAGAGCACAGCGTAAGTGCACTTAAGGCATGATCGAATACACTTTTGCTTGTTTAATGACTGGAAAAACAGTCAATGCGCTTGACGCATGGTCTTAAAGGGTTGTTCCTATTCTTGTAATGAGCAATGCGTGTTTTGTGCGTAACGTGCAATAAACCAATGAGAGTCTCTTCTAGGGATGTGCCCGAAGCCGAATACGTTATTCGGAAGGGCACAGATAATGGCTTAAAAACGAATAACGAATTCATCCGAATAACAGAGAAAATATTCAGCCAGACATAATTATGTGTTTACTGGAACAGGGCTAAATTATAAACCCCTTAAAGCACGAATAATATGTGTGTGCAGTGAATGAGTGCAATCTATAAAATGACATGAATGACATTTTCTGCACGTCCCTTATTTAGAAACGCGAGCTGTTTTGGAATTAGTTTAAAAACACTGCTAATATCAAACTTCTTTTAACCCAACTGTAAAAAATTACACTTTTAGTTTTTTTATGTATTTAATTTAATTACACATGACCAGAAAACCTTGATAAAATGCTGCACTCTGATAATAAAATATTCGTTATTAACTCCGTGTTTCCGTGTGACTCGTGTGTCTTCCTTGTCAATCTAGGTGAATATAAAATAAATAAGTAAATAGATAAAAATATGAAAATGTAACATTTTAAAAGCAACATTTAAACTGAAGATTACTATGGCATGAATTGCAATTAAATATAAAAATAAAGTAAGTAAATAACACTGAAACATTTTAATGAAATGATAAATCTTTCTAATTACCTTATTGTTTATCATGTTGCTTTTAAACTAAGTCGAAACTGAATTTCAAATAATAAAGCAAACTGTAATTTGACATTTTAAACGAATATCTGATTATTTATTAATTTAGATGAAGATTAATGAGAAAGTTTTTTTTTTAAACAGTTAGTTCTGTTCGCGAAAACGCTGTATGGATAATAATAAGCTCAGCAAGTTTGTTCTAATGCTTATTATGCTTTCGTAAATTTTTGTCAAAACAGATGTTTTTGAACTATTCTGTCAGTGCACGTAATTGCGTGTCTGTGCGTTGGGTTCGGGTCTGTCAGTCAGCGCGAGTCTTGTCGATCTTAATAACTTTTTAACATAAATCAGTCCCGAATATCTCTCTTAATTACTCTTTAAACTTTAAGCAAGTCCTGCATTTTATTTCCAAATTCCTGCATGTTTTTAAACCGAAACCAAGATGTGACATGACACGCATCTTAGTATATTAGGTTAATCATTTCACTCCCAGAAAACGTCTTAGATGTTTAATAAATAGAGTATTTGAATTAATGTAGGCTACTTATTTTTTCTAAAAAAACTCCCACTCATTTAGACAGAATGGGTCACATATAACTGTGCTGAAAGACACAATAAACGCTTAAATGTGATATACAGTCAATGCGCTCTCAAGTTCAACGCACATAGGCACAAGCTTATATTAACAGTTATTTAAGTTATAATTATAATAAAAGCAACATTTTATTTAAAATGCCATTTTCATGTAATATGACAAACTTCCGGTTTAAGACCTGCCCACTTCCGGTTCCATCCGAATACAAATACAGATACAAATTTTGAGATTGTTACAGATACAAATACAGATACAAATACTGACTCTGCTGCACACCCCTAGTCTCTTCTCTCATCCCCTATAAAACCCAGTTGCGCTCATGCCATGGCAGATTCCCGTATATACGGCAGAATTTGTTAGCTGAGGATAGAAAAAAACACCAAAATTGCATAGTTTTTTTATTTATTGAAATGTTCTTTTGAAATCAAAGCTTTTTTCAGTCATGGAAGTAAAATGCAAATGGCCACAAATGCATTTGCTATTTAAACAACATGGGGCTTGATGTGAAAATGATAACTGCACCGGGCTGAAACAAGCAAAAAACACTTGCGTCGCCCTGCATTCTCGTGTCAAAGTCTGGACCTTTATGGAAGTGTCATAAATAGTCATAAAAAGTAATTTGACTTAATAAGGGCAGTTTCCCAGACACAGCTTATCCTAGTCCCAGATTAAAATGCACTTTGAGCTGCCTTCATTTCAAATTATCTTATACTGGTATATCTTAACATATATCGTTTTGTCTCAAGATGCACACCAGCATTGTTTTTCGTAAGGTTTGGTTGTAAAAACGACTTAAATGTCCTAAAGTAACTAAGGCCTAGTCCTGGGGTGCGTTCCCGACGACGTTACTTGCTGCTGAACCAACATAGTGCGATGCATGGGTAGAGAAACTAACTACCTTGTAAGCATAGTAACTTTGTCGAACATTCGTCGTTTGAACCATGTTGGTTTTACAACATAGTTGATGATGTCACTTGGGAGGTGAAGTACTACTGTAATTAATCTGTGCAAATCGATTTTCATTTTTAAGATATTTAATTAATGCACAAGTTTCCTCTTGCGTCACTCCTCCCAGGGATTTCCCAGGGTCCTAAAGCTCATAGAACTGTGCACATGCGCAATTTTCAAATGCAGCGCTTTAATTCTGTTTACAAACTTAAAGACGTAAAATAAAGTGTGTATATATTTAGAATGATGGATATAGAATGTACTACATGTTTTTGCTTATTTTGTTCAAAGCATGATCAACGTAACTGTGGGTTTACACCAGACGCAAGTTCAACGTTTAGATTACATACAAAGTCAATGCAAAAAAGACGCGATCAGACGCATCCTCGCATGGGGCGATGCAAATGACGCAAAATGGGCAGCGCGTTTACCGCGAAAACATGCGCTATTTGCCTCAAACGCGAATATATTCAACTCAAGCGAAAAATTTGCATGACATGAAGTTAAATCCCGCGAGTAATCTAGAGCGAGTAATGCAATGGCGCGTTTGGTGTGTACATAGCATTAGTCTACATTTTATAATAACAAGGAACTATGCTTCTAACGACAGAAGAGCTGTCATTCAAACCACACAAGTTTGCGATGCAGCTTGCAAATGTTCATTTGAACTATGGTTTCGGGAAACACCAAATCCTTGACCTTCGTCAGTAACGACGTAACTTACGATAGTAGTTGGCTAATGATGCTTTTGGGAAACGCACCCCTGGATCAATCTAAGACGTGTCCTGGAAACCACCCCAAAATGTTACACTTTAAAAAAAATGCTGGGTTACTTTCATCAAGAGTTGGGTAAAATATAGGCAACATCGGTCTTTAAAAAAAAAGTTGCTACACGATTCAATAGATGAACCATTTGTGACTTTTTGATAGGCTACCATAAATTACGATTTACCTTTGTTGTTTATAGTGGAGAAAGGTTCTTCAGAGTATGAAAATGTACAAAAGAATTGGTTCATTTCAGTCAATTCAAATTTTGCATTGATCAAAAAAATCACATACTTTCTACGCAAGTGCTTTGAAATGACTATAGCTCTCAAAGTTACAGCATCATTTTGCCTTATGGATGCTCACAGGCATAAGTTATATTTATGCTAATTAGAGCTTTTATGCATGAGCGAGTGATTGTGCCTCATTGCCGAATCGTTTGTCAACCTTTCAAGTGCCTTTTCTGCCAAATAACAGCCAAGTGAGAAAAGTAAGCATATTATCCACATTGTGTTATGGATCGTGGGTTTGGCTGAGGGTTTCTATGGTAACCGTGCAGAACATTTACAGCCCAGTTTGGAATCCAGTTGGTGGGATCTGCGTGAGCAGTATGCTCCAGGCATCTGCCATGCATCTGCTTCGAAGATTTCACAGAAGGTTCAAGACTGGCATACTAGATGTGCAAGCGTCAACATGGCTGTGCACTGGGTCTAAATTTTGTTTAAACTAAGTTCAGATGAACTCTATCTGTGGGTTAGTTTGTATTTCCTGAAAAAAATATTTTGGAAATACATTTGCAATTTTCTGCTTTCCCATCAATATCGCATTACTGTATTTTTGACCAGGCGACTCTAATTAGCTTAACAATTTATTTTTATATTTGACTGCATGTTTTTTTTATTAGGGCCCGAGCACAGAGGAGCAGGCCAGAATGGGTGCAAAGCCCTATTGTTTTTGTTCCGTTTCTTCTTATTATTATTATTCTTCTCCAAAGTGAATCGCATTTTTGAGGGGCGAAACATGCTTGAAAACTCATTAAATTTTGCACACACGTCAGAAGTGGCGAAAATTTACATGTGGCATAGGCGCCAGAAGTGGGCGTGTAGAAATGGCTCGATAGCGCCACCTGCAAAATTCAAGAGAACAGCCCCCCACTACGAAAAACGTACAGATGCGAAATTTGGTAGGATCATCTATCACCCCAAGACCTACAAAAAAGTCTCGCGAAGCTCTAAACCCCACAGGAAGTCGGCCATTTTGAATTTTTGCTGTGATTTTTGTGCAAATTTGGTCATTTCCAGGCTTCGTACTTTAACGAACTCCACCTAGAGATTTTATCAGATCATCATCATATTTGGTCTGTCTCATCTATCTGTGGGTTAGTTTGTATTTCCTGAAAAAAAATATTTTGGAAATACATTTGCAATTTTCTGCTTTCCCTTCAATGTCGCATTACTGTATTTTTGACCAGGCGACTCTAATTAGCTTAACAATTTATTTTTATATTTGACTGCATGTTTTTATTGGGGCCTGAGCACCGAGGCCATTGCAATGTTAAATTGCGGGGCTTTTGACTTTTCGTTGGAGGGTGTGTCTGTGGCAGCCTGACGAATTTCAGCTTTTTCGCCATGAAACAGGAAGTTGTTATAACTAAGGCAAACAATGTCCAATCTGCCCCACGCTTCACATGTTTGAAAAGGGTCTTGGCCTGAACACATTTCAATGTCAATATTCAGCTTTAGTCATAGCGCCACCTAGAGGTAGCAGGAAATACCATGTTTTACGCTCTGATTTACTGCTCTTAGAGATTTAATCAAATCATCATCATATCTGGTCAGACTGATCTTAAGCCCTTTGCGATAATAAATAGTGAAGATCTTGACTTTTCGTTTAAGGGCGTGTCCGTGGCAGCCTGGCAAAGTGTGATGTTTCACCTTGAAACAGGAAGCTGTTGTAATTCAGGCATACATTGTTCGATCTGCCCCAGACTTCACACGTTTGTTAGAGGTCCCGGCCTGAACATGTCAATATAACAATAATCAGGTACAGTCACAGCGCCACCTACTGCACACAGGCGTTGTGGCACATCAATTTTCCTTTGAATATCCACCCACTTTAATTCATATCCTCCTGGTTCACTGCTTTACTAATGCCATAGGGTAGCGGTGCACATGCGTGCGAGGGCCCTTCAAACGCTGCTTGCAGCTTTAATATTTCTTTTGAAATGATGATATTTTTACATATTGGGCTTGCGGGCTTGCTCATGGAAAACCTGATGCCACAATTGTTGCCTGATTGTGTGTTGCTATGCAGTTACATAAATATTTGAGGTGGTTGCTACTATGATTATTTTTGGGTCATTCGCATAATGCCATAAATTTTTATGTCCCCATCCTACGTCTAATAAGAATACAATCTTATGTCAATATGTACTTGTTTTATGAGTTGGCTTATTCTTATGAATTTGTACAACATATGAATCTGCTTTCAACCGATGTGACATTGTGATTAGGGCAGGCCCCGCGCCACACTTACCCCCCCCCTTGTCTTATCAGACATAAATTAAATTTAATCATATACTTTGATATAACGATTTTGTTAATAACGTTTATAACTGAATTTCTCCAATGACTACTTGATCTCAGGCGAATGTCTTCTGCGTGCAAATAAAAAACAAGCTAGCCTACATGAGGCGTTTTCTTGATGTTTCAGCCCTCAAGGTTTTAAACATTCGTTTCGTAAATGCAACTCACACAAGCTAGTAATGTCACTGTCACCATCATCCTCAAAGCAAACTGTGTAGATAAATCAGACATTAATAAAGCTGAACAACGGGCTAACAACCCCAGCAGCAGGGACGTGCACAGGGGGGTTGCTCAGGTTGCCCGGGCAACTGCCCATATGCCCTTCTCGACTCAAGTTGCCCTTCCGAAGTGGAATTTTTTTTACTTTTACTTAGTTTACATTGTGCAGCGTTCCTTTGTTACTGTATTTTAATTAATTACGAAATTTATATTTTATTTTTAAATTGCTGTCTCGTGTTTCTGAGGCATTCGCAAATTGATGACTTGTTTGAGTCGATTCCTTACAAAGTGTTGCAAATAAATGAGTCGAAGTACTCCCAAAAGTGCTATTACGCCGTAAAATATAGCTCCTCTTTTAAATCCGCTTAGAAAAGCGCTACGTTTTATTTTGTACCACCAAACTTGCTCGTTCTGACACACCCACAAAACAAGAGAAAACATATCTAAAACCCTGTTGCACACCGTTTCCAGGAAACATCTCATTCAACCCGGAAACCGTAGCAAATTAGAACTTTGATTGTTTCTTAATTGTGATTTAACTCTTTCCCCGCCATTGACGAGTTATCTCGTCAACAGTGTTGAAGAAAGTTACTTTTAAAAATAATGCATTACAATATTAGGTTACTCCCAAAAAAGTAACTAATTGCGTTACTTTGTTACTTTTCATGGAAAGTAATGCTTACGTTACTTTTTAGTTACTTTTGCGTTACTTTTCTTGGCCGAGGCTTAAACTCTTTCAGGCCTTGCAGGTGTTTTTTATGACTGAAAAGTTCTGCATTCAGAAATTGCATTTTTCAACACAAAAATGTTGAGGGCTGCCATCTCAGTTTCTGACTCAAACTGTTCCCACGCAGGCGTGTACGCATAGAGTGCACAATGTGATACGCTTAGTTTAATTCAGTATTTTTTTTATTGAATTAATTAAACTAAAAAAGTAACTTGCATTACTTTTTTAAAAAAGTAACTAAAATATGAAAAGTTTTAGAAATTTAGAAAAGTTATATTATTACGTAATGTACGTTACTTGTAATGCATAACCCCCAACAGTGCTCGTCAATTAAGAGAAAACATTTCCATAAAAAGACGTGTTCAAGATGAGGTTTTATGTTAATCTGTAATACAGCGAATATCCACAATTATCTGAAAAAAACTGAAGCAAATTTTTTTTACACATTTTAAACTCTGTGTATGTTTTGTTTTAACACTTATCAGTTTATTTGGAATGCCAGAGGAACATATTATTTTTAAGAATATTGTTTGCTAAGCCATGTTATTATTTATTTTCTTGAAGGGAATTAAAGGGGGGTCAGGGATAAGTCATACAATACCAGTTGTTAAAAAACTTCTTGTAAACTTTTTTTGACCTCCAGTTCTGTTCTGTCTTATGGCTTCGTTAGCTGGGATTTAACACCCCGAATTTTGAGCTGAGATGTCCGTGGTGCTGAGCTCAAGGCGTTAGTAGATCACCCGCACCTAAGGGGCATCAGCTCTGCTTATGTGCGACCCTGAACTAATTTGTGCTGCTCTTAGTACTGTAGATTACGTTGGTCATTATGGAAATCAGCTTTGGCACCTGTGTTATTTATTTTGCGTCTTTTAAATAATCAGTCTTATGTTATACTTTAATAGCAATCTACATTACAAAACAGCCATGCATGTAAAAAAAAAACTAGGCATAACAACAATAATAATACTTTGCCCATTTTCCTCCCCCAAAATAGTCTCATGTCTTAGAAACGACATAAGCAACATTTATGTCTATAGCACCAATAATATAAAATAAAAACTGTCAGAACATCAGCTTATCTGTCTTACGAGTTGATGTTAGAAGCATATGTACAATGTTAAGACACAAAAAGCACTCCTCCAGCAAGTAGAAAATGTTGCTATGGCAACAAAAGGACCATTGTCTCTTGATGCTTAGGGTAAATGTTTAGTCCTGCGAGTGTCCATATTTTATCAGATCACATGGGCCATAAAAGTTCAGAGTCAGTCAAAGAAGTTTTGGAAATATTTCCTCCAAGGCTTGTTATGGTAATAAAGCAGCTGCTGTGATCTTTCGCTCCTGACAGCATTCACTGAAAACACTGTCTGCTGTGGTTATTCCTGACAGCCTGAGCCCGTGTACTCTCAGTTGCCTTCTGAGTCAAAGCAAAGGAGTATCAAAGCAGATTAAATGGATTTATTTCATGCTGTCTGATGATAAACCAGGCACAGTTTTAAAGAAACAAACCACAAACAGACTTGAATAGGCAATCGTGTTAGAATTTACGTAAAGCTGATTTCAGCTATCTGTATAAGCTAAAGAGTAAAGTCATTTACTGTATAGTTTTATTATGAGAGGAACTTACATGCACAGTACTATTAAAGTACATTCTTTATGTATGAAGGTTTAAAGAATTAATACATTCCTGGATGTAATATGTTGTCCTCTAGCACTGTTTAACTCATACATTTTATGACTGACGTAACAGTTGACCATTATGTGTTGTTGGGGCAATTTTTGGCCTTTTTTTGTCTTAAAGGCACACCGCAGAACTTTTTGGCACTAGGGGGTGCTAGACATGTATTTTTCATGCCTAGCGCCCCTAGAGGCCACAAGCGGCGCAGCACTGTCGCAAAGGAAAAGAATTGGCCAACCTTAAAACTAAACTAAAAACTAAACATTTAAAACGCTAAACGATCAACATTTTGAGACATCAGGGAGAAACGCCGTCATGTTACAACTTTCTGATGAGGAACTCGTGGCAGAAGCCATTTCTCAGTCTGAAGGTTGCAGCCTCCGGATGTCGTATTTCTAAGCCGCATACGTCATCAAGAATAACAATTATAAAGTTGACTATTATACTTAGTTATCTGTAAATTGTTGCAGTATGCTTATGACTTGCAAATGTAATGCTCAGTTTACCTTAATAGACCAGGCTTGATGACGTATGCAGCCTGCATATTTGACCTCCAGAGGCTGCAGCCTTCCAATTGAGAAACGACCAGAAGTATTTCCTTGCCTTTTTCGAAACAAATATTGTTACATTGTCCCTCTCTCTCCCTCGCCACCAGGGTTTTCCGCAATGGCCCTCGTTTTTCCTCTCTTTTGTGTGAAAATTGTCGCTCCAAATCCAAGTAAACCGATGTGTTTAGTTCCGCCGCTTTGTAATACGTCACGCGAGTGACAGCGGAACGCAGCAAATGAGGAAGAGAGAAGAGAGAAATGCTCGGATCTGATTGGTGAATGAATAGGGTTTGGTTTTACACTGTGTGAGTTTGAGCAAGTTTTAAAGCTATAGCATCCTGGATTGTAATGTAAATACCATAGACAGTAAAAGAAAGATAAATACGTGAACACGTGAATGCAGCATCTGAATACAGGGAACTATATGCAAGATAATCGCCGTCATTTATAAAGAAGATCGCATTTATGTATCGCATCTAGTCGAATTTTGTAGGGTTTTTTTTGTGCTCTGGTTACTACCAGAAACTTTAAGTTTTAAAGTACAAGTAAAAGCGATACAGACCCCGTCAGGCTATGGTAGACATGTCATTCAACCTATAAGTCGATGTACTATCACAAGGGTCTTGAAAATGTATTATGAAGGTTGAAAAATGACATGGTGTTGTTTTAATTTCGCCACAACTTTTTCTGTGTTTCAGCACATGATGGAATGATTTTTGGTGAAAAATCTTATATTTAGATCTAGAAAATGCTTTGAAATTTTAAAAAAATTCAACAATATACGTGGGCAAATTTACTACCCCAAAATGCCCACTAAATTAAACTGCTGCAAAAATATATCAGATGATTTTTTTTCCCTAATTTTTTGCATAAATCTGTTAATCAACCTCAGTACTGATCAAAACTACCAAATGTATACAAAAATTCCATGATTTTAACTCTTTATTTCCCAAGTTTATGTGGTGTCACTGATTTGGGAAAAAACACACAAAATGACAGATTTTCAATATAAAAAGTGATTGTAAACTGGATTTTCTTTTACCTTTTTCACAGTCTTGGGCATGTAAAAGATTAGTAAAAACATTGACTTTGATGCATTTTTAGTTTTTGTGCAGCATCAGATTTAATTTTAATTTGTTTCTCCCTCATTTATTGTTTGTGGCCATTTTTGCCCCATTGATATATTTTCAGTTCATGTCTATTAAATCTATACAGTTTGCTTTATCATGCATTAAATATTAAAGTCACAATGAAATGAAAGTTAGTTAATGTGATGATGACTAGGTGCAATTTGCTTAAGGTTTTATTTGTGAAAAAGCTTAAAGAAATGATGGGTTTTGTGTGCAGTTGGCATCAGAGGGTCAATTAAACGGTTAGTTCACCCCAAAATTACAATTTTATCATAAATCACTTAACCTTGTGTCGTTCTAAACCACCAAGTCCTCAGATTGTCTCAAAAGATATTTTTGATGAAAACCGGAAGGCTTGTGACTTTAAGACATCGCCAAAAAGGTCCATGTATATGGGCTGTTTAAGTAATGTTTGCATAAATAAAAAAAGGGAAAAACAATAAATGTTGGCAACTACATCAGCAGGTCGCACCAGCAACATTCGCCGTAGTCTGCTCGTGAACGCTATGCATTGCTGGGCAGTGAACATTTAAAAATGCATCAAAACTACAAAAAATTCTACTATTTGAAATAATATTTATTTTTAATGTCCTTTCTAATGTTTATATAATCATAAATTCACAAAATGCATCAATAAAGTAGTGATTTGAGCAGTTGACCACATCCAGTAAATTGAATGCGCCTCTATGGGCATCTGCTGGTCAAAATGATTTATTTCCTAAGCAGTAATTATTTTATGTTTTTTTTTCTAAACACCAAATGGGCGAATTTAACACATAACATCTAGATCAATATCTAAAAACAATTTAAATCAAATTTAGATCAAAATTTATGTGAAATTTTCATAAAATTTCTCCGGCCTACTCCTCGGGTTTCTGTTCCTCCATCTCTCTGAGCTCTTTGCTGTATTGTGGCTCATAAAGGTGCCATGAACAGCGGATTAGAGCATCACGCTTGCAATATCATCGTCTTCCATATCATATCGATTACCTTCCGCTATTATTGTAACATGAAGTCTGGATCGCTTCACAACGTCTGTTAGCTTAGCTTAGCATAAAGATGGCAGCTGATCGTTTTTTTGTCTGTGTTCGTATATTTGCATAAGTCCCACCCACTTATCTGTAATAGGTCTGTAGCGTGAGTGGATCCCACCCATAGCCCCCACCTTGGAAAAATGAGGAATGAGTGTCTGTATTCTTTCACCCTCGACAAAGATACAGCAGTTCCTTCTTTCAATGATGCAAAATGAAGATTTTTACATCATTGATGTTAGTGGCCATTTTTGCCCCATTGACTGCCATTATAACAACAGTCTATGGGTAGGACGTCCATTAACAAAATGCTTGAATGTTTTTAAAGTATGTCAGTCAGCCTCCGTCTTGCCTTTAATTATCTTATTTTACGTTTAAATATATGCATTATGAACAAAAAAGTCATTATTTCCAAGCAATGATGTGCCGAGTTAGCTAGCTAGCTAACATTAAGAAACATGTGTTTTTGTTAATCCTGTTGACATTTAGATTACTCCTTTGATACTGCACTTTTTTGTCTGCTGTGTCCTGGGCTTTGAGAAACGCTTGACATTGTTTGCAATGCATGGTGAGAAACGGATGTACCCTTTTGTTTTTCGTCCAACATTACACAAAAGGAAATGTTTCCATGCATTTCTGTCCTTTTATTTGCTGATTAATGAAACCACATCAAAAAAACTAGCATTTGAGAATTAGTTAAAATGGGTTTTAAAAAATACTGAATTAACTAAATTCTATGACATTCTTTTTATACGATGCAAGAAGATAGTTATCAACATGACATAAATATAAAATGAATTCACTTTTTTAAAATATCTATGCAGAAATTAGGCATTGTTTGGAAATATAATGGAAGCCTAAATGTAAAAACTAGACCTTAAACCTATGCACCGTCATAATCTCACAGCACATGTTAAACCAAACAATTCAACTATTATTTCTCTTTCAACTATTCATAACTCTCCTATGATTTGTTTAATAATTTTTCCAATAATTTGGATAATGTATGCTATGATTCGGTTAGGGTTAACCCTAACCCTTTTTTTCATTCTTTAAATGAATCTGTTCAAATAAGTCATTTTCATTAGTTTGTGAATCACACATTTCTAGTTCACCTTTACAATGAGGACATCGCAAACTTTGTAGCTATTGACTGTATTGTTTGCTCGGACCATTGCATTTAATTCAGCTCGGCATCTGCAATGAAATAGATGCAGTCTGCACAGACATGTTTCATATTCAACTATAATTCAGTAGGTACAACTGCCACGCAAGGTTTAGGTCATGGTTTCGGTCATCTGTACCTTTGTTTGTTGCTTTTGAAGAATAGAGCTGAGGGAAAGAGCGCGAACACTGGAGGGAGAGTGAGTGTGCGCAATGATATTATGCAGCGCCTGAAAATAGTCCCCTTGGTAAATTTCAATAGTTGGGGACTATTTTCGGCTGCTGCGTAATATCATTGCCCCTCCTGCAGTCATGTTACAGCAGCAAAGTCCTTTATTATTATGCCAAAATGAGAGTATAGTTCCTACCCATATCTGCCTAGAAAATCACAACTTTAAATTTTCCGTCATCTTAGTACACAATGTAACTACAGAAGAGTCAAGTTTTAAATAGTAAAAATATTGAAACTCTTTGGCTATTTATGAGCGCGATGCTAATGGTCTATTTAGAGTTAATGGATTATGCTAAGCTATGCTAAAAGAGGTACTGCCAGACCCGGAGATCAGCTGAATGGATTCCAAAACTGTGAAAATCAAACGTTTAACTCTAGGGGAGCTCGAAAATGAGCATATTTTCAAAAAAAGTGGAGTGTCCCTTTAAAGGCCGAAACATGTCAAATTATAAACATGACCTTTATAACCTATATTGTAGTCATGTCACACAGCTCTATTCAAGGACAAATAAAGCTGTAACAAATACTGCTGAAATTCATTGAATGCACAATAATAAACATAATTATAAACAATAAAAGGCATGGCAAGCCATTTGTTTGCCGTTTCTATTAAAGCAATAAACCCCAAGAAGCAGTGGGTTACCAGTGCATTTTATAACAGCTAAGGGGCGTTGTTAGGCACGACGCAAAGCGGAGTAAACCCCCTTAGCTGTTATAAAATGCACTGTAACCCCACTGCTTCGCGGGGGTTTATTGCGTTCATAAAACGGTTACTTCATATGCATAGCAGGGAGTTTTACAAAATGAAACACAAATAAGTTGTAATGATATTAGTACAAATATTGCTCATCCGCCAAACAAAGTAGTTCCTCAGAATCAAGTGTGACTGAAACAGAGTGCAATTCTCAAGCAACACAGATGCAGCAAAGACACAATAAAAATATGATTAAAGACTGTGGTGTTTATTTTTATAAATCAACATTCATCTAAATATACATTAACATTTATATCGTGCAACGGTTGAAGTGATGATCAAATATGCTTGGAAGCATGCTTAACTCTTTCCCTGTCCGTATTTTTTTTTTAGTTTTTTTTTGTTTTTTTTAGTTTAATGCCTAACAGAAAAACTATCTTCTTTAAGTAAACATAAAATATCAAATGAAAGAACAGACCATCCGCTTTCCAACAACAACAAAAAAAATGTTTCATCCTACCTTCATTTGTTCTCTTATCAGTTATCACCTCTCAAATTTGCAAAAGCGGAGATAATTAAATTTTTGTGAAGAACTTTTGTAAGAGATCAGATTCAGAGCCATCAAAACTTACACGTTACGCTAAATCCACCACAGCGCTGTTGTGTCGAGTGAATGCGTCAGTGTTTAAGTTGGGTAAGATTGCCATCTAGTGGACAATAGCGGAAATATCCATTTAATACAAAAACAACGCAGAGAACGTTTTCTCTTTATTGACGAAATGACTCACCAACATCTATGACATTTATCTGGATATCGCCATAATTGTGCAAATGTAGAAAAATTTAAATATGATTAAAGACTGTGGTGTTTATTTTCATAAATCAGTACGCAGCAACAGTGGCGCAGTGATACTTGTGATGCGGTCTGAACCGTGGGTTTACCATGGCTTAGAACGCGTTTCAACCAATCAGAATGAAGAACCAGAACGAGCCGTTTTATAAAGTTCATTTATTTACTATTCTACGGTATCTGTACGGTTATTTGATTAATTACATATGATTAACTGCATTTAACATTGTTTCTAGTCTGCTGTTTGCATCCCCATACAGAATAGACCTGCAAGGCTGCAACCCATTTTTTGACACTATATAGATCTGCATAGAAATAACTATGGACATATTAGTGCATTAGTAGTGCAAAAAGCATTTATGTTCATTTTCGACAAAAACATTCAGAACAAAGTGAAAGGACATTAACTGCATAAATAGTCTTTGCACAATTATTATTATTCTTTGTTTCATACAATGACACCAAATCGGTTTACATCTGAAGACACAGGATGTGTAAATAATGACATCATTTATTTTCTAAATCAACTATTGCTTTAGTTATAGTGAATCCATGGACATTTTCACCTATACCATTAAAAATAAAGGCCCACAAATAACCTTTTTAACTGTATGAAGCTAGAGCAAAGCAATAATTTGTCTATTTTTTTACTAAGGAAAAATGTTTTAATTCATCATCCTGTGGCGAGTCCGGGTGTTGCGTGTGATTGGCCGGTGTCCTCCCCCCAGGCGCCTTTGAGTGTGCAGATGAAAGCGGGCGAGGTGAGTTTTGATTTTTGCATGCAATGTTGAAGCCAAACGCTGGCACGCACCTATCAGAGACTAATCAACATCGGCCGCGTGCTATGTGTTCACGAGGCACAATACTGCTCATTCAACAGCTATTTATAAAAGATCAAATGATGCTTGCGCTCAGGGATATTTCGGTCAAAGACCTGTGCCCCGTTGTTTATTTGATGGCAATTTAAATTCGTGCCCAGAGAGACCCTTTATGATCAGATTTGTTTGAATTGTGCCAGGTGCTTATGACCTACTGTGGCACATATATTAATACAGAGGTGCACACATTGTGGACCACGCTGATTATTTACATCCACAAGCAATTAATCAGAATGCAAGTGAACAGAATAAATATGCTGTAGCCATGGCAACGTGTTGTATAAAGTACTTTGGTCATTTTATTTTCAGTTCATGTCTGTTAAATGTATACAGTTTGGTTTATCATGCATTAAATATTTAAGTCACAATGAAATGAAAGTTGTGATTGTCTTATTTTCCCCTTATTTCATTGTGCCTTTAATGTGATGATGACTAGGTGCCATTTGCTTAAGGTTTTATTTGTGAAAAAGCTGAAAGAAATGATGGGTTTTGTGTGCAGTTGGCATCAGATGGTCAATTAAAGGGTTAGTTCACCCCGAAATGACAATTTTATCATAAATCACTTAATCCTGTGTCGTTCTAATCCACCAAGTCCTCAGAATGTCTCAAAAGATATTTTTGATGAAAACCGGAAGGCTTGTGACTTAAGACATCGCCAAAAAGGTCCATGTAGATCAGTAGTTCAATAAAACTATTATGAAGCGACCAAAACACTTTTTTTTGCACAAAGAAACAAAACGAACGATTTTATTCAACAATGTGTTCTCCTACTTGGTCTTTCGCGTTCATGAGCAAATACAGTGCATGCTGCTGATGTGACCTGCTGACATAGTTGCCAACATACAGACACAGAATACACTGGCAAGTAATTTTTTGCATTAATATGGGCTGTTTAAGTAATGTTTGCATAAATAAAAAAGGGAAAAAACAATAACTGTTGACAACTATGTCAGCAGGTCACACCAGCAGCATTCGCCGTAGTCTGCTCGTGAACGCGCACTGACCGACCAAGTAGGAGAACAAATTGCATTGCTGGGCAGTGAACTTTTAGCTTTAAAATTTTACAGGTATTATTTATGCTCTAATGCTGCGTTTACACCAACCGCGTTTCAGGCGTCAAAATCGCGTGTGCCGCAACTAGTTTGCCACTTGTTTAAATGCATTCGCGCGTCTAGAGCCAAGTAGACGTGCGGAAAAAGCAAGCATTTGACGCGCGTCAGAGGGAAAATCCGCTTCTTGTGGGAGGGGAAAGCGCTATGCGGTTCTCTGTTTGCAGGGATGGCTGATGTTGATTGTGCATTTATCGAGAGAGTTACCGGTTTGTATTTAGTCACCTTACTATAAAGGGAAAATAAACAGCGCGGGTCGATAAATGTCAGGTGACTCAAAAGTGAAATGTGTATTTAAAACTTACCAGGTTGCCTGATGTCCTCACTGACACTCTTCCAAGTGAGGTCCTTTTTATTCCTGTCTCTATAGAAATAAGAACTTGTGTCGTATAGCTCCGAGTGACTCATCACGGATAATATCAAGCGTTCCTTCATGTTGAATGAGTGACTCCGGGCGGGGCTGCCGCACAGCAGCAAGCAGGCTCCTGATTGGTTAACGCAGTGCAAAAATACGCCAAAGTTCAAATTTTTCAACTCGGGCTTCTGCTGCAACTTTGCATTAAACGCAAAATGCACAAAAAGCACCAATCACGCGTACTGCGCCATACGCTCAACGAAAATACAAGCAAATGAGATCTTTATTACTTCTGTCCTGTTTACTGAAAATCTGATGATTCTGCTTAACTTTTGTCTTGTTTGTGTTTCTTTGTTTTCTTTTGTGAACTACACAAGGTAGGGTAAATGGCGATTTTATTTTATTTACCTTCTTAAATGGAGCTCACAGTCATGTCATATAATTTGAGTAACAGTCATTGAAATATTAAGAGAGTGCGTTTATTTACAGACCTTTGTTGTGAAGAGGTGTTTGGCAGCCAAACACAGCACTTATAATTCATAAGTGTTTGACTGTGATATTGATTCCTTCAACTGGCTAAAAAAATATTTTATGTGCCCACAAGGCTCTGTTGAGCAGAAAATGTTTGACTTTCTATTTTTATTAAAGGACAAGTTCGGTATTTTACACTTAAAGCCCTATTTTCATGATGCTGGCCCTAGAATTTTCGGATGTTTGTTGTATCAACCCCCACCCCTACAATGGCTGCATAGTTGCACTGAAACAATCCTTCCTAAAATGCATTAAACTTTCGTTTACAAAGACGTGAAACTCACCGAGTGGTCAGGGGTGTTCACTGATATGCTCACACAACAATCGCTGCAAAAGATGCTTTCCAACAGGTATTTTAGCATTTGTTGTAAACTTGTGGACCTCTTTTTCCAAACGCCTCACACCCGTATATTCTTCCGCTTAGAGCTTGAATAATAGACACTCCAGCCCAGTTGGTGGCGATAATCCACCGTTGCCAATTGCAAGAATACAAACAACTCCATTTTCGTTTCCGGCGGCGGTGTAATTCCGTACCTCACAGCACATCTAATACAAGTCAATGGAGTTGGACAAAAACTATGATAAAACCTGTTGGAAAGCATCTTTTGCATAAATTTTTGTGTGAGCATATCAGTGAACACCCCTGACCACTCGCTGAGTTTCACGTCTTTGTAAACAAAAGTTTAATGCATTTTAGGAAGGATTGTTTCAGTGCACCTATAAACCCATTCTAGAGGTGGGAGGTAAAATCTCGGGGCAGCCGCATATGTCCAAATTTCAGTCAAAAGCGTTCTATTTCATCATAAACAATCTGAAAACAGGGCTTTAATTGTAAAATACCGAACTTTCATACTCTTTTTGAAAATAATGTAGTGTAACAGGTGTGCATTATTTTCGAATAATTCACAAGCAGTCATCAATTATTCTTTATGTACATTACAAGCAGCAATCGGCATACGGCTCCCACTTTTCTTGCCACCTGCCCCAAGGAGCCATGCCCGCAGAAACTGCAGGATTTTGGATGCACAAGCACCCGGGCAGTCCACGCTCCATCTGTGAAACCGTTAATGTTTTGCCGCTCTACTATTTAAAATGAACTTGGACACCTGCGACTGCTGCGTTCCGCCTGAAAGGGATTTTAAAATATGAATATAATATTTAAAGGGCCATTTCATCGGTAGAAACATTAATCTTTATTGAAAGTGGGTCATATTTGTAGTCGAAATGTAACATAAATTTTGAATTTTGTGCCTATTTGTCCAAGAAAAGACAGAACGTGACTTTAGAGCACATTTGTATGAAAAACTACAACTCTCACAATGCACCACATTGCAGTGCAAGCCAATCAGAACACCGCTCAGATATGCTACTGTGTACATAAATGCCACATTAGTGTAAAAAAGAAAATAGAAACACTCACTTTATAGTCAGACGTCCGTTTATCCCTGCAGGCTTTGGCTGTCACTTCCAGTTTAGGATTCTAAAATATGTATCCAGGTGTGTCCACATACGGTACGGAGCTTGGGTAGGAGCAAGCTTCATTCAGTTTCTGATTTATTTTTGAGAGTGCTTGGCCAAATATGTATATTCCCAAAGAAGAAAATGCCGCATCCTACACACAAACGCGTCCACAGACGCACTGGCTCAGCGCTTGAGCTCATAAGCTGAAACACATCTGTGAAATAAACACGCGCAAAGTACCTCTCTTGCCCGGGACCTTTCACCAAACAAATGTCCATATCCTGATCTGATGCGGAAATGTTACACAGAAAGCACACAGCGAGAGTACAGGCACTACTAGTCCGTCCAAGCTCGAGCCAGTCCGGGCTTCTCTACGCAGCAGAGGCCGAGGGTTGCGGCGTCTTCCCCGGGCTCCTTTTCTCAGCTCCGGCCTACTCCTCGGGTTTCTGTTCCTCCATCTGCCTCAGCTCTTTGCTGTATTGTGGCATGAACAGCGGATTAGAGCATCACGCTTGCAAAATCACCCTCTTGAATATCATATTGATTACCTTCCGTTATTGTTGTAACATGAAGTCTGGTTCGCTCCACAATGTCTGTTAGCTTAGCTTAGCATAAAGATGGCAGCTGATCATTTTTTTCCCGTCTGTGTTCGTATATTTTTGTAAGACCAACCCACTGATCTGTAATTGGTCTGTAGCGTGAGTGGGTCCCACCCATAGCCCCCACCTTGGAAAAATGAGGAAGGAGTGTCTGTAGTCTTTCACCCTCAACAAAGATACAGCAGTTCCTTCTTTCAATGACGCAAAATGAAGATTTTTACATCATTGAAAGAAGGAAGTGCCTCACTGAAATCTTTATTTCTCCCGTCTCAGGGGAAACTGAGGGAATGATGGACCATTCAAAAACATGACTGGGGTTCTAACGATACAAAGCTTAATGCAAATCGGTGAAGTTTCCCTTTATTAAACTATATAAATCATCATGCGGGCTGGATTGGACACCTTTGTGGGCTGTATGACATCACTGATATACATAAACGGTGGGTCCCATTACATGGAAGTCCCCGTTTCTACAGTAGCCCACATCAGGTTACGCGCCCACGCCACGTTGCACTGTGTGTGGTCATGAAAATGTAACATTTGCACTTGTATTTAACTACTGCAGTTTTTTCTTTCTTTTTCACACCATTCCAGCATCTATGGCTATATTTATGGTGAGAACCGGTTAACGTGCATGATTTTGGCCTGTACCCTGTATGTGTTTCTCAATGTCAAGGATACTTTTTTGGCAGGACTGGTCCTTACCCACTGCGCAAAGTGACGTTGGAATGACGTCTTTTTCATGTCATTTTTGGACGTCCGAATCCGGTCCATAAAAGGGGTTGTTTTGTAACACCAGGCGACGTCTTTTTTTCGACGTCTTCTGCACGTCTAAAGGTTGACATTCGTTGGACCTCTGTGTGAGGAAAATAGACATGAAAAAAGCTAAAAGAGATGATTGTCTCTGCAATTCACCCATCCATTGCAACACCGAAACACTTCAGTCATTTTGTGCCGCCCACGGGATTCGAACTACCGATCTCTGGGTTACAAGCAAGTCTCGCTAACCACTCGGCCACACCATGAACTCAACATTGTGAGAATATGTGACAATATTTTCATGTTAAATTGTTACAAACTACACATTTAATTACAGATTTTTAACTGTACATTTAGATGAATTTGTATAATTCAAGAAAGCAGAAAAAACAGTACTGTATAAATAATATAGACTATTCGTGAATTTTAATCATGTACAACAATCCTGATATTTGTAAATAAACACATTTTTATAGGCCTAATCATGTAATATAGACATAGGCCTGTCATAGACGTCCAAATGACGTCCAAAGAATCACCCAGTTCAAACGTTAAATGTTGTCCGTAAATATGACGTCCAAATGACGTCCAAAAAATTACCCAGTTCAAACGTCAAATGTTGCCCGTAAAAATGACGTCCAAGTAGGGTCATAGTTTGGACGTCAAATAGATGTCCAGAATTGGTCATGGACCGACGAACCCAATATAGACATGATCTGCACGTCTATCCGACGTCCTGTGTTTAGTGGGTTAGTTACAAGTCACTTCCTTCAGAGGCGAGGCTCCTTTTTTAGCATTCGGAGAACACGTAAATGGAACAGGCTAGCAATAATTTACGTCATTTGCGTCATTACATCAGTGAATAGGTGCGCTTTCAGCACTGCATGCATATGATTGTGGGGATATTTCTCGAACTAAGGACTCAGTTCTTGGTTGAAATTCAGAGGATCCTTGACATTGGAACAGTCCTTTGGCGGATATCGATGACGTAGCATCCTCGAAATTCTGGCTTCTGAGGATCCTTCCTTGACATTGAGAAACACCTAGAGTAAACCCATGCTGACTCCACACAGAAAGGCCACCTGACCTAGCCGGGACTCGAACCAAGGACCTTCTTGTTGTGACACCCACTAAGCCACTGTGCTTCCCACACTGCAGTTTAAAACAAGTGATTTTAAACCATTGAATCAACATTGCTATGTGGTCATGCTGTTTCTGTGTGAGAGGAAAGCCTCATGCATCTGCTGCTTATTGAGCTTGTAAGCATTTTTGCCACTTTATTGGCCTTAAATACACATATGCGTCAAAATGCCAGCCCTCATAAACACGGTCATTTATGTCTGAAGAGAAAATCAACAACTGTAAAAGAAAACGCATGTGTAACAGGATATTGGATCCGTACTTTGGTCTTAAAGGGGAAGTTACCTAATATTGCTCCTGTCTGTCACTCAGGAGCCTGTTAATCAGACAGCAGTGAGAGAAAATCACTTTTCTACCTTTAACAAGACATATACATATACAAGAATTATGAAAATTCTATGGTATTAAACATTTTAATAACATAAAGACTGGTAAGGGGTGTGCATAAGGCTGACCTAACACCTTCATAACCATGACATGACACGTGTCATGAACATGAAGGTGATTTAGTGCCAATTGTCATTTAAGTGTCATTTGTTCAATTATGTCATTTTTAATGCAAAGATGACATTGTTTGAGATATATCTTTGTTATGACAACTTGACATAAACCAATACATCATAACTTGTCATAAATGTGTCATTAACATGACATAGCAGAATAATTATCAAACTTAAGAAACTACCTAGCTTTATGGGTTAACATTACATTACACTGTCATTTGAACATCATTAAGTGTTAATACTTTGTCAAATACTTTTATAACAGCATCATGAATATTTTTCTTTAAATATCTTAACAAAATGCAACAGACACTTTAAAATATGATACTTAAGTTGTCTTTATGTTGTGCACAACAAATACATAAAAAACTGACAACTAACAGAACTTCATCACACAGAAGGTTTTGAAAATTTTTGACATAGAAGAAAAAACTAACCAAATATTTATTAATATTATTATTATTTTATTTCTCTAACACATGGAGGAAACTTAAAAACATTATGAACTGAAGAATATACATGATGCCGTTATAAAATATTTGACAGAGTTTTAACACTTAATGACATTTTAATTCATAAATAATTAATAATAGGCAAGGCAAGGCAAGTTTATTTGTATAGCACATTTCATACACAGAGGTCATTCAAAGTGCTTTACATAGAAATGAGAAAACATAAATGTGATTTTAATAAAAACTGTTTAAATGTGTGAAAAAGAATAAAACAGGAAAAAAGTACAAAACCGTTAAAAATAAGAATAAAAACTAGAGAAATAAAAAAATAAAAAGAATTAAAATAGTGCATATATTTTATAATTTAAATTCAATTTGTATCTCTGGTAAAAAGTGGTCAGTTATGTTGTCTTGGTCAAATGTCAAATGTCATAACAAAGACATCTCAAACAATGTCATATTTGCATTAAAATGACATAATTGAACAAATGACACTTATGGCCCTATTTTAACGATCTAAGCGCATTGTCTTAAGCGTACGGTCTAAATGGGCGTGTCCGATGCCACTTTTGCTAATTTAACGACGGGGAAAATGGTTTGTGTGCCGACCGCACGGTCGAAAAGGGTTGTTCATATTTACCTAATGAGTAATGGGTGTGTTTTGGGCGTAACGTACAATAAACCAATCAGAGTCTTATATCTCATCCACTTTAAAAGCCAGTTGCGCTGGCGCTATGTCTAATCCATATTTAGATGACGGATTTTGTAAACTGAAAAACTAAGCGGAGGAAGAGAAACTTAATGTTAAAAAAAATTTTGTTTTCATTTTTATTAAATTTTTTATTTTTTTGATTAAAACCGTTAAAAGCCGTTTCTTTCAGTCATAGAAGTACAAATAGCAGGCTTTTAATTGCTGTAAATGTATTGATATCCTACATAATCATTGTCATCTAATAAAATTATTTGCAAATATGCAAGAAAAGGTTTTTACTCTAAAAATACAGACAAGAGATAAAGAATTTACAAACGCGCGGAAAGCCGAAGCGTTTCAGCACTAGAACAGCGCCATGGGATTTTTACAAAGCATTTCTTAAAAATTTTTCTCATCTCATCATATCCACCAGTACAGAGTCATCATATACAATAAATCCGTAAGGTAGCATTTAAAAAACATTCAAAAACAGATGCATTTATTTAAAGCAAAACATTTATTTACTTACCAGGTTACAGGTGAAGCAGCTCTTTTCGCCTTCTAACGTCTCATAATTGGTCCTCATTTATGTCCAAGAGACTCAATAATAATCTTTTACATTCAATCCTTTAATCTTTCATATTTAAACGCCTTTTTGTGCTGCTGCGCATTCATGTATGTTATAAGCAAACGTGTGTTGTCGTCCCGTTTATAGGCGCATATTACTAATGCGCTCTTTAAATAACAAAAAAAAAAAACATATTGCGCCATTGACTTAAGACTTTAGAGCAGTTTTTTGTTGGTCAATGGCGTAGTCTATTTTAGTTGCCTCAAAATAGCAACGCGCCAACAGTGAGTCTGAACACACCTTGTTTTCAGACCAGAACGCCCATGGGCGCAAAAGTGGGCGCAAATGCATTTGCTATTTAAACAATGTGGCCCTAAACATGAAAATAATAATTGCGCAGAGTTGAAACTAGCAAAAAACACAGTTGTCATAAAATGTGCACAAATCTCTTTCATGTTCATGGCACGTGTCATGTAATGATTATGAAGGTAACATGTCAGTCTTATGAACACCCCTTCAAGACAAATAACTCAAATAGGAAATAAAATAACTCGTATATCATGATATAAGATTCTGGTCATATCGCCCACCCCTACTTACAGTACACGTTTTTCCAACAAGATCATCTTACCACTTTTATGAATTTTAAAGTCTAAATTTCGTTTCTAGTAAATGCATTTACACTTCAAAAGGTTGTGATTATCTGTAAAGATTATGTTATTGGACAAAACGTGTATCATAAACTTTTGTTAAACATAGAGCTTATTTTTGCAATAATTCAAACGTCTATGGGAAATTTGAATGGAACCAGTGTCCTGCTAACTTCCAGCGTTGGCGTAAAAAATACGTCATCCCTGCGGCACTCTTTCAGAAACTGAAGTTAGACTTAAAACTTTATTATTATGTTTTAGTTTTTAAGATTTACATGTTTTTAAAACAAAAATATTAGTTTCATAATAATGACGTTAACTCTGGTATGTACCAAACACAGAGCTGTGCAACAGCATCAGCAGACTTATACCTAAGCCGAATGCATTCCGTCGACGAAAACAACTTTAAGCTTTTAAGCTTTTCTTATTTTTATTTTGACCTTTGAAAGTTGTCATTTTCCTCAAATGAAATCTCACCGACTGGTCACATCTCTGCATGGGTCTAATAATCCCCATTCTTCCACACTGAGAACATTTACAGCAGAACTTTGTTGACAGAGATTTTGAGTGGAAAAAATACCTGTGCGTTGTGTTTGAGGATGCCCACATTCTTTTTTTTTTCACTAAAAGCTGAAAAATTGCAGTCAGTAATTCCTTCCATCTTAAAGATAATGCATTTGAGAGAAATATGCAATGGAAAAATATGCAATTTTTTTTTTTTGTCAAAATAAGGGAAAGTGTTAAAAATATACAACCAAATATTTCCCAAATGATAAAACCAATCTTAAAATGCATAGACTAAAATGGGATTCCACTCCGTTGCCATGACAACCTACGGAAGCGAACACCTGTGAATTAGATGTCTATGTTCCCCCCTCCATCAGAAAATGCTTTCATTAGAGACAGAACGGGAGCGCTTAGACAACAATACGCTTGTGTTTCTTCGTGCCACCAATTAACACAAGCCATCTATCAAATCACATTGAATTAGTTCGCAGCCCAACGCTTCCAGCAGCGGGAGAGGAAATTATGCTCAATATTTCTATCAAAACTCTGCTTTTCTCAAGCGAAGTCTCAATTAGACTATCATCTTCTGATTATGGGTTTCTGTACAGATGTACTGTTCTTGATGGAAGTAACAGCATGTGTCCACGTCATCAGGCGTGCAAAATACGACAGAGATTAAACTTTTTTAATGAGCATACTGTTACTGTAGACTATGTAGAGCATTTCGGTAGCAACTCAAAAGTCATGGGTTTGATCCTGGAAAACCCACATACTGATAGATCGAATCTACTGTAAGTATCTTTGGATAAAAGCGTCTGCCAAATGCATAAATGTAAAAGCAGGAAATGGAAAAAGAAAATGTAGCGGGAATTATGATATCACAATTGTTGTTGTTGTTGTTTTGTAAGCACATTAAAAGAACAAAGCTTGTCTATCTGATGCAAAGTGAAGCATCGCGTTCCTCGCTCTAGATTACTTACGGCCCTTAACTTTGTGTCATGCAAATTTTTCACTAAAGTTTAATATTTTCAACCTGCGCAAAGACGTGTGAGGCAAACAGCGTGTGTTTTTTGTGCCGGTCAAATTGCGTCATTCGCTTCGTCCAGTGCAAGTTCGCATCTTTTCGCGTCTTTGTTTTAACTTTGTATGTAATCTACCCACGCAAATCATTCAATTGAAATGACACGTAAAACTATCGTGTGTGCACGTGAAAGCGAAACTTTAAGATAGTTTTACGTGCGCACACGAAACTAAACACGATAGTTTTACGTGCACATGCGACACTTCGTGCCGGCCAATTTGCGTCATTCACATCGTCCAGTGCAAGTTCGCTTCTATTCGCGTCTTTCTATTAACTTTGTATGTAATCTACTCACGCAACTCATTGAATTAAAATCACACGTGAAACTATCGTGTGTGCACGTGAAAGCGAAACTTTAAGATAGTTTCACATGCGCACACGAAACTAAACTCGATAGTTTTACGTGTGCAGGCGACACTTCGTGCCGGCCAATTTGCATTATTCACACCGTCCAGTGCAAGTTTGCTTCTATTTGCATCTTTGTATTAACTTTGTTTGTAATCTACTCACGCAACTCATTGAATTAAAATCACACGTGAAACTATCTTGTGTGCACGTAAAAAGCGAAACTTTAAGATAGTTTCACATGCGCACACGAAACTAAACTCGATAGTTTTACGTGCGCACGTGACACTTCGTGCCGGCCAATTTGCGTCATTCACACCGTCCAGTGCAAGTTCGCTTCTATTCGCATCTTTGTATTAACTTTGTATGTAATCTTCTCACGCAACTCACTGAATTAAAATCACACGTGAAACTATCTTGTGTGCACATAAAAAGCGAAACTTTAAGATAGTTTCGCATGCGCACACGAAACTAAACTTGATAGTTTTACGTGTGACGCGACACTTCATGCCGGCCAATTTGCGTCATTCACACCGTCCAGTGCAAGTTCGCTTCTATTCGCATCTTTGTATTAACTTTGTATGTAATCTACTCACGCAACTCATTGAATTAAAATCACACGTGAAACTATCTTGTGTGCACGTGAAAGCGAAACCTTAATATAGTTTCACGTGTGCGCGCGAAACTAAACTCGATAGTTTTACGTGCGCACGCGACACTTCGTGCCGGCCAATTTGCGTCATTCACACCGTCCAGTGCAAGTTCGCTTCTATTTGCATCTTTGTATTAACTTTGTATGTAATCTACTCACGCAACTCATTGAATTAAAATCACACGTGAAACTATCGTGTGTGCACGTGAAAGCGAAACCGTAATATAGTTTCACGTGCGCGCGCGAAACTAAACTCGATAGTTTTACGTGCACACGCGACACTTCGTGCCGGCCAATTTGCGTCATTCACATCGTCCAGTGCAAGTTCGCTTCTATTCGCGTCTTTCTATTAACTTTGTATGTAATCTACTCACGCAACTCATTGAATTAAAATCACACGTGAAACTATCGTGTGTGCACGTGAAAGCGAAACTTTAAGATAGTTTCACATGCGCACACGAAACTAAACTCGATAGTTTTACGTGCGCACGCGACACTTTGTGCCGGACAATTTGCGTCATTCACACCATCCAGTGCAAGTTCGCTTCTATTCGCATCTTTGTATTAACTTTGTATGTAATCTACTCACGCAACTCATTGAATTAAAATCACACGTGAAACTATCTTGTGCGCACGCGAAACTAAACTCGATAGTTTTACGTGCGCACGTTTTTGCTCCATGTCCCCTACAGTTTTGGGTAAGTTACTCAAAAAAAGTAATTAATTACTAGTTACTAATTACATCTTCAATCATGTAATTAGATTACTTTACAAGTTACTCTCTCCAAAAAGTATTTAATTACTTACTTTACTTTTTCAAGGGAAAAGTAATTAAATTACAGTAACTAATTACTTAGTAACTAGTTACACCCAACACTGGTCCCCTTAGGGGCCCCATAGAAAGCCAATGCAGTGGACGGCAGAAACTTTTTGTCTCTTTTTTCTTATTTATTTTGCAAAATGTGGCTAAAATGAAGCATTTCCACTACTTATGTTGATATTTGACATAAATTTGTTTTTTCTTCTCCCTTACCATCAAAGATATGGCCAGCAGCCATATCTCCCTGCTGCCAAAGACTGGTTGCCCAGTGATGCTAAGTAGGGTTTAGCTTGGTCAGCTCCTGGTTGGGAGACCTCCTAGGAATACTAGGCTGCTTCTGGAAGAGGTGTTAATGAGACCAGCAAGGGGTGCTCACCCTGTGGTCTGTTTGGGTCCTAACACTTTAGCATGAGCCTGAGGTCCTGACTTTCTATGGTCATTAAAAATCCTAGGATGTACTTCGAAGAAAGAGTTTACCCCAGCATTGCCCATTGGCCTACTAATTATACCATAGCTTAGCATAATCCATTGAATCTGATTAGACCAAAAATAATTTGATATTTTCCTATTTAAAACTTGATTCTTCTCCAGTTACATCGTGTACTAAGACATACAGAAAATTAAAAGTTGCAATTTTCTAGGCAGATATGGTTAGGAACTATACTCTCATTCTGGCGTAATAATCAGTCCCTCTTAATACACAATGTAACTACAGAAGAGTCAAGTTTTAAATAGGAAAAATATTGAAACTCTTTGGGCATTTTAGCGTGATGCTAATGGTCTAATCAGATTCAATGGATTCTGCTAAGCTATGCTAAAAGTGGTACCGCCAGACCCGAAGATCGGCTGAATGGATTCCAAAACAATAAATATCAAATGTTTAACTCTACTTAGCAACTGTTTGCCCCCTCATTGGTTAGCTGTTCGAAACGTCACGACACTACAAGGATTCTGGGTAATAGCCTATAGCAAAGTGCGGTCTGATACCCTACAGTCTTGCACCCCTTTGCGAGAACGCCAATGTGGGGCACAAGGGCGAAAGTGAGGATATTGGGACAGGGCCATACTGTTAAGATCATGTTCTGTGGACTTTTGAGGTTCTTTTTCCTGTCTGGTTCCCTGTTGATTGTCTCCCCAGGTGTGCTTGTAAGCTTGTTAGACCCCATGTACAGTATATATAGCCCACTTAACTTTTAGGAACACAATCACAAACTTCCCTAAGCCCTACCTCTCTGGGGAATCCCGGCTGCCATGTTGAAATGATTTCCACATTGTAAAAATGGATGAGGGAAGTTTATATGGACAGACCCACAACTGTAGTCTTTGCACTTATTTTACCCCAAGGGATCAAATGGTTAGTGCGTTCCATTTAAACCTATTTCAAGCATCCCTTTAGTAGTGGGCACTTGTGCAATGACGCACATCCGAGTCAACAAGACCAAGGGAAGTTTGCGAGAGAAGGTCATAAAAATTTGGATTAGAATGCACGCCTCTTTGTCGGTTATTATTTTGAGTTACTGTGTTTATTTTCTGCTTGGTTTCAATTATTTCTTGTCTTGGTTCTTTTGTTTTCTTTCATTAAATTTTTAACTGTATTTGGATCCGCTCTCCTGTCTTCCATCATTACACATACATCCATTTATCTGCTGCTTTCAGTTAGAAATTAGAGTTTGTTGTTCGGAAGGTTTTGATAGTAACAGAGAATTTTTTTTGCTTTTTTCCGGCTTCAGTGCAAAAGCATCTCCTAATGAGCATGCTGTGCTGAATGCCACTGATTCACTTAGACAGACTGATAAATCAGACTCAAACAAACACATGTCCATCCGAATCATTATGACAACTCGCGTCAGACATCTGCTTGTGCCACATCTGTCCTTTCAGTTGTTAGATGACAAATGTAGTTAACTGTCTTTTGGACAAATCTCTTGAAGATTACTAGAGAAAACATTTGCTTTTAAGAAACTTCACTTCTTCAGATTTTTTCCTGATTCATCTCATATACTGTATGTCTCACGCTGTGCTAAGGTTTACCAAGATATCAAAGTATGCTGCGATAGCTCATGCAAATCATGGCACAGTGATTGGATCAAACAAATCCTTTCTCGTGAATAATGTTACAATGCTCATGAATACTCTTTAAAAAACAATGGCATAAATACAGTTTCGGCAGACATGGCAGCCAATGAACACTCGGAAAATCTTGGATTTATCTGAACTTACCAACTTTACTTTCCAAACCAGAAGAACAAAATGGCCCAAAAAGTGCCAAAAATAACCTTATAATGACATCATCATATTTGGGGTCTTTTAATGGTAACACTTTAAAATAAAGTATTTTTTTAATATTATTAAATGCATTGGCTCACATGAACTAACAATGAGCAATATATAGTTTTTCACTGCTTATCAATCTTTGGTTACATTTTTAATAATTGTAATAATTTGGTACTCATGGTAGTATGATGAGTTTATTTTAAAGGTGCCATAGAATGTAAAGCTGTATTTACCTAGGCATAGATGAATAATATGAGTTCTGTACTATTGTTTCGTCCTTCTAATGTAAACTTTGTGCATGCAAAAGACTGATGTTACAGTTGTGATGTACGCACGCAACATTACATTACACATTAAATAAAGTACAATGTTGTTACAATGCTAAAAACAAAGTTGCGACTGCTGAGTTAGCATTATATGCTAGTTAAAGATTCAATTAGTAAAATCCGCTGCTAGAAGGCGCACAGACAAAACAATAACAATGACGTAGATTAATGACGCTCTGAAGTCATTTTATATCACGGAAATTTCTGTAATTTATTGTGCCCGTTATTTTACGGTATTTTTCCGGCACCCCCACTGCTGAAATTTTACCGTTTTTTTACAGAACAATAAATCATGTTAACGGATGAGGTAAAGTAATCGAGTTTTATAAATGTTTCGTTTGATTAAATCGTTTTATTTCATTATGTAAGGTTTCATGTAATGTTCAAAACTTAACTGTTAGTCATAGATGTTACAGTATTAGTCAAATTCAACACAGCTCAGAATTAAGTGTTCAGATCAACAACCTTACCAAAAATAAGCGAGTAGCCGGACAGACGCTACACACTAAGGGGCTAATCACACCAAAAGCGCTTTAAACGCTTGGAAACGCAAGGCGCCACACACTGTATTTTTTTTTAAAAAAGAGCAGTGCGACGTGGCTTTTTATATTGCTAGGCAACCACCGAATCAGCTGTCTTGTCAATCAAATATTGAAGCGTGAGCACTCTTTTGCTGTTAACTGTCATATTAGCAGAAACCTTAAAAAGAGGGCGCTTGCTCTGACCTTGTTTGAGGGTGAGAGGTGCACAAACACGCAGGAGAGAGTGAGCGAGTGGAGTCCGGTTCTTCGAAGCAACTGTAAACTTCCCTCACCACAACGTAAGGCCCGCCTCTCCCCTCATTCGATTGGACAATGGAAAGACGCGAATGACGTTGGGCACTTCTCCGCTCTCAGTGCTCCTTCAAAAGCGCGTGCTGCGGCTGGCGGCAAAAAAGCAAGGCCCATAGAATATCATTCAAAAAAGGCGCCTGCAACTGCCATAAACGCTTTTGGTGTGATCAGCCCCTTACGCATACTTCCGCATTTGTCCACGACACTGTTGTCACGCGGCTTCTACGTCAGTTAAGGCGGTAACAAAGTGTACGGTGGATATTGACAGGCGACTGCACTGTCCTGTGTCATTGTAGTTGAACAAGTTGTACCTTTAATGCTACATGCTAGCCTTTAGGCTAAAGTTCTGCGATTGATGTTAGTTACGTTTTGCAGGTCCATACTGAAAAAAAAACACAAACTTATGTCACAGGAGTGACTATCTTTTAGGCGGAACCAAAAATTGGGCAAGTTTGGTTCCGCCCGGATGTTTCCGCCCGGGCCGGTAAGAGAAGACACCGGACATCCAGTAGCGTCGCGAACGCTGTAATCAGCCGAATTACATACAGCTGGGAGTTATTAAGAGGAGCGCCGGGTGATTGGACGAGGACAACACTCAGGAGAGTATTTTAGAGCAGTTTGAACCACAGTCTGCGTGCTTATTATCCCTGTTGTTGGTGTGTATCGTAGCGCTGAGTTGGGCTCACCGGGTACGCTATTCTGGATTGCTGTATTGCTCTCTCTCTCGTTTGGATTATAGACTTACATTGAGGAAGATACCGAAGACCTTATAGGTAGAAGAATTAAAACGAGTACTGACCTTGGGTGAAAGAAACGAAGGAAGGAAAGACGCACCATTGTGAGTATACGTCTGTGGAAAAGTGTTGTTGGTGGCTGGAAAACGCCCTGTCTGTGCCTCTGGAATTATTACAGCGTGAAGGCAACCTAGGACGAAGAAAGTAAAGCAGTTGTGAGTAACGGAACCTTCTTATGGAAGTGTTGTGCATGTATTTGACCTGTATGTCTCTCTGAGTGTTTCCGAAAGAGAGTGGGCGGCCCTACCCCTGAGCCAGCGCGGTGGGTGAGCCGAAGGGTCTTTGTGTGGAAACAGCTCCAGCGACGAAAACAAACACTAGGCCGCGTTGCCATCTCCATATTCTCGTCCAGAGCGAAGTAAAGGAAGACGGGCGTCTATTGTGTGCACTGAGTGGTGGGTGAGTCTTGGATGTAGAAATTTTCACTTGAAGTGGTGCTGTGTAATGCTGTGTATTGCAGTGGGATTGCTGTTGTCTTGTCTGACGTACCCCCTCCTCCAGTCACTCGCTCCTGAGACGACGAAGAGGAAAAACGGTCCTAGAGTAAGACCTGTACATGATTATGCTGTGAGTGTGTTTCAGTCTTAAAAAAAATCACGGAGTGGCATCTCGAAGTAATTTCCCAGCCAAACACTCGGCGGACTTGAGTTTAGGAGTGGCGGTGAAGAACTGTGCTATTGACGGTGTGTGAGTATTATCTATAATATTGTTACCTTACCTGTGTCTTTTTGATCATCACAGAGCTTGAGGCGAAGGAGATCCGCCGCCCCGAGGTCTCGACGAAAGGGCGCCCCGGTCCAGTTTTCGATCGACCAACGGGTCTCGAGGAAAGGGCAGCGCTCGACCCGGTGTGCCGGCGTGACGTTCTCGCCCCTCTGTAGACCAACGAGCTCGCCGAGAGGGTTTTGGCCCCCGGCGCCACCTAGGAAACCACCGTCCAGTTGACGCATCGCGTAGCCAGCCATCGTAAGTCCGCCACCCTGTTAAATGAAACATAACCTGTTAAAATTGCCAAATCAACAGGGAAGAGGAGTGTGTTGTGAGAGCTGTGCAGAGAGCCATACCTACCTCGAAGCGGTAGTCGGCAGACACCTGTGGAGAGAGAGAGAGACAGCGCGACCGCTGAGATACCGGACTGTGAAGAGAGCCATACCTACCCAAAGCTGTAGTCAGCGCAGAGGTGAGAGAGCCATTGGAAACCGATTCACTGTGCCTTTGTGTTCCAGCAGTCATCTGTGGAGAGAGAGAGAGAAAGCCAGCGTGACCGCTGAGATATCAAGCCGTTCAGGAAAGCCCAACGTACCAGAAGCTGTAGTCAGCGACGAGGTGAGAGAAACCATTGGAAATCGATTCACGGTGCCTTTGTGTCCCAGCAGTCATCTGTGGAGAGAGAGAGAAAGCCAGCGTGACCGCTGAGATATCAAGCCGTTCAGGAAAGCCCAACGTACCAGAAGCTGTAGTCAGCGACGAGGTGAGAGAAGCCATTGGAAATCGATTCACGGTGCCTTTGTGTCCCAGCAGTCATCTGTGGAGAGAGAGAGAAAGCCAGCGTGACCGCTGAGATATCAAGCCGTTCAGGAAAGCCCAACGTACCAGAAGCTGTAGTCAGCGACGAGGTGAGAGAAACCATTGGAAACCGATTCACTGTGCCTTTGTGTCCCAGCAGTCATCTGTGGAGAGAGAGAGAAAGCCAGCGTGACCGCTGAGATATCAAGCCGTTCAGGAAAGCCCAACGTACCAGAAGCTGTAGTCAGCGACGAGGTGAGAGAAACCATTGGAAACCGATTCACTGTGCCATTGTGTCCCAGCAGTCATCTGTGGAGAGAGAGAGAAAGCCAGCGTGACCGCTGAGATATCAAGCCGTTCAGGAAAGCCCAACGTACCAGAAGCTGTAGTCAGCGACGAGGTGAGAGAAACCATTGGAAACCGATTCACTGTGCCTTTGTGTTCCAGCAGTCATCTGTGGAGAGAGAGAGAAAGCCAGCGTGACCGCTGAGATATCAAGCCGTTCAGGAAAGCCCAACGTACCAGAAGCTGTAGTCAGCGACGAGGTGAGAGAAACCATTGGAAACCGATTCACTGTGCCTTTGTGTCCCAGCAGTCGTCTGTGGAGGAGTAGAGAGAACCAGTGTGAGTGTCAAAGGAACGAGCGAGGAAGGAAACCCATACTTACCAAAAGCCGTAGTCGGTGAAGAGGTGAGAGAACCCTTTGAGGTCAATCCATCGTGTCCTCGTGTCCCGGCTGTAGTCTGTGGAGAAAGAGAGAACAGGGAAGGAGAGTGAGTCGACCAGCGAGGAGCTGTGTGAGATAGGCGGTGAACCGCCTCGAGCTAGCTACAGGTACACAGGATAAAAAACAAAAAACCAAGAAAAGCATTCATTTCCAACCCCTTATTCAAAACAGAACTAAAATCTTTAGAAATTGCACAAACATGTTGCTCCTTGAACATACCTGAGCTGTTACAATAATAATAAAATAAAATAAAAATGGACTAACACAAAAAAATACACATGTATGCTTTACATCTGCCAAATATATAGACTTTTTTATGATGCATTTCCCATCAAGAAGCCTCTCTTGATGGGATCAAAAAGATATATAAGTTACTAGTACACTCTTAGAAATAAAGGTACAAAAGTTGTCACTGGACAGTACTCTTTCAAAAAGGTACACCTTTCTTTGTACCCAAAAAGTGCATATTAGTACTTCAAAAGTACATATTAGCAGTTCAAAGATACATATTTGTACCTAAATGGTACATATTAGGACCTTTTATAAAGGGTTCTGCCCCAGTAACAGCTTTGTACCTTTTATATTTGACGTTATGTGTTTTCTCTCATCGGATAGCTTATCATTTGTTAAAACTGTTCCATTTACATTTGGCCACATACATGCGTCTTGTGAAAACGGAAAATGCGTCTTCTACTCCCGCGCAAAATGCAAATACACCATTCATTACTTTGCCTTAAAAATGGAAGACGATGTTTATGCAACAAAAGACGGCACTTACTGTATGTACTGTATGTTGGGCCGGGAACATGCATCTCCTTGCTAGGCATGAGCTGGAGCGCGCAGGAAAGAGCAGCAGGAGAGTGATGGCGCGATGATATTACGTACAGGTCCATGACGGGGAAAAGCGTTCATACAACTCTCTCTCAAAGTTTTATTTCATTGTTTAATATCAGTGGAGTTTGTCATTGGAGTTTTTTATTCGTTCTAGAAACTTTGTTTACCCGCTGTCGTCGCTCCATAAAGCATAAGCGTGTCGTCTTTGTTTGTTTTGTTTGCCGGCTAACTTCCAGGTGACGCGCTTACGTTTGAGATGAGTAAAACACTGACATGTGGTTTTCCTCTACCTTTGCTGTTTTTTTTTATCTTTTCTCCGCCGCTTTGTCTTTTCTCCGTGCTGTCTATGAGCCGCCGAACTCTGCAAGCAACAGTGCGCGAGAGAGACCGACGCTGCGTCCCAAACAGCATACTTCCATACTATATAGTAGGCAAAAAGCACTACTTCTCGTACTCTTTGCCTACTATATAGTATAGAAATAGGCTGTTTGGGACGCAGCACGAGTGTGTTCACTCCGCTCCGCGCTTAACTGAAGTGTTTATTTTTTCTTTTTTAAATTAAACGTTTCTGCGTCACGCGACACGACGAATCGATAATGAAATTCGTTGCCAACCCTTTTAGTAATCGATTTTTATCGATTTAATCGATTCGTTGTTGCAGCCCTAGAATTGTTTAATGATTTTTACATGTGAGTTATGCACTTCTGAAGGTGGTCAGCAGCTTGTAAATACAATCACTTTAGTAAGGTTGTAATTGATGTATTGCTGGTAACATGCATTATTCTATTAAACTATATATCTAGTTTAAATGAGCATATAATGAGATGAGTGCCATGTCTACATACATTTGACACGTTTATTATCTTCTTACTTCCGTGACCTGGGGACCTGATGACCTTTATTCTTCTCTCTCCCTCTCTCTCTCTCTCTCTCTCTCTCTCTCTCTCTCTCTCTCTCTCGCGCGCGCGCTCTCTCTCTCTCTCTCGCTCTCTCTCTCTCTCGCTCTCTGCAATCTCTAATGACCTGCGCATTCTCGAGGACGTTTTGAAGTTGTGTTTGACTTGACGCGAAGCTGCTAGACCTCGGAAGATAATGCGCATGGTATTAAAAACGCGACGTGCAATTTCGTACTTAAGAGCATGAATCCTACTTTTCATAGAAATGAAACACTCGCTTCGCGTCAGTGGAAAGTGGTCGCTTAAATATGACCAGGGGTTTCCTTCATAAGATTTGAACTTAGGCGGGTCTGCATTAGCGCGCGCCTGTCTCGTCCGTCTCCATGGTTCTTTTTGCGCGTTCCCCCGAGCCCCGCCCATTTACATCCGTTGCGCGTCTTTATCACCTTGCTTTTTAAAATATTTTTTTACTCAGTAACGGATATGCTTTAAAATGTAGCAAAGTACAATACTTTAAACAAAACATACTTAAGTAAAAGTAAAAGTACAGATTTTAAAAACTACTCAAAAAAGTAAAAATACACAAAAAAACGACTCAATTACAGTAACGTGAGTAAATGTAATTCGTTACTTTCCACCTCTGCCCACACACACATAGAGCAACTGAAGGAGCTGCTCTGAGAAACAGCCAATCAGAGCAGAGCTCAGCATTTATTATTCATGATCCTTTCAAATAAGGTAATAATAGACCTTTTGATTCTGAGGGCAAATCCTAGGGTTATAAATGAAAATGTAAAACCATCTGGATAATTTTTGCACTCAATAAAGCCACATACATACCTTCTATGTAGATATCAGAGAATCATTTAACATTATTTCAATGTATTCTTGGCACCTTTAAGAAAAGGATTAGGGCTGTGCAAAAATATTGATACAACTAACTATTGTGATAATTTTTTTCCACGATAGTGTATTTTTTAACCATCAATTCCCTCTATGTGCACCAAACGACCTCTTCCGCCGCTGCTGTAGTTGTCGCTGTCCAGTTGTCTGTCATATACGACCATTTGCCTAATGTCTCAGAAGTTAGCGGGAGTGAAAAATTGGCAGAAAATGTAAAAACACCTGCAGCTTTCAAAGCAAACTTATCAAAGCACTTTGGCTTAAAAAAAAAGTTTTTAAAAAATCAGCTTCATGTTTTTACATTTTTTATAAAAAAAAAGAAAAAGTATTGCAATGTATCGCAGCATGCAACATTTTGTATCGTGATATATTGCACCATGACACATGTATCGTGATACGTATCGTATCGTGAGACCCTTGCCAATACCCAGCCCTAGAAATTATATGGAAGTTGTGACTATTGGAGTTACCAAACATGCCACAGCATTTAAGAAATCATTCTTTACATGCAATACTAGATCTTAATTTTCAAGATAAAAATATACGTTTAATTAATCTGTTTGGCACATGCAGAACCTCAAAGCAATTTTTCCAGCTTAGTTTCAATATAAAAATTATGAACAGCATCTCTGTGCTTTAAAAAAAAAATCAGCACCTTACTTACCTACTGACACCTTACAATGTTTCATATTGTCAGTTAAGGGATGTTTTGTTTCGTTATTATGAGACATGTGACTGTGTTTACATGCTCGTATTAAAGAGACACAGCATTTAGTGGTACTGCCATAACCCTGCTTGGCTTTTTAATGAGTATGCGACATCAGTGCCAGTAAACCCGAACACCATCTGACTTGGAAATGTTTTCTTCCCGAGCTGAACTGATATTATGAATAATCAAGCTTTAAGTGTTCAGATGAGGAATAGAAAGCAACACAAACTGCAGACAGAAAAACAAAAATACCACAGCAGGACACAACAGAGGAAATGGTTACAGTACTTGATCTTCCCTTTATACTTGTGCTGGTACTGTAAACTTGTATATGACACATTCATAGAAAAAAAAAAAACATGTGACATTACATGCTGACATTAAATGTTATTTTTAGATGAATCCACATTACGGCTAGTGGTTTATAGTCACACATAGTAACTAATGAACGGACTGTGATTTATAAACATATATTCAGCAACACACATTTTTTAATATTAGATGTTTATTTCTCTTTCAGATGATAAGTTCCAGCATGATTTCAAGGAGGTGGCTAATTCATATGAATTTATAAGAAAGGAAATCATACAAAAATGGATTATTAAAAAACCAAGTGGGTTACTCATAGCCAGATTATTTCAGGTCTATGGTTCCCCTAGACGGAAATGACGGTGAATAATTCACCTTGACTGCTTCAATATCTGGAATCGACTGGCTATTATGCAAAGATCCAGCAGGCAAGCTAATTATATCATATTAAGCTAATTTACAAAACATGTTTCATGTACTAATATTGCTTGCTATTAGTAATGCTAATACATACTTACCAAATTTTTTAACAAATGATTAACACCACGTAGTTTATAATATTTTAAGTACAAATTATAATGTATTAAGTTTTTTTTGGCATTGCATAACTACATCACATGAGGGAACTTTTGTTGCCTGACGTAAACAAAAGGCAGAAAAACAAAAATGAGATAATGATCTTAGCCGAATTCTCTCAGTTCATATTATACTTTTAATAAATACTTTCGATTTAAATCTGCTTAATCCCGGCCTCAGGTCATACTGCTTTGTTGGCAGAATCTGATAAAAAACGCACTTAAAGGGTTTTGTATCTGCGCTCTTCATACTCGTTTCATATATGAAACGTATAATACATCTTGTATAATATATTATGAGGCGGTTTCTCAGACAGGTCTTAAGTCTAAAATCTTAAAAGGCACCTATTAAGTCCTTTTAACAATATGTAATATAAGTCTCAGGTGTGCCCAGAATGTTTCTGTGAAGTTTCAGCTCAAATACCCCAGAGATCATTTATAATAGCATGTCCAAAATGCCTCTTTTTGGGTGCGAGCAAAACGCGCTGTTTTAATGTCTGTACCTTTAAATGCAAATGAGCTACAGCTCCTCACTTCCTTAAAAACAGACAGATAGACCTGATTAATACCCCTTGAGACAATAGTATCTAGTGGACAGAGTACAACTCGCTGAGGGTGGAAACTATGGTAATGCAGGACTGTAAGTGGGCGGGGCTTTATCAATGTGACCTCACATTGAAGAGAGAGTCAAAACGGCATGTCTAATGAGACTAATGGGGATTAAAAAACAAGGAGCAGGTGGATTATTTTCATCGTAGGGTGGTTGCGTTCACACACCGCCAACACACAATATGTCCAAACACCTTGTAAAAGTGGATTTTGCATAATAGGTGCTCTTTAAAATATATCAGTGCCATTGATAGAAGATATGTTTGAAAAAACTACTTAAAGGTCATAATATTACTAAGGCCCAGTTTAATCTAAAGCCTGTCTGGGAAAGTTCATTACTGTATGTGCTATAAATCATCATACTCCTTAAAGTACAAATTAATACTGTAAGTATAATAATAAGTGTTATGGATATTTTTCAACCATTACAAAATATTCTGAGATTGTTTATAAGCCATTGTGTCTGCATTATAATGTGATAAAATATAATGTGTCCTTATAAAACACTCTAAAAATGCTGGGTTAATTTCAACCCAGTGCTGGGTTAAAAATGGTCAAATGTGTTGGGTTAACTTAACCCAGAAAATTTTATATTAAAATCTCATATTTCACTCAGCATTTTGGATTGAAAAGGTTCAATTACTGTGCAACCCAACGGGTAGCTTAATGGTGCGTTCACACCAGACGTGGAAGAGACAACAAGCATGAGTGATTTATGTGTTAAGTCAATGCAGACGCGAATAGGCATCCTGCGGCACGGAAGCGCGAATGGTGTGTTCTGCACGAATTTAGCATTGCCGCTTAATCTGCGTGAGTTAAAAAATCTGAAGTTTGGCGGATTTTCACGCCGTGTTAACCAATCAGGAGCTAGCTGTAGTAGTGACGTGATTACAGGAAGCGAGTGGAGTCACAGAAGCCCCTCCCCTGATGCGAATTTTCACGTGAATGTCTTGAATGACTAGAATTTCACACGCGGCTTCGAATGAAACGAGTAAACTTAAAATGTTCAAACGTCCAACTACGTGCGAATAGCGCGGTTTGCCCGCCTCTTCTGCGTCTGGTGTGAACGCACAGTAAGACTCAACGCTGAGTTGAAAATAACCCAGTGGATTGTGGGATTGACACTGGTATGAAGAAAGTGACTGACAGTTGTTGTAGGGGTGACATTTGACGGTTTTCTTTGCAAACATCTTGTCAGTGATGTTTAATGTAAAAAATTGTATGTGAAGGAAAAAGTGTATGATTCTACAGTCAGTTTTTTTCTTTCAGGCCAACTGTCCTGTTAATTTATGTGCATTTATAGCTACACTCGAAAAAATTTGAGTTATTTTAAACCATGGTTGGGTAAATATTAGGCTACGTTTAGACGGAAACGATCTGAAAAGAAACCGCAAACGTGGCGTTGCGTTAGCACTTTTTATTCCACGTTTATACTGTCAGGAATTGTCAAGACGAGAACCCAAACGCGGACACTATAGATACAAAAATAATAATTTATTAAATACAAAACAGAAAACAAAAACCCACGATGGGGTAAACAAGACAAAACATAAACTAATAACAGATAAACACTTTTACAAAACTAGACTAACTACACAAAATCAAAGAACACTTGACATTGACTAGAACATGAAACTAACTGGCAAACTTACAGGTAACAAGGCACGATAGATCAGACGAACCCGTAATAGGCAACAAACACAAGGACTCTTAAATAGGGACAAAATAAATTACATACACCTGGAAATCATTACAAGTAAGGGATCAGGGAAAAGGTGACGAGACCCGGGAAATGCGTGGTCAGAATAAACCAATACTAAAACCACGCATCTCCCACATTCAGAACCCTGCCATGCAAACCAGATGTAAATACAAACAAGGATCTGGCAGGATCCTGACATATCCTGAGTGTTTTGAGGGGGAAATCTGCGTGCATATGGTGACGCAAAAGTGTGTAATAGGTCTCGTCCAAAGCCGTCTGGTTTTCCTCCGACGAATTGGCGCATCAACAATTTGATGGAGGTAATTAATGCGCCTTCTCTGATCAGTAATACTAGCTGTGAATATTTCGTACAACTGCTGGAAAGACTCTTGTATATTTATCAGAGCTGCTATGGCAACTTGAAGGTCCGACGTATGGAAATAATCCGACATGTTTGTTGTTATTTTCCTGAATTGGCGTATCTCTGTGATGTAAACGTGTACGCGACGATAGCCATCGTGAGCAGACTTTTTTTCTGCTTTTAGCCTTTAGACGGGGACGCGACGGTAGATTGTTTTTGAGATTTCCAATCTGGAAGGTGGTTTCACTTTTTTACGTTTTTAAGCCCCCAAAACGCTGTCGCCGTGTAAACGAAAAGCACATCCGATAAAATATACTTACTTTTTAACCCTCGAGCGTTCTCGTGTTAACAGGCCCTTAGACAGATGTTGGGTTATAAATAAACATATGCTAGGTTGATGTTACCCAACCATGGGTTGAAACAAGGTGATAGACTTGATAGACTTGTTTTTTTGTAACCATCCCAATAATGCAAGGACGTACCATAATCGTAACTGCATTCATATGTCCATCTGCGTGTTTTGGATTCTGCAGCACACTGTCCTATTAAGACATGGTTATAGAAGTTATTTGTGTTTATTTCTTTCCATCACCAGATAAGTTTTGTAAACTGGATCTCTCTTCCTCTATTAATTTAACTCTCCATTTGTGCTGACTGGCTGTCACCCTCTCAATAAAGCTTTGTAATAGACTGCATTAGAAAAACAACAGGGTTTTATGTCTTTGTGAATACAGTTGTTTTCATAGAGCAATGTATCATACATCCCCGTTTTCACAAACATGCCTTACAGCTAGGGTTGTAAATCAAAAAGCAGATACAGTTTTTATCTAGTTTACAGCGTGAGCCCTGATGTTTAATTAAAAAACTGTTGACTCTTAGTTGTTTTTTTAAGATTACTCTACCATAAAATACTGGCCACAACCCATCACTTCTAATGCATCATGTTTAACAAGAATCAGTTTAGGACAGCATTGAATTTATCCAAGTAGATTCACACAAAGCTCTCAATGCTCCCCTTGGGTTTACGTTACAGACTGCCAATGCTGAAAAGTAACCAATATAAATGTTTGTTTGACTCCTGTGCTATGGCCCTGAGGATATTAAGGAAACTTAATGTTTTATGTTTTATATTTATCTTTATGTATATTTTTTATGTATTGTATGGGTCCATTGTGTTTTGGGCCTGTGCTTGACATGACACATACACCCAAAATTATCTCGAAATAACACAGTGTTGTCAATTATTCATATAAAAACAGCATCATATTAGTTGTTTTTAAACAATTATTGTATTTATTGTTTACTGGTAGTTTCTATGAAAGGTTTTACTGGATAGATTTGTAAATACAGATCATGAGTGCATGTGCGCCACATACACATTCAGTTCTTGTGCATGGATTATGGTTAAAACTAATGTTTTGTAGAGATTTACTGCATTTGTGTCAGCTATTAGTGCACTAACTGTACGAATTATGCCGGACTTTTTTTAAGTAAAAATATTTTGAACAATTTATATATTACTTATGAATATATTACTTAGGAAATTATTCTTGACACATTTAGGTTATTACGTGTATTTTGGATTTTAATTTCATTACTGTCTGTGCCTACCCATCTCCGTGGCCTCATCCGAGCGCACTTTCTCCACCTTGCGTCTTTTGAAGACATGGGTACGCAGCACCATGACCTAGAATAGACTCACACACCTTTGGCTAATGCATGCCCACACCGAAATTCTGAACTCCCTGGGCACTTGTCCCCTAGCTCACGAGAGACTTTGGACTTTATTACACAACCGGCGCAATGCGCGACGCGAGTGTCTTTTGCTAGAGTAAAAAGTGCTCTAGTTTAAAAAAACCTGGATTAAAATATTTCAGCGTTTGTATCGCTTACCTATTGTTATCTGTGCACGTCTGGGCAGTACCCTTTAAAAAAGGTCCTACTGTAATAGAGCAGATATGAGGTACCATTATGTACCTTTGAGGTACTAATATGACCTCTTTAAAGGTGTACTTTTGAAAAGGACGAGACCTCAGTGACAGCTAGGGACGATTTTTTGACCATTGTGTATTTTATCCCAGGCCTCAACATCCAAATATTTTTTATACTGGCCCAATCAGGCCAGCAGTTCAGGTTTTCACTTGTCCTGCCAAGATTTTCACTGGCCGCCCAAAAAAAGATTTCAGTGTCACATATTTAAAATAAAAATAAAAAAGTCAAATATAATTGTACACATATACCTTTTGTTGATCATTTGTTAAGACAGTTGGCAATTTTAAATGTAAACTCTAATTTTGAAATTTCACAATACTCTCATCAGGGTCAATAGTTTCAGGTATATCAGGATTAACTGTGCACAGAAATGAGAACTTAAAAGATATTATCTTTATACATCAAAGGAATCTTGCTGTAAGGAAGATAACGAACCAATACGAATAAAACAGTGTTATTAATCTGCTGTGTTGATATGTCTCTCGATGCACTTATAATTCTCTTCATTCACACGTCTCGCCATTAAGTTCAGTGGACCAGATGAAGGGGTATCGGCAACCCTTTTAGGCACCATGCACGCTATGTGCTGTCGGCTTTTCTCATGATCTTTGAGGTTTTGTTTACGGTAGTTGCTTGTTCCAACGAAAAAGTTCCCGACTTTTCTGCTTTACATGGAAACTGACGGCAAACTGTGCAGAACATCACACATTTTCTTTTGTCATGTTTTACCCAAGTAAATGTCTTCTTTCAAGATTTTAAATCATTGTTGATATGCCATCTTAATGTCTCTCTGCTCTACCAGCTGATGTAACACGCATCACACGCACAACAAGTGTCCACAACAACCAATAAGGTAGGAGAATCATCATAACATTGCTAAGAAGTTAACGTTTACAACACTTTAATCGGCCCTGTGACAATACTGTTTACTGGCCCGAGTGTCTCTTATGCTGCGTTTACACCAACCGCGTTTGAGGCATCAAACTCGCGTCTACCGCGCATAGTTTGCCACTTGAACAGTTTGAATGCATTCGTGCGTCTAGAGCGAAGTAGACACACGGAAAAAGCAAGCATTTGACGCGAGTCATAGGCACAATCTGCTTCTTGTGGGAGGGGCAAGTGCTATGCGGTTCTCTTTTTGCAAGATGGTTGATTGTGCATTTTCGCAAATTCGTGTCAAACGCTAAATGCACAAAAAGCACCATTCACGTGTACTGCGCCAGATGCTCAATTTGCGGCATTCACGCAAACTAGATGCGAGAATATGGCAAAATTGCATCTATTGCGCCGCGAGACCCAGGGGCGCTGGAAGTGGGGGTGCTGGGGGTGCTGCAGCACCCCCTGGTGGCAGAGATTTAAAACTGCGATGACAGTAAAATTATTTCTTATAAATATCTCTTGATTTTGGTTTGTTTCTGTACAAAGACATTTTGTATGCCATGTTGTAATGTAGTAATTCTAAAATGATTTAATTTATTTCAGTGTGTATTAGCCAGATTCTATCAGATTCTGTCTTGACGACGTGATTGCATTCAGCCGATATGCTGTAATAGGCATAAGCATAACACACAAGCACGCACACTCACAGCCACATATTGAACGCCGAATGAGTTTATCTATCAGCTTCGCAATGTTTTAAAAGAGAATTTTGGATTTTTTTCAATCACACAATGCAAAATTCCAGAGGACTAGTTATTAAGGCATGAATTGCTAATACATTTTTACAATGATTCGCATTGATTTACAATGGTCGCACTTTATAAATAACATTTTAGTTTGCATGCGTAAAAAGTGCATGCAACAATGAAACACATATTAAACGAACAAGAATGAATTGGAGTGTGGTTGGCCTATATTAGAAGGTCTACTACTCTTAAAATAATTTAGCATGGTTTTAGAATATATTTTAATCAAAATATGCTGGCCCATTTTGATATTTTAAACATATTCCGATGGAAAAATGCGTCCAAGCTAAGCTAGATTCAGTAAACGATTTTCTAGTTCGTCATCTTTTCAGAAATATTTAAAAATATAGCCAAATTGTTTTGCGGTGTTTAACGCACTTGTAAATGTTACAGAACATGTGCTTTATTAAATGAAAGTATAAACGGTTGAATTAAATTATTAAAACGACGTAAAATAAACTAAATTATATATGTACAATAAGGAACATGCATGCGACATTTAAAAGGTATTTCAAAAAAATTATATAAATTATTCCCATGCATCGATTTTAATGTTAAACGTCTATAAATTCAAATGAATCCATTTGGAATATATTCCGACAATTTAGGACATGATTTTGGAATTTTAAAGTCGAAAAATATCTTATTTTTACACTGCAGGAGGCATGGCAAAGTGAAACAAAACTTAAAGACACAAATATTACATTTACGTGTAAAAATAGAATTAAATGAAACCCGTGAATTGAAAGGTCCACTATAATCGCGTATATTAACTCAAATAATGTCAATAAAGTTATTATGTTAGAGTTTAGAAATATTAAAAACTTAACCAAAGGACAACAAAAAGGCGTACTACTGGGACCAGTGAGAATGCATATGTGTACATAAACTGGTTCCATACCTCCGACTTTCCTCCAAACTTTCTCAAAGTTAATTCTCCTGTTTTTCTTTTTTCTTTACATCTTCAAACTCCGTGTTGCACTTAAGCTCCACCATACCGCACAGCATGCCCGGTGCGTGATGCGTGCCAGAGGAGACTCCGCACCTGACTCGCGTTGCATTTTGTAACTTTTACAAATCATTTTGTAATTTGTAATTTGTGTAACTTTTTGAAGACATTTGTTACTTTGGTCTAAATATAGTCTATATATAATATTTCTGATTATAGCTTTCTCCCCAATTGGGCTAATAATGATTAAAAATATGCTTATATCGGCCCGGCCCGAGGATAGTAGCGGAAAATAACGTCCTGGGTAGAGAATCTCTACTATGTTGCAATAGGCTGTATAGTTTGTATGCCCCGTCAGCTCAGCTGTAGGCTACTTCATGGATGGGAGGGGCGAGTGATTTTTTTAAAAGAAGACATAGGTAGAGTGGTCTGCAGAATACAGAGCTTGTGAACAACATTAGAATTCTATAACTCTATTCTATAACGCGTTCTGATGCAAAATGGCTGCCGTCGCAGGTGGATGCTGCACATTGGTGTGTGGTTGAGGAGAATCCCCCTTTCATATGTAAAGCGATTTGAGTGCTGCAGAAAAGCGCTATATAAATGTAATGAATTATTATTATTATTATTTTAATAATTTGCAAACATGCAGATTTTTTAAATACTTCATGATTTCTTTAATTACTGGTATGTACTCAGACAACATGCAGTGCCTGACTTGACGCAATTTTACTGTATTAACAATAGTTTTCATATTTAATTTGATTCATTAAGTTAATAAAATTTAAATCAGTTTTTTTGTGCTTCTCATAACACATATTGAATCAAAACAGTTTTACAGCAAATGCATGTTTCATGTTATAATCAGCAAGTAGCTTTTCATTTATCAGTCAGAGGTGTCAAAGTAATGTCCATATTGCAGTAATATACAGCTGTAAGATCATATGTGTTAAGTTACTAACGAACTAACTAGGTTAAGCAGAAACAATGAATGGGTTTTATGAATGCACTGAAAGGGGGCCCCTCAAAAAGGGGTTTGCTTAGGACCCGCCAGCATCTAGGACCGGCACTGCTCTTGTATCGGCTCTTGTTTCATATACAAACCTGCTTCTGTTTAGTACAGATATGTTTTGTATAGATAAGAGTAAAGAAGTCTGACGTGATGCACAAGACGACTATAGATCTATGAAACATTTTTTCATAAAATAAACTAGACAAAATATAACTAGACAATTTCATATTGACAACTCGTGCTTTAATAGAAATAATCAAAACTTGTTCTGTAAGTGTTTCGGTGCTCTTGGTTTAAGGTTGTTGAAAGGACCGGTTGCTTTTAATAAAAGAGGATCTTGACCTTTTGTTTTTAAACTAGATGAAATAGCTCAATAACAAAATAGATGCTTTTTGATGTTTTCATTGCCATAAATATCTAAGTCTTTCAATCTCTTTTTAATCAACAGTCTGACTTTTATATCGACCGGTGCTTCAATTTTCAAGCTAAAGTTGATTTCATCATGCGGATGAATTAAGAATTATTTTCCAAGTTCGAGCGGATATGAAAAGTTTGCATTTGGATTGTTGCTGTTTAAGTAAGTAATGAAAGCAGGATATGAAATTCCATAAGGCATGAAGAGTCATTTAAAAGTCATCTCGAGATAAACCTTTCCTGGCAGTAATAATATTTTTTATTAGCCTCTTCAGTGTGATAAAAGATCATACAACTGATCACACTGTCGGGGCTTATTTCTGCAATAACAACCTGTTGCCTATACATTATCCAGAGGTGATTCTAGGATCTTCATTTTCAATGAGGTTATAATAAATATAAAAATAAAAATATTGAATACAGTGTTAAGTTAGGTCTATATACTGTACGAACAGTGGCAGAGGTAGAATTAAAAGGGGTGGGCAGGGGGTGGCCAAGGCTACTTTACAGTGTCCAAAGTCCATGAAAGAAAATAAATGTGTAACCTGTATCAAAAAAGCCTGAATGAATCTCATAATTGCTGATTAATCATATTACCCCACATTAGATAAATATTCCTATAGGCTACTGCCAGTGGCGGCCGGTGACTTCTTTTTTTTTCGAGGGTGCTCAATGCGAACTTCCTTACAACATGTATGTAGCCCGTCATGTGTGTGGTTCCTTATTTCAAAATATGTGTTCTGCGTGTCGAGTGATCCTGTGTGCATTACTTGTCTTGTCAAAATAAGTGCCTGCTGCAGACGCGTCTAAAGGGTTTATGATGCAGCAGGCACTTATTTTGACAAGACATGTGATGCACATGGTGAACATGACGCAACAAACACATATTTTGAAAACACAAGAAACACACATGACACTCCGAACACTTATTTTAAATTTGGGTCCGTCGGATGAGCAGTCACGAGCCGCCACTGCCTACTGCATGCATTATTGGCACTGTAAGGCCGAATTTTAAACTTTTTTTATTTCTCACATCTGATTTACTGTCTGTTAATGAAACAAAAGACCTTTTGGTAATTGCAGTAACTTTCTTAAAAGTTGCTCAGGAAATCTAAACCCCACAATCCACCTTAAACTTAATACACATATAGCCTATGTAAAATAAATTGGATTTATCTTTGTTACAAAGCAGTGAGTGATTTTCTCTTCTTCTTCATATTAAAGAGCAACTAAACCCTTAACCAACTTTTTTTAGTTAATGATCTGTAAGAATGATGCTTTATTAGTGCTGTGGATTGATTTTAGCCAGTTTTTTGACATTTGGATATTAAGTGTTTCAATACTACAATATATGGTGTAAACGTCTGAGTGCTGCCCTCTTCAGGTTGAACGGTGGCTACTGCAGTTGAATTTTCCTATTGGATGTTGGGTCCAAAAAAATGACTCGTGACGTAAACAGGTTCAAACTCACCACGTCCTTGTTCTGATCTCACCACACTCTTGGTACGAGCTTAGTTCGTCCCCTCTATCTCCGTTGGGGTCTGTCCACTTTTCTTGCATTTTTCAAATATTTCTAGTGGGTGGAGTCAGGCTCTGACCAGGGGTTTAGTTACGCTTTAAGTTAACTTTAATGGCAGAGACTTCAACAGGTAGGCCTATGCAACCAAATGCAATAAAATGTTTAAGAAAGATAATGTTTAAGATAATCAATTGTTTTGGGTAGAAAGTGCGTTTTCAAGTTCAAGGCGTCAGTCCAGTCCAACACAGTTAATCTAATCATCATACAACGATCACTTCACTTCAAAACAATACAAAGAGAAAAAAAAGCCCAATCCAAAAGCATATTTATTCAGTCCACAGAAAGACAAATACTACGCACCCTCTTCCAACCTACGATGTAAAATTTGAAGAGTTTGGTTTCAAAATGAGAAAACTCAGTTTGTAATATTTTTGTCAAAACATGTTTATTATTATGCTAATGTTTTTATTGTGTTTTATTGTGCTACTTTGCTGTATTTTTTAGTGAAGGCTTAAATCAAAACAAACCAACTGCAGTTTGATTGATATTAATTGGAATGCATCAAAGAACGAGATTTTCGTAACGAGTTATCTTGTTTTGAAACCAAACTCTTTATTTGCAGCATTTGCTTAATATTTGATTTTAACAATGTGCTGTGATGCGCACTTCGAAATAAACACGTTAATTAACAGGTAGGGCTGTGCAGAAAAATCGCCTGCAATTCTCATGCGTGTTTCATCAGTAAAGCCGGTTCCTTGATTAGCAGTAATTCGGCATCACCTGCTTTCAGATAAAGTGGCATTTACTACACAAAGCCGTAGCTCCAGAGAAGCTATAGGCAAAATCGCATAGATTATGGGAGTCGATTTTCCTCGACTATGGACGCGGTTTTGCCTATCTTCTCTGTGAACTGCGCTCTGTGTAGTAAATGCTGCTCCATCTGAAAGCAGGTGATGGCAATTTACTACTAATCAAGGAACCGGCATTACAGATGAAACACGCTTGAGAATCGCAGGTAATTTTTTGCACAACCCTATTAACAGGAAATTAATTATTGGAGAGAGTAAAAGTAGCGCATTAAATTTGGACACCCCTCCGCCACCTTATTGGAGTATTTCACTGTATTACATAGATGGACTGAACGCACTGAAAGTCGCTGAGGGAAAATAGCCGAAGTTTGCCCTGCTGCTGTTTTCAAATGAAATTTAAAGGGGACTGAAGCGATCACGAATCCTTGTTCAGTTTATGGAGCTAACATAGCAACATTTTTAGGGGGGCTGAGAAGAATTTTGGCTGAAGCCCTGCCACCTAAAATTGGCCTAACGATGCCACCTTACATATAGAATTAAGAAGCGTAAAATGTAATTTTACAAAACCATCATTAATACTCTGAGGATGGGGTAAATCTGTTTAAAAAAGATTTGTGAATGTACGTTTGAATATACACTCACCGGCCATTTTTTTAGTTACATCTCGCTAGTACTGGGTGGGGTGACTTCAGAAATGCCCTAATTCTTCGTGGCATAGATTCAACAAGGTGTTGGAAACATGCCTTTGAGATTTTGGTACATGATAGCACCAAACAGTTGTTCCAGATTTGTCGGCTGCACATCCATAATGCGAATATTCCATTCCATCACATCCGAAAGATGCTCTATTGGATTGAGATCTGGTGACTGTGGAGACTCATTCAAGAAACCAGTTTGAGATGATTTGAGCTTTGTGACATGGTGCATTATCTTGTGCACTATCTGTGAATATATAACCTTAATATCTTTTATATTTATGGAGTAAGGTCATGTCAGAGATTAAAATCAATGTGAAACCAAAGTGTGAAACTTTGATGGCATTAAATTATAAGACCATTGGCCTGTATTTCACAGCACTGTACATTAATACTGAACTAAATCTTTAGGTAAAGTTCAATACAGTCTCCTTATCAGCAGAATCTTCCTTTTTTTCATATCGACACAACAAGAAAAATGGAATGAGTCCATTTGAGTCGACTTATTTTTCTTTCTCTGCATGTCACTGATGAATCAAACTGACAGATCTGTGTTCTGTAAACCGCCGTCAGTCGCTCGCGCTCTTGCGATGACATTTCCTTTGAAGCCTCTCGCGTCGGCTGCGTGATGCCAGAATGTTGAGAACATTGCGTTTGTGTTTGTCAGAATCATAATGTTGCTTTTATGTCTCTCTTCTGGCAGCCTCTCTCAATGTGATTTAATAACAATACAAGGGGAATGTGACAGAATGTCTGATTGTCACAAAAATACAAACAAATAATGTTTCTTTCTGCATATATCAAGACAACAGTGAAAACCTGGAGCAGACGGGACTAAATCAAGACCTAGTGGTTTGCTTTAAAGGTAATGTTTAACCAAATATGAAAATTCTCTCATAATTTACTTACCTTCAAGTCATAGATGTGACTTCCTCTCTTTAGTTAAACACAAGTAAATAATTTTATATTTAAGGAATATTCCACTTAAAAAAATCCAGATAATTTACTCACCTCCATGCCATTCAAGATGTTTTGTGTCTGTCTTTCTTCAGTCAAGAAGAAATACATTTTTGGAGAAAAACATTCCAGGATTTTTCTCCATATAGTGGACCTTAACAGTTTACAAATTCAATGCAGTTTAAAATTGCAGATTCAAAGCAGCTTTAACTCTTTCCCCGCCAGCGTTTTAAAAAAAAGTTGAAATAGCATTTTTCATGATTTTCACAAAAGTTTAATGCCTTCCAGAAAATGTTCTTCTTTAAATATACAGTATTGTTCAAAATAATAGCAGTACAATGTGACCAACCAGAACAATCAAGGCCCTCAGTACACTCCTTTATTGCCACGTGGCAAACAAGCCACCAGTAGGTTCAGCAGACTCCCAGAAAACAAACGAGACCCAGCGTTCATGATGTGCACGCTCTTGGGGCTGTGCAATTGGGCAATTAGTTGAATTAGTTGAAAGGGGTGTGTTCAAAAAAATAGCAGTGTGGCATTCAATAACTGAGGTCATCAATTTTATGAAGAAACAGGTGTGAATCAGGTGGCCCCTATTTAAGGATGAAGCCAACACTTGTTGAACATGCATTTGAAAGCTGAGGAAAATGGGTCGTTCAAGACATTGTTCAGAAGAACAGCGTACTTTGATTAAAAAGTTGATTGGAGAGGGGAAAACCTATAAAGAGGTGCAAAAAATGATAGGCTGTTCAGCTAAAATGATCTCCAATGCCTTAAAATGGAGAGCAAAACCAGAGAGACGGGGAAGAAAACGGAAGACAACCATCAAAATGGATAGAAGAATAACCAGAATGGCAAAGGCTCAGCCAATGATCACCTCCAGGATGATCAAAGACAGTCTGGAGTTACCTTTAAGTACTGTGACAGAAGACGTCTGTGTGAAGCTAATCTATTTTCAAGAATCCCCCGCAAAGTCCCTCTGTTAAAAAAAAGGCATGTGCAGAAGAGGTTACAATTTGCCAAAGAACACATCAACTGGCCTAAAGAGAAATGGAGGAACATTTTGTGGACTGATGAGAGTAAAGTTGTTCTTTTTGGGTCACAGGCAGTTTGTGAGACGACCCCCAAACTCTGAATTCAAGCCACAGTACACAGTGAAGACAGTGAAGCATGGAGGTGCAAGCATCATGATATGGGCATGTTTCTCCTACTATGGTGTTGGGCCTATTTATCGCATACCAGAGATCATGGATCAGTTTGCATATGTTAAAATAAGAGGTCATGTTGCCCTATGCTGAAGAGGACATGCCCTTGAAATGGTTGTTTCAACAAGACAATGACCCAAAACACACTAGTAAACGGGCAAAGTCTTGGTTCCAAACCAACAAAATTAATGTTATGGAGTGGCCAGCCCAATCTCCAGACCTTAATCCAATTGAGAACTTGTGGGGTGATATCAAAAATGCTGTTTCTGAAGCAAAACCAAGAAATGTGAATGAATTGTGAAATGTTGTTAAAGAATCATGGAGTGGAATAACAGCTGAGAGGTGCCACAAGTTGGTTGACTCCATGCCACACAGATGTCAAGCAGTTTTAAAAAACTGTGGTCATACAACTAAATATTAGTTTAGTGATTCACAGGATTGCTAAATCCCAGAAAAAAAAATGTTTGTACAAAATAGTTTTGAGTTTGTACAGTCAAAGGTAGACACTGCTATTTTTTTGAACACACCCCTTTCAACTAATTGCCCAATTGCACAGCCTTAAGAGCGTGCATATCATGAATGCTGGGTCTTGTTTGTTTTCTGAGAATCTACTGAACCTACTGGTAACTTGTTTGCCACGTAGCAATAAAAAATATACTAAAAACCTTGATTATTCTGGTTAGTCACATTGTACTGCTATTATTTTGAACAATACTGTATAAACAAACAATATATCAGATGAAAGAACAGACCCTCTGCTTTTAAACAAAAAAAAACGTTTCATCCTACCTTCATCAGTTCTCTTGTAATCCCCTCTCAAACATGGGTAGGTTTCTTCAAAAACACCCAATTTTGAGCAAAAAGCAGAGATAATTCAATTTTTGCGAAGGACTTTTGATAGAGATCAGATGCAGAGCGATCTTAAAAGCATACACGGAGTTCTCTCTCTTTCACGTGAGGCGCGACTTCCGGGTTGTATAAGTTGCGGAAGTGCGCCACCTGGTGGATAATAGCGGTATTGCGGAAAGACGGAAAATCTCGTCATTGGCGGGGGAAGCGTTTTCTCTTAATTGACGAGATATCTCGTCAATGCCGGTGAAAGAGTTAAAGGGCTCTAAACAATCCCAAGCGAGGCATAAAGCCCGATTTATAGTCGTGCGTAGCTCTGCATAGCCAGACGTGCACCTCGCAAATTTTTTTACAGCGCATCAGATCTACGCGGACTGCTAAGTTGTGATTGGTCCACCAGAACCCCTCCCGTCAGGTAAAAAAACTGCATCATAGGTATTTCCATTGTGATGGTGAAAACAAAGATGAGTCAAGCTGAGGAGTGATTTACCTCAAACTGCAACAAAAGTCGCTGTTTATTTACTTCCATCATTGCTGGTCTTCCTCAAATCATACACAACAAGTTGCTGTTTCTTCTTCATTTGTGGGTTAACTTGGTAAGCTTCTTCTTCTTTGACGGTCGTGCTGCTACTGTGGTTACACGCGTGGTTACTCCCTACCAGCGTCCACGCGTGTGTTTGCACGTTGACACGGACAACCACGCAAAAGTATACATGAAAACAATGTGGAACCTACACGGTAGGACCTACACACAACTATAACGAGCCCTTAAGAGTCTTATCTAGCGAAATCATCATCATTTTCGCCAAAAAATGTACTTTTAAACCATAACTTCTGTTCTTGCACTAGACGTGTGATGTATTCAGCCTGATCTCCCGTGAAATCGTACATATTTTACGAGTTAGCCAATTCGTATCAATTCATATGAAGTTAATCGTGCAAAATCATACGATTCTCATGAAAAAAACAACAAGAATATCGAACCCCTTACCCTGCACCTAATCCCAACGTCACGAAGGTCAAGGCAAATCATACCAAAACTTACGAATGTGGTCGTATGAATTAATACAAATTAGCCAACTCGTAAAATATGTACGAATTCTCATGAGATTGCGTTGGATGTATTACGTAATCACGTGGAAAGGTCATGTTTACATATGTGAAACGCACACTTGTCGACCATTTTAAACAATGAATTGACACAAAGACATTAATTAATATCATTCCACATACAACAACGTCTGAACGCTCCTCTTTCTCCATACTTGTTAACACTGGAGCGTAGATTCGCATACATCATGCATGACCTTATGACGTGATTACATAATACGTAAGGTCATGTTGCTGCGTCACAAGGCTAGTGCAAGACGAGAAGTTGTGGTTTAAAAGTACATATTTCTTCTTGACTAAACAAAGGAAGACATAAACGTCTGGTATAACATGGGGGTGAGTAAATTATCTGAATTTTTTTATGAAATTGGAATATTCCTTTAAAGGTGCAGTGTGTACACTTTTGTGGCATCTAGTGGTGAGGTTGCGCATTGCAACCAACGACTCAGTTCACTGCTCACCCCTCGCTTTTGAAACGCTTAGAAGCTAAAGAAGCTAAGTTAGCCGACACCGGACAAACATGTCATCGTCGGAGACAACTTTTTCAAGAAAAATTTGTCCGTTAAAGGCTTCTGTAGAAACATGGCGGCAAAAATGTTGACTCCCATGTAAGGGGACCCTCGTTGTATGTAGATAAAACATTTCATTCTAAGGTAATAAAAACATAATAGTTTATTATAAAAGGTCTTTATACACCCCTGATCATATAGTTTTGTATAATATTTTGCATTTCTGTAAAGAGATCCTTCTAAAAATTACACACTGAAGCACATTCACTGTAAGAAAATGTGGCATGAAGTTAAAAAAAACTTTTGTTTTTGGTCAATTCAATCTGCTATATTTTGTGTTTTGTGGCGAGTTTACGTAACTTATAAAACAAATTAAAATTGTTTAAAGGAAAAATCCAGATAATTTACTCACCACCATGTCATCCAAAATGTTGATGTCTTTCTTTGTTCAGTCGAGAAGAAATTATGTTTTTTGAGGAAAACATTGCAGGATTTTTCTCATTTTAATGGACTTTAATAGAGCCCAACATTCAATACTCAACTCAACACTTAACAGTTTTTTTCAACAGAGTATCAAAGGACCACAAACAATCCCAAACGAGGCACCAGGGTCCCATCCAGCAAAACGACCGTCACTCTCGACAAGAAAAATAAAAAATATGCTCTTCCAAACCACAACTTCTCGTCTAGATCCGGTCGTGATGCGCCAGCGTGACCCCACTCAATATGTCATGACGTCAAGAGGTCACAGAGGATGAACGCGAAACTCCACCCCAGTGTTTACAAATGTGTTGAAAGAGGACCGTTCCTACGTTGTTGTATGTCAACTGATACTAATTAATGTCTTTGTGTCAGTTTATTGTTTACAACGATCCGCAAATATGCGTTTTATATATATAACACGTGACCTCCCTACGTCACTACGCATTTACGTTAGGTTGCGCTGGACCGGACCTAGACGAAAAGTTGTGGTTTAAAAGAGCATATTTTTTATTTTTCTTGTCAAAAATGACAATCGTTTCGCTACATAAGACCCTTATGCTTCGTTTGGGATCGTTTAGAGTCCTTTGAAACTCAGCTGAAAAAAAACTGTTAAGTGTTGAGTTAAGTGTTAATTGTTGGTGTCTATTAAAGTCCATTAAAATGATAAAAATCCTGCAATGTTTTCCTCAAAAAACATAATTTCTTCTCGACTGAACAAAGAAAGACATCAACATTTTGGATGACATGGTGGTGAGTAAATTATCTGGATTTTTCTTTTAAGAGAATGGAATATTCCTTTAACTTAACTCGTCAATTAAGAGAAAACACTTACCTGCCAATGACGAGTTTTTCCAGCAATCCGTATTTCCACTATTATTCACCAGGTGGCGCTCTTACTCAACTTATAAAACCCGGAAGTATCTTTTAGGGCAAACAATTCAAACTCTGTGTATGTTTGGATCATCGCTATCAAGAGTCCTTCACAAAAACGCAATTATCTCAGCTTTTTGCTCAAATTTTGGTATTTTTGAAGAAACCTACCCAGGTGATAAAAAGAGAACAAATAAAATGGTAGGATACAACTTTATTTTTAAACAGAAGGTATGTTCTTTCATTCAATATATTGTATGTTTATATATTTAAAGAAGAACATTTTCTGAAAGGCATTAAACTTTTGTGTAAATCATAAAAAATGCTTTAATTTAATTTGTTAAGTTAAAGTAACATAAAAATATATGCTGATTGACATCATTTTTTACTGTGTACATTCACATAAATGCACAATGTGTGTCAGCGTCTGTTAACATTTTTACATGGACGTGTAAAGTGAGTCTCTGTGTCTCGGTTTTGTGTGTTGAAGCCCAGGCTGTTGTCTCCAGAGGGATATTCAATGTGTTTTCCAGGTTCAATGAAGTGTAGTAATTACAGCGGCATCAAGAGAGTTATTGACTCGCTAACAGTGAGCCGCGTCAAACAAAGATCGTGACCCCACGATTATGTGCTCCACCACTAAAAATAATCATACTTTATAATTAAAAGACATTGGGTTCAATATAATAATTCTGGGTATAAATATTTTCAACAAACTACTGAAAATAATGGTACAGGATCCTACATTTATGCATTGATGCTTTTATTCAAAGTGTCTTGCAGTGTATTACATTTTATTGCTATGTGTGTTTTGTACGACTAATGCAAAGCTCTACCTATTAAGCCACAAGAAACACACTTGGTGATATTTGATCAAAGGTTAGCATGGTGTAGCTTTTGTAAATCGTGGTTAAGATGCATAATAGAGAAGAAATACATCATAGTTCCTGCTAAACTGTAATGTTCTTTGTTGCTATGGCGACAGGCTAAAAGCCATATTATTTTTCATGTCAGGTAACTCGCTAATTAGCTGTTGTGTGCTATTGTTGAGTTATAGATCATGACACATAACATGTAGCAACAAAAGCTCCATTCAATAATGAACTACCAAGCTACTTTAATGTATTGAACACAATACCTGTGGATACTGGCTTTTGGCTTCAAAGACCTTATTCACATAAAACTCTAACTTTGTCGATCACTATGAAACAGCACTCAACCTATTTTGTCAAAATCATGTCTAATAATACATTATTATGCAACATAATGTGCAATCATTTTGTCTATCGGCGTTGTTTTATAGTGCTTCAACTTTTTATAATTGGTTATTGTGTAAATGTCAGATAAGTAAGGAATAATTGACCACACGCCATTGAATTATTTAAAAATAATGCACACCCAGGTGGTAATGCAGCAAGACCGAAGCATTGCTGTGGTGGTTCTTTTAAAGGAATATTTCATTTTCTTAAAAGAAAAATCCAGATAATTTACTCACCACCATGTCATCCAAAATGTTGATGTCTTTCTTTGTTCAGTCGAGACGAAATTATGTTTTTTGAGGAAAACATTGCAGGATTTTTCTCAATTAATAATGGACTTTAATAGAGACAACATTTAATACTTAAAGGAACCGTATGTAGGATGGTGGCCAAAAATGGTACTGCAATCACTTTCAAATTACTGTAGAGCGGTGTATCTCATTCCCCTCCTCCCTGACTCAAGGTTGCCAGATAGTATAGGCTGCAGGATCCAACAGGAACGTACTGGTTATTACAAGAAACTTCCAATGGCAAGTGACGAGTCCTACACATTACGTTTTTATCTTTTAAACCTTTTAAGCCGACCGTGCCACGCTGGCGGGCCGCCGAGTCATTGTTTACAAACTATTACGTTTACAATGTATCATATTAATGAAGAAGGGTATTAAACTTGTCATGCCATATATCATTACAAAGGGTTTAGATGTCATTTCGAAGTGCTGTTTTATGAAATAAATGCTCTAGCAAAATTAATAATACATTTAATGCACCGAGGTCATAACGGAAAGTGTTCATTCATAAAATGACATCATACCTTTATTATGAAACAGCACGACACGTCCATCCAGACTCGCGCTGCTCCATGCCAAGCATTCACAATACAGTATAACATCCATTTGCAGTTTGGGTCCACAAACGTATTACATATGAGAAATATTGATATTCCATCAGACTTTATAAAATAACCCTCAATCCAGGTTGTTTTTTAATTGTGCACGCATCGCGCTTCTCCTATGGGGAGGGCATAAAGTTACGCGATCAAGGCAATCTCCATGCAAAGCGTTCACAATATAACATCCATTTGCAGTTTGGGTCCACAAACATATTACATATGAGAAATATTCATATTCCATCGGATTTTGTATAAAATAATCCTCAATCCATGTTGTTTTTTAATAATTGTGCACGCCGAGCTTTTACTATGGAGAAGGAATAAAGTTACGCGATCAAGGCAGTCTCCATTGCCAAGCATTCACAATATAACATCCATTTGCAGTTTGGGTCCACAAACGTATTACATATGAGAAATATTGATATTCCATCAAACTTTGTTAATAACCCTCAATCCAGGTTGCTTTTTTAATAATTGTGCACGCAGCGAGAATCTACTATGGAGAAGGCATTACGTTAAGCGATCAGGGCAGATTCAAATTCTTCTCCGTTTTCAGCGGTCTCCATCTTTCAAAGGCATCTCCTATACAAATCCTTGTTTTATTTCAGACATTGACAAAATGTATTTCGGATTCATAACATTAGACATTTTTTATCCGACACGTTCGTAGCTGCAGCTGTGGTAAATAGAGCAGAGTTGGCAACCGGTATGCCGAAACACTACTGACTTCGTGATTGGTAGGTAGAAGGAGGGTGGCGCATCAGACCAAAACACTACATGACAACATAAACACCAGTTGAGGGCTGCAACTCCACTTTTTAAATGACAATATCTTGGCCGGACCACTGTTGTCAGTTATATAAGTATTTGAAATGAACATGATTTCTTAATGTCTAGTGACATATCAGAGCCATTTTATGATTAATTGATATAAATTTCTTGCATACTGTTCCTTTAACTCAACACTTAACAGTTTTTTCAACGGAGTTTCAAAGGACTATAAACGATCCCAAACGAGGCATAAGGGTCTTGTCTGGCGAAACGATTGTCATTTTTGACAGGAAAAATGGAAAATATGCTCTTTTGGACCACAACTTTTCGTCTAGGTCCGGTCCAGCGCGACCTAAACGTAAATGCGTAGTGACGTGTGGAGGTCACGTGTTACATATATAAAAAGCAAATTTGCGGACCATTGTAAACAATAAACTGCCACAAAGACATTAATTAGTATCAGTTGACATACAACAACGTCAGAACGGTCCTCTTTCAACACATTTGTAAACACTGGGGCGGAGTTTCGCGTTCGTCCTCTGTGACCTCTTGACGTCATGACGCATTGTGTGGGGTCACGCTGGCACATCACAACCGGATTTAGACGAGAATTTGTGGTTTAAAAGTGGATATTTTTTTATTTTTCTTGTCAAAAATGACAATCGTTTTGCTAGATAAAACCCTTATGCCTCGTTTGGGATCGTTTATAGTCCTTTGAAACTCCGTTGAAAAAAACTGTTAAGTGTTAAGTATTAAATGTTGGGCTCTATTAAAGTCCATTAAAATGAGAAAAATCCTGCAATGTTTTCCTCAAAAAACATAATTTCTTCTCGACTGAACAAAGAAAGACATCAACATTTTGGATGACATGGTGGTGAGTAAATTATCTGGATTTTTTTTCTTTTAAGAAAATGGAACATTCCTTTAAGACATTTCACAGGTTAGTTGTGCATAATCTGAATAAAACATTCAACAGCCCCTGTTGTGTAATATATTTAAAAATTGGCACTTGGTAAATTGTTAGCAAATAAAACTAGAAGCAATGTACGTTAGAAAAATTGGTAACACTTTACAATAAGGTTCATTAGTTAACATGAACTAATAATGAACTGCACTTATACAGCATTTATTAATCTTTGTTCATGTTAATTTTAACAATTACTAATACTTTATTAAAATCTTGTTAACAATTAAAAGCTTTATTTCTATTTATTTCTACTAACATGAACAAAGATTAATAAAACTGTAACAAATGAATTGCTCATGGTTTGTTCATGTTAGTTAATACATTAACTAATGTTAACTAATGAACCTTATTGTAAAGTGTTATCGGAAAATTAATCTGGGGTGCGTTTCCCATACAACGACGTAGCACTTAACTACTATTGTATGATGCATCATTGAAAAACAAACTAGTCATAACTGTTTCCCAAAAAGAGTAACTTTGTTGCACATTCATTGTTTGAACCATGTTGGTACAACAACATAATGACGTCACATATAATGTTGGAGTTACAGTATAACTACTAAAAATTTATCTACTACTACTACTACTACTTAATCCATTCGAGATCAAACTAATGTCAGATTATTGCTGTAAATAACAAACTTGGCATCTAACGACTACTTAACCTTCACTTGTTTTGTTATATTTTATTCAATTGCAGGTCCTTCTTACATCACTCCAGGGTGCCCTCTGTGTAATAGAGCTAAGGTGCACTTTCAATCGCTGTGCTTTAATTCTTTTGACACATTGAAAAACATACATTTGTATATATTTGGTATGATCTATATCTATACTAAGTGTACTGCATGTTGTTTGCGTATTTTACTTAAAGGTGCTATAGAATAAAAAACTGTTTTTACCTACACTCTAAAAACAAACGGTGCTATATAGAACCAAAACTGTTGCTTTGGATCGTAATCATAGAAGAACCGTTTTTAGTGCCATATAGCACCGGTGAAGCACCAGTGAAGCACCTGTGTAGAACCATATAGTGCTATGTAGAACCATATTTGGTGCTATAGTGGTTCTATATGGCCCCTATATGGTTCTACACAGGTGCTTCACTGGTGCTTCACCGGTGCTATATGGCACTAAAAACGGTTCTTCTATGATTACGATCCAAAGCAACAGTTTTGGTTCTATATAGCACCGTTTGTTTTTTTAGAGTGTAGTCATATAATAATTGAGCTCTGTACATAATAATGGCATATTGTGAGCCTCAAACGAGTGTGTTACTAATTTTTATGTAAACCTCGTGCATGCAAAGGCCGCTGGAAAACAGGCAAATCTCAACGTAACACCGACTGTGACGTCAAGATGTCCACCCTATCACAAAATTACACATTAAACTATGTTGTTACTATATGTGCGCTATATTCTAGTTAATGCTATATGCTAGCGTTTAGGCTGCAGTTTTACTATTGACCGTACAGTTACATTTTGCAGGTACATACTGAAAAAAACAGAAACTTACCACTCAGAAACGTCCAACAATCTCCAAACAAATAGTTGTTTCTCAAAATCTGTATTTTTGTCTGATACAGACTCAAACATATAAGGTCTGTTTATTAATGTGAGTTATTGGCATGATATTTTCCACTTAATAAAGCCACATACCTTCTACACTGTAAACAATTTTTTTTTTTTTTTTTGATTAGTAAAGTTAGCATTAAGTATGTTTTACAAACAAACACTATTTCGTCTTTCTACTTCAAAATTTCATGTTTATTTTAAAGACTTACTTTTTAGTACGATTTTTTATTATTTGTGCTTAAATACATTCATAAATTTAAATGGAATTGCTCAAGTAACATTAACTTTTTATATTTACTTTTTTGCTTGATATGAAAATATTGAGAAATATTGTATTTTATTATTTTAAAACTGTTATAACATTATTTCTGAATGTTCTGTAAAAATATTGCTGTAGAAAACACAATTCGCTTATTAGGTTTAGATGTTGATGTTTTGTTTCAGTTAAAGTCACCATTATGGTGATTGGTGTTTGTTTTAGTTGGATTCTTGACCCAGAGCCGGCCCAGACCATAACTAACAGGGGGGCACAAGGCTTCCAACGGGGGGCACGCAATTAGCAACAATAACTTGCAAAAACAAGGCATTAAAACAACAAATACAGTGCAAGCACACACTCATACAACTGGTACAGACAGCTCATTTCCCGTATAAAGTGCAGAAGATCACAAACTATGTGCAAAAGTTAAACTATTTTGAACTTTGACCACAGCGTGAGCGGTCAAATGTAACAACAAACCGCCGTTGAAATGAATGGGTTTCATAGTGCAGCGCACACCGCGTGAAAGCCGCGTTACCATAATCACGTCGCAATGCTGTTAACCATCTATAGCCACGCTTCACATTTAAGCTTATGTAAATTATAACAACGCTAACTTACCTTTAAAAAAGCTGAAGCCGGCGCGTATGAGCTTTAAACTTCCTTAAAACAGTGTCCTGTAGATTTGAAATTTCCACCTCAACCTCTAATCTCCGAGTTTGAGCCAATCAGTGTTTGCATGAAGTCAGATGGAGCAGGCGGTGCTGGTTCATTCTAAATGTTCTAATATCTATATTTTACATGATCCATAAAATGCCGTGAAAAAACACGTTGCTAGTATCAAGTCACAAATATGCTAAAGACGTAAAGACACATGAGACGCCGCAATACAACCAATCAGAGAAACTGGTCTATTTTAATTAAAGAAAACATATATCAACTATATTTTCCTCATTTGATTACATTAAAAGTCATGAAACATTCAATGTTTAATTTTTTTTAATTATTCTTGATATATATTAAATTAATAAAAACTGTGTAGGGGGGCACAACAACCTGTTTGGGGGGGCACGGCCTGCGAATGCCCCCCCCCCCGACGCCTGCCTTGTCTTGACCCTTGATATTTTATTGCTTGTTTTTTCCTTTTTTTGTATAATGCACATTTGTTATGGTCATGTCGTTAAAATGCAATTTTTTGATGGTTGGTACATAATGGTAAAGATAGTCAGATAGTCATTTAATTAATTGATTTACTGACTCATCAAAAGTATTTTTTTTTGTCAAAATGAGATCCAGCACTCTCACAGCACCTAAGAAACCTGTTTGGCTGACGCAGAGCCAGCATCTCAGTTTTATAAGGTGGGCAAGGCCATTGAGAGCTTTAAAAACAAACAATAGAATCTTAAAATCAACTCTAAAAGAAACTGGAAGCCAGTGGAGCGAATAAAGAACTGGGTTTATGTGCTCAAGTTTGCGTTTGTTGGTTAAAAGCAAGCTGCAGCATTCTGCACCAGTTGAAGGCGCCTGAAGGACAACTGTGAGACACCAGCGTAAAGCGCATTACAATAATCTAATCTAGAGCTGATAAAAGCATGAATCAGGGGACAGACAGAATATAGTTCTCCTTATTAGCAAGAACAATTTAACATATCATTTCAATGCATTCTTTGGCACCTTTAAGAGCGTGATCTGTGTCTACATGTCATACTAACATATAACTATGCTTCTGACCGCAGCTCGAGAGTTTGTAATGCAATTTGTGAAACTTCATTGGAACGATGATTTCGAGAAACACACGAATCGTTGACAATGACCATAGTTGACTAACGACTAACTAGCTAGTCAATTCCCATTAAAACCCAATACAATTTCCATTTAAACAATTTGCTCGATTAGAATTTCATTGCTGCCTTCTGTTCTATTCTTTAGCAGGGTGGTTTCGGTTTGTTTTTTGTTTTGACAGCGCAAGATAATAGTCATGAATAATTCAAGTAAAACCAACACACAACCACTACCTTATCTAAAACATCACTCAGTGGCACTTTTACTTCAGAATGACCGGCATTACCGCAGTCGGAGTCAAAAACGGTCCCGGGTCAAGTGGCTAATCAAACAAGCGTTTCTAGAGTCTCCTTCAGCTAAACAGCTCTCACCATCGTGCCACGTGGCTATAAAAAGATGCCTGTGAGTCAGCGGAGAGCCGTGCTGCTGAAGGGTGTTTATGGACAGGCTCCGGTATTTATAGTTATCCATCAAGAAAAATCTACAGGGGTTTTATCACTGCGGATGAATAGAGACGAGCAGAACTGCCTGCCAATTTAGACCACTTCTGTCCTCCATTCTTCATAATAACAAGGAACATCCAACAGATAAAAGTGCTATTATGACGTTCCTATTCTTTGTTTTTTGACTGCTTTTTATTTTTTTCTACAATGTTTTTTTTTTATTTTGTGTGTTTCCAACACAGGTTTACATTATAATCTATAAATCCATAGTTGTAGCCTAATGTACTCAGATTGATTCAATTATAATTAGGGCTATCAAACGATTAATCACGATTAATCACATCCAAAATAAAAGTTTGTGTTTGCGTAATATATGTGTGTGCTTTGTGTAAATATTAGGTATATGTACTAGGGCTGTCAAAATAAACGCGTTAATAATAACGCGTTAACGCAAATTCATTTTAACAGCACTAATTTTATTAATGCACGATTAACCCAACACGCAATTACTGTTTGACCCACAGCTGGATGAATTGAGAAGCAGCAAGTGACCGGCGCTGTCTAGATGAGTCGGAGCTTTTCATAAAAATAAGAACATTAAGCTCTCGTCTAGCGAATTCAATGCTCTAAATGGTCATTAAACATCTAAAATTATCTTTATCTGCACGTTTCCTGAGAGGTGTACCGTCCCAAATCCATATAAAGCAAAGATGCGTCTTCTTTCACTTTTTAGTTTCGTTTTTAAAGCATTCAGAAATTATAGAAAATAGGCTGCAGGACTTGCTTGATGTTAAAATAATTATTAAGAGAGATAAAATTCGGGACCTGATTGATGTTAAAAGAGTTATTAAGAGTGACAAGACTCAAAAGCGATGTCTGACGCAGACGTCTGAAGCGCATGCACACAAACGTGCGAGTGCGTGACACTTCGTGCTATTTATACGCATCTGGGCTCGATATATATAGACATCTAACACAAAATTACAGTTTTAAAAATATCTGTTTTGACAAGAATTCACGCAGGTATGACCTATAATCTGTTATATCTGAAGTGAATGTTTGGTTAACTGTTAAGAAAAAGTATCTGTTGTGTCATTATATTAAACCCTTGCATTAGCCTACAGGATCTTAAAGCGGTCTGTCTCAATGTCAAAATTAAACAATAAAAGAAAAACATATATGTAACGTCTCGGTTACATATGTAACCCTCGTTCCCTGAAGGAAGGGAACGGAGACGTCACGTCGTGACCGACGAATTGGGAACCGCTTCGCGGGTGACCTATCTGCTTCGAGAAACCTTTAAAACGCCAATGAACTTGGCATGCAGATAATTGCATCTGCCGGCGCCGCCCTGCCGCACAGCTATTTGGTGAGCGGCAGGTGCAGTTATCAAATCAGCTATTTTTTGCTGAGAAAGCTGGACAGAAGGAAAGGGTCCGGCCGATATCAGCAGTGGAACAGCAAACTGTGGCGACGGGACGTGACGTCTCCGTTCCCTTCCTTCAGGGAACGAGGGTTACATATGTAACCGAGACGTTCCCTTTCAGTCGATCACTACGACGTCACGTCGTGACCGACGAATTGGGAATCCCTACCAAAGCGCCACTGAAGCTGACCCTTCCAGTGCCTGCGTAAACCCTCCGACTCTCCTCTTTAAGGGAACGGAAATGGGGTTGAAGCAGAGGCCGGTCACTACTTGTTCCTTAACCCACGATAATGACTAGGCGAACTGGGAAGCGAACTTGTCAGGCGGGACTAAGATCGCTGCGGAAGAAAAACCCTCTAGGGGTCTACCACTAAGGTGATGGATAAAAAGACACGAGGTCTATAAAAATACACTCTCTTAGCAACACTAGAGAGGCGCGGAACGAACTCCGCTAAGGGAAACGTGGTAAATCATAAACTTTCCACGGAAATACTCACAAAGAAACCACTAGGGGGCGCAATGTGGGCGCTAGCCTCACCCAGATAGTCAAGAATACATCTAGTGAGAGGCTGGCAGTCGATGCTCCGCAACATCGGTCACCAAGCGGTGGAAAAGACAAAAAACATTTTTTGTAACGTTTTTGCCTTAATGGCCTTCCATAATGGTGCGGTTTCTGCGCAGCCAAAAAGAAAGGCTCCAAGCCAACACAGGAGCCGTTCCTCGATGTTCTCACTGATCTGACGAGAGAACTCGAGAGGATACCGGCTCAACACGAACACTGTAGAATCTAGTGAACGTATTAGGTGTCACCCAGCCAGCAGCTCTACAAATATCTGAAAGCGAGGAACCACGAGCCAAAGCCCAAGATGAAGCCACGCTTCTGGTTGAATGGGCTCTCAAACAAAAAGGGCAAGGAATGCCCTGTTTCTCATATTTCAGGGCGATTGTGTCTACAATCCAATGAGACATCCTCTGTTTAGTGACAGCTTTCCCTTTCTGCTGACCACCGTAACAGACAAAGAGCTGCTCTGAGGTCCGAAAGCTTTGAGTGCGATTCACATACACACGTAGTGCACGTACAGGACATAACAAAGCCATAGCTGGGTCTGCCTCTTCCAAAGGCAGTGCTTGTAAGTTCACCACTTGATCCCTAAAGGGAGTGGTGGGAACTTTAGGCACGTAGCCCGGCCGGGGTCTCAGTTTAACGTTGGATTCAGCCGGCCCGAACTGAAGGCACGAATCGTTGACCGAAAATGCATAAAAATCCCCTATCCTTTTAATAGAAGCCAATGCGAGGAGCGTCAAAGTTTTCATAGTGAGAAACTTGACGCTCACCGTCAGCAGAGGCTCGAAAGGGCAGTGCTGAACTTTCAGCACCATGGACAAGTCCCAAGGATGAATAGAGGGAGGCGCGAAGGATTCAGCCTCCGTGCCCCTGTTAAAAACCTAATGACCAGATCGTGCTGACCCACAGATCTACCGTCTATAGGTGCGTGATGCGCGGATATTGCCGCGATATCTACTTTAATAGTAGATGGTGACAGCCTCTTCTCCAAGCGGTGCTGGAGATATGAAAGCACAATACTGATCAAGCATTCTCGGGGGTCCTCTCGCTGAGAGGTACACCAAACAACAAACAGGTTCCATTTCAGCGTATACGCCTGTCTCATAGACGGTGCTCGCACTGCAGCGATGGTGTTAGATACCGCCTGGGGTAACCCACCTAAAACCTCCGCGCCCCGTCCAAAGACCACACATGGGGGTTCCACAGATCGGGGCGAGGGTGCCATAATGTGCCAAGGAGTCAGCCAGGGAGGGACTGTCGCGAGGAGAGTGAACTCTGTAAAACCAATTCCTAGTTGTCTGGTACGGCGCAACTAATAGAATGCGCTCCTCGTCCTCCCTGACTTTGCACAGTGTCTGCGCAATAAAGCTTACTGGGGAAAACCCCGCGGCCAGCTGTGTGCCAGTGCATCCACGCCGAGTGTTCCTTCGGATAATGAATAAAACAGGCGACAATGGGTTGTCTCTGAAGAAGCAAACAGATCTAACTGCGCTCTGCCGAAACATTTCCAAATCAGCTGAACCGACCGGGGGTGGAGTCGCCACTCGCCGGAGCGCGCTGCTCGTGAGAGCGCGACTGCCGCTGTGTTCAGCGACCCCGACCTGTGAATGGCACGAAGAGACCTCAGATACTTCTGACTCCAGAGGAGGAGAGACGGGCGAGATGCGACAGGTGACGAGAGCGCAAATCGCCTTGGCGATAGATATGCGCTACAGCCGCAGTGTTGTCGGTGCGCACTACATCTTAAGCATCAAATCACGTTGACGAAACGGACGAGCGCAAGATATACAGTGCACAGCTCGAGGCAATTTATGCTAATGTCGCTGGAATGTCGAACAGACCCCCGAAGCGACGAGCCCGCCGTACGTGGCTGCCCACCCCGTGGTAGAGGCATCTTTGCCAACAATAGCATGCCTGGAGACCTCTCAGTGGCACCCGCACCCTGAGAAACGCTGGGTCTGACCACGGGGTGAAAGTGTGACGGCATCTCGATGTAATTATAATACTGAGAAAGCCGGTGAGCCACGCTCTCCTCGGGACTCGGTCATAAAGCCAACACTGAAGCGGTCTCATATGGAGCAGCCCGAGCGGTGTCACGGCCGCGGCTGCTGTCATATGCCCCAGAAGTTTCTAAAATTATTTCAGTGGAACCGCAACCCTGCCTTTAAATGTTGAGGCAAGCCAGAATTGACTGAACACGCGCTTCTATGAGACGTGTTGCTAAAACGACCAAATCCCGTTACTTTCCGAGAAAAGAGATTCTCTGCACGGGGCAAAGTTTACTCTTTCCCCAGTTGGCCTGAAGACCGAGACGAGCGAGGTGTTTAAGTACACGATCTATGTGTGTGCACAGCATCTGACGAAACTGAGCTATTATGAGCCAATACGCCAAAACGCAAACACCACTCTCTCTCTCAGGGGCTGCAGTGCGCCATCCGCAACTTTCATGAAGACACAGGAAAAGAGAGAGAGAGAGAAAGCCCGAACGGTGAGACTTTGTACTGATATGCCCTCCCCTCGAACACAAACCGGAGAAACGGCCTGTGTTGGGGGAGTATGGAGACATGAAAGTACGCGTCATTCAGGTTGAAGGCTGCGAACCAATCCTATGGGCGGATGCATTAAAATATGCTCCTCTGCGTAAACATTTTGAACAGCATTCTGTGAATGTGAATTCTGTGAATTCTCGATTCAGTACGCGCAGATATAGGATCGGACGCAACTCGCCACTCTTCTTGGGTACAATGAAGGGCTGTAAAGCCCCGAATTTATCTCGGCTGGAGGGACCGGCTGGATCGCGTCCTTTCGCCAATAGGACAGCAATCTCCGCACGCAGTACGTGCGCATCGACAGCCTTCACCGTGGTGAAGCGAATGCCTGAATATTTGTAAGGTAGCCGGGCAAATTGAATGCGTAACCGAGACGGATCGTGCGTAAAAGCCAACGCGACGGGCTGGGAAGCTCTTCCCAGGCCCCCAGATACCGAGCGAGAGGAAATTAACGGCACGATGTGTGTACCCGTGGCGAGCGGAGACGGGGAGCTCAACGACGCGTGCTCTTTGGCCGCATTGTGAGATGTTGTGTGTAATGAAACACTCACCCGAAACCGCTGATGGATGCTGAGCAAAGGCTCCTTTGTAGATGTCCCGCTCGATACATCCGCTGGCGAAAGAGGAAGAGGAGAACTTAGGGTTTTGAGCCCGTCCGAAACTCCTATATGCCTCCGGTGATCTGGAGAAAGAAGAGGAATTCGCTCTTTGAGGTTAGTGGGTGCCGATTGAAGTCGGCGGAACACAAAACGAAACCAAGGATTCCCCACCCGGCCCTCCTCCGGGGTGGGGGGGAGAATGATGCTTTCACCATCTCCTGAAGAGCGATCCTCTCAATCTTCAGATCGCCCGACTCAGAGCCGCTAAGTTTCATTTTCCACCTCTGTAGCGGGCTGAGTGGGCGGGTGTACTGCTTACGACAGGTTCCTCAGAGCTGCCGGGATGAAGGAACAAAAAAGCCGTAGCAGGACGCCCTCGGCGAAAAGCAGACCAATATACTGACGTAACGGAGGGGGCAGCTAGGCTCCAACGTGGCATGATGCCTCAGTCTGCTCTAAAGCGGCCGATCATTGTTGGACACTCTCAGCCGCGTCGCCGAAATGGCTGGTCTAAAATAGAACATTTAGGACGATTATTAAAAACCTACTTAATGCCCGCAAGACGCAACCAGAGATGGCGTTCCTGGACCACCGGGGGTGGGCATAGCACGTCCGGCGGCCTGTGGGGTGAACCCAGTCGCACGTAGCGCCAGGTCAGAGCCACACAGGATTCTTTAGTTGCCGGACCGTGACCTCACCTGTGCAGATCCTTCAGTGCCTTAGCCTGGCGGACCTGCATCACGCCATGGCGCGCACGGCAGAGGCCGCCTCTCACAAGCCCGTGGGTCTGTGAGGGGAGGGAGGCTGGTCTCTTGGAGCAGCAACCTTAGCGGCCCCGCCGTCAGGAGAGGTGAGAGGTGATGGCTGAACGATCGGTTCCGGGAGGACAACGAGTTTTCCACGACCGTGTCAACCAACATGCACCCCGGGAAGAAAGGCACAGAAGGTCGGGGCTGTTCTTGCAGTCCTGAAGTGCCAATCATCTAGGCGGGACGGTGCGGTGGGGGAGGAGCTCTCCGCTCCACGCAGACCGTCTCCGCGCTCCCGAGCGTACATGGCCGCCACTCGGGGTCGAGCACGGAAGCCCCTACCCAACCCGAAGGCGGGAGTGGGTCCGAGTCGGCGACCGAATAGACAACCCCCTCTCCGATGCTGTGACAGACATAGAATCCTCGTGAGGACTGAAAGAGGACGAGAGCGCGTAGAACACGCGCCACCCGTCTCTTACGGCACCTCTGGCTGTGGATGGGGGTGCTGAGAGTCACTGGACGAACCAGCTAACCGATTCAGCACCGTTTATACGGAGATAAGATTTCCGGAGTTTTGCCACCGCATCTTTAACGGGGCTCCGCAACAGAAAAACGGGGGTAACGTTCCCGGAGGTACGAAACCCGTCTCCGCCATCCAAGAGGTTCATGCTCTCTTAGGAGTATGAACCCTCCACGATCGCAGCCTCAGCATGCACTCTTGCGCACGAGAGAAAACGATCGTGGCCACCCGGGGACCCATACATTTGCCGCATCCAGAAACACGGACAGAAAGACATCTTTAAAAAGACGCTCCCGTCTCAGTGCAAGTGAAATGCTGTCTTTAAAAAGACGCAGAACACGCAATACTCTTTTAGAGGAAATACTCTTTTAATGTGCTGATGTTGATGAAGCACACAGGGGAACGGCTACGCACACACTCAACTAAGAGTGAGAAAAAAGTCAAAAAATTAAAAAGAGAGGTGGAACACCCGCGAGCCTCCGCTGAAATGCCTTTGCCCAACCATATCGAACACGCAGAGTTCTCCAAAGAGCAGAGAGTAGCTTCTCGTGAGCAGTCAGTCTGCCAGCTTTCGAAGCTAAAAAGCTGATTTGATAACTGCACCTGCCGCTCATAAAATTGCTGTGCGGCGGGGCGGCGCCGGCAGATGCAATTATCTGCATGCCAAGTTCATTGGCGTTTTAAAGGTTTCTCGAAGCAGATAGGTCACCCGCGAAGCGGTTCCCAATTCGTCGGTCACGACGTGACGTCGTAGTGACCGACTGAAAGGGAACATATATTGATATTGTATTTGCTCTGCGTAAACAGGTGTAGTTCTGTCATGCTTTGTCAGATTCCAACAATTGTTCCAATTGTTTTTAAGTTTTTTAATAGAGAATGTTAAAATATAATTAATACATTTTTGAAAATTTGCTCATCCCAACTCAATTTGCCAGCACAGGTCACAAATGATGCAGCAGCAAACAGAAATGGAGAAAGAACAAGGTCTTCTAAAGGCAAAAACATTTATAAAACTATGGCTGATGGTTCTGTTGAAAATGTAAACAGGCTGTTGTAGACATACATTTTCATATAGCATATGTATTATCCAAATCCATGCTGATTAGAGCATTAAAAACTTGAAAACTGTTACATTTAGGTAAATTTAGAACAGATAAAAATGTGTGATTAATTTGCGATTAATCGCGAGTTAACTCATGAAATCATGCGATTAATTGCGATTAAATATTTTAATCTATTGACAGCCCTAATATGTACATAATATACAACAAAAATAATGTTTATTTTAAATTTATTCATGTATGTATATATGCATAATATTTACAAATAATTGCAATTAATCGTTTAACGGCCCTATTTATTATAATAAACTATTTTCAATATGTTTGTCCACACTCTTAGAATGAATGTGTTAAAAACAACACATTAGTGTTGATTCTGTGACAACACACTCAATGCGTTGTCTGAGAATCCACCCATTTCTGTGTTGTTATTGAAACAACACATTTTGTGCTACTTTTAACACAACTTGTTTTATTTGAACACAAAATCAACACAACACATTTAAACATAAATTATGTTTTTTGCAGTAACCGTGGTTGCATGTCGTACTGATTCCCATTGACATTTTCTTGCTTTATTTTTGAAAGTATTTTTCCAGGTCTTAGATTATTTTAATCCTTATAATTTCATGCAGCTATAATTCCTTTGTTATTACTAGGGCTGTGAAAATAACGCATTAATTCGATTAATTAATCTGAGAAAAAATAACGCGTTAAAAAAAAATAACGCAGATTAATCTATTCCGTATTGAACCTGGATACATTCTAGCCACCATTTGACTGTAAAATAAAGGAGGTAGACGAGAACGCGCTGGCGGTGACTGGATCATTGACTGGAACATTTACTTATAAAAAAACGGCCTGATGGAAGTGATGATAAAAATAAAGTATGCAACGTCTGCAGCAAAGAATTTGCATATCATAGAGTTCGTCCACTCTAAAGTACCACATCATACAAAGCACATGGATTAAAGTTCTCCGTCGTTACACGGATTTCCGTCAATTGCAAAATTATTAAATTAACTTTTCATAAATACGACGTGTATTCAGCTTTTTAAGTGGGATGTGATCAAAGCCTGGAGTGGAGCAAAATCACGTTCCTCTCTCCACTGTAAGCTTTCTGTAATCACTACGCACCGGATCCACTCCGTGTTTTCTGGCTGTAGCGCGTAAGATGAAGTAAAACTTTATTTCAGCTAGCATGGACATACTTATGCAGGAAGGCTCCGAAGTTTTGGAGATCGATAAAGGTGTAAAAGACCAATGGAGATTGACTTGGCTTAGCGAAATGATGAAGATTGGGATCAGAAAACCAAATATAGCACAGTATAGGTGTCCTGTATTTTGTGGGTAAACGATTTCTCTCGTACGTGATTACTCGCGTCCCGTTTTTGACTGCTACGTTGATCTAACCAGTGGCTGATAAAACGAGTTTGTTAAACTAGTGAGTACACTTTATGTGGCGTTACAAGAACCAAGAAGCAGATGACATCCAAATCCCGTGAGAGCAGTTCAAGAAATCATAACAGAAGACTGCTTCCTAAATGCTCTCGCGGTACTTTGATGTCATCCACCTGTCGGGTTCTTTATTTAAGGTTTATGTTCACTTGCACACAAAAGCCCTGCAATTGATATTGCACTGTTAAACTTTTGGTAAATAATCTTCCTGAAGCACTTTATTTCCTTAGCATATTACTTTAGGTTATTTTTGTTGATTGTTATGGCCATTATTTGAACAGTGAAAATACTGTAATAATAAAAGAGTTTTTGAGCTTCAATGTCACTAATGCTGATTATTCACTGATTTATTTAAAAAGAAATATTTAATACTTTCACAGCAGAAATAATGTAGGCGATTAATTTAGATTAATTAATCACAGAGTATGTAATTAATTAGATTAAAAATTTTAATCGATTCACAGCCCTAGTTATTACACACACAGACCCAAACCCATCCCAAACTTTCCTGCTATCAAGACCTGCATGCTAACACCTTTCAAACAGCATCTGTCTCACGATCTATCGCTCAGCAGGTTGGAGTCATGTCTCCAGGGAAAACTTGTCCTCAGTGATATTCTCGAAGAGACCTCCCTTTACAGAAAATACAAAAACTGTTTGTGTATTTCCTCACATTAACTGGTTTGGCTGTTGTTAAATTGCTTGCTATAAAGTGTAACAGAGCCTTCCATATACATTGAGTAAATGGGGAGCATAATGCTTTGAGCATTGTAAAGTAAGTGGTGCATGCATTTACATTTACATTTAAAAACAGAAGCTTTAATTACAATAGTGCTGAAAATAATGAAGCGATTCATCTTAAAGAGGCAATATTATGAAAAGTGCACCAATGCAATGTTTTAACATCCCTGCTAGAAGAAAAAAAAAGAAAAGTAAATGGTTTATAAACATATTATAACACAAGTATGTTCCCATCAAGTGCACTTAAAAAATAAAGTTGCTTGAAAGGCACTTTACAGTGATGCCATGGAAGAACCATTTTTGGTTCCTTAAAGAACCATTCAGTCAAAGGTTCCTAGAAGAACCTTCTTACATACCTTTTTCATGCTATTTCATCCATTCTGACATATTAACACTGTTTAAGAGTTTGATATTTTCATGCTAAACATTGGCAAAGGGTCAAAAAATGCACTTTAACCAGAAAAGCACACGCACCCAACAACCAAGAGCTGACACAAAATCAACTTTACCAAAGTAGTGTGTTGTTGTTTGTGAGAGAAATGTATGCTTGTTCAACTTCTCAAAAAAACAGCATTATGGAAACAATGGATATGGTTTGTTTATCTTGGGTAGCAGTGGAGTGGTAGCACTTTATTTTACAGTACGTGTACCCAGCCTGTACACACATGGCAAATACTTGTAAGTCGCTTTGGACAAACTTGTAACAAATACTTGTAAGTCACTTGTTAGTCATTTTGGACAAAAGCGTCTGCTAAATGACTAAATGTAAAATGTAAATATGTTGTACTTACAGACAAATGTGTGGTACTTACTATCTACATGGTAATTAAATGGTATCATTACTGTACTTACCAGTGGTACATACTTGGTAGTTATTATGTAACTCTAGATAAGTACTGGGTAATACCAGATACATACTTATAAAGTGAGTATATTGTAACTAACAAGAAACACTACTGTACATATTTACCATGTATGTACAAGGTAAGTACACGTACTGTAAAATAAAGTGCTACCAGTGGGGGTAGTGCATGTGTGTGGATTTCATTGAAATGGGGCGGTCCTAACTGGGTCATTAGTCGTAGGCGATAAGTAAAACTGCATCAACTGTCTGTGTTTTGATGGGAATCGACGTGTAAGTGTATATAATGTTGACGACACAAACATGTAGTGAATCATAAGTTATTCAGAGATAGTGAGATAATGTTTTGTGTGTGTTGCTTGCTCGTGACTCGCTTCGCCCGCGATAAGCCTTCAGGAGCTCGGGAAATGAGCGGATAAACTCTATGTACTCAAGATTAACATGAGATAAACAGAAACAACGTGTGTTATGTGAGCATAAAGGATCTATTCAACCTACAACTATTTGTGAAGCACCTTTATTTTTAAAGGTCCCGTTCTTTCTGTGTTTTTGAAGCTTTGATTGTGTTTACAGTGTCAATATAACGTGTTCACGTTTCATTCATTTACTTATCTGTAAAGCGCTGTTTTCACTGTCCTAAAAACGGGCTGATGTCTTCCTTGTTCTATGAAGTCCCTCCTTCAAAAATACGTAACGAGTTCTGATTGTGTAGTTTGTTTAGTGTGTTGTGATTCGATAGCAGCTTAGCTTGCCATTAGCTTAGCTGCCGACTGATGCATTCCTGTGGGCGGAGTTTAGTCAAAAACTGTTTTATTGACGTCATTAAACAGGGAAGTAGAGGGCTGTTCGCTGTAGGCTTTGAAATGGGAATTCTGTTAAAGAAAATATATCGACTGGCAGTGACCTTTGAGCTTTATCATTTTGCAGGTATTATTTATGCTCTAACAGCAATATTACACACTAACTTAAGTTTGAAAAATGGGATCAGGAAGAATGTGACCTTTAGGAGTGTGCTCAAGCAAAAGAGTTTTGAGCACTATTTTTCAAAGTTGTAACTCAAGGAATGCTACTGATCGGGAAGATCATTCGGTGAGAAACAGCGAAGGTGAATCAACGGGAGAGTGATTTTGTGCCCTTTGAAAAGTTTACACTACAGTACTTTGCAAAGGTCTTCGCTGTGGTGTTCTGGATGTTTGCCAGGTCATTGGTGCTGTAGGATGTTGTTGTTGGGATATTTTGCAAGCAAGCAAATTTATTTACAGTTGAGGTCATAAGTTTACATGCATCTTGCAGAATCTGAAAAATGCTGAAAATGTATTAACTTTTAATTTCACATGAGAAATGTTTACAGAATGTTTGCAAAACAAAAAAATCCAAGATGTTACCTGAACAATCAATGACCATTTTTATGTTTTGTGATAGTTGTTTATGGGGTTCTTGTTTGTCCCGGGCCATTACACTGTTCACTGATCTTCAAAAAAATCCTCCAGGTCTTGAAGATTCTTTGATTTTCAGCATCTTTTGCATATTTGAACCCTGTTCACCAGTGACTGTATGGTGTAGTGTTCAACCTGGGTGTGCCTCATACAACTTGAAAGGTGAAGCTGCTGGCTGTTTGATCGCCCCCTGGTGGCTGGCTGCAGTACAAGCATAGACTGTAAAAAATATGGACATAGTGTTTGTGACGTCACCCATAGGTTCGTGAAGAGCTTTTTCGAAGCTTAAAGTAGGCATGCCTGCCGTCGCCATCTTTCGCATAACTGAAAATGGGTAAAGAGGCGGGATGTGGGTAAAGCTGAGGTGGTTGGTTGCTGAAACCATGCCTGCCTAGCTCGATTCTAGTGACAGCGTGGCAGTTCACCCATCACTAAAGTTCGCCCTTATTTATGCAGGACTTTAAGGCTTAATATAATTTAATCGGATGAGTTACGAAAATTCACCTCCCTCACAGTTGTCATTAAGGGCTATTTAGACCCTTTTAAATGAGCTATTTAGACCAAAAACACTTTTTGTACCAGGCTATAAACATTTTACTGTATTCTACTGTAAAGCATTTTAACATGGAGGTCTATGGGAATTCACTCCCTTTTGGAGCCAGCCTCTAGTGGTCAATCAATGAATTTCAGTTTAGGTCACTTCCGTATTGGCTTAATCAGAGAGATCGGAATATTGCCCCTGGAGTACAAGTCATAAACCCTGCCCTCTACATGCAAATTAACGGGACTCGGGTCAAAATAAAAAAATAAATTACACTTCCAATAAAATTTTCCGAAAGATGGTATTGGTCCTTTTTAGGTAGTTGTTACCACACTGATATATGTTCAATTGTTCATTTTTGTAATATGTTTCATTTTAGCTAGCAATTTGAGCTAGTGATAGAAACGAGGTGTGTTGTTATGACTGACATTTGTTATTGACAGCTTCTCTGAGCAGACTCTCTGAGTTTCGAGGGAAGACTGAAAATATAACTATTAATTTTCGATTTCTGTGTTATTTCACACCGACAAAATTAGTTTATTTAACTTACCTTATTTTAGTAAGCCAGTCAAATGAGACGTTCAAGGGGCGCAGTTGAATTGGGCGTGCGAGGGTTTGGGCGAAACCTCTTACACTCTGAGGCTATTTTGGGGATTTTCGCCTGGATTTGGCCTACCAAATTTCGAAAGCTTCTCATACCCACAAGCAGAGGTGCACATACAAAAGTTTGGTATCATTTTACAGGAAACCCTTTGAAATTACATAAAAATTTGAAATTACAAATTTCTAAAGTCTGTATTTAAAAGTGTATAACTCTGGCCCTGAGTGGTAATGAAACCTGCATACAGTTTTGTTTGATTCCAGCAATTGCCAGCTTACAGAGGAAAAAGGAATTTTTTCTCTATCATAATAAATGCAAAAGTTATTTTACTCCAACTGATGGGAGGAATAATACGCTTTTGGTATACAATTTCTGCCAAAAAACATTTGAAGTGCTCCCATAACCACATACAGTGGAATAAATGCAATATCTTTATATCATTTTGCAGAAAACCCTTTGAAGTTACATAAAAAGCTGCTGTTTGTGACAAATATTGTTATTTATGTTGTTTTTCATATGAGGAAACACCAAATTTTCTTTTTTTATGTTGTAAATACTGTCTCTGATAGTGTATAACTCTGGTTCTGGGTGCTCTAGAAGACTGCAGACAGTTCTGGTTGTTACCAGCAGCAGACAGTAAACACCCAAAAAAAGAATGAACTCTTTAACATGTTGCATTCAAAAGTTATTCTCATTTTACTGAAGTGTGCGAAAATACATTTTTCATATAAATATTAATTTTTTTGTTTTGCACATATAATAAATAGCAAGGGATTATTCATGAACACAACCAAAGAAAATGTTGTGAATAGACTCATTTTTTTAGAGTAGGACCTAAGAGAAAAGATGGTGTATCATTTGTGTCTATCTGTGCTATCTGAGGCTGTCCACACTCAAGTTTCCCATATGTTTACAAAAGACGATTTTTTACATCATTATTCATTCGACGATTGTTGGATATGTGATAATAATAGAACAAAAATAACGATGTAGCCTTATTCCTGAGAATGAGAGCTTTCATTTGATATAAGACTTGCCCATGTTTGTCATACTTGAAAAATATGAAATATGTGAATATTAAATGATATTAAAAATTATGGGGGGTGATAGTGTAAATTAAGTGTAACTAACTTTCTTACAGTAAAACATATCTCAAAGTGATGCATATCTGCAGAAAGTAGAGAGTCTAAGCTTTCAAACAGTATCTCATATGTGGTACTGGGTCCATGACAGACCATTCAAAATTAAAGGAATATTTTATATTAAGTCAAAATAAGATCATTCTGGACCCGGTACAGGGTCCACAGAGTCAAACAAGTTAAAACTGCGGCTCCACCCCACGGATGATTCCTTCTGCGCATGCCCTGGTTCCAATCTGAAGTTTTTGCGTAACATGGCAGCATCCATTGTCGGTCATTTTACATTCAGTTAATTACAATGGAAGGTAGTGATGTCGCGTCGTTCATATTTTTTAAAGTCTATGGTTCAAACAGTATTGACAGGTTTGTAGGAAACTCTTCTAGAAGATAACATCTTTACATTTAGGCTGAGTAAGGTTCAGAGGTCATCATAACCCAGTGAAGGGTAGGTGAGATCAAACATAGACATATAAGAAATAACTTGACCGCTCAGTGGCCGCTTTGTCAGCTGCTGCGATGGGTCAGCGTGCCGCCATATTGGTGGTGGCAAGAGTAGCCTGCAAACAAAAAAATAAATGATATAAATATATTTTTTAGATATAAAACACACCTTTGAAGCTGCATTGAAACTGCAACCATTGAGGTCCACTAAAGTCCACAATATGGAGAAAAATCCTGGAATGCTTTCTCAGAAGACTGAACAAAGAAAGACACAAACATGTTGCATGACATGGGGGTGAGTAAATTATCTGAATTTTTTATGAAAGTGAAATATTCCTTTATAGGATTCTGCCAACAAGCAGTTTATTTACTCTCCAAAGAACAGTTTGAGCTTGTCTGAGTAAATTGCCAATATCAGTCATCCTGACAGAAACAAACTTACATCAGATATTGCTGTATTTCCTCAGTGGAACAATCTTACACATCAAAAATCATTTACTATAATTGTTTGTTCAATGATTAATCAATGTAGCTGAATCAAAATGTTTATTTTTCATTTGTATATCTAATCTTTTATGTTTACAGATTATACTCAAGCTTTGCTTTGCAACCATTTTCTCGGATCTCCAAGTACCCAACAGTGTTCAATATAATGAAGTGTCTGTGTGCATGCCATTTATGAACAACAGAATTGTTCATAAACAGCAATGACAGTACACCCGATGTGTGAAAATAACTGGCCTGTGACACTAACAAATGTGTCTTGTACAGACAAATAGGGTTCGCTGAATTTGTCCGTGAGATGGAAAAGGCTAATGAGAATGCATTTACCTGTGGCTCCAAACCTAATGAGTCGAGACGAGATGCGTCGCCACAAGAGAAACGTAGCATTGGGATGAAGGCCAATCAAAACAATATTCCCGGCTGTACGGAAATAGCCAAAACATTAAAAGTACATTAGCATACCAGCGGTGCAACAAATAGAAACAAATTGTTTTTATCCATTTAAGAATTCTGTTACTTTCTTACTTGAAGCTTTAAATTGGTATAATGAGATTTTAAATTAATTCAGATTTATTTCTTAAGTGCTTTTAGTTATTTTGGATTCTAGCAAAAAAGCTTTACAATAAATTATGAGTAGGCCTAAAAGAGACTTGTCAAGTATATGGTATTATTACAAAATACAAGTATTAGCAGTAATGACTGAGAAGTGTGTCAGGACATGTTTTCTTGTAAATTAGCATTTTTATATCAGACTCCCAATGGATTCTGCCAGCAAAACGGTATATCTGAATGACTCCTCGAAACAATCTCTCTTTACTTCTGGTCATATTATGGCAGGTGGTTGGGGTCAGGGAAATATTGCAGCTATTAAGTGTGTGCAGACTGATCAGCAAGGTTTTCCGCTTGCTGTCGAGGGAGGAGTTGTAGATGAAGCCTCAAGCTGTTTGCCGTAGTCCTCGACTGTGAACCGCTCCTGGCGTGCGCCTGGTAAATCCGTCATAATAATAGTAACCCTCCATGTAACTTGCGCACTTGTGTTTAAAGGGAATGTTGGATGACGTTCTGATTAGTTTATTTGACGTTACGCCCAAACCACACCTATGAATAATGAACCTACTTCAGACCAACCCCTTATTGATTTGCGCCTGCCGCAAGAGTTATTTAGCAAATAGCAACAGCGTCCAAGATCCGCCCACAAAGTCACGAGAATTTTCGGATGTTTGTTGTATCACCTCCCATCTCTATAATGGCTGTCTAGGTGCACTGGAACAATCCTTTCTAAAATGCATTAAACTTTCGTTTACAAAAACGTGAAACTTACTGAGTGGTCAGGGGTGTTCACTGATATGCTCACACAAAAATCACTGCAAAAGATGCTTTCCAACAGGTTTTATCGTCAGGTTTTACACTTATTTTGACAAGACACGTGATGCACATAAGTTTACTCGACGCGCAGAACACATATTTTGAAAAAAGAACCACACACATGATGAGCTGTATACTGTACATGTTGTGACGAACTTCGCATCAAGCGCCCTCGAAAAAAGAAGTCACCGGCCACCACTGCTTGGTAATGTCATGACAAGTTATAATGTATTGGTTTATGTCAAGTTAACATACATCTTTGCATTAAAAATGACATAATTGCGCGAATGACACTTAATGACATTTGTCATAAACGTGCAAAAAATCTCCTTCATGTTCATGACACGTAATTACTTCATGATTATAAAGGTGTCTTATGCACATCCCTTCAAGTAAAGTGTTACCTTACTTCCTTGTGAAACACCACAGTCTTGAATAGCTCTTCTTTGATCATGAGATATCCCTTAACATCGATTTCTCAATGAAATTCTGCTCTTTTGTCAGTAATGGCATTCTTTCAGTGGACCACTTTATATTTGTATTCACTGGCTGTACACCAACTCTTTCTGCTTGTACTGGCAGTGTGTTGTGGCACCCTCTCAATGGATTCAGACGTCTTGGTAAATATTTTCATTCCGTGGTAGAGATGAGATTGTAAAGTGTGTTAGTGCTTGGAAGCTTATGAAAATCCAGCATTTTTTAGTAATCCCTTGCCAGCTTTTGGTGGTGCTTTCTAAGGTGGTGGTTTTAAAGAGTGTAATATCCGTCTCCCTTAACAAAAATGTACAAGTCATTCCAGACCACAGGGGTTTAAAATGCTTTAATAAAGTAGAGAGACAGACTGTCATCAAAATTTCGCAAGTTTCTGCGATTTTTTTCAGCTCACCCGAGGGTGTTTTCAGACCTGTAGAAAGTTTGCTTTATTTCGAAACAGGGATTAAAATTGTTACAAGGTTGCATCTTTTCATCTATTTGTGGTGGTCAATTTGAATTTTGTGCCAGTCAATTTGAATTTTGTGTCAGACTGACTAATAAATGGTTGTATGAGAAACATTTCTCATTCCCACATTTTGTATGATGTCACAGCAGTAGACAACGCAAATATAATGACACAACCCAATATCACGAAATTATGTATAGTGATGCACCGATGTATCGGCCGCCGATATTTATCGGCCGATTTTGATGAATTTGAAACCATCGGCATATCGGCAATAGCACGAGAAAGGCCGATACCGATTGTTTATTAATTAACTGCATAAAGAAATTCATTATATGTGAAAAATGAGTTAATGTTGTTAATAAAATAAATGCTGAATAGCAAAAACCACCTTTAAAGGTTGTCATGCTGTCTTATTATATTTGTTTTAGCTTAATTTGTGCCTCTCTTATTATGTTGGTCAGTTGAATGTTAATTAGATCCAATCCATGTTCAGTAAAAATAATTTGATGCAGAAATAAACTAGCTAATAGACCAACTGTATAGTATTGTATACAAGTGTTTAATATCGGAATCGGTATCGGCCAGAAGTTGTCTGTTTATCTGGTATCGGCCCCAAAAAAATCCTAGCGGTGCATCCCTAATTATGTACCTATAGGCACGTATGGACCAACGTGAAAATGTCACGTTTCGCCACGTTTGAACGTGAGCATGCCACGCTTTTCTTTTTGTGTCACTGTCACGTATTGGTTACTCAACTTTTTTGTCCTAATTTCTTACCATTGTTGCTTCGGTTTATGGTTAGATTTACATAAAATGACATCCCTACCTAAACCCAACTCTTACCCCAATGTCAGGCGACATTTGGTTAAAGTTTAGAAGATATAAAATAATACGTCTTGTATCTTTTTTTTATAAACCAATACTTAAAGTGACAAACTAACGCAAGCACCAAATCTAACCCTAAACCGAAGCGACAATGGTTTGAAAATAGGACAAAAAAGTTGAGTAACCATAACCAATAACCGACATGTGGGGTACTATGCAATGGAAAAGCGCATCATTCAATTTGTGCATTATTAAATTTTTTAAAAGCTGGATTATTTTAACCTATGGTTGGGTCAAATATGGACAAATATGGACCCATGCCTTGGTTTAAATCATTGTAGAAAAGGTCCATATTTGAGCCAACAGTGGGTTGAAACACCCAGAATTTTTTATTGTATAAAATAACACATAGCTATTGAGTTTGGCTGAATGTATAAAAATGCAAACATTCATTCTGATAAGACACTCTGTTCAACCACAAAACAATCTGGACTTTTTCTAGTATTGCCCCCCAATTATCTTTTGGTGTGATGCCCTTAAGCAAATTCATCCGTGTGAAGGTCGCATAGGATTAGTTCTTTTCTCCTAATTGAATTCTGAACAAGCAGACAACTGTCAATTACTGTCCGATCTTGACAGACCTCAGCAAGTCTCAGTAGTGAAAGAAATCCATGAAACATCTGCACATCAGATGAAAGGCCAGGTGGAACATCAGAGGAGGGCTGATATGAGATGCGGTTAATGCAGATGAATCTCCCCAGCTTTGGTGTGGTAATTTCGGTCAAACCGGCCATTAACAGAGTGTCACCATTGGCTCGTCTCACACACAGAAGTCAGCGATTAATGCAGAAGCTCTGGAAAGAATCGCAGACCCTTCCACACATCCTCTTTTTCTCTTTTCTCTGTAAAATAATTGGAGAAAATGTCTATCATTTATAGCTTTTTATATCAACCCCTCTCCGATTCCCCATCTTACAATACAGAGTTTGACTGAAAAAAGCAGGAACAGTGGGCTCCTGCTGCAATCATTTGACCATGTCTGTCATCCAATTAAATGATGGCTATTTGATTTTGTTGCATGATTTCCATAAAGATGTTTACAGATCTACAGAACATACTTCATTGTGCAAAGATTTTTTTTTACTTTTGATTGCAATTTTCATTTTCTTTAATAGAATGGTCACCTCCAGAACAGATCCAGTGATAAAAGTGGTATCAAGTTTAATGTTCCCTGGTCAGGATGTGCCACTCATGTCTGTGGTAAACATAAGTTAAGTTTGTTTCATGTACATAAATTGTACTTCATGGGCGCTATTTTAACGATCTGAAACGCAAGTGCGAAGCGCAAAGCGCAAGTGACTTTGTGGGCGGATCTTGGGCGCTGTTGGGCGATGTCATTATTCATAGGTGTGGTTTGGGCGTAACGTCAAATAAACTAATCAGAACGTCATCCAACATTCCCTTTAAACGCAAGTGCGCAAGTTCCATGGCGGGTTGCTATTATTATGACGGATTTACCAGGCTCACGCCAGGAGCGGTTCACAGCCGAGGAGACCCACGTTCTTGTAAGAGCAGCCAAAGACAAAGAAGTTTTGTATGGGGATGGGAGAAACCCGCCCAAATCAGTGTCGATTAAACAGGCGTGAGAGGAAATAGCCGCAATTGTCTTATCAGCTGGCATCCCCAGGACATTGCGACGCAAGCACTACAATGATGTCAGGAGACGGGGGAATCCCAAGCTTGCCAGCATAAATCGGGCACGCCGTGTAACGGGAGGTAGATCTGCCTCTACACGTGACCTGACGCCAGCAGAGGACATCGCTGCGTCCACCCTCACCGCTGAAAGCCAAGAAACGCAGTCCAACCCCAAAGTACACTTAGAAATCAAGTTCACATACATACAAAATAAAACGTAGCGCTTTTCTAAGTGGATTTAAAAGAGGAACTATATTTTATGGCGTAATAGCACTTTTGGTAGTACTTCGACTCGCCTGAAAAGTCTGCTCCCCTTCTCACTCTCATAATGGGAGAGGGAGGGTGTTACTGCGCCGAGTCGAAGTACTCCCAAAAGTGCTATTACGCCATAAAATATAGTTCCTCTTTTAAATCCGCTTAGAAAAGCGCTACGTTTTATTTTGTACCACCAAACTTGCTCGTATAACTACTCGTCTTAAATAGGAAAAACGTTGATGTGTTTGGTCACTTCTAACTTTATCTCTAAATGGTACCATTGAATGAATGGGGCTAAGCTAAATGCTATCGAAGCGTCGCAGCGCGCTCCAGCGCTTACGTGCACGCACACAGATGATAGAGGGATGTATCAACAATTCTTAGTTAAGGTAATAACATATTTTAATATTGAAAATGAGTAGACTATTCCTTTAAGGCTTCTTATGAAAACATTTTAATAATTATTTACATAAAATAAACGTAGTTCACACAACAAACTTATGAAAATATTTTAATTGTTATTTGCATGATAATTTTTTAATGCAGCCACATAATAAATAAAAACTATCACCACAATGCTCACCACAATGATTTCCCTTATCTCATGTGTTAATATTTTTTATTGTAACAATTTATGATTTGCAAAAATAACTGTTGCATCTGTGTAGATTAGATAAGCAAATTGTGTGCGCGTTGTGCACGCTATACATTATGGTCAAGCATGCGCCCTTAAAATAATGAACAACGCGCAACGCGTCACTGACTTTAGACTAGTTTTTTTTGGTCAGTGGCGCAATTGTTTTTTGAAACTGCAAAATAGCATCAGGGATGGTTTGCGCCAGAACACGCCTCCTTTTTTGCGCTGAAGTTCATTCCCTAGTTTGCCGACGTGCATCTGTGGAGGGAAAAACCCCGCTGTGTGCCGGTGCAAAATACGAATGATGCATGCGTCACTGACAAAGTCAATTGCGCTGGGTGCAAGATAGGGCCCCATATGTGGTTAGTTAAAGAGTGGATATTAGGGCCCTATTTATTTAACCGTTTATTCAGATGCATTTTGGTCGATTGGATCACAAGCTAATGATGCTAAAACAGGTGTAAATAAGGTCTAAAACGTTTTCAACTCTCCACTTTTGAGCACATTCAGAGATAGTCAAAAGTTCTAAGAATGTTTCTTGAAAGTTCCTCATGTTCCCAAAAATGTTATGCCAACATAAAAAGTTTTTTTTTTATGTTTAAAGATCGTTCTTGGTTGTCGTTTCTAGGTTGTACCTTTTTCAAAGTTGTTTTAATGTTCACAGAATGTTTAAAATAACTGTTGCTTGATTTGTAGATGATAAAGAAACATTGCATTTTTTTTTTTTTTAAACTGTTATAAAACATTACTGAATGTTGGGTAAAAATATTATTGTAGAAAACATAATTCACTTATGAAGTTTAGATGTTGATGTTTTGTTTCATTTAAAGTCACAATTATGGTGATCAGTGTATGTTTTAGTTGGACTCTTAACTTTGTGTGTAAAACATATTTGTTATGGTAATGTAAAGTTAATAGTGCAATTCTGTGGTAGTTGGTACATAATGCTAAAAATCAATATCTTATTACTCACTCATCAAAAGTTTCTTTTCTGTCAATAATCCAGCACTCTCAAAGTCATTAGAAATGTTTTACATCGGACCCAACTTCTAGTGCGAACCAACAGTGTTTTGTGCAGTCTTTAAGCTATTATTGATGGCTGCTTTCCGCCTCTTTCATTTTTTTTTCATTCCGTGAGTGTCTAAAAGTTACGATAATTTCCAGCCCTGTTTTGTGACTTGGGAATACCCTATACACTGTCCGAAAAAATTGTCATTTAGGTACTGATGTGTATACATTTGGCACCAGTATGTACCTCTATAAAGGTATCTTTTATGAAAGGGTACCACCCCAGTGACAGCTTAGGACCATTTTTTTCTGATGGTTTAGCAACCATTGACTCCTTAGCAACTAACCGGGACATTTTATCTATCACAGCAACTTTCTGAAAAACACGCAGAATGTCTTAGCAACTGGTTGGCATCCATCCAAAAACACTATAAATTCAGCCGTGTTTGCAGAAGAGAGAAAAGAGAGATAATCACTGCTATAAGTGTGAAAAAGAGTCCTATTATCTTATTACACCCCCCAACTCACACTCCACAATTGACTGACTGCCCACTGAAGAGGAGAATCTCGGTGAGAAAAAGATGATCTCCTAATCACCCTTCTGGGATTAGTTCCTCTTGTCATTTAGGTGACAGCGTGAAAGCGGCACACTTCAGCTTACGAGAGCTTTGGGCTCTGTTATCTTGTTTTTCATATATACAGTAGATAAAAAATCAATACAGGAACCAATCAACCAATATAAATGGCTTTGTGCAATTTAATCTAAAGTCAACCTCTGTAAGACCAACTACATTGTAGATGCATTGAGCTATATGGGCTGCACTAACGCACATACCACAGCGTGATTCAGGCATTACATGTTTTATTATTAAATACTGTTTATGTTTATTCTGCATATTTTCTTGGATCTGTTATTTAGGAAAATATTAAAACATAATTTGTCTATCAAATTAATCATGAGAGTTTACATGAATTGATATCTCTAATTGTGTTTGATTTATTATTTGCATACAAACTGAAAAACTAAGAATGTATGAGCGGACGTAATGAAAGAAGCACTTGTTGGTTATCGGTTGTGCTTATTGTTGCCTTGTTATGATAAAGACAGATGGGGTTTGTCAGACACGCCTCTCAAACACATTTGCAGTCATCAGTGTGAAAAAATAGATCCTGTAGGCATTAAGATATGGATGATGATTCGTGCTCGCCCACATGCATCACATGTTGATATCTATGCCTCTCCCTCTTTCACCATTCTGTTTATTTACTGTATTTACTTTGTCACTCTCTAATGGTACAACAGGGTTACCTTGGTAACCATCGTTTCTGCCAAAGTAACATAGTTACTTTAGGTATTTTTACTACTGTAAAAAATATTGCAAACAGAGTAAAAATATTTTCACTATTTTGTTTCATTTCTTCTTTTCCTTTCGCAATCTGTAACTTGTTTTGGTTAAAGATAAACAGAAATCAGTTATTGACCAGGTACATGAACAATCAGTGTTTAAAATGATCTCTTTATCTTACCTTATCTCACAGGAATTCATATGTATTTTATGATTTGACTAATTTGTTTGATTTTGTACGAAGAGAATCGTAGAAAAACGTACGATTATTAGAAAAAACAAAAGTGAAAATCCGCCCCAACCCCAATTTAAAAAATGCACAAAAGGGGTCATACGAATTCCATACGGCCAAAAAATACTTTGTTTGGCCAAAAAATATGTTTTAAATATATGCTAAATACAGAAAGTAAAGCCTAATTAAATATATTAACATTTCAAAATGTATTTTAGGGACAACAAATACATTTCTAAGTTTACAACCCATACGGCAAAAAAATCTTTTCCTGGCCAAAATATAAAAGTTTGTATAAGTATAAAATGTATGTATGTATGTATAAAAATATAAGTTTTTATGTAGTTGTAAATATAATTCATTTTAATCTTTTCAAGGTTTGAATAAAGGTTTGTAACAACCAAGTATTTCTTGCAATGCAACATGAATATAAATGCTTTAAAATATATTTATTTTTAAAATACATTATGGCCAAAAAATAGATTTGTGAAAAATATTTAATAAATTTTTGTATATTTTGAAATATATTTAAAATTATACAGTATTTGAAAATATAGACTTTTGCCGTATGGGAATATTTAATTTACCTAGTAAATATATGTTAAAATATATGTAAAGTAACCTGCAAATGTATGTTTCATACAGAGATGACAGCAGATTCAGCTTTAATTATTTAAATAAATGATGCTCACTGAATTATGTAAATAACTATAGTAAATGTTACCTAATAAATAATAAATGAAGAAAAACTGAAATGCAAGGAGTTGTATTTTGATGTGTGTGTTTGTTAACAATCTCAATGTGCATCTGGGCAACAACGGTCACTTCCGTTATGTGTAATGGGGCGTACACACCAAACGCAAATTCAACAATTTGCGTGTGTAGATTACAAACAAAGTCAATACAAAGATGCAAATAGACGTGAATTCGCGTCGGGCGGTGTGAATGATGCAAATTTGGGGGGCGCAAAAAAATTCAACTCGAGCTAAAAATTTGCCAAAAAATCCAACGAGTAATATTGAGTGAGAAACGGATACCTACTTGCATTCTCGTTTGCTATGGACTAAAATGTATATACTTTCTCGTCACAAAACGTGTGCATAATTTTAGGGCATTGAATAAGTAGGATATTCGAGAACTTTTTAGTTTTATTAACTTTAACTTTATTAGCAAATTTAAAGGACAAGTTCGGTATTTTACACTTAAAGCCCTGTTTTCAGATTGTTTATGATGAAATAGAACGGTTTTGACTGAAATTTGGACATATGATGCTGGCCAGAGAATTTTCGGGTGTTTGTTGTATCACCCCACACCTCTACAATGGCTGCATTGGTGCACTGGAACAATCCTTCCTAAAATGCATTAAACTTTCGTTTACAAAGACGTGAAACTCAGCGAGTGGTCAGGGGTGTTCACTGATATGCTCACACAAAAATCGCTGCAAAAGATGCTTTCCAACAGGTTTTATCGTAGTTTATGTCCAACTCCATTGACTTGTATTAGATGTGCTGTGAATTACGGTATTACTCCGTGCCGGGAACGTTGTTTGTATTCTTGCAATTGGCAAAGGCGGATTATCACCACCAACTGAGCTGGAGTGTCTATTATGCAAGCTCTCAGCGGAAGAATATAAGGGTGTGAGGCGTTTGGAAAAAAAGGGTCCAGAAGTTTACAACGAATGCTAAAACACCTATTGGAAAGCATCTTTTTCAGCGATTTTTGTGTGAGCATATTAGTGAACACCCCTGACCACTCGATGAGTTTCACGTCTTTGTAAACGAAAGTGTAATGCATTTAAGGAAGGATTGTTCCTGTGCACCTATACACCCATTGTAGAGGTGGGAGGTGAAACACCCGAAAATTCTCGGGCCACCATCATATGTCCAAATTTCAGTCAAAACCGTTCTATTTCATCATAAACAATCTGAAAACAGGGCTTTAAGTGTAAAATACCAAACTTGTCCTTTAAGTTGGATTTGCAAAATATGACATTATAATTCACTATCCTGCAAAAAAAGAATGTCTATGACGTCCATATGTATATAAAAAGCAGTTGAGTGTTTGTGTGTTTTAATTGACAGGTTTGAAACAGACACCCAGCTGTGATGTGGAGATGAAACAAGGAGCGGATGTTGCATGTTTACAGCAGAAAGACCCACTGTGATGATTACTTGGCATCCATACGCTTCTCCTCAATGAAATCAATGTTTTCTTAAAGGCTAATTGTAGGTTCTGGTCATTGGTTTCAGGGTTAAATCTGAAACTATCCTACACCGCAAAGTGTCTGCTGAAAAGTGTTGCTTTGTGAAGTAATCACACAGTATAACTCTAGACGGTGCTATTATAACATCACCAATGCAAGTCTTTAAAAAAAGAGTAAATTGCGGCTCTTTCTTTCACAACTCCATTATACCTTCTCAGAATGATGTGATATTGTGGTTAAGTATAAACCATGGTTACACAAAATTGTCATGGTAACCATAGTTACTACACTTCCCTAACAAAAGGCCATCCTTAGCTTACGATCACACCAAATGCGTTTTAATTGCGCTGTCTTTTATTTATTATTTAAAGAGCACCTATTGTCTGTTTCAAGATTTTACATTTCCTTTGTTGTGTAAGTGTGTATTAGTACATGTTAACAATATGCAAAAGGTACAAACCCCAAAGTAAACAATGACGCAAGTTATCATCTCCAACGTAAATCTCTTTTCTTGGGCTACAACAAACACACAGATTGTTGGCAACACTTTACTTCCTGGGTTTACTTCCTAGACAAGACCAACATTATCATAATTCTTCCGGCTTCAGACTCACAACCTGCACTCTAAAAACAAACGGTGCTATATAGCACCAAAAGTGGTTCTTTGCTCGTAATCATAGAAGAACCGATTTTAGTGCCATATAGCACCGGTGAAGCACCAGTGAAGCACCTGTGTAGAACCATATAGTGCTATGTAGAACCATATTTGGTGCTATAGTGGTTCTATATGGCACCTATATGGTTCTACACAGGTGCTTCACTGGTGCTTCACCGGTGCTATATGGCACTAAAAACGGTTCTTCTATGATTACGATCCAAAGCAACAGTTTTGGTTCTATATAGCACCGTTTGTTTTTTTAGAGTGTGTAAGTTAACTTCTGTTAGTATTGCATTGTGACTGAATCTTTCAAACATGGTTAGGAGCGTCACATTTCCGGCTGACGTCAGAGGTACTCAAGCCAATCACAACGTACAAATTAGCTGGCCAATCAGGGACACAGAGGTTTTCAAATCCATGCATTTCAGGAAGAGTGAAATCTGGGGCTACAAAAAAATATGGTACCCTATGTAAAAAAGAATGGCAGCTGTCCCGTCAATCATATATTAAATGTGAGCGCTATTGAAACTTTGGTTTGCTTTGAAAAGAGGATGCTTGCTTTGACCTTAATCGAGAGTGAGAGGTGCACAAACACAAAAGAGACTTCGGCCGCTCAGAGTCCTTTAAAAAACGTGTGGCACAGCAGGCGTCAAAACACAAGGTGTTCGGCGCGTAAACATCTAACAAAACGTCTAGGGGTGCACCGAAATTTTGGTTGCCGAAAATTTCGGCCGAAAATGGCATTATCGGTTTCGGGCCGAAATAAAAAATCCAGCCGAAAATGTCAACCGAAAATGAATGTCAACCGCGCCCCTCCCATTTGTGCGCTAGCGCTTGGGTTTCACTCACGGTGATCAGTCGTCACCCACCCCTCCCCTTTGTGCTCAAGCAGGTTTCACTCACGGTCGAACTGTTTGCACGCGTCTGCAAAGATTAAGCATGTCTTAATGTGTCTCATACTGTAATCCATTAACATACATTTGGCAAATAAAGCAATGAAGCACAACGAAACGTTTTTATGTGGAGCGACTGTTGCGCTGTTTGAGATTCACCCTCCTTCTCTATGTGTGCGCTCGCGTTTAAGTGCCCTTAATAGTGCACATATGAGAGAGACGCGTTTAAAAAAAAACAAGCAAACATAAAATCTCTCTGCTATTGACAGGGCACATATAAACAAAATTTGTACAACTTTGGTCGTCATGTTAAAATATGTGCCTGCTGTACACGTGTCGAAAGAGTTCATAATAAAAGAGACGTTTCCATTTACAAAATACTCAAAAGACACTAGCTTAATAGGCACGTATTATGACATGACACGTGATGCAAATAGGTTCGCGAACTAGGGTTGCCAACTGTCCCGGATTAGCCGGGACGTCCCGTATTTTAAGCCTAATTTATTTGTCCCGTATGGGACGTCCAGCGTCCCGTTTTTTGACTGCTACACTTTATCTAACCAGTGACTGATACAACTGGATTCGACTTCTTGTGGCGCCACAACGACAGATACAGTATGGCAGATAACATCAAAATCCCGCGAGAGGGATTCAAGAAATCCTGCAGAAGCCACTATCGAAATGCTCTCGCGGTACTTTGATATCATCCACTGTCAGTCCTTGCGGTGCCAAAAGCAGCAGCAGTGCTGATCATGACACTTTTTATCCAATCACGGATCCCCAGCACATTCCGTACACGTTTAAGAGGGTCAAATAATACGATTTTATGTTTGTTTTTTTATATAGTCCGTTACTTAGCTGTTTGTATAAGATCGGCATAGTTACAAAGTTTGGTCTCAATTCTGTAGAGATCGCTGATCCAGACCTGCCTAAAACGCATCAATCTGAAGGATTTAATCATTTTCAACTTTATTAGGACATTTTGGTGCTTCTGATTCACATACTGTAAATGTGTTTTAATTTATGTTTTTGAAGTTGACCCTGCAAGACCACATCTTATAGAATCTCTGTTAGTTTAGTTTGTCACAAGATTAAAATGAACGGGATAAGGTTTTATTTACCTTTATTGCGGGAGTCACAAGTGTTTTGTTTTAGACAGGTAAAGTTAACTTAATGGTTCAATAGTAGCCTTACTGTGTTAAAAGTAGGCTACCTGCTGTAAATTAACAAACTATTAATAAACCTACCATCTATGTTCCCAAGGCATAAAAGTTATAAATTAAAGACACATTATGCAGTAATCTTACCTTAATATAACAGCTTCAAAGTTATTTCGATGGTAAACAAAGTCATAGTAGGGCGAATCATCCTCCTGTTGAAGCTCGGCGAGGACGCCGCTAGCAAAACCACCAATGCAAGCTTGAGAGAACCGCCCCTGACAAATCTCGCGAGAATCACGACTTGCTTTACGGCAACGACGTCACACACATTAGGCTTGTTCGACTTCGTGTGGCGCTGCAAGAACCGACCGCTGGATGACGTCAAAGTACCGCGAGAATGATCCGAGACGGCACTTTGACGTCATCTGGCTGTCGGTTCTTGCAGAGCTGCATGAAGTCGATCAAGCCTATAACAACAACTGCACGCGATTATCATGACAACAGTTGTCAATATCTCACATAATTATCAGGACATAAATAAGCCTAGAAGTTGTAAATAGTGTAAACATGCATAATTTGCAAACTATTATGATAAATAGCAATAATCATGTATAGTGACATTATAACGAACAATGTATATATATATATATATATATATATATATATATATATATATACCCCAAGCGTTTTTTCCTCCTAGGACTTTTTTTTCTCCTAGGGAGTCAGCCTTCATTGGCTTAACTTAGCACCCTCTTCTATACGTTACATTAATAATATGCTCGCTTATAATGTTGAATCATAGCCGCAGCAAATTCTGCTGCTTATGTTATCTGTATTATGTTATGCTATCTGTCGATTTTTCTGTGTTTTTCCCTGCTTCTATAAATGTAAAGCTGCTTTGAAACAATTACCAATTTTGTTGGTAATTACCAATATAAATAAAATTTAATTGAATTGTTTCAGAGATCAGTTTAGCCACTAACCAGACTGATAAATAAACAGACCAGAAGTTCAGTTCAGGCACATTATTGCGACAACGTGCTTGCGTTCGATGAAACCATCTATCATTTTACAACCTTCATTCAAGTGTATATGGCTAGACTTGTGAACACGAGTCACAGTCACAGTGTAATATGAGCAGCTTTTTAGTCCAACATATTCAGATGCATCATAAAACAAAACCTCTGAAGCTATAAAAGAAGCTAATCCCTTTAAAGCATCTCTGAGCCAGATCCGTTGCTTATGTTCCTTTAGCGCTGTGTGCTACTTTATATGCATGCTAGACTGACCTCAGTAGGATGCTCGTCTCTCTAATCCATTTTCTCTCTAATTGGCCACAGGTTGCATGTAGTATTTCTCAGCATTTCTGTGCAGCATTCTTCAGATCATTTAGAGATAAACAGAAATAAACATCCATGAACTGGTACACTTTAATAGAGGGAACATTCTTGTTTATATGATGAAATGTCACTGATCAGAGGTCACTCTTGTTTCATTTAGTCATTATTGTTATCATGTTTTTCATTGTTGGTTATGTATTATTAGGTATCAGCTTCGGCTCGTTTTCTCCTAAGTATGCTGAGGAGAAATACAGTAAATATAGACTCAATATAATTGGGTTATTGGGACACAATATATTATGTATGCTATAAAATGTGCTATATACTGTACGCTATAATAATGTCAGATAAACTGGTCTTGCAGGACCTTGTTGAGAGTTCATAATGCGATCATTGATGTTTATTTACAAACTGAGGATTCTCTGCTCTTAAAAGCTGTCTGCGCTGAAACCACACCCACTCATGGACGGGAAAGCTGACGGTGTTACAAGATTTTTGGTTTCTGAGATATTCGGTTTCACTGGGCGGAGCTTACTTGAGCATTTATAAACTTCCCAAGCATGCGCATTAAAAAGAATGTGATGCCCTTTAGTCTCAGCACATCTAATAGATTGTGGAAGTTTATGAATATTCAAGAAAACTCGAATATCTCAGAAACCAAAAATCTCGTAACACCGGTCCCTCTCAACTTTCAAATACCGCTACAACCTAAATGGTTGATTGCAATTGTGTTGGGGCGGGACCATGTTCGATGGCTCCAGTCCGTCATCAAGACACTGTTTTAGCTCCGCCCAAATAATCCTGAACACAGAAAACCTATTTAATGGTGTAACTCCAAAATGTTGTACTATATAGTTCACAGTCTTTGTAACAAGTTTCAGCAATACATTTTTAAAATTTATAATGTGTTTAGAAACAATTTTCTGAAATGACTTTACAGGGATATTAAACTGACAACCCCTATAACTCCAACAGAAGAGATAAGATTACTGGGATATCTGAGAAGCAGCAGATCTAAGACAAAATTTCATTTATTTCTATACTGCTGTCTTCCAAAACAATTTAAATACATAAAGACTTCTGAGTTGTGATGTACAATGCATTCATTGTAAAGACTCAAATACAACTAGACATGACTGTAAATGTTTATGTTCCCTCTCCATCATTAGCTTCATTAGTTTAGTGTTAATTCTTAACTAATTAAAAAGTACTGTGGTTGTCAACAATGCTTCAGCGTTTAGAGTGACCCAAGTTTAATTCCCAGCTCGTTGTCCTTTTCCAATCCTTTTCCCTCTCTCCTCCCTATCGCGCATGATTTGTTGTTTTTGTATATAATTATTTGAGGAATATAACTGAGTCTGTTTATTACAATACAACCAGGAAATTTGTATGCTGAGAAGCAGTGTCGGCGCCAGAGAACACAGAATGAGGGGGCCTCCTGTTTTACTGGGGAGGCACCTGGTTCATCTTATTATTTTATTATTATTATTATTACTGCATGGCACTGTAAAATGCTTGGTACTGATTGGCCAGTCGCAACATTCAAAGGTATTTTATTCCTTGAACAACCGCCTGAAACACAGCCTCACCCGGGTACTGCGAGCGAGTCACGTTAACAGGGACAGTTTAATACCTACGAATTAATACAGAATAAATATGCATAATTAATAACGTATATGAGATTGTATTTACAATGATTCAACCGAAGGTTCGTCTTTTGACTTTTAACTTTTTTTTAACGCGTCTGGTAACGTTTTCCCAGAAGGTTTGTATTTCTTTAAAATAAGCTAATAAAAGACATCAAATCTAAAATGTTATGTCTATCATATAGCAACTAGCCGTGAAATTAGCGGGATTGTTACAGCCAGCCAAGTTGTTAAATAAATCCCTCACTATAGTAAAACCATAACTTATGACGTTAAAGTGCAAGACTGGATAACTCACGCAAATCATAGAGATCAGTACATAACCAAATAACAGCAATGTTACTGACATATCTAAGTTAACACTAGAATGAACTATGCGTTATTACCTTCAGAAGAGCTGCAGGCGACGAGAGGACTTTTTAAAACTTTTTAAGAACGTCCTTTTATTTGTCGCGAAATTTCTTCGTCTTGCTCAAATGCCAAGACTTACAAGTATACATTATTTAGACAGAAAATGAGTTCTCACGCATGGCGATTGAGCCCCCGAACATGACAGTGGCTGCGTGTATTGCTGCGTCCGAAAACTCAAGGCAGTGACTCGTTGCCTCGCTGCCTCATGAGGAAATGACTTCGGAGGCATGAAGGTAGCTCAGAGAAAGACTTTCGGACACACTTCAAAGGCAGCGTGTTTGAAATTTAAACAGAGAGCACCTTTGTGATAACTAATCACATATTTGAAAACTACAATACTAATTTCTCGCTAGAAATGCAATTAAAAGGTGTAAAAAGTGATAATCTACTTTTATTTACACTAAATTGGTGGTCCAGTCGCGTCCTTGGCCGCCATTTTATTTTTTCGAACTCGACCAATCACATTCTTAATGTACGTCCACGCATAGGTATCTCAGGAGACAGGAAGTAAACCAAACATTGAATTCGGACATGCCTTGATGCCTTGCTGCCTTGGAAAGCTGTCTCAGAAGGCAGCAATTTAGAGTTTTCGGACGCAGCCTATGTAACTGGCTGACTATGTTAGCATTGCCTTGTGGGTTAGTATTTTAATTATTATTTTTTATTAATTATACTCCGAATTTTAATCAGTATTCATTGTATAACCAAATGTATTTGCAGCACATTTTTTAAATTATTAAGTTCATTGTTATTTTGAGAAGTAAGGGGGCACAGTGACTCAAGTGGCCGGGCCATGCCCCCTAGGGCCCGCTCGTGGCGCCGACACTGCTGAGAAGAGTTGTGTTTGGTGAGATGTTTTTAATGCCAAGAGAGGTCACACAAAACCGTTCTGCACACATTAATGACCGTACATGTGTATTTTCGTCTCTCTTCATTATGACACAAACAGAAAATACACAAAATATGTACACATACACTGAAAAAAATGTGGAATAGGATTTACTTGAAAAAAGCTAGGAAACAATTAATTTCCTAAGTAATGTTTACATGGGATTTGAATGTAATGTATTTGGGACACACAAAAATCAAGAAACAGAGTATGAATCTCAACAATGGTGACAAAATAAATTGTAAAAAATGTATTATTTATCCATGCCACGGTGCATTCTGGGAGTTCTGGATGGAAAGTAATTTGTTAATACCCAGCATGCATTGCAGCATGAAGATCTTCATTTAATTGTAACCATTGTTGAGATTCATACTCCATTTCTTGATGTTTGGATGTCCCAAATACACAGCGGTTAATTTTTGTCCATAAAAATCCTTAATGACCAACAGCTGTGAGAGTGCTGGATCTCATTTTGACAAAAAAAAATATTTTTGATAAGTGAGTAAAACAATTAATTAGATAATTATCTTTACCAACCCCCACAGAATTGCACTATTAACTTTACATTTCCATAACAAATGTGCTTTATACACACAAAATTAATGCAACCAGGGAAAAACTTTCAAACAAAAGGGGTCAAGGGTCAAGAGTCCAACTAAAACAAACACTGATTACCATAATGGTTACTTTAAATTAAACAAAACATCAAGCTTTAAACTTAATAAGTGAATTGTGTTTTCTACAGCATTATTTTTTTACAGAATATTCAGAAATAATGTTTTATTTTAAAATAATAACATGCAATGTTTCTCTATTATTTACATAACCGGCAAAAAAGTAAATATAGAAAACAGTTGTTTTAAACATTGTATGAACATTAAAACATGACATTGTCATAATGTTTAAAAATGGTAGAATGTTACATTCCTCTAATGTTCAGACAACCAAGAACTGATCTTAAAATGTTAAAGGTCCTGTTCTTTCTGTGTTTTTGAAGCTTTGATTGTGTTTATAGTGCGCCATATAACATGTGCTCATGTTTCATGTGTAAAAAATGCAGTATTTTTCACACAATTTACTTATCTGTATAGCACTGTTTTTACTGTCCTAAAACGGGCTGATGTCTTCCTTGTTCTATGAAGTCCTTCCTTCAGAAATACTTAACAAGTTCTGATTGTGTTTGTTTAGTGTGTTTTGATTCGACAGCAGCTTAGCTTGCCGTTAGCTTAGCTGGCGACTAACCTATTCCTGTGGGCGGAGTTTAGTAAAAAAAACTGTTCTACTGACGTCATTAAAGCAGGAGGACTGAACTTTATAGAAACATAAAACACTAACTAGGGTTAAAAAAATAAGATCAGGAAGAACGTGACCTTTAAAAAACTGGACACGTATAAAACGGTACAGTAATATTAAAGGTTCGCTGTATGAGACTGACGGAATGAGACTGTCTCCAATTTTATGTAGAAAATACTCAGCAATAGGGATGCACCGATAGGATGAGCCTTTTGTAAATCAGTATTGCACCCTCGTCTGTGTTGATCTAAAGGTGAAATGTGTAATTCTGGGGCCACCCAAATGCAACTGCAATAAGTAATAGCTGCAATCTGATTCACATGGTCTCCACGCATGTTTACTGCGTCCTACACACTCAGCAGGCAATAGTTGTAGGAGTTTGTTTTATTTGACAAAATGCTCTCTAAAACTGCAGGGTTGTTCTCAACTCATGCTTGAGTTACATAATTTGGGTTTAAATTAACCTACGCTGGGTTGCAGCATTGGGTGAAAAAGAGACAAACCCAGCCCGTTGTGTTGTATTTAAACCTATCCTGGGTTGTTTCAATCCAAAATGCTGGTTAAATGTTGTTTTAACCCATTGTTGGGTCAAATCTAAAAAATTTCTGGGTTAGTTTAACCCAACAAATGTGTTGGTCCCTTTTTGACCCAATGCTGGGTTGAAAATAACCCAGCATTTTTTAGAGCAGTGGTTCTCAAATGAGGGTACGCGTACCCCTAGGGGTACTGCAGGGGGTACGTGAGAGAAAGTGGAAACTGATATTTAGAAATAAATCAATAAAACCAGTAAATCATGATGATAGTATTTTATATGACATTAGGACTACACAAAGATGCATTTAAAAAATCATACATTTAAAGCACATTGTACACAATGCATGTGCGAGTTCAACCTGTTGATCTTGTCTGGCGCATGCGCTAAGGTTTCAGTTGAGCAGCTTTACGCCCCATTCAGACAGCCAGCGACCAGCAGTAGCAGAGCGACGCGATCTCATTCATTTCAATGGAAACCGGGCGACTTCCGGCGACACGAGCGAAAGTGACCGTTGGCGACAGTATGGGTGTGTCCAGCGACGCGAGAAAGTTAAGAAAAGTTTAACTTTATACAAATGTTGAGCGAATTTCGGGAGCGACTATTATCAATATCTGAATGAGAAATTAACTGACCTCCTAACATCTCAAATCTCGGTAACTTGTAAGAATCATGTGAGCTACTGTAAAAATGTAATGTACTTTAATATCTCGTCGTAGTATCGTAAATATAAAAATATAGGCGGACAATTAAAACCATTCAAAATAGTTGCATTTTATAAACTAACGTTACTGATCTTAAGTTTATTCGTAGAACGGACTTCACAAATCTAACGTTAGGCGAACAAGCACATGTAGCTATAGCTTACCTGAAACTGACCACCTTTTCAACACCAGGCGTGGTTTAAAGTTACCGGAACATCATAGTTGAACCATTTCTTGGGATAAAGGTGTTTCTCAGTTTGCTTCCCGTCCGTTAAAATTGGTAAGAAACAAACATAAAGGTGTTTGAGTGAGCCTTCAGTTTAAGTTTAACGCGACGCCTTCAGACACTGCCTCAGCTACTCATCATCTATGCGTCCGGAAGTACGTTGACAAAATGAGCGCAATGGCGCCGCCCTTGTTGTCGTGAAAAATAAGTTGAAAATGCTGGGTTATTTTCAACCCAGCATTGGGTCAGATTACCCCGGAAAATGTTTTTTGACCCAACAATTGTAGATGAAACAACCCAGCATAGGTTAAATTATTACCCAGCGGGTTGGGTTTGTACCTTTTTGACCCAATGCTGCTTTGAAAATAAATCTATTTTTTGAGTAAATCTAGTATATTTTATCATACTTTTTTCTTCAGCCTGTTTTGCACAGTGAAGCAACCAAATGATTCATCTGCAAGACTTTTTGTGCATCTCGATGTGGCTTTCAATGGCTCTATACAGCCAAGAAATCTCAAGTTTTTGGCTCTAACAAGAATGTTTAACAAGAGAACATTTGGGGGATGTGTGAAAGGTCTTTAGAGCAATTTAATTCAAAGTCCAGTTGAGTCACAGTCTCTCATTACCTTTCCACCCACTGTTCTCTCCCAGCAATGTGCTTTTCATGATCAAAGGATTCATTCTGTAGTTAAAGGCAGTTCACACAAAAATATACATTTGTTCTCATTTATACCCTCATTGCATTTCAATCCATGTCATTTTCTTCTTTCAGGTTTCAGGTTCAATATATCAGGATTTGGTAGGTAACACCCTATATGTCAAAAAATGAAATCTATTATGAAAAGTGTATTTTCACCAATAGGTTTATTTGCCATTTATATTTATGTCGCATTGGAAAAAAACAGATGTTACCACTCTGGGTTATTTTCAACCCAGCACTGGGTCATAAAGGGACGAGCTCAGCTCGCTGGGTTGTAATTTAACCCATTCTGGGTTGTTTCAACCCCAAATCCTGGGTTGTTTTAACCCATTTTTGGGTCAAATATAAAAAAAAATTGGGTTAATTTCAACCAGCTGCTGGGCTTGTCCCTTTATGACCTAATGCTGGGTTGAAAATAACCCAGCATTTTTTCAGAGTGACATAACAGGTTTGAAAATATTACATACATTTGCGGGTTCTTTATGGACAGCTAATCTGTTGCCCCCCTTTAGCTCTGAAGCTCTGATTGGCGCCGATGCAGCCGAGCTCCGCCTATGTATGCGCTCTATCAGAGCCCGTCTACATGTTTTCCAGTCAGTTACAATAGTACAGGCGAGAGATTGGTGGAAAAGACGAGGACTGTGCGTCGGCGTTGTTCAGCAGTTGTTAGGTATGTGAGTGGAAATACATCTAATCAGGGCTCTCAAGTCTCACGCATTCACCTTGACACACACGCATTTCAGTCAGTTCACACGACTTTGTATTTCTCACGCTGAGAAGTTGGAGATAAATTGTCCTGCTAATATACAATTAATGGACGAGGCGCAGTTCTGTCGAGTTCAGCTGCTTTTTTAAAGTGTGCTGACTGTGCTCAACTTTACGCAGCGCCATCAGCGTCAGAGTACCGCGAGAAAATCTTGCGAAGGAGGCTGATTTCCAATCGCTCTCGCGTTACTCTGACGTCATCCACTTGTCGTTTCTTGCAGCGCCTAGTGAAGTCGTCACACCTATTAATTCATCCTACAAGCCTATTTTTTTTGTTCTTTAGTACATTGATATGAAATAAGGCCAAAATGTAATTTTAAAATGTATTTAGGTTACACTTGTAATACATTTGAACCCATATTTGTATGAAAGATGAGTACAAGATTACTTAAAGCGGTATACACTTTTGAAATACGAGACAGTATGTTAAATGCATTTCAGTTCATATTCATGACATCTCAAAATAACACTGATGAGGACACCTATGTTTTTAAGATTATCTTAAGTACTAAAAAAATTTGCCTTCTTCAACTTTGTTTTGCTTTTCCCTCCATTGTACCGAAAGTGAATCGAACCGTGGCACCTGAACCGAGGTACGAACCGAACCGGGACTTCTGTGTACCGTTCCACCCCTATACTTTATACATATTATACAAACTTTAATATTTTGGCCAGAAAAAATATATTATTCCAGTATGGGTTGTATAATTACAAATGTATTTGTTGCCCATGAAATACATTTTAAATATTCAAAATTTATTAAAATATATATGATATGATTTTTTGTCTTATGGGACTTTAAGGGTGTTGCCATTAGAAATGCATTAGCTAACAAGAGCAATATGGATTCTAATAATATTTACTAGCATTTATACATTTTTGCATTAATGTTAACAGTTACAACTTTTGATTTTAAAAAATGCACGAGTAAATGCCAAAATGAACATGAAATAACATTGTTCATTGTTAGTTCATATTAGCTTTAGCTGTTGTTTAAATTTATTGGGTTTGTTTGTTTGTTTATTTTTCCTTTTGATATATTTGTTTTACCCTTTGCATCCCAAAGCGACTCAAGACGTCGACTCGCGGTCATGCCGGTATGGTCGCCGTGATTTCACCAAGTATGATGTGATCCTGGATCAACATTTTTTGTTGATCCTGGATCAACGTTTTAATCAAAGATACCCCAACCTACCCTTAACTCAAACCCTAACCATTTTTAAACCCTCAAATTAGTGTGAAATAATAGTTTGAGGAGTATTTCTTAAAAGCCCCTAACCCAATCCTAAACCTAAATCTAACATGCACACTAATCTTAATCCTGCAATCTGATTGGTTGATGAAAATGTTGATCCAAGACCAACAATGGTGTTGATCCAGGATCACATCTTACTTGGTGAAATCACGTTTACCATGCCGGTCTACCGCTGAGTCTGAAGTAATTAGTACCTTTTATAGTTGCGTTTTTGGACTCATTTCCCTCTCAGTTTGTATGCAGCCAGCGAGGTATGTTTGTGTATTTGTGATGGTTTATTTCTTGATTTATTTGCTCTTTTGATTGTGTTGTTGGATTGTTTATATTATATTGTTTATAAATAGTTCGACGGTGGATTAAGGATGAATTAAATAATCAAAATAAATCCATCAGTAAACGAAGAACTTTGGTTTGCATGTTTCCTGGAGGGGAGTGAAATTAGCATTGTTAGCATTAACTTACATGTTACCAATAAATATCAACTAAAATTTCTTAATTTTGGTCTAAACTTTTTTTTCTAAGTCATACAAAGCTATTGTAAGCTAAAAAGCTCAAATTAATGAACAGATTTATCCATCAACATCCCGGTCTCTATAAAAACGTCCATGAAACACCAGTGGGAGTCACATCAGTGGTGATGCTGGAGGATGTGATATCGGTATAGGATCTTTAGGCAGGTGTCAGCACACATGTCGCACGTGATTAAAACCTCTGTGATGGATTTCTTAATCTCCCGAGATTTTCTCGTAATACCATCCTAATAATGTGCAGGGTCGACCAGCAGAGGGATCAATCTTTCTAAATGCCACCTCACAAAGGAGAAGCACTAGTTAAACCGATGAACTCAGCTCTATGAAGCAAAAGCACATGATCAATATTTCCTCTCCTTTGATAAGTTCTGGTTGGTCAATGCTGCATTGAAAATGTAAGGCTGACCCAGAGCAAGTGTCGGCAGGTGCCGGTGCTCTCCAGCGTGGAAGTCAATTACGAAAACAAAAGCAGCTTGGAAATGCCACTTCAGTAAGGAATGATTCATATGGAGGCTACGCAGCACAGCTGTCGCGTTCCCTTTTACAGATGTGCGACAGAGAAACGAGTCAACACCAGCAGGGTCGGCTTTACATCAGTTGCTGGGGCAACTTTCAATTTCTCTCCTCAAAGTGTGTGCTCTCGTGTGACAGAAATGAAGGGAAATAGCAAAATATATATCACATTACACAATCCCAACTCCTCCCGCTGCGGAACTGAGTACAATTTGCTTGCAGAGTAATTTGCAGTAATGGTTATTTACCAAGGGAAACGACTATAACGTTTCTTTCGAGTCTCAGCCACCAGAAAAGTGAACCGTTTACAGGCTATTACAAATCACAGTGGTCACATTTTGTTCCTGTAAAACATAACTAGAGGCAGACAGAAAACAATAACATGTTTTGGAGGTGCAGTTTTAAAAGCCCGAGCATTTATGTCTTTATTTTTAATTGACATGGTCTTCAACACATTTGAAGATCTCTCCCACACTTTAGTCAACACCACTGACAGATATCTCAATATATTGTTGAGAGCCCAAATGGGCACTTATGTCTTGCTTCAGCTGGGTTTACATTAAAACGTGAAGCGAATCTTTTCAAAATTTGCAAAAAAAGAAAAACAATCAAATGCGCATTAGGTGCGTTTCCATCAAGTTGTTCGAGCAAATGAAGATGGTATTGGTAACCAACAGTAAATAAAACAAGGCATGCTTAGAAAATGGAGAGAGGACTGCATGTAGTCACGATGGGGCAAATTATAAATTTATTAGCATTGCAGCTTGTAATTGCCAAAATAAATACTGTGCACAGAAGAAAGAAAGCAACATTTTTCAATAGTATCTTTCTCAGTGTTGGGGATAACACATTACAAGTAATGTGCATTACGTAATAATATTACATTTCTTAAGTAACGAGTAATTACGTTATAAATGTACATGTTAAAGGGATAGTTTGGCCAAAAATGATATTAATCCCATGATTTGCTCACCCCCAAGCTGTCTGAGATGCATGTGTCCATTGTTTTTCGGACAGACACATTTTCGGTTATTTTGGAGAGTGTTTTAGATATTTCAGTTAATTAAATGTGAAGTTACGGGGTCCACGACCTTCAAGTCCAAAAAATGTGCATCCATCCTTCACAAAATAAATCCAAACGGCTCCAGGATGATAAATAAAGGTCTTCTAAGGGTAATACGCGCGGTGTTGTTGTAGAAATATCTCGCATCCGGTAATGCCGCCATCTTAGACTCCTCTGTATTTAGTAGAGAGTATTAGCGTGTGTACGCACTTTTCTTAGTGACGTATGACAAATGTGGAGGGTGGGGGCACAGAGCAGCAGCATAGTAACCTCCGTACGCTGCGTAAAGCTCTGATCTTGAATGTGGACGCGACCAAGATGGCGGCACTATCGGATGCGAGTCATTTTCATTTATAAAGTTCCAAATGTGGACATTTCCACAACGAAACTGCGCGGACCACCCTCAGAAGGCCTTTGTTTGTCATCGTGGAGCCGTGTGGGTTTGGTTTGTGGCGGATGGATGCACACGTTTTGGACTTGAGGGTCGTGGACCCCGTAACTTCACATTTGATTAACTGAAAGATTAAAAAATTTTCTAAAATAACTGCAAATGTCATCGTCTGAAAAATGATGGACATATGCATCTCGGACGGCTTCTGGGTAAGTAAATCATGGGTTTAATATCATTTTTGGCCGAACTATCCCTTTAATATTTGAGTTACTTTTTTTAAAAAGTAATGCAAGTTACTTTTCAGTTTAATTAATTTGATGTAAAAAAAAAACAATGTAGTGCATTAAACTGAACGTATTAACATAGATTTACGTACTCTATGTGTGCGCACCTGCGCGGTTTCAGTCAGAAACGGAGATGGCAGGCCAGAGCTTGACATTTTTAAGATGAAAATATGCAGTTTCTGAATGCAGAACTTTTCGGTCATAAAAAACACCTGCAAGGCCTGAAAGAGATCAAACCTCAGCCAAGAAAAGTAACGCAAAAGTAACTAAAAAGTAACTTAAGCATTACTTTCCATGAAAAGTAATCAAGTAATGCAATTAGTTACTTTTTGGGAGTAACTTAATATCGTAATGCATTACTTTTAAAAGTAACTTTCCCCAACACTAATCTCGCTGCGGATTTTTGATCCAGGCACTAGCAGCAAGGGTCTAGAGGGTATGCAACGAGGTCACTTTTCCACGTGACCCCGCAAGAGCTTGCCCTGTTGAGTAGCAAACATTCAACAACATAGCTAGCGGTTGCTGCAAAAACGCCAGTAAAAGTGACTATTATCAGCTTAAATTTAATTAAGTTGGACTTAACAGTGACCCTAACAACTTTCTAAACAACCAGTAGTCTGTGGACATTGGCATATGGCCAGACATTGCTTTTCCTGACATATATGTTTGTCTTGCCTAACACTATTAAACCATCCCACCTTTGTAGAACACAAGGCTCGTCATCATAATGGATGTTTTTTAATGAAGGCTCGCTGACAAAACTTTGCAATTACATAGAATTAGAATACTCATTGGTCGATTTTTTTATCCCAAAATGTACATACCTGACATATGGCTACTGCTACTGATTTACTTCTCCTTTGAGTGTTTTTGCAGTCTGGAAAAAGACCACTCCAAATTTTGTTGAATCTGTTAGCACAGTCGATCACACAACTACATTTCCCATTTTAGACGCATTTTTCTTGCTATGCTAATGCTGTCACACTTTTTGCCACTCAGTGAGCGTAACCGCAGTCACTTTCACCGAAGGTGACGTCACGTGCATACCCTCTATTAAGACGACGTCGAGCCCCATATATGGTATTGAGAACATCAGTGGAAACAGTTAGACGTTCAGTCTGGTGGGTTTAATGTTAACTATGGCAGAATTTATTCGGCAAATGCATTTCCATCTCACAGTACTCGTCTTTACTCTTTTTCGCATAGGTCAAAAACCACCTCAAGCGATCGTAAAAACGTTTTTGCAAATTAAGGGATTTTTATCCGGAATTTGGCATTTCCATCACTCGTTTTTGATGCGTTACCATATTTTCCAGGTCGCTTCGGGGTATAAGTCGCATCATTAAAAAATGCGTCATGAAGCCGAAATAACATATATAAGTTGCAGTGGACTATATGCCGCATTTATTTAGAAAATTTTTTCACAAAATCCAAGCCGAAGAACAAACATTTAATCTGAAAAGGCAAGTTATTCAACTAAACAATAGCACAGAACAGAAGGCTGAATAGATGTCTGTACGTTAAAGTAATATTATCAGTTATTTAAATGATAAACAATAGCATACAGAACATACGTGGAAGGCTAAATAGACTAAATGAACCGAACAAGCCAACAAGCTTGAAGTTCGCAGGCTCGTCATTCCACATCACTGAATTCGTTGAATTACATAAATGTAGAAGCAGCATATGTTGACTCTTGTGGCTGTAGATGGTAATGATGTCTTTTGCCTCATAAATGTCAAAATTACTTCTGACTATAAGCAGCACCAGCCAAATTATGAAAAAAAATGTGATTTATAGTCCGGAATATACAGTACTTCAAAAAAGACCCTAAATGTATTTGGATGTATTAAATTGAAGAAAATATATAATCCAGTGAGTTTAAAGAATCTTAAAGTAAATATTTGCCAGTAAGAGAGGAATTTATAGTTTAAACTTAAATTACGTTTTTTTTTTACCCCACTGGCAGATGTTTTTTACGTTTTAAGCATAATCTCACTTTATTGTCAATGTTTTTCAGAAAACAAGACTTGTTCCTTCATGCCATGTTCTTTCTCAAGTATATCTATCTCAATTTAAATTTATTTTTAGATATTTTTACTGGAACAAAACAAATACTAAAACTTTGAAAAAAAACTATAATGATGTTATTTTGAAAGGAGAGTTTTCCGGTGTATTTAAGTTATTTCCTTTCATTATATGGATATATGCTATTTTAGACTTTTCATGCTATATTTTATTCGTCTTTTTTCTGTCATATGTGTCATAGCGACTGTGTAATTCTGGTGTTTCTATTTGCAGGTATGACTTATCTGTGTGGATAATCAACTCCATGGTGATAAACAATTCTGACAGTGAAAGCTGAAACAATAACAGATGATGCTAACATTACATGATCAGCAGCAGAAAGGCCAGAAGCAATAAAATGACTGTTATTCAGTATATGTGCCAATGCTCACATGTACAGTTTTAACAAAAGCTCATCTTAACTAAACAAGCTTTTATTTGCTTTATCCAAATAATTAGATATGAGTAAATATTTACCAACCTACACAAGCAAAGGTGGTTTGTCCATCAGTAGAGGTGTTTTATAAACAGAATAGACCTTATTTTGTTTATTTTATATAGATGTTTGGATACATTATGTAATAATCTGAGCAGTCTGATGTCTGCGCTGTCTTTCTGGGTATTGTGTTTTAAGCTTTGTTCTTAAGACTTATGCCTGAGGACACATCTTGGTTGGTATAATTTAATTCTGAGGTAGATTTGATTCAATTGACCTAATGATGATCCTAAATCAAACTAGATCAGGTTTTGGGATCATTTTATTACAAATGTTTGAGTTCAGATTAAGATTGTAGTAACACTTTACAATAATGTTGTATTTGTTAACATTAGTAAATGCATTAGCTAAAAGGAACTATGACCAATACTGCAGCCTTTATTAATCTTTGTTAATGTCAATACAACTGTTCATGTTAGTTCACTGTGCATTAACCGATGTTATTACACAGCTCTCTGGAATGCTTGATTCTGATTGGTCAGTTGAGACATTTGCAGGTTTGTTCTTTTCAAATAATAACTGCTCCAAAGTAATAACGCATAGCCGGTACTACTTGTACGAGTAAAATCGCTCCGCGCCAATAAAGATCAATAAAGATTACTGTTTGGCGCCATCTTGTGACAAACACTGGACAACCACGACAAGACACAGACAGCTTACTGAGACTGAACTTACTTGACAAAATAGAGCATGACAGCTACGAAGCCAACACTCAGAATGGGCATTAAAACTTCTCAGGCTAAAAGAGAAAAAAATGGAGACAGACAAGTATGAAGCAGAGGATCTTAATAAGGTATTACGATCATTTTATGCATCTGTGCAAAGTTTCGCGGAAGGATAAAAATGTTAATTTAAAACAAATATGCCAATAAAATGTTTTAAATTCATATTCATGTCCGTTTTTTTTCTTATGTGACAAGTAGCCGTGTAATAAGCGGGATAATGTAGAGGCAGCCGGTAGTTATCGGGAAATAAGCCCCTTCAATGTGATACAAGATCACACTGTGGGGGCTTATTTCCCGATAACTACTGGCTGCCTCTACATTATCCCTTACTTAGCAGATTTTCATTTCATTTTTAAAATTTTAAGTATTCTTAAATGAATTAAGATTAATAAATAATACAATAAAAAACATAATTGCACAGTGTACATTTAAAATATTGTTCAGATAGATGAAGAGAAATCATAAAAGTAAATATATACACAAAAAATGGCTTGGTTATTTTGTCTCTCTTTAGTGATTGGCCAGATTATGAATATGCTCCACTCAAAGTTTTCCTTTATAACACTAAAGATGTTTAATTTGGACCCTTAAAGGGCTCATATTATGAGATTTTTTTTAAGATGAAAAATAAGTTTTTGGTGTCCCCAGAGTGCTTATGTGAAGTTTTAGCTTAAAATACAGCATAGATAATTAATTATAACATGTTACAATTCCATTTTGTAGGTCAAAGCAAAAATGGGTGTGTCCTTTAAAATGCAAATGAGCTGATGAAATGCAAACACTGATCGCCATAATGGTGGTTCGTTGCAATTGTGCTGTCAATAATTTTTTTCTTTCTGCACTAAATGGCCATGCTGTGGTTGGAGTGCAGATTAAGGGGGTGGTATTATTGTAATTGGCCTTGCTACCTACCTCAGAAAACAGGCGAAATCTGAACGACCTAATTTTTCACATGCTTGCAAAAAAATGGCAAAACTAAGTTACTGGGTTGTTCTTTTTCAAGTTTTCCAGGTTGATAGAAGCACTGGGAACCCAAACATGCAAAAAGTCAGATTTTCATGCTATGACCCCTTTAATAGTGTATACTAAACTGTAAAAGTCAAAAGTTGGATCAACTTAAAAAATTACTACACCTAAAAAAAATGATTGTCACTTTAGTCAAAAAGTTAAGTTGAAAAAGATCATCTGAAACAGAAAACCATACACAAAAGTGAAAAGTTGGATCAACTTCTGTTTCAGTAGACTTTTTTAAAGTTCAAAAGACTTCAGAAAACAACTGGGAGGATAAAATCATTATACTAGCTGTCTCAATATAGTTTTGCTCGTTCATTCTTCATAGCTTTGATTCACACTGTAATCTTTCAGGCTCCTGTGGTTGTTATTTCAGTTTTTACGTGTTTTCATCCTCGCTGCTGGTGGGCCTGTTTTAAGACCAACCGCTGGGTCTTTTCTATTTAATTTTCCTCCCTGGCAATTAATTGCTCTCATAATTGGATCTGTGCACCTTAATTGCAAAGGGTATCTTGGTTAGTTTCAATCTGTGATTGAGATGTTAAAAGAAATGAGGTTTAAATTAATGACTTGGGAAAAAGTCAAGACCCCATGAGATATCCAACTGTTTACATTCACCGCAGGACCCCGGCTACCCGCTTTCCTCCGCTAGTAGGGAACTTGTCAAAAAGCATGCTGTCAGGTTCGTACTTAAGACCATTTCAGTGCAAAACAAAAAGGGAAAAAAAGTTAATTGAAGGTGACAGTGCGGAGCTGAGTGGCATGGTTGCACAGGGAATTGTGGGATTGAGAATGAGCACAGCAGGTAATGACAACATCAAAAAGATGGGAAATGCTTAACTTTATACAACTAAGAGGTAAAAACTTGATTTACTCAACCTAATATGGTTCTAGATTTGTATGTTGTTTTTTTATTTCCCCTTTTTTGTTTTACAAATATACTGATAAATGTATAGCTTAAATGCACTGCAAAAAGTGAAAGTTGGATTAACATCAAAGTTGAAATGACTTGATTGGTGAAATTCAAAGGTTGCATTATTAGGTGTTACCAATTGAAGTATTTTTTTAAGTGCAGGAAGTACAGTGGAAGTCCTTATATGGACACTTCAACCAGAATAGCGCAAGCACACTTCAACCAGCTGAAACGAAATCAACGTCACAGAAGAAATGTGGTGGGTAAAAGCAAAAAACTCTCTCAAGATCTTTGTAATCTTATTGTTAAAAAGCATTTTGATGGGAATGGTTATAGGCGCATTTCAAGAATGCTGAATGTTCCTGTGAGCACTGTGGGGGCCATTATCCGAAAATGGAAAGAGCATCACTTCACCATAAACCGGCCACGATCCGGTGCTCCACGTATGATCCCTGTCCGAGGAGTCCAAAGAATAATCAGGAGAGTTCTCCAAAAGCCATGAACCACTCGGGCAGACCTTGCATCAGCATGTACTGTTGTTTTAAAGAAACAGAAGACCGCCATGGCATCCATGCATGCTCGCCACGCAAGACTCCATTGCTGAACAAAAAGCATGTTGAGGCTCGGTTAAAGTTTGCAAAAGAGCATTTGGATAAACCTGTGGATTATTGGGAGACTATAGTATGGTCAAATGAAAGCAAATTGAACTTTTTGGCAGTCATTCTACACACCATGTTTGGAGAAGAAATGGCACTGCCCATCACAACAAGAACACCATACCAACAGTTACGTTTGGGGTGGAAGCATCATGGTTTGGGGCTGCTTTTCAGCAAGGGGTACTGGCAGACTTCATATTATTGAAGGTAGGATAAATGGAGGAATGTACCGGGACATTCTGGATAAAAGTCTGTTGCCATCTACCAGAAAGCTGAAAATGAAAAGAGGGTGGACATTTCAGCAAAATAATGATCCCAAACACAAGGCCAAAGTTGCTTGAATGGTCCAGTGAGAGATCTGAAGATCAAAGTTTATAAAAGAGGCCCAAGGAACCTTCAAGATTTAAAGACCATTTGTGTGGAAGAATGGGCTACAATCACTCCTGAGCAATGCAGACGACTGGTCTCTCCATACAAGAGGCATCTAGAAGCTGTAATCACCAACAAAGGCTTTTCTACAAAGTATTAAATAAAGTTGTTCAATACTTATTCCCGTGTCATTTCACTTTATTTATTATGACTCAACTTGTATACTTAAATGTTCTGATTTCTTTGTATGAATTCAATATTTGGCTTGATGGCTACATCTGGTAGAAATTTTGTGTCAATAGTGTCATGACTCTAGTTTGATTGATTGCTATTTTGGTGTCTCTGTGTTTTTGTGTTTTGACAGCTTCACATGTGCGCGTCTCTATCACGGGTGTCATTAATGTGATCTTCTTCACCTGCGTCATTCACAGCTGTTGCTCATTTGTTGCCCAATCGGCTCAGTATATATTCCCTGTATGTTTAGTGTGTCTTTGCAAGTTCGTTTTACATGTTCGTGCCTGCTAGCTCTGCTAGTTCTAGTCTTGTCGTGTTATCTGTGAATTTTGCTAATTATCGTTTGTGCCTTCTGCTGTCCTTGCCCTTGTAGAGTTCCCGCCTGTGTTTTGGAGACTCTACATCGCTGTTTGATTATTGGAATATCACAAGTCTCAGTTTTCAGTTTGGACTGCTCTCAGATTTGTTTTAGTCTAGGACTAGTCTAATCTCTGTATGGGAAACTGCCCCATGTGTTATGTGAGATATAAGTTGGAAAAACTTACCAATTAAAGTAAACTTTTAAGTAGATCCAACTTTTACTATTACTAGGGTTAAGTCGCTTTGGATAAAATATTTCTGGGGTTCTTTGTCCTGTGGAAATTTGTTAAAAATGATGTATGAATGGCCATCATCCCAATACAAAACAATAGGGCTTTAAGTGCACGCTCTGGACTTCAATCCCTCACAGCCTTGTTTTGGAATCAATATGGCGGCAGACTGAAAAAGGTGTATTGATGTGAAGAACCTTTCCAGCACCATTATTTTTAAGAGTTTAACTGACTTTATCTGCACAACAAAATATAATATCATGTGCTGGAAACAACATGGGAGTAAAGAGGAGATAAACTCATATTCCGTTTATTGACTGTGTCATTTGAGAGATGCTAATCCTTGGCATGCGGTGCGTTCTTCTGCTGGTTGCAAACTGCTAACCACCCGCTTGCCAATCAGATGCCACATGAAACTTCTGCTTTCCCTGTGGATAGTGCGCAGAATTCCACATATATGGTTGCTATGGGAAACAGAGGCTTGCCTAAGCTCTGGTGGGTATAAAGTGATCTCCACGCTCCCGGCTTAGATCCAGTTTAAAGCACATAAATCCAGGGTGAGCCCACATCAAAACAAAAATCAGTACTGCTTTTATTTCCAGTTGACAACCTGATTTTCTCAGTTTGGATGTAGTTGGTGATATCTGATCATTGTAAGAAATAGGCAACAGTCAATAACTGTAGATTTCTTTAAAGGCTTTATAAAAGAAAGAGATGTTTAAGTTATATATCGAGTTAATAACTAGTAGTACATTTACAGGTCTCATTAAGTGGTTTGCAGACTGACCATCAACGGAATTGGTAGTCAAAAACTTTTTACCAGAGTGAGAAGGACGTCTCTAAGGTCTCACCATTGCAACTGCAAAGGGACAGTTTTGCCATCTGTCTTCTAATGAGCTGCCGGTGGTTGCAACCGTGAAACAGTTTCTTTTGTCGTGCTGTCGGAGCCCATACTTGTTATTCACAGCCTTTTTATTTTTTGCATGTTTGTGGTCACGGACATTCCCACATCTCAAGCAATGAGAGTATAAAAAAGGACAAACAAATCACAGTCTTAACAATAAAGGTGATGCCATAGATGCCCAAACTTAGTCTTGGAGGGCCGGTGTCCTACAGAAGATGTATCCTAAATGACATACTATATGCACATAACCTATGGCACTAGTATACTTACCCATCTAGTGTATGAATTTCACCCCAAATAAAACACTTAAAGGGGCCAAAAAATGCATTAAAATAATATGATAAATTGTTCTCTGATACCTACATAGAAGATACACGTTAAAAAATAAATTTCTTTGGCCAAAATAAATACATTTTAAATAAATGCTAAATACATTTTGTAGAGAGTAAAGCTTAATTAAATATATTTATTTTTAACCTTATATTATAATATATTAACATATATTTCAAAATGTATTTTAAGGGCAACAAATACATTTCTAATTTTACAACCCATACAGCAAAAAATATATTTTTCCTGGCCAAAAAATAAAAGTTTGTATAAAATGTATAAGTGTATAATGTAATGTATAAGTATATAAAAAGTATAAGTATATAATGTATAATGTAAAATATAAAATTATTATTAAGTATATTTTTGTTAAAATATATATTTAATTTTTATCTTTTCAAACATGTGACATACAATGCAATGTAAATACAAATGCTTTAAAATATATTTATTTTAAAAATATATTTTAAAGATATAAACAAATAGGCCAAAAAATACATCTTTGTACATTTTTTATTACTATTATCATTTCAGTACACATATTTTTTGGCCATTTTTGTATATTTTAAAATTATATATATATATATATATATATATATATATATATATATATATATATATATATATATATATATTTTTTTTTTTTTTTTTTTTTTTTTTTTTTTTTTTTGATTTAATTTTTATTTGTTTGTTTAACGTGACTTTAGTAAGCGCCAGACTGAGGTGTAATCGTCTCTTCAGTTAAACTTTTTCTCTCATGGTATCTGATGGCCCCTCTTTTCTTCCATTACACAAACAAAGGCCCCGTCCCATTTCTACCCCCTTAAAACTTCCACTTGGTTTTGAGTGCCCTCGACAGTAAAGTCCCCTCAACGAGGGAAGTGGGGGTTAAAATCTTCCCACTATGAAATGGGACACCGCTATATGGAAAGTAGCGTAGGGAACCTAGCAAACGTGCTCACCAGCATACCAGCACCAAAACACAACATATGCTGGTCTTGCTGGTATGACCAGCATGGGATGCTGGTGATAATGCTGGTTTGGTGCTGGATTAGCTGGTTCTGATGCTGGTTTGGTGCTGGTTTAGCTGGTGCTGGTTTGGTGCTGGTTTAGCTGGTGTTCACTGGCAAACCAGCACCAAAACACAACATATACTAGTCTTGCTGGTATGCTGTTTTTTTGAGCAGGGCTGTCCTATCCCTACACATGCATGCCCAAAAGCGAGGGTTAGGGCAAAAATGTGTAGTAAAAATGTAGGTATTGGGATGGGCCCATAGTGTAACGGTTATAGAGGGTATGATAGCACCTCTGCTATCAAGTACAACTAAATTCTATTTAAGCTGTTAACAGTCAGTTGTACTGGCATTTTCGCAGCAGCCCCTATGAAAACCAGCCATTTTGTTGAACGTTTGCCACTCGACGGGGCGAGTTCCGGCGTGGTCACGTGGAAAATTGACGTCAATGCATATCCTCTATTCCCTTGGTTGCCTTCATTTACCCTCATGTTTTATTGTTTGCACCTGTTCATTGTTATCATCATTGTCATTAGTGTCTTCACCTGTGTTCTCCTGTGTTCATCTGTGTATTTATACCCCTGTCTTATGCTGCGTTCCAGGCAGGTTTTTGAGCCCGTGAATTACGACTTCAAAACAAAGACTTAGGACCTGTAACCCGTGCTTTTACAACCTTCTACCTGTGAAACTGCACTGGAACGGCAGTCAAACCCGTGACTTCCCACCCGTGAACTCGTACTAGATCGATGTACTCCCACACTGTAAAAAAATTTCGTAGAAATTTCAATGTTATTGCAGCTGGGTTGCCGGTAATTTACCGTAGATTTACATTTATGTTATTTACTGGCAAGAGTTTGTTCAAAGTTAAATAAATTTTCTAATATTAACAAGTCTTTATCTCTACAGAATAAAACTATACAATAACAGCCTCATGCAAAGCATTCTGGGAATCAGAAATCATCATCAACCTTTTTCTGTTTTTTGCTTCAGATTTTGTTTCCCAGAATGTTTTGCTTGATGCTGTTTTTTTTAGTTTTACTCTGTAAAGACAAAGACTTGTAAATGTTTAATGTTCATTTAACTTTGAACAAACTCTTGCCAGTAAATAACATAAATGTAAATCTACGGTAAATTACCGGCAACCCAGCTGCAATTTTTACGGAATTTTTTTACAGTGCAGTTCAGAGTCGTGAGTCGTGGTTTTGAAGTCGTGATTTACGGATTACAGGTTGCCTGGTACGCAGCATAAAGTCTCCAGTGTTTTGTATCCCCGTCTTCATCGTCTTTCTTATGTAAGTGTAAACGTGACACAAAGCCGCAACCGTTGAGTGCATGAAGTGTTTAACATTGCACACTTTCGTTGAGTGCATCACCTGGGTACTTTAAGTACACTTTCTTTTTTGGTAGTCTATTTATACTAGAAAGTGGCGTAGGAGAGCGCATAAGTGTGCGATTTGGGACACATGTAGATTTTACCCCCAACTTGCCTCGGCACACCTGCCTGGAACTTCTAGATTTTGATTGGAGGTCAACTCTGCAGGACACCAGCCCTCCAGGACTGAATTTGGGCACCCCTTCCATAGAGGAACCTTTTGTTTTTTCTATGTGGTTCAATAAAGAACCATTAAAAGCTCAAAAGAACCTAACACAGAAAGTAAAAAGATGACGGTAGTGGGATAAAGGGGGTTCTTTAGACTAACTAGGTAACTTTGACTAAAGGTTTTTTTTTGAGCAACCAAAATGATTCTTCTATGGCATTGCTGTGAAGATTCTTTTATTTTTAAGAGTAGCATTGTGGACACCACTGTGTTGAGCAAAACTGCAGGAAAACATACTGTATATGATGATGCTACATTCAGTTTACTAAGAAACTGTTTACTCTTGCAAAGAGGAAACGCATCGAGCAATATGAGATGTTTATGCAACATATTAAATTATTGAGACTTAAAGGTGCAGTGTGTAAATTTAGCGGTATCTAGTGGTGAGGTTGCAAATTGCAACCAATGGCTCCATTCACTGCTCACCCCTCGCTTTTGAAACGCATAGAGAAGCTATGGTAGCCACCACAGGACAAACATGTCATCTTCAGAGACAACTTAGTAAAAAAAGTTTGTCCATTAAGGGCTTCTGTAAAAACATTGTGGCACAAAATGGTGACTTCCATGTAAGGGGACCCTCGGTATGTAGATAAAAACGACTCCTTCTGTGGTAATAAAAACATAACGGTTAATTATGAAAGGTCTTTACACCCCTGATAATATAGTTTTGTATATTTATCTTGCATTTCTGTCAAGAGATCCTTCTAAAAATTACACACTGCGCCTTTAAATAGGCTTATGAGCCTTTCATTAACTGTTGAACAGAAAGGTTCAGATGTTAAAGGTTCTTTATGGAACCATTTAGCCAAAAAGTTTTCCTTTATATGGCATCGTGAAGCATCTTTATTTTTATGAGCATAAGACAACAAACAGCATTTGTAGTCAAGCAGTGCCATCTTTTGTTTGAAGAAGCATATAACTTCAGTACAATAATATTGATCACAAAACAAACTTTGCTGCCCTCTACTGTTTGAACCCTGTGCTGCTTATATCCAATGTTATTCCACTTTATAATATACTGACATTCAGCTAACACTTTACTATAAGGATGTATTAGTAAACATTAGTAACAAACATTAAACAATATACTGTAGTTTTTCATTCTTATTAATGTTAGTTAATGTGTCACAGTATGTGTTTGGAGGAAGATGAGGAGACAAAGAATGAACTGAGTATGAATAAACTTAATATTTAAAACAATAAACAGGATGATGGGTAAATATCACAAAACATTAACATATAATTAACATAAAACAGACAATGGAGATGATAATGGTTATTGATGACAGGTGAGGATAATGACAAACACAGTTCTGGTGAGGGAGGATTATGGGATGTTTAGTCCGTAATGATCACAGAATGGAGAATAGACTTGGAACCTGACATAATGTCAATACAGTTATTCATGTTAGTTTGTGGTGCATTAACTAATGTTAACAGCAGTTACACTTGATTTTTTTTAGTAAATGCCAAAATTAACATAAACTAAGATAAATAAATGCCATAGAAATTTGTTGATAGTTCACGTTATCTAATGCATTAACTAATTGTTAACAAATACAAGCTTATTGTAACATGTTTCCAACATACAGTTAATTCCTATTAAAGATTTGTATAACATTAAATATTATTAGTGTTGTTAACTAAGCCAATGATGTCCTTTACTGCTGTTCATGCATAATGTAAACACACCATCTCTAACCCAAACTATAAAACTTCATTTAAAGGGACACTTCACCCATTTGCATTAATCTTTGTAAAGTTAGAACCCCAGTCATGTTTTTGAATGGTCGTGCATCATTTCCCCAGTTGCCACTGAGACAGGAGAAATACAGATTTCAGTGTTGCACTTCCTTCTTTCAATGATGTAAAAATCATCATTTTGTATCATTGAAAGAAGGAAGTGCTATATCTTTGTTGAGGGAATGAGACTACAAACACCCCTTTTCTCGGTCAAATAGGCATTTGTTACATATCGACTACAAATATGACGCACTTTCAATAAAGATGAATGTTTCTACGGCTGAAATGCTCCTTTAAGATGACGATTGCCTATTAAATATTTAATTGTTTCTCACTTTCAAATGATAATATAAGATTCTGCATACAACAACTATTATTTATTCAGACTATATTGCACATTTTATTACAGTAAATTCATCAGGACCTTTTCCCATGTATGCCGGACTCATTTACCTTCATTGTCATGTTAAAACGTTAAACATAACTATTCAAAAAGGAATAACATTTCAGTTTTCAAATTCATACAGTTGCAAAGCTTATTTCTCTGCAAACTTTAATTTTCAGATACATAGATGTTTTCCTGATATTCTAACAATGGTCAATATAATTGGTCAAAATAGACAAAAAAATTACATAACTTTTTGTTGTTGTTTTCATTTACATTTTACATTTCTATTCGTTTATTTAGCAGAAGTACAAGCAATTTATCTTAAGAAGGCAATAATGGTCTTTTAAAAATAGTTGTGTTGTTTTTAATGTCTACATATGTATTTTATTTATAAAGTAATACAAAGAACTAATACAGTTGTTACATTTGGTTCTCTGTTAATTCATAATCTGTATAATAAATTAGGCATGTTACAACTATCAATTATCAATTAAGCATATTAGCATTTTATTTACAGCAACACAGCACTGTATGTGATCTCTTCATATGGTGGTTCATCAGGGAATTGCAGGGGGTTCGTGAGATGACGAATAACTAATTAATTACAATTAGATGATAAAATACACAAACCATTTAAAATAAAAACATGAACAAAAATAATATTTATCTAATCTGCATGCCAATAAAACAAAAGTACAATAAATCAGATATGTTTAATGTGCCATTTACCAGATGAAGGTCCAATAACCGGACAAATATATGAAGAGTTTGGTTCCAAAACGCAATAAATGCCATTTTTGAAAAAAATGAGTTTCTGCCAAAATCAGTATTATATCAGGTCGTATTTAAAAGTAAATTCTTAATTTTACACGAAATCCAATATCCGCTGTGTTATTCTGTCATCTTTTCTTTCTTTTTTCCCAAAACGCAATAAATGCCACTCCTCCTTTTTTACAGAATGCAATAAATCTGCTCCACAAATTACAGCGCACCATTCCACGCAATCTAAACAAACAATGGCGGCGCGTTGAGTACACAGAGTCCTAGTTTTTTCATCTACTTTGTACTTTGTGAACAACAAACAAAAACAACCTGTGGTTTTCTGTGACGGGAAAGAAACGTAAGCCATCAACATCTAATAATTTATGTGAGAGGCACTCGGAGCCAGTTGCTTGTTCTCCCGACAGCATATATATATATATATATATATATATATATATATATATATATATATATATATATATATATATATATATATATATATATATATATATATATATATATATATATATATATACTGCTAACAATAACTATTTAAAATACTATTTTACATCTCAGGGTAGGAAATAATTTAGGACATTGGGAGTTTGGCTGGGAGAAAAAAAATTTACGGTAGAGAAGGCTAAGACACGAGGGACATGTAGTACGTGATTTGCCCACTAGATGTAGGCAGAGTTTCACAGTTGTGATTGATGAATTACAGTACAATTATAGACCATTTCAAAAGATGTAAACAACACTGGTCCAGAAGCACTTCCTGTTTCAGTTTTTTAACACTAGATAAACGTTGGGATAAAATACAACCAACAGAACATATAGAACTGAATCAAAAAGTTAAACAAACATCTTAAAGATAATGATATATGTGAAATAAATAAAAAACAGTCACAAACTAAAACAGGAAGTGTTTCTGGACCAGTGTTATTTACATCTTTTGAAATGGTCTATAACAAGACCTTAACTTGGTAAATAAAAATCACACTAATCTCAAGTTATGTTTATTTCTTATTGTCTATTGTTGTTTAGGCTGTACTGGCCTTAACTGTTTATTGTTTTATTAAATTGTATTTTTTCTAAATGGTTTACATTAAACTTTGTGTTATTCAACTAATTGCCCCAAATGATATGGATATACTGATCTACAAAATAATTTAACTGTTCTAACAATTCTTTTCCAATTCTATTGAAAGTTTTTTTTTTAATATATATAACATAAATACCAGTGTTGGACTTTTTTTATTCGAGGGCGCTCTATGCAAATTTCGTCACAAGATGTATGTAGCCACGTGTGTGGTTCCTTATTTCAAAATTTGTGTTCTGTGCGTCGAGTGATCCTATGTGCATCATGTGTCTTGTCAAAATAAGTGCCTGCTGCAGACGCGTCTAAAGGGTTTATGATAAAAGAGACGCCCGAGTTTGCCAGATACTCACATAATCTCATGAGTAATCAGAGTTTACAAGGAGTGTCTTGCTTGTATTTTTATCATAAACGGTTTTGACGCGTGTGCAGCAGGAACTTATTTTGACAAAACACGTGATGCACATGGTTCACATGACGCAACAAACACGTATTTTGAAAACGCAAGCAACACACGACACTCCGAACACTTATTTTGAATTAGCACCCCTCGGATGAGCAGTCACAAGCCACCACTGATAAATATTTTAAATACTAGATTTCATTGGATCAATTGGGTATGGGTCATCTACCTTTATCTGTCTGTCAGTCTATTATAAGTTTATATTAGTTATAATAATAAATGTATACTTTCTCCTTCACTGTGATAACTATGAGGAGGTGAGAGAGAAACACTGACAAAATCTCAAACCTCACCAAAGTTTTGCAGCTCTTCAGAATCGGATCAATCACACCCTTCTGCCTTCAAAAAAACGCCACAATGTTTTTTCCATCTGCGCTTTTTTAAGATCTTAAAAGTGTCTATATTTTGTTATTTTATTATACACTAGTAAACGTTTGAAGTGGATCAAAAAAGTTAATCAAAGTTGTCTTAAGACAAGAATGAATATTGGGTATTGGTGTTAAGACAACTTTTATGAAAGGTTGTGATCCACTTCAAATGTTGACTTGTATATATTATAGGCCAGATTTTAGACCAAGGAATGGATAGATTGGAGGAGCAGGGACTCCACATGTATAAAATCAAATTATGAATGTACATACTTTGTTATGATGTTATTAAAGGGGACATATCACAAGACTTTTTAAACATGTCAAATAAATCTTTGGTTTCCCCAGAGTACATATGTGAAGTTTTAGCTCAAAATACCATATAGGGCTTATTCGCAAACACCGGAAGTCGCTAGCGCGGCCATCTTGTTGACATGACATCTGTCCTGCCCCTAGCCGCACGTAGATTTGAGTCCAGGGGAGCAGTAGCCTAATGGCTTCATCTCGTCTATATTAAGAGAAGATGAGCTTGATTATTGTGGAACAATATCAAATAGACCCAATAGCCTTAAGTAAAGATCCGTCCTTATTGCCAGCCGTAACTTATCCGGATATTTATAACTATATTGTTCATACAGTATCCGCATTCATCATACAAGCACTGAAGGGCCGTTCACATTATAATGATAACGATAACTATATCATCATCCACATCACCAAACAATACGTTTATGCTAATCCGCTCATGGCACTCGCGCAAATCACTTGCCTTTAATGTTGCTTTTAATAAAAACTTTTGCAGATGTCCTCAACACGCTGCGTTTCGCGTAACTCTAAACAGTGAATCTAATAGTTTGTGTAATCTCTTACCTTTTGGCATAACAGTTAGTTAATGTAATAGATTAACAAGCATTACGTAGTCAATTTTCACAGCAACTGGAGGTAATCTAATGTTATAGAGCTCAGCAATGAGCTTCACTGTCATTTTAAGTGGCCGTGCGTGCACTTGAAGTTCAAATAGATTTTAATGCTATCAATGGTTTATCCTTAATCAGGTAGGAAAAATCGCTCAGAAAGTGATCCCAATGATGTCGTTCATTGTATCTGTATCGTTATAGTTTTGGTGTGAGCTCCGCTATTCTGTTTAATATAAAACGATTTTCAAAACTATGTGAACGGCCCTTAATTCCCTACCTAGTATCAATGCCAGACCTATTATTATGTTCATATAGTTATTAATACTAATGTAATAACTGTCTCAATTTATGGCAGCTTATTTGAAAGAGCAGTTTCAGCCACTGCTTACAGCTAACCATATGTGATGAAATTATGGGGACAGACTTTGCTGTGAGCATATATCCCTAACGTTACCTGTGGTAAAATGATGGGGACTGACTTTGCTGTTGGGAGTCTCTCCTTCGCTGGTTCAACTCCTCTGTCTCCTTCCTTTCATGTTTTCTGACAGTCGGTATCGCATAAAAACTAATTCCGGGATTCTTTTTGCTGTTGTTAGAACATCCGTGTATTACACCACACACCATCGCGCGGTTTAAAAAAAAAATTACACCCATGATACCCACGCTGCCTCGCTTGTCAATTGACAGACTGACAGTTTTATGTCAACAATATGGCCGCCGCGAACATTGATGACGTAGATCGAATAAGCCCTATAGATAATTTATTAAATATTTTATCTTCCTAAAAAAAGTGGAGTGTCCCTTTAAGATGGAAAAGTCAGATTTTCATGATATGTCCCCTTTAAAATTATTATTTTTACATACACAGATACTTTACTCAACGTGCTAAATACCATTTTAAATTTACTGAATAGTTTTAAAGGGGGGACCTTGATCAACCATTTTAATCAAGTTTTAGATCATTTTATATGGAAACCTTCATTTCAGTTTTTTTAATCATTCCTATTATTAGCCTTTCATGCATTTTTGTTGGATGCCTAATTTCTTGTTTTTCAAATATATATATTTTTTTCAATATTCAATATTTTTCAATATATATATATATTTGGAGGACCCCAGGTAATAACACCACAGTCCCATGTTATAGGCTTTTTATCCTCTTATTGCTATACTGTTATTGTACGCTATACTTCTTTTTATGTATAATGGATTAGCAAAGTTGTAGGTACACACGATCATCAAAAGGCACATTGAAATTAAAAATGCAACTTCTATCCACAGTTTTCCTTCAGAAAACAAGCGACACACCCCGGCAGTATGGGTTTTGTGAACGCCTGACTGACTCGTGCAGTCCACCAAACTTGACAGTTCCTGTTATCCTCCTCCAGAGCGCGTGCACGCACAGTTCCCGCCTCTCCTTTCCCGCTCGAGCACGTTCTCCCTGTCAATCATCCCAGCCGTGCGGAATTATTGACATCAGGTTTGTGTGCGTTCACGCAGCTCTGGTGATGTAGGAGGAGAAGCTATCAAAAGTGCTATAATCCATTTTTAAAGGCAACGGCCTTTTTCCTCCCCTCAGAATTGTTTTACGTTTTTGTGACTCGGGGCAGTCAACAAATACGGGAAAATATTTGAACATGAACTATTTTTCCAACGCATTATTCGTCGTAAAGCAGTGACGTCTCATCGCGAGACCCCGATCGGGCTGCGATTACTCCTTCGCCGAGGAGGAATCATTCGGTCTCCGTTGGAAACGGATAGACGAGGAAAAGTGGATGTCGCGACTGCGCGACCTGTCCCGTTTTCTCCGGGACCCGTGTTGGTGGTGAGCTGCAGCGGTGCCGCTGTGGGAGTGTCGCGCACGCACGCGAGGATAGTTTGTATGGCGCTCGTTTTGTGTCAATTGGAGACGAGACTGACAAGCACGACAGATAACACACGTGTATACGTGCGTGTACGTCTCCATTTGTTTTATATGGAGACGTACACGCAAATATCACGTCGCGTAAACACGTCAATAACGTGTAGCTGTTGATCTATACAGACGTCATGTTGGCGTCACGTTAGAAATCACCGTGTGGATTACGTCTGTATGTAGAAACGTCTAAAGGACATGCGTCTGCCATACGTCTGAAGAACGTGCGTCTGTCTGGCGCGTGAACCGGTCTATTTTTCATTATTGTCTTATACATTTACTGAGCACTTGCTATTAAATCAATGATGAATATCAGACAGGGGCACTTCAGGGGCCAATCAGATTTCATTGGCCAATTGTCATTAGAGATAATCATGTTTATTTTGGCAAAGTTTACATAGGACTACATTTGATTATATCGAATGCTGAATTTCTGTACCATACATCATGTATCCCAATGCTAGACGTAACTTTGTTATTTAAGTGTAGCTACTGTCATGTATTGTCATACGATCTGCTGAGGGGAAAATAAAACAGCAGTATGCTAAAAAATTAAGATAAAGTGTTTTATTATTGTATTAAACTGTTGTATTAAAAGTGTTCTATTTTTTTATTGCTTCAACTAGGCTACTACTGAGGATGTAATGTCATTACATTTAAAACTATTTAAGATAAATGTACTATTTAATAGAGCTATAAACATCAAAGTATTTATAAGTCTAGCAGTTTATTAAATCTTAGCCTGACTACAATTTTTTGCAACTACAATGTTGAGAGCAGAGCATACAAAAATCTCACCCAAAGTCAGACAAAACAATTTACAGCTCGGATAAATACACAGAGGAGCAGTAATAGAGAAGCAACTGATGCATTTTGTTTATGGAAAAACAAACACTTGAAACTAAATTAAAACAAGAAATTACCACTAATTCATCTAACCAGTAGATGGCTGCAGAGGACCACTTGCATTATCACTTCCACTCCCTAAATCGACTAGAGTAGAGAGAATACTGACCCATAGAACAATTATGATTCATGCTTTCCTTTATCCCCCACAAAATTATTTTCTTTAAAACACCTTTGATAATCAATAAAAATTGATTTTGTTTGTTTAAATGTACGGTTGTTGATTGCAAACTGTACAGAAACTGTCGTCCACATTACATGGAACAGTTTCACATGACTGTATTTTTGTTTTGAGCAAAAAAGGGGGGAACAATGTTTCACATGTTGTAACAATTTAGCAGATCTACATCAGATCTAAATTTCTCTACTTCTTAGTCTTGTTTAAATAGTCAGAATAAACTGACAATGTTATGTTGAAAGACGTAGTTATAACGCTCACCTTAAAAAATGTTTGCACTACTAGATGTTGTGTATTCAAAGGAAAATATTTCAGTCAATTTCATTGGCGGAGTTTTACGTTTATGACTGAGGGGCACCTACAGGCAAACAAAGGTACTGTAATACTTTGAGATTTGCAAGAGTGCGGTTTCATGATTTTCACGTAATTTAATTCATTTCAACCATATTCTTAAGTGACTTAATCTACCTATTAAAATTAGACAAATAAAATATGAATTCTTATATTTCTATTTCATTAGCTCATACAAAATCCCCTTTGGCTCTGGTCTCCATTCATGTGTTTGTTTGTCCCAGTTTTGGCAAATAAGTCTTGATGTACTGATGAAGCCAGTCATTTTAAATCCAAAATATGCAAATTCAAGCACCTCTAAAAATACTGCACTGCACCTTTTTCACAGCATGTCAAAGCTCTAAATGTTATCCTAAATGTTATTTTAAGTACATCCAACTTAATATAGTTTGTTGGCCGAAATTTATTTCAGAAGTAGTTTTCTTAACTCAAAATAATTGATGCAAACTGTTGCATGTTACTTCTTTTGTTGAGTCCAAGCAATATTTGTTAGAGTGTAGCGGTGTTGGTCTGTCTAATATTTACTAAAAACAACCCAGGACTTTATTTACTATCCTTTTGCACATACTGTTTGGCCTTAATGTAGGTTATAGACTTTGATACATTTCTTGAATCATCCTCAAAATTTGCTAACCAGTAAATGCATTTCTCAAAGCAATTTATACTCACAGCATCACAAAATGAATTTTCTGCAAAAGCATGCAACTTGCTCAAATTCTTTGTTCATTTCTCAAAAGAATGTAAATTAACATATCGGTGCCATCAGAATGAGAAGTTCTTGTGTCATTATTCACAAACAAGTCAAAATACTTAGTCATGTTGTCAACATAAAAGTGTAATTGAGCAGTATTTTCACCTTGGCCAGAATGTTATGATGAACAGACAGTTATTTAGTTATTTAGTTAGTTAGTTAGTTACAGTTATGATATACAGTATGCACAGGACTATATGGACCAGAATGTTTATCCATTTGGCTAATCGTTGAGACCATCAAGGCTTAATTTTCAAATAGTCTGCTATAGTGTATGTGAACAATGCTACTCTGAGCTTGGGTAGCAATGAGAGTGATAAAGTGTGCACAGACTATCTGACCCCCTCCCCCACCTAAGGTTTTTAACTTGAATATAGAGCACACCAAATGAAAATGATAAACACATTTATTGAATGGTTATGCTATTATTAATTTGCCATTGAATGTAAATACCAAAATTTGTAATCTATGATAGGCTACAGTTTTCTTTGTGTTCACTGTATACTTTACTTTGTCGTCCCCCAGGGGAAATTTGTCTTGGGCCTCACAATCACTGCATTACAAACGTACACAGCTCATACATGGCAATTAGAAAACAACAGTTACACATACAACCCCCCCCCCCCCACACACACACACACAGTACACACATTACAACAAGGAACAATCCAGTCCAAAGCTCCATACTGGGTAACGTACAAACAACCGGCTATTTATCATTAATCATCTTTATGGCAGTTGGAATAAAAGAGTTTTTATATGCATTTAATTTGCATTTTGGTACTCTGAAACGTCTACCTGAAGGTATAGGAGGACAAACTCCTTATACAAGATGTGTGTGGGGTTATCTAAAATTTTCCGTGCCTCCCTGAGAACTGACTTTTTATAGAGTGCCTGCATGTAGCCCTGGTCTGAATGACCTACAATCTTTAGTGCAGTTTTAACCAGACGCCCCAACCTGGACTTTAACTGAACTTTCAAATTGCCATACTAGGTCTGCATGCCATACTGTATAACATTCTCTAAGATTATATGGAAAAATAAGAACAAGAGCCCGCTAACGACACCATACAGTCTCAATCTTCTAAAAAAATACATCCTCTGCCGGAGCTTAGAACAAAGACTTTCTATATGAACATGCCATGTAAGTGAGCAGTCCATAAAAACACAAAGATATTTATAAGAAGAGACCTGACGTATATGAAGAGACCTGACGTATGGGAGTGCTATGGATACTCACTAAACTTGATTCAGAAACTGCTCTAGGGTCAAAGATCATTTCCTCAGTCTTTTTCACATTCACAACTAGATGGTGAGCGTCACACCAATCTACAAACTGCTTAATTTTGGAGTGATAGGATGCTGTGTCTTGATCCCTATATAATAAGCCCAAGATGGCAGTGTCATCTGAAAATTTAACAATATAATTGTGTGGGTGTTTACTCACACAGTCATTTGTGTAGATGGTAAAGAGGACTGGGGAACTCACACACCCCCGAGGGGCCCCTGTGCTTATAGGCTTTAGTTGTGAAACTTCTTTATTGACTCTAACATACTACATCCTATTTGTTAAGAAAGAATAGTACCATCTAATAATAAAGGGGCTAACACACATATTCTTCAGACTTTCTAACAGTAAATAGGGCTGTATTGTATTGAACGCTGAACTAAAGTCAATAAAGAAAAGACGTGCATAGGCCTTAGTGTCCTCAAGGACCAGGTGGGTGATGCTACTTATGGCATCGCCTGTGCTTCTCTGGCATTTGTAGGCAAACTGCCAGGAATCAAGTTTGTGGCCTACCTGAGTTTTTAAAAGACAAACCATGTATTTCTCAAGACATTTCATGACTATTGAAGTCAAAGCTATTGGTGTAAAATCATTATTCTCTACAGGACATTGACATTAACAGGATAACATTGTGTTATAGATCATTTACAGCCAAGATTATGTCATTAAAACATTAAAATATAACATGCCATATGAACCAACAACAGCGCATATAATTACCTAGATTGCAATTTATAATGCAGCAACTTTAAATTCACATGTTTCAATTCTGTGTGATTGAATTTGGAAAATAATTTTTAAATATAATGAAAATCTGCAAACTGAGAAATTTTTTTTGAGGATTTAAAAAAATATTTACAATTATGTTCCTGTAGTAAGTAGTTTTCATCTTTAAAATTGAATTAGAAAATCATATGTCCTTTTGAAAGAAGTGGAACATTTGCCAAAATATAACAATGCCTTGCCGCCACCTACTGGCGGTCTTATTTTTTATTTAGTTTTATATATGTTTGGGTTCCTTTAATTTTGGCATTTACAAGTTTATATGAGCTTGCTAGGATTTCATTTTTATAACAGATACACAGAGCATAATGATGCCCGGCCTAGTCTAGTTTATTTTATTATTCATTTTAGTATATTTCCTGTCCCAATGCATGCATTTGTTGTGAGATTACCTTTTTGATCAAAGTATATTGCCTTGATTTTTCTCAAGGATGTTAAATATTTACTTTAAAAGTCTATTTTAAATAGCTATTTATGTGATATTTCTATCTGCTGTTGAAATTACTTATCTAATTTGAAAATATCTTAAATGATCGGATTTTACAGCCATCACTGTTTGAATGGTGTCCTAAATAACACAAGCCCTTCATACAAGTAACTGTATAACAGTTTATGTGCACTATTTTGAAATTAGACACGATAAGTATGACGTTAAGACGAACGCACGTTCTCCACGCGTATAACAGACGCACGTTCTTACGCGCATGTCACGCGCACGTTAACACGTCTTTAAGCTTGGTTTGGAAAGAAATGACACAAAGCGAGCGCCATAGTTTGCCCTGGATTTTTCAATCATTTGCCGGACCTCCTCCTCACCGACGCTATACTCCCTTCCTCATCCTCGTCCGCCCCCCTCTGTTTTTCTTTTTCTCACAGCTCCGTGATTTGTCGCGGTCCGTACGCGGGGTAGAGACTCGCGTCCACCGCGACGCAACCGAAAGTAGCGCGCCGCGAGGCCCCCGGCCCCCTCCCCCACTCGAGCCCCCCTCAGATCGTCTCCTTACCTTCCTCTCATTTTTGTCCTCCTCAATATTTTTCTCGGAGGAGGAGGAGGATAAGGGGATCTTTTCGTGTAACCCCTCTTTTTTGTCAACGAACAGAGTGATATTTTATTATTTTTCTCGGGATTTTTGAAGCCCCCGACGAGGCCGGGCTGTGCTCAGAAAAGCAGCGGGGATGACTTTGGAGTCAATGATGGCCTGCTGTCTTAGCGAAGAGGCCAAGGAGTCGAAACGAATCAACGCGGAGATCGATAAGCAGCTTCGCCGGGATAAGCGCGACGCCAGGCGGGAGCTAAAGCTGCTTCTGCTCGGTATGAGTTCCGCCGCCGTTAAAACTCACTCATTCACACATAACTAGTCCACAGGTCTGCTTTTAACGGGGACTTTGATGTGTATGACATACACCAGCTCAGTTTTAGCGTAGCGATAGTTTGTCTTTGTGCATTCGTGATCGTTTCTTCATTTTTTAATGTGAATGGTGTATATTTATTTATTTTTTTGATAATTTTACCTCATAGTTTACAGGCGATCTGTGTTAGCAGCGTGCTAAGGCGTTAGCGCCTAGTTGTAAGGGCCACTGGACAGGGCCTTGCTTGCAACACCACATAAATCTCAGCTCTCTCTCTCTCTCTCTCTCTCTCTCTCTCTCTCTCTCTCTCTCTCTCTTTCTCTTTCTTTCTTTCTTTCTTTCTTTCTTTCTTTCTTTCTCTCATTCTCTTTCTTCCTTTCTCTCTTTATTTGTTTTGTATATGTCAGAGGCACAGAACGCGTGGTTATTGCATAATATTAAAGTCCATTCATGAATTGGTGGTTTATTTGTGAATAATGTGTTTGCAGCTGTCAGGTTTGTGTAAGTCACCCTAATGGGTCAATTAGAGTGGTTGACAACCACTGTGTGAATTGCATCTATGCTACTTGAAACAAGGATGTGGTTTTTATTGCACAGCGTAGTGAATAAATATGCAGATGTGCAGTCAAATCTGTACTGGATACTAAAGTTGCTTTAGGAAGGATGTATAACTGGTGTGACTAAATGCAAATCAGATGTCATGTCCCCAAACTGTGTTGCGGTTTGTGTAACTTGAGAGGTGAAGAAGACGAACATTCGCTTTATCATGCATTCAAATTTTATGAAAAGTCAGCTGAATGTTTAATGCTTTGCAATGAAAATTTAAAGGGGACATTTCACAAGATTTTTTTAGGATGTAAAATGGATCGTTGGTGTACCTAGAGTGCATGTGTGCAGTTTTGGCTTAAAATACCCCACAGATAATTTATCACGGCATGATAAATTTGCCACTTTCTAGGTGTGTTTTGGCTGTGTTCTTTTAAATGCAAATTAGCTGATGAAATGCAAACACTGATCACCATAATGGTGGTTTGTTGAAATTGAAACTCAATTTCTCTCTGCACTAAATGACAGTGCCGTGGTTGGATAGTGCAGATTAAGGGGCGGTATTATTATAATAAGATCCCCTTCTGACATCACAAGAGGAGCCACATTTCAATGACCTATTTTTTCACATGCTTGCAGAGAATGGTTTACCAAAACTAAGTTACTGGGTTGATCTTTTTCACATTTTCTAGGTTGATAGAAGCACTGGGGCCACATTTATAGCACTTATACATGGAAAAAGTCAGATTTTAATGATATGTTCCCTTTAATTGCAAAGTTGTGCAGTTTGTTTTCAATGCAGTCTTTCCGGTGTTTATTTTTCTGTGTGTGCAGAGTCTGCAGACATTGGATCTCATTCACTAAGCATGTATACGCACAAATTTGTGCGAGAGATGTTCATACTAAGGGTGTCACGATTTCGATTTTAAATCGAAATCGATTGAAATTAAGTCACAACCTCGAACTTCGCATGAAAAAATGGGCTCGTCGATGCTGCCACGCCCCCAGGTCCCGTCCGGTCGGCTTGCCCAGCGGGGGGGGGGGGAACTCTCAGAGATTTATATTTTAAACACGAGGGTTGTATTGCTACAACTCCTTGAAATGCATATCATAAACAGGATTACTACCTAGTAATCTGACTTCGAACAGAGCGCAGCTCTCTGCACATGGGCGAGAGTGAGAGAGGCGCCAAGATGCAACGGGTTATATTTTAAACAAAAGGGATAGTTTGCCTCAGCTCGCATGAAACACATAAAACTGAACAAATACGTTAGGATTACTACTTTAGTTTATGTTTAGACTTCGTACAGATGCGAGAAGCGCAGCTGCTTATGACGGATGGAGGATTTGGAGAATCGTGACACCCGTAGTGCGTACGGACGTTTTCACAAACAAATCATGATTCAACAAAAACTTTTGTATCAAAATTTCTTCAAAATGTACGGGGAAAAAAACAACAAGTATCACGTGTACGCAATAATAAAATAATAGGCTATAATTATAATGTAAATAATAATGTTTATATATAAAATTAACATTATAATGTTTAATAGTATAATATTTTCTATATTTTTATTCTTATAAACATTATCTATATTATTATTATTTTTTACTGGATATTATACATTATTATAGCCTACTTATTTTTTCCACACACATAAATGCGCGTAATGACAAATCTTCGGTAATGACAATTGCTTCGGTGACAAACTGCTCTAAAATTTTCTGTGGACCAGCTGTGCTTGGGAAAGCCCTTATATGGAGCTGGTTTGGGCGTGTTTTATGCAAATTGCCAACCTCATGCACGCAGGTGCTCATGTAGGACAATCCAAATTCACTAACGTAACAACAAAGTATAAGAACAAATTTCTGTGCGTACGCACGTGTATGCAGAACGTTTTCGTGAGAAGTTCAAGTGCGCATATAAATACGAAAAACATATGCAATTATTAGTGAATGAGACCCAATATTTCTAATTTTCAAACGAATGAGAAAAAAATAAATTAACACCCAACTCATCCGTAAGTGTAAAACATCAATCTTGCCAGTATTACCAAATGCATTTGTGCCACATGTCAAATATTGGTAACTATTGTATTTTTGTTTTACTTAATTCAACACAGTATTAATGCATTATCTCAAAATGGTGGACAGCAATTGCGTTATGAGGGCGTGAGAGCTCTGCACACTGGACCCTGGTTACTGCCAAAAGAGAATTGGGTGCCATATCAATATGTGAAATTTGGTTGTTATAAGTGCAAGATGCGCTCTTGTCTGTGACTCAGTGGGTTGGTGAGCAGTGATATCTGACACGGACAGCTTCATTCATTTCCTATTAGTCAGGACAGTTTTTCCGCCTGAAACCGCAAAATGAACTGTTCATTATAAAATGGATCATAAAGTAGAAACACAGAGCTGAGGGGAAGGACAGATTGGGAGAGATGAACAGAAGTGTGAGTTTCAGTCATTTGTGCTGAAATGTGGACCGGTTGATGAAACATTTACAACGGAAGTTGGATAATGGAATATTTAAGTGATGTATATGGGATGATTTCAAAAGGAAATCACCCAATTTAAATATTACTCATTTAACATTTCAAGCATCTGTTTATTCCAGGTGTTTTAGCTACAGGGATTATTAAGTGAAGGTTCCCACGGGTTCTTGAACTCCTTGAAAGTTTGTGAATGTGGGGAACGTCTTGGGTTACGTATGTAACGTATGTATGTACACTTGCCATACTTCCTGCATCCCTGTAACCCCATCTTTGGCAATATTTCAGATTGCGATATACTTCCTGGTTCCCGCGACACCCTGTCTTTGTCGTTAAGCCTCACCATTGGTTAAATTAGACATATTCAGGGGCTGTCCACACGGAGACGCGTATCACTGCATACGTATAAATTTGGTATCGTATTGGCGTTTCATCCACACGGATCCGGCGTTTTGGGAGACTGAATCCGCTATTTTTTGAAACCAGGTCCTAAAGTGGAAAAATCTGAAACCGACACCCTTGCGGTTTCGTCTGTACAGCCAATCCGTATATTTTGTGAAGCGAAAACGTCATCACATCACGTGTCGGAAGCGTTACACGTAACAGCAACAACAATAACGGCGGATTAAGTGATTGTGTTCGTGCTACAGAAGCTACTAAAGCCTACTAGCTTTATTACAGCAAAATCTATTGCTTCTATGCAATTGTGGTGACCAACAAGCGACAATGGACAACACCATACGTTGGTTATGCGCATGCTCAAAGTCTTCTTCTCCGTGTATAGTGTATATCTGTGGCAGAAGTACAGCGCCCCATACTGGTCCGGCATATATACTACACCGGTTTCAGTGGTTTCGTGTTTACGGATTATTTTTTTAGAGCAAGGAAAAAAATGATCGGATAGGGAATGCACCGGCTTCGTGTGGACATAGCCTCAGATGCACTTACCCCTGGAGGCATCCCCAAAGTGTCACCGCAGTGATGCAGCATGAGTTCCCTCAAAAGGGAACTGTAACAATGTATCTTAAAAGGTAACATAATGTAACCTTTCTCCACATTTAGTCCTTGAATTGGAGGGTATTGCACCTGGAATGTTCTTGAAAGGTCCTTGAATTTGAGGTTAACTAAGGTGTGGGAACCCTGTTAAGTCCATAACCACACTGCTATAAAGATTACGAATGGTATAGACCGTTTCAGCAGTAACAAACATAAACAAGCGGCTGCACGTAGCTTCCGGTAAACTCCGCTAAGAATAAATAACAACAAAGTTCTTTAAACGTAGTTTATTTATATAACAAGCAAAAAAAACAACACATAGATTACCTAGGAAACCAAAACATTTGTTATTTTCGACGAGGCATTTGTTCAAGAGATCCGTTTAGCAACTAGTCAGAGCATTAAAAAAACGAAACCCGAAGTAAGGTTCGGATCCAGACGTGTATCACGTGCTTCCAATGAAACCGTCTATATCATTCGGAAAAGCAAGGATGAAGCCCCAACCCTAAACCTAACGTCATTGAGGCGAAAGCAGATTGTGCTAAAAAGTACAAGAAGATTGTACGAATTCTTAATTAGACACTTTGTATCATAGTTACGAATTACCATGAGCAGGGATGGTAAAATGATTTGCAATGACACTTTATTCCAGAACAATATTCACTTTTATAATTTATAAAAACCTTTTAATGAGATTTCTTCATTTTATTTCTATTATCTTGTTCACAAATCAAGGGTGAATGGCAAAAAAACCCACACGAAATCGGATTTTTACGAATCCATTTTAAGCTTCTTTTTAAATTCTTTTTCAAATCATAATTCTGGAAATTGGCATAAGCCTTGCTTTTTTCTCGTTTCACGTTCTCACTCCACGTAAAACATTAGCACGTCAGAGGTTGTTGCGTCAACCAAATAGTTGTGTTATTGTCTGTGTGAGTGGAGACGGCATAAAGAAATGAAAACCTTTTATTCTACACATTGTCATATTGTAAGACAACGTTTTTGAATCGATGTGGCACTGCGCAGGAAGCACTCGCTGTATTTTTATGTCACACGCCAATTAGTCTGCGCAGCACTGCATGAACTCGAACACACTTATTTCAAACACCTCCATGCAACATCATTGCTATAGAAACCAATCCGGCTATTCCGAATAAACGGAAAAGCACCACAGGACAGACAAATTGTATCTAAATAGTTGTGATACTCAGTGTGGATAGTCAGTCAATTAAGTCGGATATGTAGAAAAATTGGATTTAAATGGACAATGTGAACATAGTCTAAGAGATGCTTGTCTGAGCGTGTGCAAGCGTAATCGACAAAGGAGTCGAATGTGTCGCTTGACTTAAAGTTTGATGTGTTACATGAACATAATAGTGATATAATCTGACTAAACTTTAAGTATCAGTTACTACAACAGATACTAAGTTTTGAAATTTTGGTGACCCTGTATGAACAATTATGATACTCTTCAATTAAATGAATCTCCTCCCAAGCTTATCAGGGCTTATCAGGCATATGAATACTCCGGGGCTCAAAGTAACATTGAATGATTCGACTTTTGCCCTCTCTGAAAATACAAAAGTTTGAGCTTTACTTATGTAAGAGAATTAATAAGTACAATGTTAAGTTTTTGCCTGTATTATTCCAACTATTACTCTGCCTTTAAAGGAAGTACAAAAAGTAAGCTTGTTGTAGGTGCTTGGTCATCCTATTAATGGCCAATCCTAAATAGGTTAAACCTGTCAGCCTAACGCTGGATAAGTCTTGGCTAGTGTGGATTAACACTTTTTTAGGCTTTGTGAACACATTTGCTTCCAGTGTTGATATTGTTGTGTTCTGGTTGAAATTGTAAAAGCTTACATAGTTTACTTTAAATTGTAGTTGTTAGTAAGGCTGGGCAAGCCTTAGAAAACAAACAAAAAAGTTTTGTTTCATAAATTCAGGCGTATTGGCCTGGTTTCACAGACAAGGCTTAGCTAAAGCCAGGACTAAATTAAGATCTTTAAGTATCTTTTATAAACATGCCTTAGAAGAAACATTACTGGTATGTATCTTGAGACAAATCAATGGCACTTGCATATTTTGAGATCTGTCAGTGCAAGTTGTTTTCAGTCGAGACAGCTTAAACATGTGTTTTAGTCTAGGACTAGTTTTAAGCCTTGTCTGTGAAACCGGGGATTAATGTTTGATTAGGGTTGGGGGTATATCAAGTTTTGGTAATATCAATATTTTCCCCAGCGATATAAAGGATGAGACAATATTGTCTATATCGGTATGGTTTGATACGACCCTTCTTTGCTTCAGAAGCTCTGGCAGATATGAAGACTGAGGTCAGACGTAAGATTTCCAACCAACTCTCATGTTGTGCAGCTGTTTATTTTCAAACAAGGAGGAAACCCCTGCTTTTGACATTTATTTTTGTTTTCATAAAGAGGATTGTGACATTTCCCATGAGGCTTTGACTTGCATGTTAAAATTTATTCCACTTTGTAGAAATTATCATATCGACAACCATCCCAAAAGTACAGAGATGTGAATTTTGGTCAGCCCTATGTTTGGTAGCTGTGCTTTCATTTCATATACAGTCATTTTAAACCATTCATAAAAGTTGTTTTTAAGATTTTTAACAATACACGTTCTTGTCTTAGGACAACTTTGATAAACTTTTTGATCCACTTTAAACTTCCATTGTTATGTAAAAAAGGGGAGAAAGGGAGAGAGAGAGAGAAAAAATTGACAGCACAATTGAGTTTTTTCAATTTTAACAAACCACCATTATGGTGATCAGTGTTTGCATTTCATCAACTAATTTGCATTTTAAAGGACACACTAAAAAATGGCACATTTTTTCTCACACCTACAAAGTGGCAATTTTACCATGTTATAATAAATTATCTGTGGGATATTTTGAGCTAAAACGTAACATATGTACTCTGGGGACACTAACGTTTTATTTCTGAATTGTTTATTTATGAATTGAATCATGTGAATTGTCCCCTTTAAGGACCAGAATGACTGCCCCTACAGTAGTGTGACACCTCTTCCAATCACGATTGCTCATTTATAAAATTTCATGAGTTTTTCTGGTGGTGTAATCAAAAACTATTCACAAAATTTGCTGCGTCTTTCGATCCGGTGAGGGGATCCCAGTGTCTTTAACAAATGTTAATCTCATGAATGCTACCCAGTGAAGAGATGTTCTCCTGGCGACATGGTAATTGAAATTCAGGGTCCACAGAGATGCTTTCAATTTTTTGTTGCATACATTGGCATGTGTGTTTAATGCTATAATGGATTGTTCAAATGAAGTGGATATTATGTAAGATATATTAATAGAACTGTTGCTTTTACATTTGGATTTTTTTTCTTTTGCCAGTGCAGACCGATTGGCGTATGACATTAAAGTAATACAAGATCGATTCAAGAGCAGACTGCTCCGTAATATGCTTTGAAATGTAATGTTATAAACTAGTCGGTCTACACAGATTGCAACACCTCTCACTTATTTAGTATTTAATATTTTTCTTAACACATGAAATATCCTCTGTTTGGAATGGGAATCTAATCTGATCAGAGCATTCTGAACTGTAAATGGTATTTCTTAAGCTTGGAGTATAGTTTGTTTTTATACGTAAATGCATGTGCACGATTGAACGCACTTGCAAAGCATAGTTTATTTGACTCATACGTGTACACAGACGTTCTACACATTTCCTGGGCTACATACTAAATTTTCCTTTTTCGCACATACACAAACTACGCAAACAAAGTACACACGGTTACAAAAATCCGGCGGTGCGTACATGGACCCTTGCGTATGCGTTGGCCAGTCTTACGTTCAGCTAATTCTGAACAAGCAAATTTAATTTAAACTGCTTATAAAAACAGTCTGGCGATTTTAGTATGTGAGTGTATTGTTCACAATATGTGAACATTGTTATATTGCTGTAGTTATTTTGGAGTGCTTTGTTTTTGGCTTTTATTCGTAATAAGATGAAACATAATATGCCGCGGTTTGAGCCCCGGCTAGGGCAGGTGGCCTTTCTGTGTGAAGTTTGTATGTTCTCCCTGTGTCAGCGTGGGTTTACTCCGGGTACTCTGGTTTCCTCCCACAGGCCAAAAACATGCAAGTTAGGCAGATTGGGGATGCCAAATTGTCTCTCCCCCAACCTGTGTATGGATCAGCTTGTCTGAATAAAACTTGTGTATGGATTAACTCGTTCTCCCCACACTGAAAAAAAAAATCCTTTCAATTTACGTAATTTTAATGTGTACATCGGTCCCACATGATCCGATTGTTTAAAACCAAAATAATTTTCCTCAAATAATTTTTATGTGTCAGACCAAAACATTTTAATTATTTTAAGTAGTCTAATACAAATATGTTGACTCAAAGTGATATTTCTCTTTACCATAACACATTTATTTTGTAATGTTTAAGTAATTTAATTATGTAAGGGGACTAGATTTTCATCTGTTATTCCAACATGCTTTTTTAATGCTTATATTATGGGATTATGTAACTCTAAAGCAATTTCATTATGTCTCTGGCACCAGAATAATCACCCATAATTATCCAAATGTTATTTATTTCTTTTTAAATACAAAATACATTTGCATTGGCATAAAAAGCGAAGAGTTTTGTACAAATGTTTAGTGATATTGAGGCAAACCACTGCTTTCAGATCATCAATTCATTTAAATCATTACACATTAATTCAATAACAGTCAATGACTATTATAACAATCAGCACATGCAGTACATACATAAAGGGGCAATTTCCCAAACAGGTTGTAGATTAATCCATGACTAGGCCCTAGTTATATTAGGATATTTTTACAAAAATGTTTACAAACAAACCTACCTTACAAAAACAACAATGGAGTACATCTTTAGACAAAACAATGGCACTGATATATGGCATTGCAAAAGTCTGGGACTAGGAAAAGCCCCATCTGTGAAACTGACCCAAATGTTTAAAATAGTTCCTATCACAGTAGATTTAGAAGTGCTAAAGCACAAACACTGCATTCCAAAGAGACATGCAAAACAGTATGTACTATTATTTTTAAAATGGATTTACAAACTGGAAAATATCAATCCTTCAGAAAGTCAGAGCTACAGCATTTGTATAAACTGTTAATCATAGATTCCACAAAAACAAAATACAACAACCATTTCCAAAATCGACTCTGAGCAGCAAACGGTTAATGTATTAATAAGAGAAAACACTTAAAACAGATAAACAAAGTCAAAAATGAGCAGCACAGTCTTTCTGATACTTTCACTGAAAGAAACTGTTCGTTAAAGTTACTCTCAATGCAGTTCCATTAAAATCTTTTGGATTTCCTCAAAAATAAAGCGGAGATCAGGATAGCTCAGGTTTAAGGCATACATCAGCTCAAACAACATGGCTCGATGTTGCAACACCTTCATGGCTTCCAGGACTATACAAAGATCCTCTTCATCACAAGAAGCATGTTGTTTGAGAGCACAAATCCCAACACTGGTGTCTTCAAATGACCTCACTGATGCTGACTTCATCCATGCCCTGTACAAAACAAACAAATGTAGTTAAAGAAACAGAAAAAAAGGTTACTGTTACAATAAAAGTGTCATTGGAAATTAGTACAATGCAAACAAATATAAATGTAAGTATACAGTCCCATGTGCATTGCCACAGCATGTTACAATTGGTTACAAATACATGGGTTACAAAGCAAGGCAGCTGCACTGTCCACTGCTCTGTGTGTGTGTGTGTTTACTACACTGGGATGAGTTAAATGAAGAGGCCACATTTCAAGTGTGTGCTACCATACCTGACAATCACAGCAAAAGTGAATTCTCTCATTTTCTCACTCTCATGTTGTTACAAACCTGTATAAATGTCTTTGTTCTGATGAACATGAAGGAAGATATTTATTTTGAGAAATGTTTGCAACCAAACTGTTCATGAGCCCCATTCACTTCAATAGTATTATTTTTCCCCACTATGGAAGTGAATGGGGCTTATGATTGGTGTGGGTACAAACATTCCTCAAAATATCTTCCTTAGTGTTCATCAGAACAAAGACATTTATAAAGGTTTGTAAAAACATGATAGGGAGTAAGTGAGGAGAATTTTTATTTTTGGGTGAACTACCCCTTTAAATCTTCCCAGGTGTTTTAATGACCCGTGTGCCAAAAGATGTAACTAAAACATACTAAATGTTCTGTACTTCCAACAAGGTTTACACATTTTATGTCTATGAATCTATATTACTTACTTCTGTCATTTGATCATTAATTGTTTGAAGTCTTTTTGCTAGATGTCCTCCTTTCTGATAGAAGTGTTTCATCAGGTTTTTGGATTGGAGGTCCAGGTGACACGCAGGAACATAAGACAGTAGTGATTCTCTCAAATTCAGCATTTATCTGAAAACAAATTAACCAACCATTGTATATTTGAGTACTGCGAGTCAAAGAATAATACATGTATATTAGTTACAAAAATAAGATTTAGCTCCTAACAGCAGTAAAACAGTGATAGGAATTACTTACCAATGCTTTTGAGTGTGTAGTGCCTGCCAGGATGAGGCACCTATAAGAGAAAATATTCAGAGGTGAAATCAACACATAACCTCAAATGATTAAGACCACACATACACAGAGCAATAATGAAATAAGTATTATAGGACGCAATGTTGGACAAAATGAGATCTTAAAACAACAAGGTTCTCTTCTGAAAACGTCAGCTTTAAGGTGTGGCACTTCAAAGCGATTTTTTTTTCAGTTAATATACCAGACGCGAGACATTTAAAAAAAGAGCTTTTTCTAATAGAATCAAGTGTTGCTCGTGGCGTAGCGAAGTCACGAATAACTGACGCGGGTCTGTTCATCTGATTAAGCAGACAGTTTGTTTCAAACGCAATGTCATTATTAATGTAGTCAATTGATATCATCTGGTAAATTACATGTATAACGTTACTCTGGACAGAATAACTTTTGGTTAGTTGTTCTATGGAAACCTGTCAGGACAAATAAAACGCTGAGTAAAAAGTGCCTCAAAAGTCAACTCAAAGCTGACAGTTTTCAACTCAGATAAAACTACCAAACGTGAAATAACATTAAACAGCTGACGTTTTTAAAACGATGTGTTTTTCTTTATGAGCTTGACTGACTTACTCCACCTACCTCCTCCAAACTAATATTTACAACAAGTCATTGCAATGGCTACATATTGTAAACAAAAAAATAGTCTATCTAGTGAAGATATATCACGTATGAAGCGAACATAAATAAATAATATAACTTACTTTAATAACGTGGTGTCCGTCTGAGAGAGTTCTTCTGACTGACTGGCAGTGACTGCTGTGCTTAGTCTTCATTTTGGCGCCCAAAAAAACGATCTTTATTCTTCTTTTATGGCAATCACGTCCTTCTCAATGAGCTATACTGCCACCTGCTGCTCAGGAGGTGCCGTTTTGTGTCCAAACCCAATTTTATTGCTTTAAGTATTCAATTCAATAAATTTTAATCAATGTGAGAATAATGTGTTCATTTTACATTCAAACAAAACATTTTAATCCCAATCAATTAAATTATGTTTACACAAGGAATATAAATATTTTGTGTTGCATATACATGTTTATTTTATTTAAATTCAAAGACCCACTAAGTCCATTTTTTTCAGTGCATGAATATAGCCGTAGATACTGGAATAGCGTAAAGAAATAAAGGAAGAAGAAGAAACTTAATGTGCTTCAAGAAGGGCTTGGCTTCTAAAGCCACTTTAACTTTCAATTGTGGTATTTAATTTTTCACAAATATCTCCTGGAAGCAGCTTTTTAGCAGTGCACTCTGATCAGTCCCAATCCAGACCTTACTACTTAATGAGCAACATTAAGACTTGTCAGAGTTCAGTCCCATAATTCCCTTTTCCTGCTCTTTTCCCACATAAGGCTTTACGGTGGTTTCCATAGGCAATGCAAACAAGAGGATTTGAACTTCGGACCTCTACATAAGCAGGTGACGAAACTCTTAGACCGTACATAAGGTCTCTGCACTGGAACACTGGGCTTCTGTGCAAATGCTGAGCATAATGGAGATATGAACGCGCTGCTAACCTCAGACATCCGTCATGATCAAATAAGGCAATGTAGACTTGACCATGTCTCCGTTGTGACAGCTCTGTCTGGAGCTGGAGGGTGCCTTCCTGTCACTTCTGTCCATGTTGGGAGAGCTGATAGACAGAATTTATCACAAAACTGGCCCCTGCTCTGCTTTAAGAGAAGTGGATCATGCTTTGGACAATGCTGACAGTCAGTGAGCTGATTTTTTACTTAATCTCTACTAATTTCTGAAGATTCACATTTACGCTGCACTTGCGTTCTCAACGGCATGCTCGTGTGGTTTTTGCTTGCATTTTAACCCTCTGGGGTCTAAGGAGTTTTTAGGGCCCTGGAGAAATTTTTACCTGCACTGACATTTCCGCTTTTTTCAGTTGCTTAAAAACATAATAATGGCAAAAGTCTCATAACACTGTGTTCAGCACAAACTGGGCTACTATATTATATGATTAACATGTATGTACATGTTTGTATTTTTGAGAGAAAAATGTTTATGCATGGTTTTTGAAAAAGCAACATTTTTAAGTGACTGAAATAAGTCCACAAAACTCTTTCTAAACATGTTTTCCCAAGACTTTTCAAAACAGGATCTTGTAGTCTAGATTCTAGAGTTTTTTCTTTAAAATTATGCGGAAATCATTCTGTCTACTCATTCACATAAACAATATATTGATTTACAATTTCAAAGTCACTTTTTTGTTAGGAAAGCAATATGCAAGGATGGTGGGAAGCTCTTGAATAATCTGTGATTGACAGCTGAGGAAACAAAAGACTTGCATAATGAGATGCATAATGAGCCTTTAGGCAGGAATGTACTGTAAGAAGACAACATTATTCCGTCACGTGTTTGTTTGTGAAAGCAACAAAAAATAAATGCTTTTCAATGCATGATCCTGCGTTAAATAAACTAACTGTACAGAAATATACCCTGTTTGCAATCGTCTTTTATAAGAATACCACAAAATACCACAAGAATACCACAAAACACGCCAAATATGAGGCATCATGTGTTTGTGTGTGCGTTTGGCCGTCGATCGCGTCACACTGTCTGACGAAGCACAAACACGTCTGGAGAGAACTTTTTTGTCAGGAAAGCAATATGCAAGGATGGTGGGAAGCTCTTGAATAATCTGTGATTGACAGCTGAGGAAACAAAAGACTTGCATAATGAGATGCATAATGAGCCTTTAGGCAGGAATGTACTGTAAGAAGACAACATTATTCCGTCACGTGTTTGTTTGTGAAAGCAACAAAAAATAAATGCTTTTCAATGCATGATCCTGCGTTAAATAAACTAACTGTACAGAAATATACCCTGTTTGCAATCGTCTTTTATAAGAATACCACAAAATACCACAAGAATACCACAAAACACGCCAAATATGAGGCATCATGTGTTTGTGTGTGCGTTTGGCCGTCGATCGCGTCACACTGTCTGACGAAGCACAAACACGTCTGGAGAGAACTTTTAGTTACAGGTGCGAGTAAATAAGTATTTAGATGTGATGTTTGCAATCATCTTTTATAAGAATACCACAAAACGCGTCAAATATGAGGCATTGTGTGTTTTTGTGTGCGTTTGGCCGTCGATCGGGTCACACTGTCTAAAGAGCACATAGGAGTTCGCGTCTGGAGAGAAAACATTCGTGACTGGAGAGAACTTTTAGTTACAGGCGCGAGTAAACCACGGTTTAGATGTGATGTTTTTATTTTGTTTTTATTGGGAGTGGACACAAAAAACGAGACACTTTAATGTTTTAAATGATGTATAAAGCATATCTGTATGTCCAAAATCAGCAGAGAATTCTAAGGGCTCAGTCACACCAAAAGCGCTTTAAATGCTTGCAAACGCAAGGCGCGACGCACTGCCTTTTTTAAAAAAGAGCAGTGCAGCGCGGCTTTTCATATTGCTAAGCAACCACCGAGTCAGCTGTCTTGTCAATCAAATATTGAATCGTGAGCGCTCTTTTGCTGTTAAAGGCGGAGTCCATGATGTTTGAAAGCCAATGTTGATATTTGAAATCACCTAAACAAACACGCCCCTACCCCAATAGAATCTGGACCTTCTGTTGATAGACCCGCCCCACACATACGCAAACCGGCATTTGATTTGATTTGATTGGCTATAAGTGTGTTTTGGTAGTCGGCCCGTCTCCTTCTCCAAACCGTTTTTCAAACATCGTGGATAAGACACACACAGTGGCCAGAGCCAAACCGGGCCAGGTGGTCTCAAAGGAGCTTTAGGTGCGAAGGACGAGCAACGTGGGCTGTGTGCCATCATACTGCTTTGATGCTTGAGGAAATTTTGTGAACTGTTTGGGTTTGTGCCATGAGATGTTAGATATTCGTCTCTATATGTTTCTCTCACACTTTCTCAAACATCCATGTCTTTCTTAATGAAATTCTTCAAGGTGGTTGGATAAATTCTGTCCTCTGCTGCCTCTACAACAATATTTAGCCGCCATTCTCCTGCAACGTTAGGGATGAATTACACACTGCAAATGATTGCTGCCTTTTCTCCCTTAATCACCTTATTTTAACATCTACACAATTTTATCCAGCGTTCAAGCTATACATTTATCGCACATCAGTATGCTTTTCCCCTCCAAATCAAACCCACAGCCTCTGTTTTGCTAATGCGGTGCTTAACCAACTTAGCTACGTGAACACTTTATAGTTTTTTCCTGTTCGGGTTCAGTCACAGTACATGATGGACAGAAGTAGGGTGGGCGAAAAAATCATTCAGTGCGGTAACCGTGTGTCTAATTATACACCTTAAACCTCGAATGGCCTTGTCGACCGCGCAGCACACGAACGCTTTTTCACTTTTTCTTTTTCTTATCCTTGACACATTTAACAGATCAATTTCCTCACAAAGTAGGCCGTAGAAAAAACAGCCTGTTAAAGGGAAGAACAGATGACAGAAAGGGCTTTTAGTGCACACTTTTAGTAGATAGCTGCGACCGCGGGCGTATTGCCATCTCTGTGTTAGCAAGCATTCGATTTCTAGCTCGCCAACACCTACTCCCAATGCTCTTAACAGACGCTCGCATCCCAGTCGTTTTTTAAACAAAGGTTCAACTTTATATAATTTAATTCTGTATTAAACACTCGCTCAATGCTCTTCGAACTTAAAAAAAATACTTGGTTACCATCTGTTGCTGTGTTTTGTATGCTGATCCCTAGCGCTGGATGTTAGTGCGCTGATACTGAGCCATCAATACTTGTTTAAACATAAAGACTACCGTCATACTGTCACCTCCTTTCCTACGTGGTGAAAACTTAAGGTTTTATTGTTGTTTATATGAATGTTGCTTTTAATATGCTTTAAGATAAAATTCAATTTGAATGTTCCCCTGTTTCCCACATCACAAACTTGTAACCAGTCAACGTGAAGGCTGGGACTTTTTAATAGTTTATTTATAAAACCTTATAAATTATTTTTGCCATGTTTTTTTTTCAAGAGTTCAGTTTAGCAACTAGTCAGACCATTAAATAAACAGCAACCGGAAGTAAAGTTCTGACCAGACGCGTAATCGCATCATCGCACGTGCGTCCGAAAAAACCGTCTATAGAGAACGATATATAAAACGCATTAGCATTCTGATAAATTATTTTGTAAATAAACCTTGTACAATATATTCTTACCCACCTAAACTTTACTTTACTAAATAATACTAAATAAATACTTAGTAGTGGGGGCTAATTTGCATATTCAAAATCAACATGTACTAAATAAGGCATGGGTATAGTTGGTATAATGGGATAATGTATAGGCAGACGGTTGTTATCGCAGAAATAAGCCTGACAGTGTATCATACTGAAGGGGGTTATTGCTGCCTATACATTATCTTGCTTATTACACAGCTATTTACTATTTATCATAATATCTGGCCGATTTTGCGAGTTTTGTGTATCGGCCGATACGTGGCTGCTCTTTGCTGATTTTTTTTCTGCCATTATTTACAGACAGACTGCTGGCAGCCGCAAGCGATTGCACGTCATGTGACTAAAAACAACCAACCTTTCCATGACAACATCGAAAGCTCGGCCTAACAGCTGATCATAGCTGGACAAAGATTTTTTTCCATTATTGTTCAATTCAATTAAATTTTATTTATACAGCGCTTTTCACAATTGGTAATTGTTTCAAAGCAGCTTTACATTAATAGGACCAGTGAAAAGCACAGAAAATCGACAGATAGCACAACATAATACATGATATAATAAGCAGCTAAATTTGCTGCGGCTATGAATCAACATTATAAGCGAGCGTATTACTAATGTAACGTATAGAAGAGGGTGCTAAATTAAGCCCAAGAAGGCTGCCTCCCCGGGTTGAAAAACCCCCTAGGAGAAAAACCCCCCGGACTTTTTAGCCGTGGAAATAAAAAAAAGTCCTAGGAGGGATAAACCCATGGGAGATATATATATATATATATATATATATATATATATATATATATATATATATATACTAGGGCTGTCAAAATAAACGCGTTAATAACGCGTTAACGCAAATTCATTTTAACGGCACTAATTTTATTAACGCGCGATTAAGGCAACACGCAACTTCTGTTTGACCCACAGCTGGATGAATTGAGACGCAGCAAGTGACTGGCGCTGTCTAGATGAGTCGGAGCTTTTCATAAAAATAAGAACATTAAGCTCTCGTCTAGCGAATCCAATGCTCTAAATGGTAATTAAACATCTAAAATGCACGTTTTCTGCACGTGCAGTTTTCTTTATCTGCACGTTTATCTGCAGGTGTACCGTCCCAAATCCATATAGAGCAAAGATGCGTCTTCTTTCACTTTTTAGTTTCGTTTTAAAAGCATTCAGAAATTATAGAAAATAGACCGCAGGACTTTCTTGATGTTAAAATAATTATTAAGAGAGATAAAGTTCGGGATCTCATTGATGTTAAAAGAGTTATTAAGAGTGACAAGGCTCAAAAGCGATGTCTGACACAGACGTCTGAAGCGCATGCACACAAATGCGCGAGTGCGTGACACTTCGTGCTATTTATACGCATCTTCAGGAGACTGGGCTCGATATATATAGACATCTAACACAAAATTACAGGTTTAAAAATATCTGTTTTGACAAGAATTCACGCAGGTATGACCTATAATCTGTTATATCTGAAGTGAATGTTTGGTTAACTGTTCAGGAAAAGTATCTGTTGTGTCATTTATATTAAACCCTTGCATTATCCTACAGTCTTAAAGTGGTCTGTCTCAATGTCAAAATTGATATATTGATATTGTTTTTGCTCTGCATTAACAGGTATAGTTCTGTCATGCTTTGTCAGATTCCAACAATTGGTCCAATTGTTTTGAAGTTTTTTAATAGAGAATGTTAAAATATAAATGACACATTTTTGAAAATTTGCTCATCCCAACTCAATTTGCCAGCACAGGTCACAAATGATGCAGCAGCAAACAGAAATGGAGAAAGAACAAGGTCTTCTAAAGGCAAAAACATTTATAAAACTATGGCTGATGGTTCTGTTGAAAATGTAAACAGGCTGTTGTAGACATACATGTGCATATAGCATATATATTATCCAAATCCATGCTGATTAGAGCATTAAAATCTTAAAAAGTGTTACATTTAGGTAAATTTAGAACAGATAAAAATGTGTGATTAATTTGCGATTAATCGCGAGTTAACTCATGAAATCATGCGATTAACTGCGATTAAATATTTTAATCTATTGACAGCCCTAATATATACATATATATATATATATATATATATATATATATATATATATATATATATATATATATATATATATATATATATATATATATATATATATATATATATATATATAAATATACATATACATATATATATATATATATATACATATACATATACATATACATATACATATACATATACATATATATATATATATATATATATATATATATATATATATATATACATACACACACATGTAAATGGATAAGGAGATTAAGCGGGTTCTGCCGGTTGCCATTGTGTCATTTTTATTATGTAAATTGAGTGAGCAAAAGCAGTATTGGCTCAAGAAAATCGGCAGCCTGTATCGGTGATCGGCTAGGGCTGATAAAAGAAAAATCAGTACCCGCACAAAAAAATCCCTAGTAAGGAGCATTAAATATTGATTTGAAATATTTTACTTGCTCATTTTTAAAGAATGCAAGCCCTTTTGCGAGGAAAACAAGTTTATTTTCGGTTTTAAGATAAGATGTTCAGATGTCACGAACACACTATTTGGTTTAATCATTTGTAAATACAATGTCATATATGTTATTAAAAGACATGTTTATATTTAATGTTGTGTAATATTGAACTGTACCTGACAAAATGATTTGCAGCATCCGGGTTACCATGAGTTATCAGTTTTGAGCCATTATTATCTGGAAATAACAAACCTGCAAATGTCACGACTGGCCAATCAGAATTAAGCATTCCAACGAGCTATTTAATAAGCTATTTTAAAGCATGGGGGATATTTTGTTCACAAAAAATATTTTGAAGGGATAAAATTATCGACCACAGGGGGACTTCAAAATAAGTGTTGGTTTGTTGCTATTTACATGGCAACATGGCTTAAAAAATAATAACTTCATTGTTATTGACTCGAACCCTCCAGCATTTCCTGTTTTCCTGTAGTAATGCCGAGGCATGAAGCATCCCAACATTTCCCTCCTTCACTCAACGGCAGTGCCAAAAAAACATGCTGGGCTTGCCATTCATTAGCTTTACATTCCTTTCAGAAGGCAGCGTTAACTACAAAACAAGGCAACCAGTGTGATGATCTGCATAGCTCTGAAAGATGACAGACGGCTTCAAAATGAGAACTTTATAGGAGCACTGAAGTCTTTAACAACCTTTTTAAGAGCAGAGAAGATATTTGTGCGAGCACGTTATCCGGCTGACATAAGAACAGCTGTGCTTGAATAAATGAGGGGGTTACGTTAGTTTTACGCAAGTTTGACCAGCAATTTTTTGCCTTCTGGGTGCTTTGTTTTTAGAATTGATTTATGGGATCGTACATGACAATGTGATGAAGAAACATGGCTATGCACTAATGCGTTAAGCAGGGTGTCTCTGAATTTCTGCCCTCAAGAACAGTATTATGCTGATTTAGATGTTTTGAATATGTGACCGTGCTTGTGAAAACACAGCTAAAGTAATATTTGTGATTTTAGACTTTATGTCTTTAAGCCCAGGTGCTCCTCCTGTGTGCCAGTGTGTGGAAAATAGCGCTGCACGATTTGGGTAATTTTTCCCATTGCGGTTATTCGTGCTAATATTGCGATGTGCGATTATAATACATGGTATCATGTAGAGCCCGACCGATTTATCGTTTTGCCGATTTTATCGGCCGATATGAGCATGTCGCAGATATATCTGTATCGGCGTATAAGCCGCAGATATGAAGCAGATATGAACGTTCCTTACAGAACACATTAAATGCTTTTGAAAGATGTAAGTACTTGTTTGTCCAGCAGAGCGCGCCCTATTGGTTGCTAATGGCGACTCAGGTCACTCACTGTAGTGACATCAGCCAATCCCCCACCCCCTTCACTTCAGTCAGTCTCTCAGTTCAGGTGGCGGGCGCGGCAGTCACGCGGTTTCTTCAATACATTTTACACCTGGTATTAAGACGCGCTTTGGTCGATTGGATTATAAGTGGACGAGAGAGACACATTCCTGTTTACATTTGGTGGTTTTAATCAGTCTTTTTTGTCCACTTGCGAGTTGTTTCAAACGCAAGCGGAAGAAATGACGCGAGGCGGAGAAAGGACGCGCTTAAACTGATGCGCAGTCTGTGGGAGTACAGCTGCTTGTGCTGTTACATGCTCATTTCAAAGCAATTGATTAAGCTCGCGCAACTTTACACCCTTTCTTAAATAAGAGGCGGAGAGCAGACGCTTTAGTTTTATAAAAGTTTAAAGTCCCGGCAGAACACTGTGGGTTCGTGTTATAAAAAAGTTGTGCAGTACATTAAACATTAGCCTACATCAGTATGTTGTCAGTAATTCAAGCATTGTCGTCTTAACGGTAAGTTTTTAATTAATTTATGAAGTCTATAACTTACTCTAAAGCTAAGCCCAATATAACAATGACTTTATAAGTTTCCATTTTTTAAAATAAGCCCAATATAACATTATTCTCGTTAAAACTGACAATGGTTTAAGTTATATGTATTTTGTTTTGTTTGTGTTTTAAAGTTATTTATAATAAGTCAAATTTACTGTTTTGTGCACTTATATCAGAATCATTTTGGATAAAGTTTATTGTTAACTTGTAAAACACACCTGCCTATATTACATATCTTTGTCACGTCATTTTAAGTGTTTGATCACCACATTTGTGGTGTGATCATAGAGTGATCATTGCAAAAAGTATTTATATATAGTATATTCTGTTAATTTATATAGTGTATTCTATGTAGTACAGTACTGTAGTAGTATAATATACTGTAGTATATGTGTACTGTACTATAATATGCACATAATGAATATCGGCCGATATATCGTTATCGGTCTCTTTTTACTCTCTAATATCTGTATCGGCATCGGCCCCAAAAAATGCATATCGGTCGGGCTCTAGTATCATGAGTCAACTTGATGGGTTTTAAGGAAAATCCACACACAGTTTAGTGATAATGCTAAAATGTGTATTTGTAAAACTAGAAATGTTTTCGTATTGCCACGTGATGTAGCAACTGCTCAGTGTCAGTAATCCTAAATCCAAAATACCAATCCAAAAATAATTTTTTTTAGCTACCAGATCACTGTCAACCTCCTCTGCATCCATCTTTGCTCTGGTATTTCCGCGCTGCGCACAAACAAGTGACGATGCACACCACACACGTGCATGCCACACATGCACTGCCTTTTTTGTTCGTTTTTCTTTTTTAAACAGCAAGGAAAATCATCAAACTGTTATCAAAAAGTTTGTGTTAACAAGTCCACACATTTATTTATTTAATATAATTGCAACATTTTGCTGTCATATAATCGCACAGGCTGACATCGCGATTGCGATTAATTGTGCAGCACTAGTGGAAAACACTGTTTTTAAACCCCTGCGTATCTAACAACCTCTCTAATGCAAGGCAATGACAGAGTTGCGCATTTTACAAGCTCATGTGTGAGTCATGCGCATTACAAGTTCAGGTGCTAGAGGGTCTCCATGCCACGCATTCAGGTCCGAACAAAAATCACGCAATGTGAATGTTTTGTAAAGCTATGATTATAATAACTATCGCCATGAAAGCCCGCTATCGGCCATATGTCTGACGATCGTTGATACTCAATATTATCGTCTATCGGCACAACCCTAGTTTGCAGATGATATTTTGCTATTATCTACAGAGGTTACCTAAACCTAATATAGGTACCAGAATATTTGTCTATTTTAGCAGCTATACAGTTTAATGCACTTTAGATATTTCAAGAAAGTACAGTAGAGTTGGTGTTATTTGACTTAAAGGTCCCATTCTTTCTGTGTTTTTGAAGCTTTGATTGTGTTTACAGTGCACAATATAATATTTGTTCATGTTTCACGTGTAAAAAAAAGTGGTATTTTTTTGCTGATGTCTTCCTTGTCCTATGATGTCCCTCCATCAGAAATACGTAACGAGTTCTGATTGTGCAGTTTGTTTAGTGTGTTGTGATTCGACAGCAGCTTAGCAGAGCCGTTTGAGCCCATAGATATGTATAATAAAGGCTAGATGTCATCTTACCACAGGGCGCTCGCTCACTTGTAGCATTGCGCTTAATGGAGCATGTAGTTTTAAATGACCATACAGGGCTCTGCAGCTGCACTAACTTGTTGCACTGGTGTGCCTAACTTTTTTTCTTAGGTGCACCAGCACAAAAGTTAGGTGCACCCAAATTTCTGACTGAATTGCATTTAACACCACAACATGCTTAATTTCATTATTTCATGCTGTGATTCTTTTTCCCCTTTTTTCCCTATTTCCTAAAAATACTTTGTTCCCATCTTTCATTGTCTTTCAATTTTAATGTTGTGTGCAGGCTTTGCCATTGCTGGAAACACAAAATAAGATTTCAGTGTTAATGAGATATTAGTCAATATAGTGGTAATAGGTAAAGGTGTTTCAGTGTTTCATGGCCCTCTCTCTCTTTCGCGCATTTTCTCTTTCTTTCTCTCGCGAATTTTCTCTCTCTCTTTCTCTCGCACATGCGCACACAGACTCTGACTCTTTCGTGCATTTTGGCTCTCTCTTTTGCGGCATTCGCTTCACATTTGTCCACAATCGTGGCTCATAGTTAAGGCCGTTTCATCGCTTTCCGCACGTCTCAAAAGAACTAAACACTTGCAGTTGCCGCATACCGTGTGAAACGCCCATAATGAGGGAGGGAGGTGTCCGCCCTTCACTATCTAATTGGTTTAGACAACAGTGTATGTGTGTGTCTAATGTACATCTGTTGTTGAACAAGAAGAAGACTTTCGAGTTGCGGAGACTTTTTTCGGCTGGGCCCACTGGTGCAATCTCAGATTTTTTCGCACAATTAAAAAATTAGGTTGCATGTACTTTCGAGCCCTGCCATAACTTGCTCAGTTTTTGACAGATTTTCAAACGGTTTGGTTTGTGTTAAACATCAGAGATGTACCTATGACACAGCATACTTAATAAATAATTTTCATGAATCATCTTAAAGCATCCAGAATTATAGCCACGTTAAGAAACCAAACTGTTTGAAAATCTGTAGAAAATTAAGCAAGTTATGGTCATTTAAAAGTACCTGCACCATTAAACACAATGCTACGAGTGAGCGAGCTGTCTGAGGTAAGATGGCCGCCAGGTGATGACATTAGAGACCCCGCCGTAACACATCTAGCCTTTATACATATCTATGTTTGAGCCAAAGCTGGCGACTGACGTATTCTTGTGGGCGGAGTTTAGTCAAAAACTCTTTTATTGACGTCTTACAATCAGGAAGTGGAGAGCTCAAACTAGCCGTTCGCTGTAGGCTTTGAAAGCCCTACTGAAAAATCCAGCTAAGACCAGCATAAGCTGGTGAGCTGGTTTTAGCTGGTCCCCAGCTTGGTTTTAGCTGGTTTTGCTGGTGTAGGAAGCTGGTTTTGCTGGTGTAGCAAGCTGGTCTAGCTGTGTTTTGGTCACATTTTAAGCTGGTCTAGCTGGACTTAGCTGGTCATTCTGGAATACCAGCTGGCCCACCAGCATGACCAGCTTTGTCAGGCTGGGAGGACCAGCATAAACCACCTTAAACCAGCTACAACCAGCTAAAACCAGCTACCAGCTTATGCTGGTTTTAGCTGGATTTTTCAGTAGGGAGGGGAATTCTGTTAAAGAAAATATATCGCCTGGCAATGAACTTGGAGCTTTATCATTTTGCAAGTATTATTTATGCCCTAACAGCAACATTACACACTAACTAAAGTTTGAAAAATGGAATCAGGAAGAACGTGTCCTTTGATGGTAAATATTGCAGTCAACATAGTGAAGCGTAACAGAGCACTTCCTGTGTGAGTCATGTAAATCTCAGCAGGTAATCTCTTCAACTCATGCAAATTCAGCGGTTGCACTGCTGTATTGATACACTGACCTCAAACAGTTTACTGTGGTTACAGCTGCCTGTAAACAGACTATCTGTAAAATTTGCATGCTTTCGAGGATCAGCCCTGTCACTTCCCCTTCGCCATATAACCAGGCAGTCTGCAGTGATTCGGTCCATATTATAACATCTGGAGGAGGAAACAGGCTTGTGGGAATAGTCAGTGTGTTGTCAGGTGCTGTGATTCTATTGAATACAGGAAATACTTCATTAAAACGAAGCTGAATTTGTTTTGTTGACCCCTGTGCGCTCCCAGTACTGCAACTTCTCTCCCTACATCCGTTTTTCCCCTTTTTTCTTATTTTCGCAGAATCTGTGTTTGACTCAGTTTGACACAAGTGCTCTTGTATTTTGCGTATGCTGGGGATAGACATGGGGGTTTGCGGGCGAACTTGTCGCCATGGCAACAACATAGTTTTTCGGCTCTCATAGCCCATGTGGTTGTGCGCTGTCCTCTTTCCCATCACTACATAGCCACATGGTCTCGGGCCGGTCTCTGTATGAGACTCCTGCAGGACTTAAGGGACGTTTGTAGCCTAGATTAGAGTAACTTTTCTTGCATGTTACCTGCGTCTCTGGTGTTACACGGGCAACTCGTGCTGGCCTGTAGCCCGAGGTACTGCCTTACCCTACATCTCGAACCTCTCTCCTATTTCCAGTGTTCTTGGAATAATTATTGGGCATGAAAATTGGCAAGTGACTGCCATGCGTCCTGGGATGCTGTCAGCCCATTTCCACGTTCCAGTAAAGGCTTTTCCCTGGTTTACTGGATCTAAAACGGTGACTGAACCAACATTGTCATACTTATGAGATAGGCCTGCGGATATTTGGGGGAACTGGCATTGAGATATTTTGATATTCTGCAGCATTTATTGCCATATAACAAATACTGGGTGACTTCACCAAATGACTTAAAACAACTCTGTTTTGAGAGGACATTATCGTTTTTCAGTGTAAGTGTAACATTGGCAAAGGCATACAAAATAGTTTTCTTTTGTCTGCGATGTGACTATTGTAGATGCGCACAGTGCATACTGAAATATAAATGCCAAAACAAAATATTGTAAGGGGCATATTTGCTGGAAAGTGAAACAATGAAATAATTGACTGTTACTGTTGTAAGTTTAAAGGGCACCTATGGTCGGATTCACGATTTTACATTTCCTTTGATGTGTGAGTGTGTATTAGTGCATGTTAACCATATTTTCAAAAAGATACAAACCCCAAAGTAAACAATGGCGCAAGTTATCGTCTCCAACGTAAATCTCCTTTCTTGGACTACAACAAACACATGGATTGTAGGTAACAGTTTACTTCCTGGGATTGGTGATGTAGATCGACATTATCTTAATTCCTCCCACTTTGGACTCATCCTGTAAGTTAGCTCCTGTTAGCATTGCATTGTAAGCGAATCTTTCAAACATGGTAAGAAGAGTCACATTTCCCGCGGACGTCAGAGGTATTCAGGCCAATCACAATTTACAAATTAGCTGGCCAATCAGGGACACAGAACTTTTCAAATCGATGAGTTTTGTACAAAATCAGTGCGTTTCAGAAAGAGAGTGAAATCTGGAGATACAAAAATGCACGGTATGTGGAAAATAATGTGTTTTTTTAACCATAAACAACGCGACACATTGTATTATACTAAATACACACAATAACATTCTTTTTAAGCAATGAAATAGGTGCACTTTAAACAAATTAATAAAGAATTAGAGCGGCAATACCTGATCTCATGAGAATTCGTACTTTATTTTATGAGTTTGCTAAATTGTATGAATTTATACGAAGTTAATCATGAAAAAACTTATGATTATTATATAAAAAAAACAATAACGAAACCCTAACCCTGTCGCTAACCCACAGGCAAAACTTACAAAAGTTGTATGCACGTACAAATTAATATGATTTAACCACCTCATACAAATAGCCGAAATATGTACGAATTGGCATGAGAGAGCATTGACAATTCTTCGTTAACTCTTTCCCCGCCAGCGTTTTTAAAAAAAGTTGCCAGCCAGCGCCAGCATTTTTCATGATTTTCACCAAAGTTTAATGCCTTCCAGAAAATGTTCTTCTTTAAATATATAAACAAACAATACATAAATTGAAATCAGACCCCCTGCTTTTAAACAAAAAAAACCCGTTTCATCCTACCTTCTCTTTTTATCACCTCTCAAATATGGGTAGGTTTTGAGCAAAAAGCTGCGATAATTCAATATTTGTGAAGGACTTTTGGTGGATAATAGCGTTATTGCGGAAAGCCGGAAATGCTCGTCATTGGCAGGGAAGCGTTTTCTCTTAATTGACAAGTTATCTCGTCAATGTCGTGGAAAGAGTTAATGTTGCCTCTATATCGCCATCTCTATTTGCATGCCAATATACATACTTATTTTTTACTGACCAAAAATTATTTTTATTCATTTAGCAGAAGTTTTTATTTAAAGCGACTTAGAAACGAGAGAGCATTTAACTTTTTTTACAGTTACCTGCAAAATCGTGCCCGACAGCTCAAAATACGCATCATTGTTAAGCTTGCCGAATACAGTCGGGTTAATTAAGAGCTTCGAACACTGCTTTTTATGTACTTGCTGAACAACTGTTGTTTTATGGATTCCAAAGAAGTTCGAGGTTACAGCTTTAAATAGTTATTTAAAGAAAAATGCACAAATGCAGTGTGGGTCTACTTATAAAGTAAAATTTTATTTACATATATTTAAAATCATTTTGTCTCCTTAACTGCTATACTTCTCTTTCCCCTTAAGACCATCTTCTTTTGTAGTTCACCTCCGCCAAACCTGCTGTCCCGTCGCCACCTCCTATGTTTACTTTTATAAGAAAACTGAATCGGAAGTGTGACCGCAGGCCTGCACTGTACCGAATGGAGACTGTAATAGCTGCCTCCTTATTTCTAGTTCATTTCAAAAAATAAAATAGAGAAATTTTTGAGTTATGATTGTCCCTCATGCTGGACATAAAGGAGGACCGGCTCTTCGGAGGAGCATTCAGAGTGATTTAAGAGGATAGAGGATGAACGTCTGTTCACTTACACTAAATAGAGCGAGACAGTTAAAGACAGATATAACAATGGGCGGTGGAGTGAATGTTGGACGGCTGCTGTGATCTTGTGACAGGGTCACGAGAATTAAAATTATAATCATCTTTAAAATGATGTTGTTCCTTTAAATCGGCTGGGTTTCCAGGAACATCTATTAGCTCTGCTTTATGAATGAGTGTGTTTATCAAAAGGATAGCTAAAGTCTCGGTGCTGATTGGTCAATAGCTGTTGTTTATTCCCAATAAAGCACAGCTACCGAGAATCCTTACATATATTACATAGCAACGTTCTATTACAATTCGCATGCCAGGGACTGTCATCTAACGAAAGGATGATGTTGACTTTATTTAAACACAATATCATTGAATATATTGAGGTAAAAGTTGTTCCAAGTTCACCTTATACTGGAGCATTCTGGAGTTGTTTTTAAAGCATCCTTTATGAACTGGCGAAACACAGTACTTACAGTAGAGTACAGTATAATAATACAGCTGAAATGGTAAATACATTTATATTTATTGGTCTCTTAATAAAACAAACAAAGGAGAGGGACATTGTTGCTACAGAGACCAATATTATTGTAGCCTTAAACCTTGAATGCATACACGTTTTTCATACCAAACCCTGCAAATATTTACCTTCAGACATTCTTTCTTTCTATGATGCACTTCATGGTCATAGCCAAAGAACAGGCGGATTTGTGTAACAATGGCAGATACGCATTTTGCCTTTTTGAGAAAATAATTTGCTGTCTTACTGATTCGAGGCAAAGAATATTCTCAGTAATGTAACAAAAATCAATGAGGTAAATGTTAACATTAGGGCTGCATATTAACTAACTGCAACTAATCGTTTGCAGAATAAAAGGTTTTGTTTACCTCATATATGTGTGTGAGTTGTGTATAATAATTATGTATTTATAAAAGAGATTTACGTTGGAAACAATAACTCACATTATCGTTTACTTTGGGGTAGGGATGTTAAATCGATAAAACGTAACAATTGTCGAATAAGCAAGATCATGCACGTGTGTGCGGCGCATGCGTAAAACACATTCAGCTGGAGAAAAAATGAAGCGAGCGCTCAAAAATGAAAAAATAATTTGCATCCTACTGATTTGAGGCAAAGATATTCTCAGTAATGTAACAAAAATCAATGAGGTAAATGTTAACATTAGGGCTCCATATTAACTAACTGCAACTAATCGTTTGCAGAATAAAAGGTTTTGTTTACCTCATATGTGTGTGTTAGTTGTGTATAATAATAATTATGTATTTATAATGTGTGTATATTTATATATACATAATTATTATACACAATACACACACATACATGATGTAAACTAAAACTTTTTTATGCAAACGATTAGTTGTTATGCAGCCCTAGTTAACATAAATAAAAGTATAAAGCTAAAAAATTAATTTGATCTTGGACAAATACATTGAAGGAGTTCATTGGTGCCTTCTAGAAACAATCGAGATATAAAAAGGATACGAGATACAAAACGTCAGAGTTGAAAATGAGTCATGTACTCATCGGATTTGTTTGGAGTTACAACAGAAGCTATTCAAACTTGAGAAATGTTTTGAAAATGTCATGCTACCTGCTGTGAATCAGAGGTCATTAGAGTCAATCTGTTTTTAATAGTTCCCAAAATAGGCTTGGATTTTGTTTTGATGAACTTCCTATAATAAGCCAGGAGTCTTTGGGTTTTAATGCATCCCTATATTTGGACAAGATGTTTTTGTGATGGGGAAAATCCCCTTTTCATGTTGGCATTCGGCAGCACTCATAATTTATGATTGCACGGCCAATGAAACTTTTCTGTTTCGTGTTACTGCTAAAGTTTTGTGTTATCGCAGAGTTAAAGTGCACCTATTTCATTGCTAAAAACAACGTTATTTTGTGTATTTGGTATAATGCAATTGCATGGTTTATGGTTCAAAAAATTGGTTGTGATTGGCCTGAATTCTTCTGACATCAGCCGGATATGTGACGCTTCTTACCATGTTTGAAAGATTCGTTTACAATGCGATGCTAACAGGAGTTAACTTACAGGCTAAGTCCGAAGGGGGTAGGAATTATGATAATGTCGGCCTTGTCCATGTCAACAAGCCCAGGAAGTAAACTGTTGTCTACAATTTGTGTGTTTTTTGTAGTCCAACAAAAGAGATTTACGTTGGAAAACAACAACTCACATCATCGTTTACTTTAAGTTAGGGATGTTAAATCAATAAAACTTAACGATTGTCCAATTAGCAAGAATGATGCACATGTGTGCGGCGCCTGCGCAAAACACATTCAGCTGGAGAAAAAAATGAAGCAAGCGCTCAAAAGTTAAACTAGCCATGATCACAACGATGCTCAATGCCAAACACACACCTGGGCTTTTTAACGTCATGCTGGCTGCCAACGCAATGAAATGGCATCCGCATTGGATCTGATAGGGTTTGATACAGAAAATGCAAATACGGTTAGGATCCTGAAAGCAAAGACCCTCTTCAGGGAAGCCTGCGAGATTAGCATAGCAACGCTGCTAACGCTGCTATACACAGGGAAGGAGACCAGAAGCCGTTTTTAATGAGCAGATTAAAATGTAATCTTAAATTCTGGCAAAAAAACTGTCAAATGTACATTGTTCCTGAGTGTTGTAACACTCTGAATGCCCACAACATATATCACTGATCATATATCACTGGCTGAGGTGCTACATGCTAGCCAAGTTGACTGTTGCGTGTTTTTCAGTGGAAGGTTGCCATCTTAATAATATGAGCATCTTTGCTGAAAGTACGCCGCAGGTCTAAGCTGAGGTGATGATGGGAAAAGTGCCCTTTGTGTGCTTCTTGGATGCAATTACCAAAAACGGTGTATCAATTAGGGATGTCAAATTATGCATTTTCCCATATTCGATGATCATTTAAATTAACGATCAATCAATCGAATAATCGTTAACAGTAATAGTGCAATAAGCCATTACAGCAGTGGTATATAGCCAATTGCATAAAAACGCCAGCTTCCTCACGCGAATTAAAAGATTTTATTTTGTCTAAATAATATGCTAGTGGGAATGTAAAATGAGTAAATGTAGTTGGTGTTTTGATAAAAATCATCAATTTAATCTCGTAACGAAATATAATGATTAATAGACACAGTAAACTCCGCCTCATAACGGGCGCTCCGCACATCGCATGCATCCATGACAAAATAAAAGTTTCATTATCATCAAGTGTTATTTTTCTAGTTGTTCACCTCGCTTTCTGAGTCGTCGATACACCGCTTGTTGTAATTATATCCAAGAAGCACACAAAGGGCACTTTTCCCATCGTCACCTCAGCTTTAGACCTGCGGCGTACTTTCAGCAAAGATGCTTATGTTATGAAGACTTCAACCTTCCATTTAGAAAACCCGCAACAGTGATTAGCGTGTAGCGCCTCAGACAGTCATGATGATGATCAATGATATATGTTGCGGGAGTTCAGAGTGTAACGACAGTCAGTTACAGTTTACATTTAACAGTTTCTTGCCAAAATTTAAGTTTTTCATTTTAATCTGTTTATTAAAAACGCCTTCTGGACGCCTTCCCTGTGTAAAGCAGCGTTAGCAGCGCTAATCTTGCAGGCTTCCCTGAAAAGGGTCTTTGCTTTCAGTATCCTAACTGTGTTTAGATTTTTGGCATCGGACCCTCTTAGATCCTCTGCGGATGCAATTTTGTTATGTTAGCAGCCATCCTCGTCTCGAATGAGGACAAAAAACCCAAGTGTGTGTTTGGCATCGAGCATCATTGTGATCATGGCTAGTTTAACTTCTTCGCGCTTGGTTAGTTTTTTCACCAGCTGTGTATGTGCTTTGCGCAGGCGCCGGACACACGTGCTTGCTTTTTCGACAATCGTTAAGTTTTATAGATTTAATTCTTATCGACAATTAATCGAAGATCGATTAATTGTTAACATCCCTAGTATCAATCGGAAAGCGAGGTGAAAAACTACAAAAATAAAATTTTGTTTTGGCTTTTTATGAATGCGTGGACTTTCATGCGACTGATGCAAAGTGCCCATGTTAGGTGGAGTTATACACTGAGTCTATTAGTCATTATATTTCATTACGAGAAAAGTTTAAATACATGATTTTATCAAAACACCAACTACATTGACTCCCAAACCCACTAGCATGTTATTTAGACAAAATAAAATATTTGCGCAAGGAAGCTGTTGTTTTATGCACACTTTTTTAATTGGCTATGCCACTGACAAAAAAGGCTTATTGCATTATTACCGTTAACGAATATTCAATTGATTGATTGATCGTTAATTTAAATGATCATCGAATATGGAAAATTGCATTAGGTTGTTTTCACATACGTTGGTGCGCACCGTGGTGCGGCCTCGGAGCGCACCAAAATACATTGTATCATTTTTCAGTTAGTGCGGTCTGTGTTCACATATATATATATATATTACTTTACTCGAAATGCCGCACCGTTCACCATGTGACAACGGTCAGCGCTGTCATTGGTCTCTGACAGCTCTTACCGTCTCATGACCACCCCCACGTTTCCATGACAACCAGCCTGACAGAGAGAGCGCGGCTATCAAGATGTGGAGATAAACAATGCACGTCTTTGCGAAGTTTCTTTGCTTTAACGCGAAATTGCGCAGCTGTTCTATTAAAGCCTTTCTCACGGAGCCGTTTGTTAAAAAGCCCGTAATGTCACTATTTGTGTGTGGAGGACAGCTATGCATTTATTTAAATCATCAGCTCAAACGTAAAGGAGACAGCGAATCTCTATGCAACGGACCAGGATTGGCTTGTTTGTTGTTAACCCACAATATAACACCCGGCTCACGTCACAACGGAACCCCAGTGGCTCAAACATGTAGAGAACTTCCTGTATTTGGTTCGGCCCGAGGTCCAGCAGTGTTCACACCACAGGTGGGTCGCCCCAAAGTTCGGCAACAGCCGCTCCCAGACCACCTGTTTAGAGCGGTCTCGGAGCGGCCGTTTAGTGCGCACCCGAGTGCGGCTGTTGTGTTCACACTGACCCAAACGCACCGTACTCGGAGCGACACGTCATTTGGGCCGACCTAAACAGTGTATATGTGAAAACACCCTTAGATTGACCTCCCTACTTTGGGGTTTGTACCTTTTGCATATCGTTGTACTAACATGAACATGTACTAATACACACTTGCACACCTAAGGAAATGTAAAATCGTGAATCGGACCATAGTTGCTCTTTAAGCATTAAAGAGTAGTTTGTAATTTGAGCCATTAAAATCAGTTCAGCTCTCGATATGCTCAGATAAAGGTGATTTGGTGTTGTCTATTTGTTGTGTTATAATGCGTCATTGTGTTTTGATTTTGGACCTGTTGTACACATCAGCATGTTTAAAGAGTAACTAAACCCTAAACCAACTTTTTTTAGTTAATGATTTGTAAGAATGATGCTTTATTAGTGCTGTTCATTGATTTTAGTAAGTTTTTTGACATTTGGATATAAAGTGTTTCAATACTACAATATATGGTGTAAAAACGTCTGAGTGCTGCCCTCTTCAGGTTGAACGGTGGTTACTGCAGTTAAATTTTCCTATTGGATGTTGGGTCCAAAAAATAACTTGTGACGTAAGCAGGTTCAAGCTCACCACACCCTTGTTACGATCTCACCACACACTTGGTTCGTCCCCTCTATCTCCGTTGGGATCTGCCCACTTTTCTTGCATTTTTCAAATATTGCCAGTGGGTAGAGTCAGGCTCTGACCAGGGGTTTAGTTACGCTTTAAAGGTGATCTGCATCATTACGAACTTACAGAGAGAAACATTAAATTTTGTTTCATCTCAAGGATCGTACAACATTATTGCTGAAATTTTGCTTCGTGTGCAGAAAATGAACTTGGACATGTTTCTTTTAAAGAATAAACTTGAAGGTACAATAGGTGAATTGGCTGACTTTTGTATTGAATGGGTCTGTTTTTATTTTTAAATATCTCAATGAGGCAGATAAACACACATATTTTTATTTCCAATAAAACAGTAATTAAAGAGATCACAAATTCTTTTTGTTCTGCTGAATACATAAAGATATTATGAAAAATTTTAATAATCAAACAAATCTGGGGCACCATTCACTTCCATAATTTTTTCCTACTGTGGAAGTCAATGGTGCTTGGTTACAAACATTCTTCAAAATATCTTCATTTGTGTTTAGCAGAACAAAGAGATTTAAGATGATTGTGGCGTGTTTGATAGTAAAGTTATTTATGGAAGTTGAAGTTATTTATGACTGTAGTTCTGCCTCCATTAGTGGGTGTTTCACCTGAGACTGAAAATTCAATCATCATTTGTAAAAATGGACTGATTTTGTTTGTTGGTTTAATATGAGAACACACATGCATGTGTCCGTTTTTCAGATCAGTTGACTTCCACAGGGGTGATAAAGAGCTTCTGTCATTTTGTATTGGACATCTTTGAAATACTCAACAAACTATAGACCTTTTGCATGTTTGCAAACAGAGATGACGTTTTTTGTTGATGTTTTTTCAACTGCTGGCAGAAAGTGACAGCTCTGCAGTAGCGGTGTGAAGTGTTTTAGCATGAAACTGTGATTTTTATGGATCCGGTGTTCTGTCGAAGTCTGTTTCCCCAATGTTTTTCTTTAGTTTAATGTTTCTTATAACGTTTTCACCATGTTTCATTTATTTTGTAAGTTTAACTGGCTTGGCTACTGATATGTGTGCATGTATGTAATGTACATGTATTGTTCTTTAGTGGTAAATCAATTATTTTTACAGTATGAATCGCTAAAGTACATATATAAGCATTAATATCATGTTTTCTATATAATATCATTTATTAAATATTTTATAATTTTCCTGTTTTCTATTATTTCTTCCTTAAATTTATAGCATACGTGTTTGTTATAAAACTATTATGTTTACATACAAATTAATTTGTATAAGAGTGTTTATATATTAATAACACTTTACTCATGTGTGTGTGCTATGTTTATTAAGTATGGAACATTATAATTTTAGGACAAACATAAAGAAGACATATGTAGGGTTCACACAAGACGCGGTAGAGGCGGCAAGCGCGAGTCATTTACATGTTAAGTCAATGCAAAAATGCGATTATGCATCCTTCGGCGCGGTATGTTAACCAATCAGGACCTTGCTGTAGTAGTGACGTGATTACAGGAAGCAAGCAAAGTCTCAGCGGAATGTCTTGAAAATGAGTTCATAATATCAATAATATCACCATTTATTAAATATTTCATAATTTTTCAGTTTTCTATTATTTCTTTTCCCCTTATATCTTAGCCTATTGGTGCATGCGAATGAAGCGAGTAAACTCAAATGTTCAAGCGTCCAACTACGCGCGAATAGCTCAACAATTATATCGAATCAACAGGCACATGACACCTGGCTAGCAGGTTGCTCAACAAACAAACAAAATCACCAGCTAACTTCAAGTTTGCAAGAACTATAGACTAATACAATAACATGCTTAAATAAACCCAAAACAGCCCACTTATTCTCACGGACACAGTTTTATCAACTGGCTATCCTCCAGACATGACGGATCATATCTTTATCTCGTTTCGGCCGTGTGGCGCGCATGCACGCTCGCGGTGTGAAGCACGTCCGCGCTTTTCTCTGAGATGCACTTTTGGGGATTTTTTTTGGATGACCATGTTAAGGCGGTAGGGTTTCCCAGCTTAGGTGGGCCGCCCAAATTGCAAAGTGCTTTGAAACCCTGGTATTTGTGCATAAAGGATGGAAGTCAGAAAAGTTTTGTTTGTGAATGAGGTTTGTAGTTTGAGGGGCCTAGTAGTTCATCCAAAAATGTCAGTTTTGTTTTTATTTACTCCCGAATCCTGTAAAGCTGTCTTTCATTGGAACTAAACAGGACTTGTTTATAGATGAGTCTCTAGATGGGTTTCTTCCTCCTGAGGTGATAAAAAGTGTGATTTTCCCACCACAACCTACACAAAGGTTTCATCTCCCTTTGCTGTGGCTACAGTTGTCGCACTGTAGATAACGGAAGTCGACATAAAAGCAAATCTGACCCGGTTTAATTTTTTTCTCCACATTCCTGATTTTATTATGGATGATTCATCTGTAGACCAGAAAGTTCCATAGAAAGTTTGTTAGTATGAGGGTGGGCTTGTGTGTCCGGATGTGTGGGTAAGTTCACATGTGAGACGAATCACAGAAACCCTTTTGAAACTGAGACCGTATACTTGGGATTACAGTGCTTGTGTTATTTATTTAGTAATGAGGGTTTGGGACTTTAAGCACCTAATCCTGTGAAGAAGTTTGGTCCATAACATAACAGAAATAATTGAAGACCTCAGATGCAAAACCCTTTAAGTGTGTCTGACGTGTTTTCTTGTAAATGAGCTCTTAATGGATTCTGCAAACAAACCGGTATTTCTGAATGGCCTGATGCCAGGATTTAGTGGATTTGACGCAAAAGCACGGCTCAACATAAAGGAGTGGCCTGGGGCAAGCGTGAGAGGCGTTCGGGCCATTAAAAAGTATTGTCACTTGACAGATCTGGCGAGTGCATCACCCTCATTCACTAAAATATATTTTCACCAATATATATTATTAAACATCTTGGAAGAAGACTTTTACTTGCGTAAAACACGACGAAAGAAACTATGCAATATTTTGCACAATTTGGTGTCAGTTTACAGGTAAAGCAGAAAAGTTGGGAGCCTTTTTTCATTGGAACATGTCTGTTGTATATGTATACAATTATATTTGACTTTTGAATTATTATTTTTAAATATGTGACACATATTGGTACGTCAAATGTAGATATTAGTCCCTTAAAGGAACATGCTGACTTTTTGGGAATTTAGCTTATTCACTGTATCCCCCAGAGTTAGATATGCCCATACATTTTCATCTCTTTGCATCCCGTAACGATGTCTGACTAGCCTAGCTTAGCACAAAGACTAGAAGTGAATGGCTCCAGCTAGCATACTGCTCCCAATAAGTGACAAAATAACGCCAACATTTTCTATTTATATGTTGTGATTTGTATAGTCACAGCGTGTACTACTACTACACCCAAGTAGTAGTGCTTCATCAGCTGAGAATATAGTTCCCAGTATTTATAGAGTTAAAAGATGGCTGTCTCATATGACCTTGCTATTTGTACATGCTGTGACAATACAAATCACCACATATAAATAGGAAAATGTTGGCGTTATTTTGTATTGGAAGCAGTATGCTAGCTGGAGCCATTTACTTCCAGTCTTTGTGCTAAGCTAGGCTAGCGGTGGGTCCTTCAGATGATAAAGGTATGTATGAACTTGTCTAACTCTGGGGGATACAGAGAATAAGCTAAGTACATGTGATCTTTTGAACTTGGCCCTTACCTTTGCCCTTTGTTCCCCAGGCACGGGTGAAAGCGGCAAGAGCACGTTCATCAAACAGATGCGCATCATCCATGGCACCGGTTACACGGACGAGGACAAGCGCGGCTTCACCAAGCTGGTGTATCAGAACATCTTCACGTCCATGCAGGCTATGATCCGGGCCACAGAGACCCTGAAGATCGGCTTCAAGTACGAGCAGAACAAGGTGAGAATGGTTCAATCTTTAGATTGTGGTAGATGGGTGTGATTTAAGCAAATTAGTTTGGTGTGTTAAATATGTCATGGCTCTTCATTATTTTTTATTAAGACTGAATGCACACGTGGGTTAGGGTTTTTACTTTATTGCCATAAGTGAAACTATATATTGTCTAGGACTGCCAATGGATAAAAAAAATTCCCAGAAAATGAAGCGACAGGCTGATGTGTAATTATTTCTCTCTGTTATTTGTGTGAATGACACTCATACTGTAAATTTATTCAGTAGTGCTCTTCACTCATCACATTGACACATAACAACAACAGATATTCATAAAAATGCTTGCTGCATTGTAAATACACACAGTTAAACCTAAAAATGTTTAAAAAATTGCAGCTATTAGAATAATGAACTTGTGATGTTTACTATGTCTCTGTTTTCTTTACATGCATTGTGTTTTATATTTCATCTCCTCACTGACAGATAACATGCAAAATCATTTTTCAAAAGTCATTGTGGTGGGAATTATCCCACATCTTTCAAGTTTTTCCAATTCATTTAGTTTAGGGGTCTCAAACACAAACTGGCTTGGGGCCACGTCTGAGTTTGACATCTCGTCGGAGGGCTATTTAAAAAAAAAAAAAAATTATTGAAACATTTCTTTGAGTATCAATCATAGTGGTTTGAGTCTCATGACCGGTGGGCTGTGACTGTGGTGCACTTGAGCAAGGCACCTTAAAGTTCACGTAACACATGCTGTTTCTGCATTTCTGATGTTAATCTGGAGTACCTATAGAGTAGTATTACATCCTTTATATCTCTGAAGAGTCTTTAGTTTAATCAGATTTATAAAAGAAAGATTAGCTTTACCGAATCTTTTCGATAACGTACAAAAAAATAAATATGGAGGAGTTACTACTGCGGGAGGAGCGAGTACGAGTCATGCAACACTATACAACACTGTTTTAACTTATGATTCACTACATGTTCGTGTCATTTATATAATATGCACGCGCCTATTTCCAATATAAGACAGATGTCTTACTTACCGCATGCAACTCATGACCCGGATGGGAAAATCCAGCACATCAAACACAAACGCAAAATTCCGCTGCTACCCCGGATAATAAACTATATCCATTGTTTTCATAAGGCTGACTTTCTTCCCCTTACATCCAAAAACACATTTCTTCTTTCGTGCCATTGTTAAGTTTTGAAATTAAACAAAACTGTTACGTGATGTTTGCAAGTTCTAGCGTCTCCCGCTGATTGACGGGTGGGTGGGGGGATTTACGGGGGAAGTGCCCATATAAAGAGTGATACGTATAGAAACCCCTAAAACGTCAGCTGGACCCGTAATCGAAAAAAACTTTCCGAAGCTTCTACGAACCCTGGTGAAGTGCATTCGCCACAGAAATACTCTGTAACACACCCAAATGCTTGTTTGACACTTTGCCTACGTTTAGCATGAGGAAATAACTCTATAACTGTGTTATTAAGTCAGAATGCTTAAAATACCATTAAACCCCCCCTTTAAGGGGATTGCACACCGGACAAGAAGTGCCACGTCGCGTCTAGGATAACCCGAAGGTATCGTACACCGGAAGTGCACATTAAATAGCGCGAGCTAAGTCAAATAGCGTCTATTTCAAAATGCAAAAAATATGTTAACCGCCATTTTAAATCGTTAATGACAATATGATGTTATTTAATGTTAAATTATGTGAGTGGCACGACAGGAATTTGAGCAACTTCCTGAGTCGTAGCTGGGCACCGCGGTCAGGCGCTATTTGTTGGCCTTGGTGTGCGTATGGACCAGTTCAAAAGATGCAAACAACACTGGTCCAGAAGCACTTCCTGTTTCCGTTTTTTAACACTAGATAAACGTTGGGATAAAATAAACCAACAGAACATATAAACCTGAATTAACTGAAGTTAAACAAACATCTTAAAGATAATAATATATGTAAAATAAAAAAATAACTGTCACAAACTGTAACAGGAAGTGCTTCTGGACCAGTGTTGTTTACATCATTTGAACTGGTCTATACTCATAGAAAACAATGTTTTTTTATTTTTTTTTAGAACGGCGCTGAGCTGCGCGTCCAGTGTGCGACCCCCTTTATTCTAATTGCTCCCCAGGCACTAGGATAGCTGCCCACTGCTCTGGGTGTGTGTGTTCACGACTTGCAGTGGGTGTGTTCACCCGTAGGTTTGTAAAAGAGGTTTTTTGTAGCCAATATTTGGCGGGAGCATCACTTCCTGAAAATGGGTATAAAAGCGGGACGTGGGTGGAGCTGAGGTGCCTGGTTGCTGAAACCACACCTGCCTAGCTCAACAGTAGTGACAGCAAAGTTGGGCATTTTAACATAGGGGGAACTATGGGATTGACTCTCTTCTGAAGTTGGCCACTAGTGGACAGTCGATGAATTTCAGTTTAAGTCATTTCCGTGTTGGCTTCATGATAGAGCCCTTTTGTATCAATATGTCCCTTCTTATAATCCTCCCTTGCTTTTTTCTCAAACTCTTGGTTTTCCCTGAATGGCAGGCGAACGCTATGCTGGTAAAGGAGGTGGACATTGAAAAGGTGGCATCGTTTGACCATCCCTACATCAACGCCATAAAGATGCTGTGGTCAGATCCGGGCATTCAAGAGGCATACGACAGACGCAGAGAGTACCAGCTGTCAGACTCCACAAAATAGTGAGTTTTCAACTACCGCATTATGTACACACACCCATCTACACCCATCTACATTTTCTTTCATACTTATTTTTAAATCTGAAAGGATAAAACAGAAGAAATTCACTTGATGTTAAGCACATGCTATTGTTGTCTTCTGTCAGCATGTAATTGACATTGTAAAAGCATAAACATGATTTAGTGAAATTGGTATTATGAGTGATACAGGCTATTTTTGCCGGATTGGGTATCGAACTGACAGGACTGATCTTGATTTGATAGTGTGGTACAGTAAAGGACAAACTATTATAATAGATAAAACACACAATAACAGTATTTTAAACATTATTTAACCGATTAAAACAGCTCAGTAAGCCTTTGGATGGTTGCAATACATAAAATATCTCTTCACTTTGCGTTGTACTGTTTATGAACTTTCCATTGCGAAACAAGGAGTTTAAAAGGAGTTCCCAGTGAGTTTAAAACTGTGCTTGAAGTGCATCATTCTGCGTCTGGGATGCACATGAGCACTTTTGCGTCACTAAGCATTAGGGGTGGGCAATACAGCCTCAAAATTATATCATGATAACTTAAGAGTTTTTGCGGTAATGATATTTATGACTGTATAAAAAATTATGGAAAAGTAAGGGCATTTTTCATCCAATGAGCTGTCATTGATGACAGACTACCTAATTCAAAGTGTAAATCCATTGTCATAAGTTGGCAGAAGCAGAATTAAATTGCAATAGTAGTGACATGATCACCCAGCATGAGTTAAATGTAAATAAAGTACAAACTAGAGATGAAATGGTATAAAAATTTACATCAATGTGACACTCTCGCAGATTTTCAGTAATTTTCACAGATCCCAGTAACTTAAAGGGATAGTTTGGCCAAAAATGATATTAATCCCATGATTTACTTACCCCCAAGCTGTCCGAGATGCATATGTCCATCATTTTTCAGACAAACACATCAGAAGGCCTTTGTTTATTATCGTGGAGCCATTTAGATTTATTTTGTGAAGGATGGATGCACACTTTTTGGACTTGAAGGTCGTGGACCCCATAACTTCACATTTGATTAACTGAAAGATCTAAAACATTTTCTAAAATAACTGAAAATGTCATCGTCTGAAAAATTATGGACATATGCATCTCGGACGGATTCGGGGTGAGTAAATCATGGGTTAAATATCATTTTTGGCCGAACTATCCCTTTAAGTCATTAGCTAAAAATTTAAATTTTAAAATGATTTTACATGTAAGTGTACTTTTGTTCGCATAAACCTCAAATAAACAACATTAACATTAATCATGGCACATTTGGGGTCATGAGATAAATGTTAATCCAGTTCAGATAAAGCACAAGTGAATAAATCAGATTTTGATTTAAACACAGGCAGCGTTGGGGGTAACGCATTACGTAATAATATTACTTTCTGAAGTAACAAGTAAATATACACATTAATATTTGTATTACTTTTTTTAAAAGTAATGCGAGTAACTTTTCCGTTTAATTAATTCAATAAAAAAATAAAATAATTAAACTGAACATATCAATGTAGAATTATGCACTCTGTGCGCGTGAGCGGGAACAGTTTAAGTCAGAAATGGAGATGGCAGGCCAGAGCTTGACATTTTTGCGATCATAAAAAATACCTCCAAGGCTGAAAGAGATCAAGCTTCATCCAACCAGGAAAAAGTAACGCAAAAGTAACTTAAAAGTAATGCAAGTATTACTTTCTATGAAAAGTAACTAAGCAATGCAATTAGTTACTTTTTTGGGGAGTAACTTAAAGGTTTTGCAGAGGATTTTCTTTTTCTGGGTGGATCATCAAGACTATTGGTCCTCCTAGTTGTCAATCAGGAGTGTTGCGCAATTGCATTTTTTAAAAAAGTGGAGAAGGCGATTCTTTTCTTAAATTCGCTATACTTTTAAAGGAACAGTATGTAGGATTGTGGTCAAAACTGGGATTGCAATCACAAAACTTGTGGCTAAAACTGGTAATGCAATCACACAACTGGTGGCCAATACACAACATGACAACATAAACATCAGTTGAGGGCTGCAACTCCACTTTTTAAATGACAATTTCCTGGCCGGACCACTGTTGTGAGTGATATAAGTATTTAAAATGGAAATTATTTCTTAATGTCTAGTGACATATCAGGGCCATTTTATGATTCATTGATATAAGTTTCTTACATACTGTTCCTTTAATATTGTAATGCATTACTTTTAAGAGTAACTTTTCCCAACACTGAACACAGGAGAAATCAGCACGTCATCTGTCTGTGTCTATGGTCTGTGTATTGTGAGAATTCGGGTGTACTTTAGGACCCAGGAGCGGATGATGCGCTCGAGTCAGTCGCTGAAGAAACAAACAGGGTACAACGGAGCTTTAAACTCATCAGATCACATAATTTAATGGAAAATCAATAGAAAAGATGGATCTGTCTAATTAAATATTAAGTAAATGTGCGTCAATACAACTAGAATGTGAACATTTTGGGGATTTAAATTCAGTCGTTAAAGTAAGTTACTGTCATCACAGTGGGATCAGTTTAACAGTAACTAAAGTAATTTGCACAGTGATGCTCGGTTGAGTCATTAGTTTACTTTTTGGCCGCACATCACCCGCTGCTAGTATCTCCTCCTCGTGTACCTTTACAGCTTGGTTGTCCTTGTGTTGCTGACATGCTGCTTGTGTTGTTACTGTGCGCGTTAGGGAACGTAAATGCACCATACGTCATTGCGTCGCTATATCATCGATATCATGATTTGACCTTTTTTATCATGTAAAAAATTATACCCGTATTATCGTGAACAGTTCGATATGGCACACCCCTACTAAGCATTGGAGCCTTTGATATTGTGATATATATATGAAGAGTTTGGTTCCAAAACGCAATAAATCCATTTTGACAAATTTCGGTAAAAACGTGTTTCCTATACCAAGAAAGTGACAAGATGAAAACCACTATTTTCTGTTACAAACTTTCACATAGCATCTTTAGGTTATAAAAACATAAAAAATTCAAATCCATAACTTGATTTTCAAAGATTTATTATAAAAACGAATTCTTTTTTCCACAAAATGCAATAAATCCATGACCGTTTTTTATTTCAAAATGCTATAAATCTATTAAATCAATGTATAAATGTGCATTCATCTTTACCATTTTATATTTTTTAGTTCACTAGTGGTATGCAATGATTAAAAAAATAAACATTAATGGCATTAACCAAAACACTTTGTTATATTAAGAACACATTGCTGCGGTTATACTTGACTTTGTCTCTTTACATTTTCACAGCGATCAGCTGTAAAATGTTTTGGTCCCGCTCGATTTTCGTTGACTTTGAGTAAAATAATGTAAAGTTTTCATAAGATCCTCTGGGGTCAATGTTTTAGCATGAAAAGCTGCTGTCTGGAGAACAAGCAACCGAGTGCCTCTCGCGGAAATTATTAGATGTTGATGGCTTACGTTTCTTTCCCGTCACAGAAAACCATCACAGGTTTAGCAATGCCATTAAAGTATTATTTTGTTTTGTTTGTTGATCACGAAGTACAAAGTAGATGAGGAAAACTAGGACTCCGTGTACTCAGCGCGCCGCCATTGTTTGTTTACATTGCATGGCTGTAATATCAGAAATGGATTTATTGCGTTCTGTAAAAAAGGAGGAGTGGCGTTTGTCGCATTTTGGGAAAAAAAGGGAGAAAAGATGACAGAATATCACGGCGGGTATTGGATTTTGCGTAAAATTAATTATTTACTTTTAACTACTGACCTGATATAATACTGATTTTGGCAGTAACTCATTTTTTTTCAAAAATGGCGTTTGTCGCGTTTTGGAACCAAACTCTTCATATATATATATATATTGTGATATATAATTGACTTAAACATTTTAATCAAATGTAATGTTTTATGACCCTGTACAATTTCTGAATGGGTTTTGAGTCCATCAAGCTTGTTTTTCCGAAACCAGATCTAACAGAAAAGCTAGGCGACAGTGAGTCTCGTCCTATTTCTTTTGCTGGCCTAATAAAATATGGAGGCAGTCCTGTGTGAATTTCACCCAATTAATACACTCAAATCCATGAGGCTTCGGATAGGTTAAAACATTTTTGGATGATGATGATGTGATTGGCACCCCCTGCTGGTTTAATGGGGTAATACAGATCACATCATTAACATCAATTTTTCAAACTGGAAATGTTATAATAATACATGCTAGACTTTTTAGCTTATTGCCCTAATAAAAAAAGTGCAGTGTTTTGCTAAATATTTAACTTAAAAAAAAAGAAGTGAATCAGAATAATTTTTTAGGTGCGTGTGTGCAAACTAGATTTAAGGGCAATGGGCCCGTTCACACCTGATACAGAATATACAGTTAACATTCTTAACTTGTTTATTTAATCTTACTGACATACATCAAGAGTTCAATGATTTTAAAAAACACTTTTTTTATTTTCTTCCAATATGATCAGTGGATGCCCCTTGCTAAAATAAGTGTACTGTAGCTATGATACACTGTACTACTGTTTCAAATGTATATTTTTGCATGAACCATATTGTTTTACATACAAATTTTAGGTATAAACCATAACCATAGTCTACCTTCATCGGATCACACAAAAAATTGTACTTCCCTATGTATAACCACAGTGTAGAGATCCCTTATTATATCTGTTAACTGGACCAAACCACCTGCTTGTAATGTTTATTTAATAAAATAAATAAACATGTGAAGGAGTTAATCATGTTTTACTCTCTTTATCTGTCTTTTCCTGTAGCTATCTATCTGACCTGGATCGTATCGCTGAACCCTCCTACCTTCCCACCCAGCAGGATGTTCTGAGGGTTCGAATCCCGACCACAGGGATTATTGAATACCCATTCGACCTTCAAAGTATCATTTTCAGGTAGAGGACACTAACCAATTACTCGTCATCTTTTGTGTGAAATTTGGGAGCTGAACTAGAGCACATTTTTTTCTTAGTCGATGTAGGTTAGAATTGAGAATGCATTCATGTGAGATATTAATATTTTCCCTGAATTATTCTTGAGACCTAGCAAGTATGTGACCTACAAGGATTGAATTGCATGTCTGTGTTGCACTTAAATTGATATGTTGTCTTAATTGAGCTATCTAAACTCACAAAACAGATTTCATCTTATCTGGAATTGGGTGAGAAATGCTAGCTTGGCCTGAATGTCATTGGTTAGCTTTATATATCTGAGGGTCTGTATTATAGCTGAAATTGCAACAAGAAATTTGCTTATAGATAATTTAGCTTGACGTTCTTGAAGACGCACCGATATATTGGCCAATAATCGGTATCAGACCATAAAAGCCATTTTTCACAGCTGATAGTTTAAAAACAGCCAATAGTCATGGCCGATATATCCTGTTTATCAAACGGGAATAAGAAAATGTAATGAATTTTAGGGCTGTCATGATTATGAAATTTGGCTGGTGGTTGATTGTCTAATAAATTGTGGCGATTAATTGCCTGTTTTAGTGCTTTGACAATTATGACGATTAATTGTCTGGTTTATTGCTTTGACATTTAATTCTCATACATTTTTTGTGTTTTTTCATGAAATAATTTTTTCACACATTGTTGTGATTATTTAAATTAAATATTTTGCAAGCTTTACCTGGCAGTAAATATTAATACGCATAACACATATTTAAAAGTAATTATTTAATTAATATATCTTTCAAAATTCTTCATAAGAAATAAACACAATAAATAGTAGCTTTAAATAGTAGCCAATCCTGCTAAGGTCATATTAGTACTGGACCGCACATGTCTGTAGTGGCTGCAAAAAATAAATTCCTGCAGCTCCCCCTTGTGTTTTTCAGAGAGATGTGCAATCATTGCGGTGATCTGAGATTATCGCGAAGAGGTCAAACAATCGCGATGAGACGATTATTTAATCATTGTAGCAGCCCTAATGAATTTGAGGTCAACAGTATTACAGCTCAACAGAGTAATTGCATTTTTATGAAGGAATTTTAAGAGATCAGATTCAGAACGGTTATCAAAACATACACAAAGTTTAAAATTAGTAAATTGTCATTTTGGCTTCAGTTTTTTTTTTTCATAAATTGCAGTGTTTCCCATACATTGATTTATTTGTTGTGGCACACCACAGAATCAACACTGGCCCCCACAAATAGAATTTTCATGATTCCCATTTATATTTTTATTTCACTATTTAAAACAGCTTAATTCGGCTTAAAATATAATTTGATATATAATACAGATCAAATACAGATACAGATCAAAGAGTAGAAGTGAAACATTTCAGGTGCCAAGACTAGATCAAACGCAAACACAACATGATGACATCACATATATGCTAATTAGCGGGTGACGTCATCACCACCACAGTCTCCTCAAAATCCTGTGGGAAACACTGAATTGGGTAAGTGCGCATCTAGTGGTTTTGCAGATTAACATAAAAATTAATCAGGAACACTTTTTTATGCAAATGCTTTCACTTAATTGATGAGTTAACTCATCAGTGGCAGGGAAAGAGTTAGTGTTCAATTATTATATGAATAAATAACATTCAGAAAATGTAATCTTCATTCAGTTAATGCAAGTAAATGGAATGACCAAACTATCGGTATCGGCCAGTGTTGTTTATGGCAGCCCTTTTAGTTTTAGTCTTAGTCTTTAGGACAAAAATGCTTTTTAGTTTTAGTCACATTTTAGTCACTTATAAACTTGATAGTTTTAGTAAAATTTTAGTCGACGAAAACACAAAAAGGTTTTAGTCAAGTTTTAGTCGATGAAAATGCAAAAAGGTTTTTGTCAAGTTTAAGTCAATTTTAATAAAATTTTTTAGTTTTTTTACAAATTAATTTAGGTTAAAAAGTATTGGAAATGGGCTTAGGTTGACAAGTAGATACATGTAAAACCTTAAGCTTACCATGAAATGTGTCACAAGCCAATTGTCGAGTAAAATTGAATGTATATGATATGTTAACAGCGTGACTTGTTAGGGTGTTTTCACACCTACTTCGTTTGAGCCCTCCAAACGCTCTCAGAGCAGTTCAGGGTATATATGTGAACAAACCAAGTGATCTCAGACCCCCAAAAGCGAACCGAACTCTTCTGGAGGTGGTCTGAGTACGGTTCGCTTTTGGGTTCTTTTGTGGTTCGATTTCTTTTTGATATGTGAAATCAATGAGGTCCCGGTCCGTTTCGCGTGTGGTTTTGACATTGTATCAAAATAAACTGCTGCACAGAAAGCTGTGGTCTGAGTTCTTATGAAGTTGTGATGTGAACAAGAAAGGGTCTGAGATCACTTCAGTTCTGAAGAGGACCAAAAAAAGACCTGGGTCCTCTTTTGAGTCCACTATATTGTGAACACCAAAAGGACTGAGGTCACATCCGGCTAGTCCCTTTTCTGGTTCACTTTAAGTGAACTGGGTTTGGTTCTTTTAAAATGAACTTTATGTGAAAACACCCTTAGTTACCTTTAAAAAAAATATCAGCATGATGAGCCTTCAGGTGCCGCTTGAGGTTTTGTAGTTAGTTAGTTTTGTAGTTAGTTTTGTGCCCACATTTACCGTCGTCTCCCAATATGCATTCCGTATTTCTTTCTGATGGATTATACTGAAAGTATGTCCATAAATCATCTTGTCGTTTCCGTTTATTGGCGTCATCGCCACCGTCCTTCGAACTCACCACAGCTGCAGGTGTGTTGTTGTTGTGTGAAATCTGGTGCGCAATCTAGCGCATTTTGTTATTGTCACCATTGACGAAAAACAACACTGGTATCGGCAGATATAGGTCTAAATAATCAGCTATTGGTATTGGTGGAAGATGTTATATTGGTGCTCCTTGAAGCATTATTCAGTGTGCAGACTTTTATTGTTTTTCATTATTATGATATGACCTCACATACACTTTCTGAGATCACTTTTGCATGCCAGATGATATGAAAATTAATAAAACCATGAAGGAGATTATTTTTGTCCTTTCTGCCATATTGACTCAATAAATGATTACCATCAGCTCTGTGGTTTTTAATCTCTTAAACCCTCATGAACCTCGCGGGGAGCTTGCCGGAAGAGTACCTCCCAGAGTTTTTGAATCGCTTTTCTCCCGCCGTCTTTTCGCACGTCTCGCACCCGCCGCTTCTGTCTGTCCTCTTGCCAAAGTTGTTTGATGAGTACAGAGTGAATGTGGAAGCTTGTCCTACATTAAAAGCGCGTGTATGTTCAGAAGTAGGTCACCCAGCCTCTGGCCAAAGGAAACGAGGACGTTTCTATCTGGAGGAACTTTATTTTAAGCAGCCAATCCTACAGGGCTTCATTAATCAAAGGCCCCTCTGTGAACTGCTGGATCGGGGCTCTGACGCCACTAGGAGGCGCTGTGGTCCCTCAAACCCCAAATTACTGTCGCATGTTCATTCTTCACTGCTGCTATGTTTCTGAAATCTAGGGCTATGGCTGTGTTCAGAAAAGCATGCTACTTTTATGCTTGTGCATACTATTCTGATGACGAAATTTGCATCATGCGCACTGTACATGGACCCTCGCGTATGCGTAAAAACTGAACCATACTTCTAGGTAGGGCTGTCTAACAATTAATCATGACTAATCGTTTGCAAAATAGAAGTATTTATATATAATATAAAGATATAAAAATGTATATACAGATGTAAATTTTCTTAAATACTTACATGCATGTGTATTTATATATACATAATTATTATACACAACACACATATATGATGTAAAAAAAAATTATTCTGCAAACGATTAGTCGCGATTAATCGTTATGCTGCCCTAGCTTAAAGGAATATTCCATTTTCTTAAAAGAAAAATCCAGATAATTTACTCACCACCATGTCATCCAAAATGTTGATGTCTTTCTTTGTTCAGTCGAGAAGAAATTATGGTTTTTGAGGAAAACATTGCAGGATTTTTCTCATTTTAATGGACTTTAATAGATCCCAACATTTAATACTTAACTCAACACTCAATAGTTTTTTCAACGGAGTTTCAAAGGTCTATAAATGATCTCAAACGAGGCATTAGGGTTTTATCTAGCAAAACGATTGTCATTTTTGAAAAAAAAAAAAGCTCTTTTAAACCACAACTTTTCGTCTAGGTCCGGTCCAGCGCGACCTAACGTAAATGCGTAGTGACGTAGGGAGGTCACGTGTTACATATATGAAACGCACATTTGCAGACCATTGTAAACAATAAACTGACACAAAGACATTAATTAGTATCAGTTGACATACAACAACGTAGGAACGGTCCTCTTTCAACACACTTGTAAACACTGAGGCGGAGTTTCGCGTTCGTCCTCTGTGACCTCTTGACGTCATGACGTATTGCGTGGGGTCACGCTGGCGCATCACGACTGGATCTAGACGAGAAGTTGTGGTTTAAAAGTGGATATTTTTTATTTTTCTTGTCAAAAATGACAATCGTTTTGCTAGATAAGACCCTTATGCTTGTTTGGGATCGTTTATAGTCCTTTGAAACTCCGTTGAAAAAAACTGTTACGTGTTGAGTTAAGTGTTAAGTGTTGGGGTCCATTAAAGTCCATTAAAATGCAATGTTTTCCTCAAAAAAACATAATTTCTTCTCGACTGAACAAAGAAAGACATCAACATTTTGGATGACATGGTGGTGAGTAAATTATCTGGATTTTTCTTTTAAGAAAATGTAATGTTCTATTTCATCCCTACTGACCGCCAGAGGCGGTGCTTAAGCACTGAATGATCCATCTCGCGCATGCGCAGGTCGAGTGTTTATACCAACAAAGTCACCCGTGACCCCTGATGCCTACGGAGAGTCTATAACTTCCGGTGACATCAGAGGATCTGTTCCTTTTCATCTTCTCGCTTCGCAGGTTGTTTTTTCCGCGCTAGCAAAAGACTACAGGATATTGTGTTTCATTCGTTGCTGGTGGCCTTGTGACATTTTATTGTCGGAGCAGCGAGTTGCTCGCCCTCCAAAGGCCGCAACGAAATCTACCGACAGGTGAGTTACAAACTTTTTATATAACTGCTCGTTTGGTGCATTTGTTGGTGACGGCTGTGTTTTCGCTCCCTCTCCCGACATTTGTAATCTAACGTTAACAGTTACCTTTATATTATTGATTCATCTGCGATTTATTGTTGTAACACGGACGAGTTTTTTGGTTGATTGTTCAACTGCGCTCGTGTAGTTACTTTGTGCCAACTCGGTTGTGCCGGTTTATTTTGTTAAACGTCTTTTTGCGCTTTAACTGCGCTTTTTGTATTTAGTACCAACTCGGTTGTGTCGGTTTTTGTTAAACGTTCGGCACTTAACTGCGCTTGTGTATTCGTGCCAACTCGGTTGTGCCAGCTTTTTGTTAATCGTTCGGCGCTTAACTGCGCTTTGTGTATTTTGCTACAACTCGGTTGTGCCAGTTTTTTGTTAATCGTTTCGGCGCTTAACGGCGCTTTGTGTATTCGTGCCAACTCGGTTGTGCCGGTTTTTGTTAATAGCGCTTACCCTTAACTGGCTTCACAACGTTTGCGGTGACGGTTGTGCTTTCGCTCCCGGCACCGGTACTGCGTTTAGTGTCTTATTTTTTCGTTACCCTAAGCTGGTGAAGGCAGTGCTTTCGCTCCCGTTACCAGCCTATTTGTACCTCAGTGACTAGATTGGTGGCAGTGTTCCCGCTGAAGCTAATCTTTTTTCTTTTTTGCTACATTTGTTGGTGAAGGTTGTGCTTTCGCTCCCTCTCCCGGCATCTGTACTGCATTCTGTGTCTATTTTTTCGTTGGGATAGTTTACCCTTAGCTGGTGAAGGTAGTGTTTTCGCTCCCGCTCCCAGCATAGGTGTGCCCCTGTGATTAATTGGTGGCAGCGTTTCCGCCGAGGCTACCTTTTTTCTCAGTTGCCAGCATGGTTGGCAACCACTCCTGCTCGGCCTGTATGGCTCCTCTGCAGCTTGAGGATGGCCATGATTTATGTCCCTCATGTCTTGGCTTCGAACATTTAAAGGAGGGTCTTTCTGACGACCCCTGCATGAACTGCGGTATCATGCCTCGGGCAGTGAGGGCAGCTAGACTGACTGAGGTGGAGCAACTGTTGGGCTCTACTTTGTCGATTGGACATTTGACCCCAGCCCAGCGACTGGTTCCAGATCAGTCTGGGCAGTCTAAACGTCGGGCTGCTGAGGCTGCAGGCCCCACTCCTGCAAAAAAGGCTAAGGGACCCCGGCTTGCCTCTAAAGTGGACCAACTAACAGCGGAGCTCAATACTATGAAGTCCCTCTTCCTGGCTTTCCAGTCCGGTACTGGAGCAGAGCCGCCAGATGATTTTGTCCCCTCGGCAGCCTCCTTGGAGTCGGAGGACGATGTGCTTTCCATGGCAGCGTCAGCTGGCCAGTTTAATGAATATGAGCCAGAGGTACTTCCACAGATGGAAGCCTCCCAACCTTCTGGGGCCTGCTCCCGTTCTTCAACCCATAGCTCTACTGGTGGTGTTGAGGACTGCTCTATGGGAGCCATCATTCGTATGGCTCTTGCTCGTCTCCAGTTGGACGTCCCGCAGACTCAGCCGGCTCCGGCCAGTGCTTTTTTCAGGCGTGTCCCAGCCTCCGTCAGCTTTACTGCGCCCCCATCGGAGGAGTATTTGAGGGAGTTGCAGGCATGTTGGAGGGATTCTAGGGCCCTCTCTCATGCAACGTCCGATGGCCGGACCCTGGCAGCCATGCAGGACGCCCAGAAGTTCGGATTGGACCGCATGCCAGCAGTTGAGCCGACAATAGCGGCTCTTATCATCTCACCTGATGAGGCTTTGAGGCCGGATGCTAGGTGCCCTCGTCCCCAGTGCCGGGTTACAGATGACCTGCTCTGTAAGGCCTATGATGCAGCGGCCCGCATGGGACGCATCGGTAACTCCATGTCCCACCTGATGCTCGCTTTGTCAACTTCCCTGCAGGAGACTGAGTTGGATGCCTCCGTCCACAATTTTAGCGATGCTTCACTACAGGCATTCGCATTGATGTCTAGGGAATTGGGGCGGTTGATGTCTACTCTTGTGCAGGCTCGCCGCCAGGTATGGTTGGCACAATCTCCTCTCACTGAGGCCTGTAGGAGAACCCTCCGCAGTGTTCCGGTGGAACCAGGGGAGCTGTTTGGTTCCGCAGCTCTGGAAGCGCTTGAGCGCACGATCCAAGCCGGACGGACTCGACAGCAGCTGTCCGGGCTTCAAAGAAGCGTTCCGCCTCCTAGCAGGCCTAGAGGTCCTCCAGCTGCCCCACAGCGCAGCTCTCGTCCACAGGCTCATCCTAGGGGCTACCTAAGGTCTCTGCGCCCACGTCCACAGCCTGCTCAGCAGCAGGCACCGACCTTTCGGGTGCCTGACCGGCTGCCCTCAGGACAACCGCAGTCCTTTCCAACCCGTCGTGCCTCTGGAACCTTTAGAGGCCGGGGACCCCGGCGCTGAAGCCCGGGGGTCGGCCGTCGGCTGTTTTTCCCAGCAGCAGCTCAGCTATTGGGCTGCTTCCATCAGGGACCCATGGGTGCTCTCAACCTTAACCCACGGGTACAAACTTCAGTTCCGACGCCGGCCCCCAGCCCATGGCCGGGTCAAGATGACCATCATAAGCGACCCGGCAAAAGCCCAAGCCCTCACCCAGGAGTTGTCCGCCCTCCTGGACAAGGGCGCCATCGAGCCAGTAGATCCCCTATTGCACCCCGGGGGGTTCTACTCAACTTACTTTCTGGTAGCAAAGAAAGATGGCGGACTCCGTCCTATCCTCGACCTAAGGGGTCTCAACAGGTTCCTGAAGGTTCTGAGGTTCCACATGCTGACCACTGCAGAGGTTCTACGTACAATTGCCAAAGGAGAGTGGTTTACGTCAGTAGACCTGAAGGATGCCTACTTCCACATCCCTATAGCTCCACACCATCGGCAGTTTCTGCGGTTTGCTTTTCAAGGGCATCATTTCCAGTTCCGAGTGCTCCCATTCGGTCTCTCCCTTTCCCCTCGGGTGTTCACCAGGTGTGTGACGGCAGCCCTCTCGCACTTGCAGTCGCGGGGCATGAAGATTCTCCCATATCTGGACGACTGGCTCATCTGTGCGCCATCCCAGTTTCAGGTGGCACTGGACACGTCGTGTCTTCTCTCTCATGTGGCCCGCCTGGGCCTCCGGGTGAATTTTACAAAGAGTTGCCTGGTTCCATCGCAGGGCACGCTTTTTCTCGGGATGACTCTCGATGCAATCACCATGAAGGCTCGCCCATCACCACAGCGGGTGGACGACATCCTCCGCCGCCTCCTCCTGTTTCGGGGGGGCAGGCAGTTATGCTATGTGGAGTTTTTGCGCCTCCTAGGGAAACTCACAGCTGCCGCTACCGTGATTCCTCTAGGACTGCTGTCGCTGCGTCACCTCCAGAGGTGGTTGCACGGCTTTCACCTAGATGTCAAGTGGCACCGGCACAGGAAACTCAAGGTGTCACGTCGTTGCCTTCTTGCTCTGGCCCCATGGAGAGTAAGGTCATTTCTCCTGCAGGGCATGCCCTTGGGTTCCATCGCATCTCGTCGGGAAATCCTCACAACAGATGCTTCCCTCTCGGGATGGGGTGCTGTGTGGCAGAATCAAACAGCTCAGGGGCTGTGGTCTGTGCAGGAGCGCTCACAGCACATCAATGTCCTGGAACTGCGGGCTGTGCACAAGGCATTGCAGGTTTTCCTTCCCTTCCTGGGAGGCCGGCATGTGCTTGTGCGATCAGACAATGTCTCGACTGTGTCTCACATAAACCACCAAGGAGGCACCAAGTCTGCACCACTGCTGCAGGCATCCCAGGATCTCCTGCTGTGGGCAGGGCCACACCTGGCCAGCCTGAGGGCGATGTATTTGCCTGGGGAGCAGAATCAGGCGGCAGACTTACTCTCCCGTTGCAAGCCTCCGCCGGGGGAGTGGCGGCTTCATCCGGATGTGGTCCTCAGCATCTGGGACATCTTCGGCAGGGCAGGGGTGGATCTCTTTGCCTCAGAGGAATCAACCCATTGCCCCCTTTGGTTCTCCTGGACGGAGAAGAGCAGCCCTCTGGGCCAGGATGCTCTCGCACACGATTGGCCAGAGGTTCTCCTCTATGCTTTTCCACCAATCCCTCTGATTCTTCCAACACTGCAGAGAGTCCTCCAACACGGTCACAGGCTACTGTTGGTAGCCCCCTTCTGGCCGGGAAGAACATGGTTTCCACTGTTGTACAGTCTCTGCAACGGTTCACCGTGGCGCCTCCCAGACAGGAGGGATCTCCTGTCTCAGTTACGGGGCCAAATCTGGCATCCCGATCCTCACCGCCTGCAGCTGTGGGTCTGGTCGCTGCAGGGCCCGACCCGCTGCTGACTGAGTGTTCAGATGGCGTCTGCAATACCATATTGAATGCAAGGGCGCCTTCTACCCGGGCGCAGTATGAGAACAGGTGGCGGCTGTTTACTACATGGTGCTCAGACAGGAATGTGGACCCTGTGCACTGTTCAGTTCCAAAGATTCTAGAGTTTCTCCAGTCACTCTTGGATGGCGGCCGGTCCCCGGCTACCTTGAGGGTATATGTGGCAGCCATTTCCTCTCGACATGCTCGGGTGGACAACGACACGGTGGGGTGTCACAGATTGGTGTCCCTTTTTCTGAAGGGTGCATGGCGGTTACGCCCCCCACGAGCACAACGCGCTCCAGCCTGGGATCTACACCTGGTGCTCGATTCCCTATGTTCACCTCCCTTTGAACCCCTGGCTCAGGCAGAGCTGAAGTGGGTCTCTATTAAGACTGCCTTTCTCCTTGCTATCACGTCAGCGAAACGTGTTGGGGAACTTCATGCGCTCTCTGTGAGTGACTCATGTTTGAGGTGGAACTCCGATGGCTCGGGGGTTACCCTGTGGCCAAATTCAGCTTTTCTTCCGAAGGTTTTGTCATCAACCAACCTTAACCAGCCTATCCACCTGGCACAATTTACTCCCCCAGAAGGGGAGGACAGATTACAGCTGCTGTGTCCCGTACGGGCTCTCAGAGCCTACGTTGTCGCGACTGCAAGTATAAGGCAGTCAGACCAGCTCTTCCTCTGCTATGGTGGTCCTAGGAGGGGCTGTGCTCTCTCCAAACAGCGGTTGTCTCATTGGGTGGTGGATGTAATCACCCAGGCATATAAACGAGGTGGTCACCCCCTGCCATCCGGGGTGAGGTGCCACTCTACCAGGGCAGTCTCAACTTCATGGGCGGCCCTGCGCGGCGTGCCCCTGGAGCGCATCTGTGAGGCGGCATCATGGGCATCCCCGAGTACCTTCTCCAGGTTCTACCGGGTGAATGTCGCCACCCCCCATCCACTGGAGGTGGTCCTGTTGCCAGACTCTGCGCTGTCCTCTCAATAAGGTACGTGCTAAATTCCTCGTGACTTTTCTGGTATGTGTCATCCAGTGCTTAAGCACCGCCTCTGGCGGTCAGTAGGGATGAAATAGAACGAGAGTTACGTATGTAACTACGGTTCTATGAATCCCGGATGACCGCCAGAGCGTTCTGTCACTCAGAATTCCCGTGTACTCGCGAGAAGATTCTGTAGGAACAGATCCTCTGATGTCACCGGAAGTTATAGACTCTCCGTAGGCATCAGGGGTCACGGGTGACTTTGTTGGTATAAACACTCGACCTGCGCATGCGCGAGATGGATCATTCAGTGCTTAAGCACCGCCTCTGGCGGTCATCCGGGATTCATAGAACCGTAGTTACATACGTAACTCTCGTTCCTTTAAGACCTTTGTACAAAGGATTGTTGCTTTTAAATACTGTTTTTAGAGTTTTTCTTTGTTGTATGTAACCAGCAAAGGATTGGGAATCCCATTTTATCATTGCAAATAAACATTACATTAATTTTTTATGAGACTTACAAATGTTTGTACATAAATTCGACATAGTCGAAAATATAAGTGCATATATTTGCATGTTAGGTTTCTATTGCTTTAAATTGAATGACTTCCTTATGATTTATGAAACAATGAAGCAAACATCATCTCTGTCTTCCTCTCTTCAGAATGGTTGATGTCGGGGGTCAGAGGTCAGAGCGCAGGAAGTGGATACACTGTTTTGAGAATGTGACGTCCATCATGTTTCTGGTGGCTTTGAGCGAGTATGATCAGGTTCTGGTGGAGTCGGACAACGAGGTGAGTAACACCTACGCCTTAACACGTGACATCATGGTTGCAATGGCAAAACTTATTAAAATATACATTTATCTGATATACAGGTCCAAAATCACATGTCTACCTTTTAGTTGAAATATTAAAGGGATAGTTCGGCCAAAAATGATATTTAACCCATGATTTACTCACCCCCAAGTTGTCCGAGATGCATATGTCCATCATTTTTCAGACAAACACATTTTCAGTTATTTTAGAAAATGTTTTAGATCTTTCAGTTAATTAAATGTGAAGTTACGGGGTCCACGAACTTCAAGTCCAAAAAATGTGCATCCATCCTTCACAAAATAAATCCAAACGGCTCCACGATGATAAATAAAGGTCTTGTTGCATAAATATCTTGCATCCGGTAATCCCGCCATCTTAGACTCCTCTGTATTCAGGAGAGACTATTAGCGTAGTGTACGCACTTTTCTTAGTGACCTATGACAAATTCGGAGGGCGGGGACACAGAGCAGCAGCAGAGTAACCTCCGTACGCTGCGTAAGCTCTCATCCTGAATGCGGATGCGACTAAGATGGCGGCATTACCAGATGCGAGTTATTTTGGTTTATAAAGTTTTAAATGTGGATATTTCTACAACGAAAGTGTGCGGATTTCCCTCAGAAGGCCTTTATTTATCATCGTGGAGCCGTTTGGATTTATTTTGTGAAGGATGGATGCACATTTTTTGGACTTGAAAGTTGTGGACCCCGTAACTTCACACCAAACCAACCGAAAGATCCAAAACATCCTCCAAAACACCTGAAAATGTGTTTGTCTGAAAAATGATGGACACATGCATCTCGGACAGCTTCAAGGTGAGTAAATCATGGGTTAAATATCATTTTTGGCCGAACTATCCCTTTAAGATGCAAATAGAGAATTAAATCTGAGCCCTTATTACATTGAGAGTTAATCGCATACAAAATAAAAGGTTTTTTTTTGCATAATATTTGTGTCTTATTATTATGTATATTTAAACAGAAACACACACATGTATACATTTCAGAAATGTTTTATTTATATATCAATTTTGTTAATTTTTATACGCACGTGATACACGTCTGGATCCGAACCTTACTTCTGGTTTTGTTTTTTTAATGGTTGCTAAACTGATCTCTTGAACAAATGCCTCGTCGAAAATAACAAATGTTTTGGTTTCCTAGGTAATCTATGTGTTGCTTTTTGCTAGTTATATAAATAAACTACGTTTAAAGAACTTTGTTGTTATTTATTCTTAGCGGAGTTTACCGGAAGTTACGTGCGGACCGCGACAGCCGCTCGTTTATGTTGTTACTGCTGAAACGTTCTATATAAAAAATAAATAAATTTAATACACATGTAAATGTTTCTTAAATACATACATAAATGTGTGTGTATTTATTTATACATAATAATTACACACAGCACACACTGATATATTATGCAAAAATGTTGTATGCGATTAATCGCGATTAATCCTCCTCCACCCATTTATGATGCCAGTTGCACTACCAATATAAAAACAGCAGTATATTTCCAGTTGGAAGATTTAGGCATTAATTGTTACTAACACATTACAAATCGCCTGGTGGTGATTAGGGCTGTCACAATGATTAAATAATCGTCTCACCGCGATTGTTTGACCTCATCGCGATGATTTCAGATCACCGCAATGATTGCACATCTTTTTAAAGAACACAAGGGGGAGCTGCAGCACCTGTATAAACGAGACCGTGGGGCGCTTCTTAACTGACAGTGTAACGCAATACATTGCAAAGCAATTCAATACAGTTGAAAAAACAGCATTTAAAGAAATGCTGCAAAACTTTGATAAGCAGTTTGAACTGCCAGGTAAAACATTCATTTCCAAAACAGCAATTTCAAATTTACGGAAGTGAAGGATGCTCCGATCAGACAATTAATCGTCATAATCGCCAAAGTCCTAAAACAGACAATTAATCGTCATAACCCCCGCAATTAATTAGGCAATAAACCGTCGGCCAAATTTCTTAATCGTGACACCCCTAGTGGTGATTCATATCTCATTTGACAATGAGGTTAGAAAAGTTCTAATTTGCATTTCAATTAAATAGTTCACTCTCGAGTTCTAATAATATTAGCAGAAATGTCAATTTTTATTTGGTTTCTAAAATATTTGAAAAATGAGTGTCTGATATAAAAAGGCCTTTATTCATACAGTAATGATCACATCATACACTAAAGATGCTCTCATGGTTCTTTTTAGAATCGTATGGAGGAGAGCAAGGCTTTGTTCAGGACGATAATCACATATCCATGGTTTCAAAACTCCTCCGTCATCCTCTTCCTCAACAAAAAGGACCTGCTAGAGGAGAAGATCTCTTACTCACACCTGGTCGACTACTTCCCTGAGTTTGATGGTACGTCTTCTCCTTAAATTACCATAATACAATCAGATTTTTCATCTTGATTGGGTTAATTCAAGCTGTAACAAAACATTTCTTTTACAATGTTTTTGCTAAAGTATTTGTGTGAGATGTCTTATACAACAACGAGCAATCTTATACAACATGAGCTTATAAGTACAGATGCACCAATATGAAATTTTCCAGCAATAGCCGATTATTGAGACTGATATCTGCCGATACCGATAGTTTGGTAGTTATATTAACTAAATTCTGAAGACTAAACTTTCTGTATGTTATTCATTCTTATTACACGGCTCTCTGGAATGCTTGATTCTGATTGGTCAGTTGAGACATTTGCAGGTTCGTTCTTTTCAAATAATAACCGTTCCAAAGTAATAACGCATAGCCGGTACTACTTGTACGAGTAAAATCGTTTCGCGCCAATAAAGATTACTGTTTGGCGCCATCTTGTGACAAACACTGGACAACCACAATTAAGAATGGAAAATTTTGACATTAATTTTAACATGTACAGAAAAAAAACAGGATAGAAGAACGAACAACGACAAGACACAGAGAGCTTACTGAGACTGAACTTGACAAAATAGAGCTTGACAGCTACGAAGCCAACACACAAAAAAATACAGAATGGGTATTAAAACTTTTCAAAGACTGGCTAAAGAGAAAAAAATGGAGACAGACAAGTATAAAGCAGAGGATCTTAATAAGGTATTACGATCATTTTATGCATCTGTGCAAAGTTTCGCGGAAGGATAAAAATGTTAATTTAAACAAAAAAATGCCAATAAAATGTTTCAAATTCATATTCATGTCCAGTTTTTATTCTTAAGTGGCAAGTAGCCGTGTAATAAGCGGGATAATGTAGAGGCAGCCGGTAGTTATCGGGAAATAAGCCCCTTCAGTGTGATACAAGACCCTCCGCTTCGCGTCGGTTCCTGATCACACTGTCGGGGCTTATTTCCCGATAACTACTGGCTGCCTCTACATTATCCCTTACATATAATGACCATTAATATTGAACATTAAACTAGTGATGTGTTATTACATTTTCTACACAGAGAGCTCAAACTTATTGCATTTTCCTGTTCTCTTTTGATTGACAGGATGTTTCCTGCCATGACTATCAGCTGTTTTTAAACTATTGGCCGATAATGTTAAAATTGCTTTTATCGAACGATACTGATTATTGACCAATATATTGACGCACCTCTACTTAAAAGAATGGCACCAGAATTTATTGTCATAAACTGTTTTTGAGGAGCGTGCAAGCTGTGCAATAATTAATAATGTTATACCACGGGTCTGATGAATGCTGTATTCTGATTGGCTGAGAAATGTTTAGTGGGTATGCATTAACTTCTGATAACCGCACACCTATCTTTTCAAATGTCTAGACCGACATTATCATAATTCCTCCCTCACAGCATGTAAGTTAACTCCTGTTAGTATTGCATTGTGAGCGAATCTTTCAAACATGGTAAGGAGCGTCACATTTCCGGCTGACGTCAGGTATTCGGGCCAATAACAACGTACAGACTAGCTCGCCAATCAGGGACACAGAGCTTTTCAGATCAATGAGTTTTTTTAGCAATGAAATAGGTGAACTTTAACACACTGCGTGCCACAGTAAAAATGAGTTTAAATAATTGGTTCAATCATAAAAACGATCAGGATTTTATCTAGGAGTGTAGTAGGGGGGAATATCTGCCCAAAATCAGCCCAATTATGTTTTGGTGTGTGCCGTGCAAAAAAGACAGCATAATATGAAATTGCCCAATGTGTCCAGAGCCGGGTTTCCCAAAAGCATCGTAAGGCTAAGTAGATCGTAAAAACGATCGTACGAATCCTCTTAGAATTACGGGCTGTTTCCCAAAAGCTTCGTAACTTAAGTTGCACTTGAAAATTGTCGTAGATCTACGAGTGCTCTGGAGTAATCGTTCATTCATAAGTGCATCGTAAGACAACAGAGTTACAAGGTCACCTACAGGACAACCAGCAAATTGCACTCCTGCAATGACTATAATGTAATGTTTTAAATGTTTATTTATTTATTGGGTTCTTTGTTTATTTTATATTAAATATATAATATAATATATTTAAAATTCAAATGAGAAATCAAATTTAAATGACTTAACATAAATTAATAAAGAAGGAAAACGTATTTTGTACAAGTTGGTAAAAGTTTTTTGTATTTTGGTAAAAGTTGGTATAGCAAATTGATAAATGGTTCATACCGATTGCTGCTAAAATTCATCTAAACATTGTTTTGAAGGGAAATGGCATATAATTAAAGAAACCAAATAAATATTTACGGTACAATGCAATAATCCATAATAATAAATAAACATAGATAATAAACAACAAATAATAATAATAATCTAAACTATAATAGAAACGCAGAAGGCATTTCCCAGTGGGACGAGTCCTAACTAAATGCGGAAAATAATATTTAATAAATTATTAAAACATTTAAAAAGTCATTGAACAATAATGAAAATATATTAGAATATTAGTGCACATCGGCTGAAGATCATTAGCCTAAACAAGCTTCTGCTACAAATTCGAGTCATTCTATTGGTGACATTTCAGCACTTGACAAATGGATAGCGACTCGTAAGTAGCACTTAAAACCCAGCTGCAAGCGATCGTTTCACGTGCATCTTTGGGAAACGCACGTAAATGAACAACGAATGTTCGTTAAGTAGCTCGTAGAAAGCGCTCTTAAGAGCTAAGTTCAATCGTTATCAGGAAACCCGGCCCAGATCCCTTTTTTGATCTCTTCAGATCTCAGTGCCGCATAACTATCATCAGATTGTGAAATAATTGTAATGTATGTCTTCTGTAGATCAAAACAAGTACATTTAAAGTATTTTTTAACTGCATAATTCCCATAAAACACTACTTGTAATCCTGAAAGGAGATCCATTGCTGTTACTATGGAAACAGGAACAGATCTGTGGTAAGGTTAGATAAGTAAATGTCTTCATCTCAGAGCTGGTTGGTTTATTTCAAGGTTATGAGATAGGAGATCATGTTGGGTTTTGAGTAGAGGTCTTCTCGGGTCCAAAGAAATGTACCCAAACCGAAATGACCCAAGTCTCTTTTTACCCGAACCCGAGGTAATTTTATATATATATATATATATTAGGGCTGTCAAAATTATTTTAACGCCACTAATTTTATTAACGGAGATTAACGCAACGCGCAATTTCTGTTTGACCCTTGGTCCAGCCCATAGTTGAATGAACAGAGACGCAGACAAATGTGACTCTCTCTAAATGAGTAAAAGGTTTTCATAGAAATAAGAACATTAAGCAAATCGTCTACCAAATCCAATGCTCTAAATGCTCGTTGGACATCTGATATGATCTTTATTTATACGTCTGAGAGGTGTAACGTTACCGTCCTCCTAATGCTTAATCTTCTACAAAAATGCGTCTCAATTCATTTTGGTTTCGCTTTTATGCATGACTTATAAAATAGACTGCAGGACTTGCTTGATCTTAAAATAGTCATTAAGAGAGTCATTAAAGTTCGGTACCTGATTAATGTTAAAGAGTTATTAAGAGCGACAAGACTCAAAAGCGATCCCCTCACGCTGACTGACTGACATCTGAAGCGCGTGCACACAGACGCGCGAGTGCGCGACCTGGATATATAGACATCTACACAAAATTACAGTTTTACAAATATCTGTTTTTATAAGAATTCACGAAGGTAGGATCTATAATCTGTTATGTCTTAAGTAAATGTTTGGTTAACTGTTGGGTAAAACTATCTGATGTGTAACATTATATTAGATCACTTAGATTTTAAGCAGTCTGTCTCAATGTCAATCAAACAAAAGGAAAAAAGTTGATGATGATGTTTTTGCTTTGTGTGTGCTAAATCTATTAGTTTTACCAGTGATCTTAAGGTATTGATGTGGTAATATAATGTATGGATGTGGTAATTTTTGTGGTAATTTGACTCTTTCAACTTCAAACACGTGTAGTTCTGTCATATTTTGTTATATTTCAACAAATCATGCATTATTCTATGTTTTAATAGAGAATGTCAAAATGTGAACAACTATTTTTTTTTTTAAATTTGCTAATTCTGACTCAACTTGCCAGCACAGGTCACAAATGATGCAGCAGCAAACAAAAATGGAGAAAGAAAAATCTTCTTAAAGAAAATTCGTATACAAAACAATGGCTGGTGATCCTGTTAAAAATGTAAACAGGCTGTTGTTAACATACATTTGCATAAAGCATCTATATATGTATATATGATTAGAATATTAAAAACCTGAAAAGTGTTAAATTAGGGTAAATTTAGAATGGATAAAAATGTGCGATTAATTTGCGATTAATCGCAGTTAACTCATGAAATCCTGCGATTAATCTAGATTAATTTTTTTAATCTATTGACAGCCCTAATATATATATATATATATATATATATATATATATATATATATATATATAATTTATTTTTTTAAGAAAGACCCGACCCGAGACAAGCCTGAGAAAATTAGACTCGAGTCCCTTTTTTTAACCCATCTGGACCTGAAAGTAAATGGCATCGACATGTGGGCAGTCTGCAGCCCTGCAAACACCAATCAGACAAAAAAGAATAAAATTTGAGGTTTTTCACAGGTTATGGAATTTCTGAAATATCATGGAATATCAAGTCAGGGAATGGAAAAAAACTATATAAACATATATGTTTCAATATAGGTTTTGATATAGGTTTTTAATATATGTGACATAAATAAAATTGGCCGTTTTCCTATATTATATGTACATATATGCACATATATGTTAACCTATATATTGGTAAAATTATTAAAATCTGTAGCTGCTAATAAATGAAACATAAATAAAGGTCCAACCAATGACAGTCTGCACCTGGAGGAGCCAGGATTCAAACCTCCAACCTTCCGATCACAAAACAAAACGCAATCCCACCCGCCACTGTTGGGATTCGAACACCCAACCTTCCGATCATTAGACAACTCGCTCTACCAACAGTAGCTGTTAAATTGTAAACCATTTTGTTATACATGTCCTTCTTTTTTCCACTATCTTCATACAAAAGATAGACCTTGTAAATGTTTTAGGAAACGTGCAGACATCATGACTTTTCTCCCTGTAATTGCCATACACTCTTAAAACGAATGTGTTAAAATAACACATCTAATGTGTTGTCCTTAACTTAACACAACTCTGTGTTATTTTTGTGACAACACACTTTGTGTTGTTTTAACAGATCTTGTCCCTTTTCTTTATTTAAACTCAAAATCAAGATGAAATGACACATAGTGTGTTAAATAGGATTAACACATCCTTTCATAGAGTGCAGTTAAATTCCATAACATGCCAATTACATGTGATACCAATTTCATGTGTTTGCACATACATAAGTTCTTGCTTTTTTTGTTAGTTCTTAGTTATTGCCTTGATAATAGAAAATATGAGCTGGGCATGTATGACATTTGCCAAAGTGAGATATGAGCTACAAAATGACCAGATCCTGCTTTATAGGAGACATAACTTGTATGTATAGGGCTCATATGTGGATATAAAGAAGCAATACAGGAGACCTATATGGCCTGTATAGGCACATATATGCACCTCAATTTTGCATATATGCAGCATCAGGGGTTAAATTGGGATTTGTTATGTGGGGGGGGCTCTGCGGGGAGGGTACTTTAAGGGGTAACATGTTTAATACTGATGACAGCAAAGCCAAATTAATCAGTGGCGGAGCCAGAGGGGTGTCCAGGGTGGCACTGGACACCCTTGACATGTCACTGGCCACCCCGTGTGCCACCCCAAATTTAATGCGCTACTTTCACTTAATCGCTATGTTTATTTTCGACGTGCGGCAGCGCAGCACATTGTTAAAAACCAACATTATGAATATTAACCCTCCCTGCGGTCGCGGCGCAAACTCTTTATTTTTCAATCACTGCGCAAAGAGACTTGGATTACTCTGCTGATTTTGGACATACAGATATGATTTATACATCATTTAAAACGTTCAAGTGTTATTTTTTTGTGTGTCTATAAAACTGAATGTTGTGCTTTTCACAAAATTAAGAAAATATACATAATGCGCGTTCTGTTATCTCTCCATCAGTGACGTCTTTTCAAAAACGCGTCAGAAAAATTACTGTAACTTAACGAATACTTTTCATACCATCAGAAGGTAAATCAATGGTGTGTTTTAATGACATTCTGGACCTCTGATAGGATTTGATAAGTTTCAACTTTAAATCTGTGCCAGAGATTGACCACAAATATCTTATAAAGAGTGTCTGAATTTTTAATTATGCAAATCTATGAGTTTGACACCCTATATCCATTTGTTGCACATGTCATTATGCACAATTGATCAAACTTTAAATGAAGTAAAAGGAATCAACCTCCTTGAATAATTCTCTATGCATAAGATAGGCTACCCAAAAAGATTAAATTAACAAGAAAAGGTACAACACACAGTACTGTATCATCAACATGTCTAATAAATTAGCAATAGAGATTCCCTATGCTGGTCAGCAGCTAAAACAATCGTAAGGTTTGATTTGTGTAATCAAAATACATAAATGTATTAAACTATACAATGAGTTATATGAAGTGTTATCCAGTTAACATACTGTAATTAGATGAGTGACATACATACTTTAGTCCTTAACACGTTTCTAGTCTTCTATTAAGTTTCCTCAACGTGGGCACCATTATTACCTCTCTCTCTCTTTCTCTCTCTCTCTCTCTCTCTCGCTCTCTCGCTCTCTCTCTCTCTCTCTCTCTCTCTCTCTCTCTCTCTCTCTCTCTTGTCTCTACAATGTGAAATGATCCTGTGTGAAAGCCGTTCTTGAAGTTCCTGAGTTTATTCGCTCGAGTTGTATAACTTGCGCGAAGACGCGTTTAAAAGGAAAAGCGCGTGTTTCTGCGGCAATTGCGCCGCCCAATTCGCGTCATTTGCATCGCCCCGTGCGGGGACGCGTCTGATTGCGTCTTTGCATTGACTTTGTATGTAATCTATTCGCGCAAATCGTTGAACTTGCGTTGGTGAGTATGCCCCATAAAGAATGGAAACACATTATTCCCTTCGCGTCAGTGCACACGCACCAGCGCAGCGAGTACACATGCACAAGCGCAGCGGGTACACTGGCACGAGCAGAGCGAGACCTTCAGCCTATGTGCCGGAGCTTAGCCCCGGACGGCCCCGGGCCAATTTAAACCCTGTGCAGCATATATATTATCATATATGGGCATATATGCTGTATATGTGCAGCATATATGTGCATATTAGCTGCATATAGGTTTCATATATGCGCATATATATTATTATATATGTGCATATATGCTGTATATGTGCTGCATATATGTGCATATTAGCTGCATATATGTTTCATATATGCGCATATATATTATTATATATGTGCATATATGCTGTATATATGCAGCATATATGTGCATATAAGCTGCATATAGGTTTCATATATGCACATATATCACCATATAGGTTCTTTCCATATCAGGAATTCTTTATTTTATATAATTAATACTTGATGTAAAATGTAGTCCGCTTGTTAAGTTTTTGAAAATATACATACATGGATACAGGTCATTGAAAGTGCTTAAATCTATTTTATGGAAGAAGTTTTCTATTAAAAAAATCCATATAATTCCCAGTGTAGTGTAGGATAATATCTTAAAAATTGTAGACTTTTTAATCACACTTGCTAAACTGTTCGCTTTAAATGCTTAGGTCTTCTGTATGCAAATGTGGATTCATACCAAAATGCTTTTTTGCATTAAAATGTTCCTGAGAAGGGAACGAGACGCTGTGTCTCCCTTGCAATACTTCCTGCATCCCTGTAACGCCGTCTTTGGCAATATTTCAGATAGCGATATACTTCCTGGCTCCTGCGTCACCCTGTCTTTGCCGTTAAGCCTCACCATTGGTTGAATTTGATATACACATTCAGACACTCTTACCCCTGGAGGTGTCCCCAAAGTGTCACCGCAGTGACGCAGAGCGATTCCTTCGAAAGGGAACTGTAACAATGTATCTTAAAAGGTAACACAATGTAACCTTACTCTTCCAAATGAAACTACAACCTAAACATCCGTTCATTGGCATTGTTTATTCATTTCTACCCTGAAAATGACCTTAAATGTGCAAATAAAATTGATTGACAGGTCTTTCTCAATGAAAATCAACCTATCACCAGCCACACAATGTCGCAAGCGTTCTTGGCAAACAGAGGAGGGTTGTAAATGGACTCGATGCACACAAGGTATTTCGGGTTGTCTCGGGTCACGATGCCGGTAATATTATATGCGACCTGTGTCCGAGGCACACGTGAAACTTTTAGACCCGAAACCGCTCTGTCTCGGGGCGGACCTCAGGTTTTTATGACCCATGAAGACCTTTACACTGTAAAAAAAATTCTTATAAACTAGGGCTGGGTATCGATTCAGATGTTCCAGATCGATTCAATTTCGATTCACAAGCTATCAAATCGTTTCGATTTCGATTCTCGGTTTAATTTTCGATTCCGGTTCTCGGGTCGATTTTTATCCTTGATTCAACTCAATGAATATAGATTTAATTCAAATACTATATTAATAAAAAAGAACAGTGAACATAAGTTTACAAGTGGGTAATTATTAAAAAGAAATTAAAAGCCACAACACTATCGTTGTCGTCTTGCTTGCGAAATGTAAAATGCTTCCATACCTCTGACTTTTTATGTGAAGGTGGCATCAAAGTCGATGAAGTACCTGAAACCACCATTTTAAGCACTGAATGAAAGAATGACAGGCTCCTTGCTAACGTTGCGCAAGGCAAAAAAGAGGGTGACATCTAGTGAAGAAGTAATTTGATTAACGTTAAACTTACGTTCAATGTTTGCAGAAAAAAATGTGGAAAAAAAGATTCTGCTCTTTGAAAATCGATTCTGAATCGACCACGTTATAAAAAACGATTAATCGAAAATTAGATTTTTAGCCTAGCCCTATTATACACAAGTTTTTGCTTTACTTGAACTTAACAACATTCAGTTAAATAATTCTAATTTGTTTTTAGGTTATGTTAACTATATACTAGTATAGAGTAACACTGCCAATGGGATCAAAAATAGCTTGCCTTTCTAAAAAAAATGCCTTGCTATGTGACTATTGCAGTTGCGCACATGATGTCGAAGCAAACACCAGGGCCCCAGACTAACTTTTTTTACTAGGAGCACAGTGGCCCCAAAGTGAAAAATTTTAGGGGCGCAACCAGAAAATTTAGGGGCACATACCGTAAATCAACATGCTAACCAAATATTCACATTTCTACTAAGTAATACACTCTATTACTAATAAATACTTTGATGATAGCTGCAGAAAGTACAATGTGCTGTTTCAAATTCAGTGTCACATCACAAAAAAGGTCACATTTACTGGTCGGACATGTGCGACTGGAGGTAAAATTCAGTGGCACACTCTCAAATTTTGGTGGCAGTCTGGAGCCCTGTAACACGATATATTGTGCAGCTCTATTTTTGAAGCGTGTTTGGTTAACCTACACTTGTGTTTTTCGCAGGGCCCCAAAGGGATGCCCAAGCCGCACGGGAGTTCATCTTGAAGATGTTTGTGGATCTGAACCCCGACAGCGACAAGATCATCTACTCGCACTTCACCTGCGCGACAGACACGGAGAACATCCGCTTTGTGTTCGCGGCGGTGAAGGACACCATCCTGCAGCTGAACCTGAAGGAGTACAACCTGGTGTGAGACGTCCAGCGGTTCCAACGCCCCTCACATCAGTCAGCACAGAACAGGCACCCGCAGAGCGTGCGCACACTGACGTCCACATACGACACGCACACACAAATCATACACACTATCTGCAACACACCTTCGACTTTTTTCCTTTTCCAGCTTCCCATTGTTTTTTTTGGCAAAGTCTGTCCGCTTCCCAGCGGCTCGAGTCAAAGGCCTCTTCCCCTTTTATCAAATTTGACCATCAAAAGTGTCTCGAATTTGACAAAGGGCGTTAGATACCGACTTTCATGCGTTTCAAACAAACGTTGGATTAGCAGAGTTGTGATGAGCTTGCGGACGGAGCGATCCGCGATAAGCCGGCCTGAAAACTGGAAGTGACTTTTTCCTTCCTCTTCTGCATCGTTCGCTCCGATCACGTCATCTGTTCCGAGTGTTTCTCGCCTGGATGAATGAAAAATGTGGTTTTCACGGCTCTGCAAAAAAAAATCACGACATATTTACATACTTGTACATGGACACAAGGACTAGTGCTGTGGTGCCGGAGATTCCCAATCGGATTCCCAAACCAGGGATCCAGGGGGTTCCTCTGATGGTGTGGAGAACTTTTCTCTCGCAGAGATGAATATCTCAATGAGGCTTGTCTTCGATGAATGTAAACTTTATGTGAGAGCATTGCAAATGCAAAAAAACAAAAAGATAAAAAAGATAATGAACGAAAATAGTGTAAGAATGCATATATAAGCAAAACGATACAAAGCACGAGAAGGAGAGATGAAACTAATTAAATAAATCTGTGTATATTGCTGAGATGATCATTTTAAAACCTTTTTAATGATAAGTAACTATAGCTACTTCAAATATAAAATAAATTATAACAGCAGTCGAATTAATGATGGATAAGAGACAGTTAAAGATTCAATTTCTTTTTTTATGTGTGCGAAAGATACGCATACGATAAGTTTTGTTCTGCAGATTTCCACTTTTAATGTTAAAATTATTGCATCGCTTCTTCCCGCGCGAATCTTATTTTATCTTCCAACTTTCCCGGTTAAACGTTTTACTTTACTACAGCAGTTGTGATTTAATAGTTTGGCTGTTTTGAGAGTGTACATATTTTGTCTCGCTCGGATACTTTAGCGATTCTGAATCTGGCTTGTAGACTCGCATTGTCCAGCCGCCCAAGTGCACAGTATTCATCGTTTACGCAAACAATACACCACAGTTAGTTTTGGTCGAAGTATTTCAAACACGGCAACCCGAGTTCCAGTGGTTTTGTGCGAGGAATGGGGGGTCAGGTTATCATTTATGCGCTGAAGTGTATATTTATATTTGTAAATACGTATACACATTATTGCTTATGTACAAACGTCTGTGGTACACTATCTTTGGCAAAAAATCACTTTGGTAATTGTGTACGGTTTGTTGGTTTTCAGATGAATTACGATATTATTGATACTGTGATTCTTCTGGTTTTCATTTCTCACTATGAATACAGTAACATAGCAGTAATGTGTGGAGGACAAAAAAACGACACGTATGGTTACGAGCAATAGTCTTGAGAAAACGGGAAAATAAATATTTTGTAATTTTTCCCAGATGAGAAACGGCACCCTCTACAGTGTGAATGTTATATGAGATTAAAAAAAAATAGGTTTAAGCAAAAGATAAGATTTTATTTATATAATTTATGGACCAGTTGTTGATAATTGTTTCCTCTTTCTTTCTTTTTTTTTAAAGCACTCCCAAGTTAGAGACAGAAATAGGAGACTAGTGTCGATACTGCTGTATAAACTTCCGTTTGATACAATTATTCACTTATTTTTATTCGTTTTTCTCCTACCATTATTGTTGCCATTAAAGGAATAGTCTATTCATTTTCAATGTTGAACTATGTTGTTGCCTTGACTGGGAATTGTTGATGCATCCCTCTGTCATCTGTGTGCGTGCACGCAAGCGCTGCGACACTTCGATAGCATCAAGCCTAGCCCCATTCATTCAACGGTACCATTCAGAGATAAAGCTAGAAGTGACCAAACACATCAACGTTTTTCCTATTCAAGACGAGGAGCCACACGAGCAAGTTTGGTGGTACAAAATAAAACGTAGCGCTTTTCTAAGCGGATTTAAAAGAGGAACTATATTTTATGGCGTGGTGGCACTTTTGGGAGTACTTCGACTCGCCTGAAAAGGTCCGCTCCCCTTCTCACTCTCATAATGTTACTGCGCCGAGTCGAAGTGCTCCCAAAAGTGCTGTTGCGCCGTAGAATGTAGTTCCTCTTTTGGATCCGCTTGGAAGAGCGCTACGTTTTGTGTTGTACCACCAAACTTGCTCGTATAACTCCTCGTCTTAAATAGGAAAAACGTTGATGTGTTTGGTCACTTCTAACTTTGTCTCTAAATGGTACCGTTGAGTGAATGGGGCTGGGCTGGATGCTGTCGAGGCGTCGCAGCGCGCTCCGGCTCTTGCGTGCGCACACGCAGATGGTGGAGGGATGTGTCAACAATTCTTGGTTAAGGTAATAACATATATTAGTGTTGAAAATGAGTAGACTATTCCTTTAAGTTTCCACGCAGTATATTGTAACCACACTTTTCACTTTCCAAGATTTGTTTTTTTTAATCAAATTTCCAAATGATGTGTAGGTGCAGTGCTTTAAAGGAACATAGGAAATGTACCATATGAAAATAGACGCTTTTTATCTGTGATTGGAGATCTGTTTGCAAGTATTATTGACTACTTTTTTTTGGTTTACTTATAAAGTCATGGCCTGCTTCCTTCATTGTGTATGTGTTGCACAGATACACGGTCAATATTTTATACAGGTGATGGTTCATTCATTTTCATCAAGGGCTAAGATAAATTGTCAAAAACCAGAGAGCGGGCAGACAAAAATAGTTGATCACAGCTTCAAGTTTAAAGTCCGAGAATTTGCAAGTGATCATTTTAACCAGAATTGTACCCATGCCAAATTCTCGTGTATTTATAATTTCTTTCACTGTATTAAGTCATCAAGTATTGCCACGGTCATCAACCTCTTTTATTTTAAGAAGCACAAGTTTTATCCGATTGTTAACGTATTCTTTGTAAGCTAAACCCATGTAAGTCAGTGTTTCAGTCACAGTATTTGTAATTTCGTAGCGACTTGGATTTAACTGGTGACACAAATCCATTTGTGCCCATTAAACACTAAATAAGCTTTAAACACACGATATTGGAGATGTTTCTCTTAGACACCATAGTGTTAGCTGTGGTTGTGTATTGTTCATTTGACATGCTGTATGTCTCTGAATGAAGCTTAGTGTACTGCGACTGTTGAGATTGTGGATCAAAACGACCCTTTGCTCTTGTATTTAGTCAGTAATAACATGAAACCTTGTTAAAGGTTCCTTCATTGTATCTGAGATTTTGAAAACCATCAAATGATGCGTCACTTGTTCAGTGGGGCTTTGTTTGACTTTTTTACGCACTTTTTTGCTTTTTCGTGCCATGGGGAAAATGCGTTTCCGTTTGAGCTACACATATCCGGTCACTGTCTTCAACACGAAGTGTGTTTCCTAAACGTGCCAGTTTAAAAAAAATCTTGCATTGCTGTTCCTTCTACCTCTGTGAACAGCATAATGTTTTGGGGGGCATTTCAGGATCGTAGTCACATGACAAGCACACTTGTTTTGGTTGTAGGACACTGTAGATTGGCCAACCTTAAAGGAAAACACCACCATTTTACTATGTTCTTACCTCAACTTGGATGAATTAATGCATCCCTATCTTTTTTCAATGCGTGCACATGTTCTTTGTGCAGCGCGTCGTGAATGTGTTGGCATTTGGCCTGGCCCCATTCATTCCTTGGGATCCAAACGGGGATGAATTAAGAGGCCACCAAACACTTCCATGTTTTCTCTATTTAAAGACTCTTACACGAGTAAGTATGGTGGCACAAAATAAAACGTGGCGATTTTTAATAATGAGAACTATATTGTATGGCGGATGAGCACTTAGTTAGCACTTCAACCTCGGCGCGCAGCAACATCATCATCACTCCTGACCGAGGTCGAAGTGCTGCAAACTAAGTGTAACTTAGTAGTTACTCGTGTAACTACTCAACAGTCTTTAAATAGGGAAAACATGGAGGTGTTTGGTGGCTTCTGGATTCGTCCATGTTTGGATCCTGGGGAATGAATGGGGCTGGGCTGGATGCTGGCATATTCAAAACGCGCTGTACAAGGATTGGGTGCACGCATTGAAAAAAGATGGATATGCATTCATTCGCCTAGTTGAGGTAAGAACATAGTCAAATATTGAAAAACTGTGGTGTTTTCCTTTAACAGAACAGATTAATTGGATCTTGCCAACAGCAAGCGTATGCTTTTGTGTTGTATCATACACTAAACACGGCAAAAATACATATTTAAGCCTGATCATTGGATTTCTCTGCATTTCTGTGACTAAAAATGATGGTGGTCAGGCTATTGTAAGGAAACTTTATTGGTCTTTCTGCTGACCAACTAGCTGGTTAGGATGACGGATAGAAACGCAAGCACAGCATAGGCAAGACAGGCTCCAACAATGCTCCTCGTGTTGACTTTAATACAAATCTGTTGCTCGATTACAGCCGAACATCAGTTGTTATGCATGCGTGCTGGTATGGAGCTGATGGTGGTGGCGAATGGTTGAGATTCTGACCCAAATGAAAGCCTTTGCTTTTAATCCTGTTTTTATTATGATACATTGAAAAGCGTTATGTCCAGGACCACTTCTTTACCACATTTGGGATGTTTTCTCCTCTCTTTTGACCCTTTTATTTTGTAATTATGCCAGATGTAAATGTTGTATGATATTGTGCGTGCCAATCCGCTTTCTCTGAGATGGACTCATACCAAGTGCCAATTGTCGTCCAAATCACATGCGGGATCGGAAAATAGACACGGTCCCCGTATTAAATGAATAAAACACTAAATATAAGAGTGAACAGTTTTACTTTGTATTTAAGTTAGAAGATAAACTGCTGTTTTCTCTCTTTTTTTTTAAGGAAATGTAATTATTAAAGCATGTGCTCTTTTTGTCCAGGTGGGAGTTTAGGTTCAGACGATTACATTGAGATCCTCCGGATGAGGACATTTATTTACAGCATTCTCGCCATGTTTTTGTTGTTTTTATTTGTATTCGTTTCATTTCAACCACTGTTGCCTGAACCTCATACAAACATGGAAATGATTTTCATAACCGCCTTCTAAGAAACACAAATGATAAAGTATCTGTTTTAAATTGAAATAAATTTGTTCCTATACTTGCTGACAGTCTTGGGTCTTGTTTTCTTTGGCATGTTCAGGTTTTTGTCCAGAAGGGGGGCACAGTGTTTGCAAAATGTATTCAGCCTTTAGAAAAACATGAAGTCTCATAAAGTATTTGCTTAAAACGCTACATAGAGTTTTACAGAATTCATTTTTTTTATGAATCCGAGTGTTTTGTTTGCTGTGCAAGTGCAGTTTTGGTTGCGATGCAATTCATTTATATTCATGACAAATTGGCTTACCTTTAATAAATGTTTAATATTCATTAAGCAGTAACTTAAAAAAAAAAATGAAATATGAATAGCATAAGTCAAAGTGATAAATGTGAATGATTTAACTTCTTGAAATTCAGCAAAACAAAATTCTTGCATATATGAGCTTTTGAAGACGCTATACAAAGTTTGTAATAAAAATGTCACACGTATGCATATTTAAGTGTGTGTGCAATTCAGGCTAAAGTTTAATAATCTGAACATTAATTTTGATAATTCACATCCTTCAGGGTTCCCACAGGTTATGGAATTTCTGGAATATCATGGAATTTGGGAATGGAAGGTCTTTTCCAGACATTGAAAGTCACAGAATTGTATATTTTTGTCAAAGTCATGTAATGTGAGAGATTATTGTTTGCTGCTTTAAATTTTATTTTGCATTTATCAAAAAGTAATTTGCTTTTTAACTTGAAGTTGTGACATTAGGAATACCATTTCTGGGTCCAAGCCTCTGCTCACTACAATTGAAACAGCTGTTTATTGGCACTGTTTATTCATTTTGGGCATTTAAGCTACAATTTTTTAAACTCAAGTGGGTGGTTTCCCAGACATGGATTATCTTAAACCAGGACTAGGCCTCATTTTAATTAGGAAATTTACTAGTTTTAACAAACATGCCTTACTTAAAACATTACTTGTGTGCATTTTGAGGCAAAACAAAGGACTAGTCTAATCCCTGTCCAGGAAACCAGCCCAAGGTGTACACTACATTATCCAGGCTCAGGGCATCCCGGACAGGTTATGGAAATTTAGCTTTTTAGTCAGTGAAAGTCAGGGAATTTGGCATTTAACTTGTGAATCATGTATTGTGATTAACTTATATTGATTCTAAGTGCAGTTTTAACCCTAATAAGTCCCTTGGGGTCAATCTTACCCCAAGCCACTTTTATTTAGTTAAAAAAACATGGTTCCCTTCATCTCAGTGGAATAAGATTTTGTGACTTTTCCAGATTATCTGTCAAGATTCATATGAAAAATCTTGGCTTGATTCGGTCGTTATAAAGAGGTGTAAAAAAATCACCAAAAGAGGCCCTTTGCGGGTAAAAATGACCCCAATTGAAATGAATGCGAAATGCAAAAAAATATTTTTGTCTTGTTATTCATCAAATAAAATCAATGCATCAAGAATAAATCTGAAAATTTTGACACAGAAAGGAAGGCCTGGTACTGGACAGACAAAACACCCTTACATTTAGTCAAATTTCTGTGGCATTTTGTAAAACCAGACATTTCAAAATGCATCAAAAACTACAAAGAATTTCTACTATTTGAAATTATTTTTATTTTTAATGTCCTTTCTAATGTTTATATTAACATAAATTTACAAAATGTATCAATAAAGTAATGATGTTGAGCAGTTGGCCACATCCAGTAAAATGAATGGGTCTCTATGGGCATCTGCTGGTCAAAAAGATTTTATTTCCTAAACTGTAACCATAAAACTGTTTTCTTCTAAACACCAAATGGTCAAATTCAACACATAACATCTAGATCAATATCTAAAAACAATTTAAATCAACTTTAGATCATAATTTTTGTGAAATTTTCACAAAAAATTGATATTTTACAGGAAAGCTAATGGTGTAGTTGAGGAATTGAGTGGCAAACAGGCACAAAAGTACTTCATATCTCCCAAAACACAGCATTAATGTATAGATGGGAAGTAAACAAAAAAGTATATTATTTGTATCATTAAAAATGTATATATTTTTTTGTAATCACCCTTTTAATTTCTGGGGTCATTTTTACCCTCAGGGAACTCTAACGTATACAGGAAAATAGGGGCTTATGAGGGTTAAGACGCTATACAAAATATTTGTAATGAAAAAATATATTTTTACAAGTATGCATATATAAGTGGAATTAAATAAACAAAAGTGATTAAATGGTTGACTCTATAAAAAAAAAGTAAAAAATGTCTGAATTTTCTCTTTATTCAAGACAATGTGACCCTGTGTGTGAAATCCAGGTTAAAGTCTCATAATTTAAACATTTATTTAGATATTTGACATCTTTGATTAGTCAATTTTATATATATGTTAAGGTTATAACAACAGGGTTCCCACGTGTCCTTGAAATTCTTGAAAGTTTGTGAATCTGGGAAAAACTATTCAAGGCCATGGAAGGTTTTTGAAAATAAACATACATAGATACAGGTCATTGAAATTGCGTGAATCTTTTTTGTGCAAAAAGTTTTCTGGAAAAATCTATATTGTTTCCTTTTTAGTGTATGATGGCATAAAAAGTCTAGACTGTTAGTTTTGATTACTTATATCTTCTGTTCTGTACTGAATTTTAATCCATACCAAAATGCTTTTTGGTATGCCTTTCACACATGTAAGCTGTAACAATGTATCTTACAAGGTAACACAATGTAACCTTGCTCTCACTGGAAATTTGTCCCCACATTAAGTCATTGAATATTAGGGTATTGGATTTTGAAATGTCTTTGAATTTGAAGTTAACCAAGGTGTGGGAACCCTGTTTCAAAGAATGTTCTTTACATTTTGAAAAAGTATTTTATGTAGAAAACATTAAATGAGTATGTATGTTTACATATGTATGTTCATTACATATGTATGTTTTTTTTTTTTATTATTGCATTTTCATTACACACAAAAAGCATAACATCTTTGCCTATAGATGCAGTTCCAAGTATCGCGGGTAGGAGTCGCTGTCTACAGACCGAGGACGAACAAACACGCACTTCCGGCCTCTGTCATTTTATCCATTTTTTGTCGTTTCATCCAGTTGACGTTTTAAAATGGGCATCCCGCATGCGAATGGACGAACCCTAGTATGGCAAAGGCTTGAGTCATGAATATTAATGACGTAACGAGACGTCCTGGTTTAGACGTCCATGACTGGTTGAGAAGCGGATGAAATCAAATACTAATATTTAGTGTAGTAGCACAAAGGGTTTTAAAGAGAAATACAAATAAAATAAACATGACGTGGTAAATAAAATAATAGAAAACATAAGAAGGAAGTTTGAAAAATAAACGTAAAATATAAACATATTCTTTAAAAGGAAAAATATATTTTATTATAAATAATAATAATAATTATTATTATTATAAAATTATTATATTCTACTCTTTTCCCGGACAGGGTTAAGATTAATCCAGGACCAGGTCTTTGTTATATTAGGACATTTAAGTAGTTTTTACAAACATACCTTGCAAAAAAAAAACCGTGATACTGGTGTGCATCTTAAGACAAAACAGTGGCACTGGTATATGTTAAGATATATGCAAGATGTTTTTAAATTAAGACAGCTCAAATATGCATTTTAGTCTGGGACTGGGATAAGCAATGTCCGGGAAACTGACATATCGCTTTTATTGTTTCCTAATCTTTGTAAGTCGCTTTGTTCTATCGAAATAACGAATACATTTTTTTGTTATAACTAAATAGTTAATTCGTTATCTCGAGAAAACAAACTTTGTTATGTTGACATAACGAAATAATTAATTAGATAACGAATTAATAAGTCTTTATCACAAGATAACAGTAAAATATATAATTATATTAAAATAAATAATAAAAAAATAAAAGTCCATGGCCTTTCTCGGCTTCCGTAGCTTTGGACAAAAGCAAAATGCCTAACTGTAAATGTAATGTTAATGATTCCTAAATGCCCTGATGTTGAATGCTGTTTTATTTGTAAGTCGCTTTTTTATAAAAGTATCAGCTAACTAGCATAAAATACATTACATTAAATTATTTATATCTTTTAAAAAAAACATTAAAGTACAATTGAACAAAAAGTAAAAATCAAGAGTTTTTACGATAAAATTAAGGTTACCAAGCAACGTGAGCGTGACGTGATTAATATTCATAAGCAACGACGCTCCCATAGTAGAATTCGAAACGTGGCGTGTGGCGTCGTCACATGAGTTCGTCCATACGAGTGTGGAGAAGCGACGGAAGACGCATGATTTCCTAACACAATCTGCTTTTTTCACCCCGACTAGGCAGACAGACGAAAAACTCAGTTTTATACGACAACACTTCGACGCTTTTACACCCGTTTTTATGCATTTTGCGCATTTACTTCACAGTAAACCTAACTGTTAGCATTAGCCGCATAGCTCGACTTTATTATTGCGTCTGTGAACATTGACTTCAGCTTTGATCAGCCTGCCCGTGGATTAATCGTTCATGTTGGCCTATCTCAACCGAAGACTCATTTTTCTTATGTGCAACCGCAATGTCACATAGTAAACACAATCTGTTGTGTAATTGCTATTCGAAAGGCTAAACAAGTGTGGTGAAGAAAAAAATCATCTTGTAACACTGGAGATCAGATCCAGGAAATCTATTCAAGAGATCAGACTGAAGCATTACTGATCAAGTACGACGAAACCAGACCAAACAAAGAGGACGAGGATCTACAGCCACATCACTTCATATACAAGGGCGAATAAAGCGCATTTAAACAGTCTGATATGATGTTTCCACAAGCTAGGCACTCGGTAAGCGTCTCATTCATTTACAGTTATACAATGAATCACCTGCTGTAGCATTGCATATATTCTCAGATTTCCAGCATATGCCTTCGTTTATGTTGCTGAAAGTACACGTGCCACTGTTTCAGGTTGCAATGCAGTACTAAAAATTACCCATGGTGCTTTAACGTGTTTGTTTGGCTTGGTATAATGGTATAGAACCGTGTTTTATGGACATTGTACGATGTAAACACCATATTTGTTGATGTTCCTTGGTTGTAGATCATATTATGGTTTCTTTGGACATGCATCATGGTTTTGGATGAGTATATTATCATGTTTTGTGGACATTCTACAATGTAAATTGCATGTTTTTTAGGTTATACCATGTTCATTGGACATACCATGGTTTCTTTGGATATCGTGGTTATGGATATTTATAGTGCTGTGTGTGTGGTGGACAGGGTTCAATGTAAACCAGGGTTGGATAACGATTAATCGCGATTTAATATGTTGCAGAATAAAGTTTTTGATTTACATCATATATTTGTGTGAACTGAATAATAATGATGTATATATAAATATGCACACATGCATTTATAATTTTAAGAAGAAACATATATTTTTATATTTAAATAAGTATTTGTATATATAATATAAATTATACATAAATATACATTACAAATGTATACACATGTTAATATTTCTTAAATATATACATGCATGTGTGTGTATTTATTCATACATGCATGTATATATTTATTCACAGTACACACACATATATATGATGTAAACAAAAACCTTTATTTTGCAATAGATTAATCGTGATTAATCGTTATGCAATCCTAATTAGGGCTGAGTATTGGCAAGGGCCTCACAATACGAAACGTATCACGATACATGGGTCTTCATACAATACATCATGAGACAATGCGTTGCGATACATTGCAATGCTTTTTCTTTTTTATCAAAAATGTAACAAATAGAGCTGATTTTTTTTACTTTTTTTAACCAAAGTGTGTCCACACGAAAACTGCAGGTGTTTTAAAATGTTCAGCCATTTTTTCACTCCCGCTAACTTCTGAGACATTAGCCTCTTTCGCACAGTAATTCTGGTAAATTACCATGAATTTACCAGAATGAATTTACCAGTAAATACAAAAATGTGCTGTTCACACATGCCGTGACGTTCCGTCTTTTTACCAGTAAGACATCATTCACACATCAGTATCAAAATACAGGTAAACTCGAAGAGAAAGCGGAAGTTACCTGTGGCGCCGGGCTGGCGAGCTCCATGTCGTATTTGTAAACAATGGCGGGTTGTGACTTAACATCGTCGGTCCGTATTTTGTTGTTTTCACATCTCTGGCAAACGGTCGCAAAGTTGCTCGTGACCAAACAACATTGCGTTAGGTTATTATTTTTTTTTTAAATATCGATAGTAGAGATGGAAATATCGATACAATGTCATGGAAAAAAGTATCACGATAGTTAGCTGTATCAATATTTTAACACAGCCCTAATCCTAATGTAAATACCATGTTTTTTGGGTTTCCAATAGTTATTATACCATGGTATCTTTTGACGTATTTTGGTTGTTTAATGGCATTATTTGTAAGTACTATAGTTAAACTGAACCATAATTATAGCGCATACCATGGTGTCTTTGGACATGTACCATGGATATGTGTAGTACTGTGTTTTGTGGACATTTTAATTGACAATTTTTTAGATGTACTTTTTTTTACTATGGTTATTGAACATACTATTGTTTCTTTGGACAAGTAGCACGGTTTTGGATGAGTGTAGTATTATGATTGGTGGACATTGTGCAATAGAAAGGCATGTTTTTAGATGTACTGTTGTTTTACTATGGTTGTTAAGCATATGACGATTTATGTACTAAGGTTAGGTTATGTATAGTACTGTGTGTAGTGGACAGGGCCTAATTTAAATACAATGTTTTTCGGATGTCTTATAGTTATACCATGGTATTTTTTGGCATACCATGGTTATAGATAATATATAAAGTACTGTGTTCAGTAGACATATTACAATGTAAATACTAGGGCTGGAACTAACGATTATTTTCATAATCAATTAAGCGGCTGACATGGCTGCAGCAGGCGTAGTGATATTTATGCACTGCCCGAAAATAGTCCCCTTGGTTATTTTCAATAGCAGGGGACTATTTTCAGGCGCCTCCTGCAGCCATGTTACAGCAGCAAAGTCCTTGATTATTACGCCAGAATGAGAGTATAGTCCTAGTCATATCTGCCTAGAAAATCACAAATTTTCCGTCGGTCTTAATACACGATGTAACTACAGAAGGGTCAAGTTATAAATATGAAAATATCAAAACTCTTTGGTTATTTTTAGCGCGATGCAAATTGTCTAATCAGATTCAATGGACTGAATGGATTCAAAACAGTAAAATTCAAATGTTTAACTCTAGGGGAGCTGGAAAAAAGTGAAGTGTCGCTTTAAATGTAAAAAAACATTCTTTGTCAGCTGTCTATATGGATGTCTTGGTGAATACATTTATTCCTCAAGAGTAGGGATGTCAAAATATGCAATTTCCCATATTCGATGATCATTTAAATTAACGATCAATCAATCGAATAATCGTTAACAGTAATAGTGCAATAAGCCATTACAGCAGTGACATATAGCCAATGACATAAAAGTGTGCGTAAAAATGCCAGCTTCCTCACGCGAATTTAAAGATTTTATTTTGTCTAAATAACATGCTAGTAGGATTGTAAAATGAGTCAATGCTGTTGGTGTTTTGATAAAAATCATCAATTTAATCTCGTAATGAAATATAATTAAAGACACAGTATAACTCCACCTCATAACGGGCACTCCGTCGGATGAAAGTCCGTGCGTCCATGACAAAATAAGTTTTCATTATCATCAAGTGTTTTTTTTCTAGTTGTTCACCTTGCTTTCTGAGTCGTTGATACATCGCTTGTTGTAATTATATCCAAGAAGCACACAAAGGGCAATTTTCCCGTCGTCACCTCAGCTTTAGACCTGTGGCGTACTTTCAGCAAAGATGCTTATTATGAAGACTTCAACCTTCCATTAGAAAATCCGTTTAGTGTGTAGCGCCTCAGCCAGTAATGATGATGATCAATGATATATGTTGTAGGCGTTCAGAGTGTAACGACAGTCATTTTTAACAGTTTCTTGCCAGAATGTAAGTTTTACATTTTAATCTGTTTATTAAAAATGGCTTCTGGTCTCCTTCCCTGTGTAAAGCAGTGTTAGCAGCGTTGCTATGCTAATCTTGCAGGCTTCCCTGAAAAGGGTCTTTGCTTTCAGTAACTGTGTTTAGATTTTCGGCATCGGAACCTCTCAGATCCACTGCGGATGCCATTTCATTGCGTTACCAGCCAGCCTTGTCTCGAATGATGTTATAAAGCCCAAGTGAGTGTTTGGCATCAAGCATCGTTGTGATCATGGCTAGTTTAACTTCGTGCTTGTTTAATTTTTTCACCAGCTGTGTATGTGCTTTGCGCAGGCGCCGGACACACGTGCTTGCTTTGTCGACAATCATACATTTTTATCGATTTAATTCTTATCCACAATTCATCGAAGATCGATTAATTGTTAACATCCCTACTCAAGAGCATTGTTGAGTCTTGATATAAAACAAAGTTGTCGCGTGAAGTGATGACTTCAAGCGTCCTCGTCGTTCTCGCTCACTCTGATTGACGTGTGGGCGTGCTTTTCCAGGGGAAATGCCCATAAAAGGAATATGATACGTAACATCTATCCATGGTACCTAAAGCCCGATTTATAGTCGTGCGTAAGTTCTACGCGGTAGCCTGTGCATAGCTCTGCATAGCCTAGCGCTGTGATTGGTCCACCAGAACCCCTCCCGTCAGGTAAAAAAACTGCGTCATAGGTATTTCCGTTTACGACTGTGAAAACAAAGATGAGCCAAGTTGAGGAGTTATTTAACTCAAACTGCAACAAAAGTCACTGTTTATTTACTTCCATCATTAATGGTCTTCTCAAATCATACACAACAAGTTGCTGTTTCTTCTTCGTTTGTGGGTTAACTTGCCAAGCTGCTTCTTCTCTGACGGTCGCGCTGCTACTGTGGTTACACGCGTGGATACTGCCTACCAGCACTCTGCGCGTGTGTTTGCACGTCGATGCGAAGGACGGTGCAAAAGTATAAATGAAAACCGACGTGGAACCTACGCCGTCGTGGCTACGCCTTAGGACCTACGCACAACTATAACGAGCCCTTAAGGGGTACCCATGTTGGAAAAAAACTTTCAGAAACTTTTAAGGAAATAGGAGGCGTCACAAGCTCAACTTTTTTGACACTTTGCATTTGTTTAATATGAGGATTATGATGATTACAACTCTTTAACTGTGTTAATTAGTCAGAATGCATGAAATACAACAAATTTCATAATCTATTATTATCGTTTTGATCAATTAGGGTAATGCAATGGTTGTTGAGTACCACTTTCCATTAGCAAAAACTTTGTTTTTCATGGTATTATTTGCAAACACTTATGTTTATATTTATATATTACATATTATCCAAAGCAACTTAAGGGCTCATTATAGCTGTGCGTAGGTTTTACGGTGTAGGTTACGCGTTAGTTTTTATTTATACTTTTGCGTTGTCGTCCGCGTCAATGTGCAAACACACATGCACGTCAGGCTACGCAGAGGCTACGGATAACCTACGGCGTAGACCTTACGTACGACTATGAATTGGACTTTACAGTGCATTTAAAATGTTTAACGCTTTATCAGCTCTCTGCTAATGCGGTGCTCTTCCATTTGAGCTGCAGAATCAAGTGTAATGTTGCGAAGATGTGAAATTGTGACAAACCCATTATAAAAAGAATTTTTGCTGTCCCGAGATGCATTGAATAATCATTAAGTCTAGTGGAATAGATCACTTTAAAAGATTAACTCTAAATATGTATCAGTGTTCACCACAGAGATGATAATAATCGTTTCACATTTAAGCCTTGATAAATGCTAAAAACCACATGAGTGGCTTTCAAATCGTTTTTCATGTCATTGTATTTCTGCGGTCTTATGTAAATGCATGTAAATACAGTGGTCAGGTTTCAGGCAGCATGTATAAATGAGAGTGGCTGTGAATGTATTCTGGTTTAGGTCGGGTCTCTGGGTCCGAGATGCTTGTTTGCACACCAGTTGCCTGGTTCCCTCCCTATAGAGGCTTAATTGTGTCGTTTCCATGAATTGTTCCTGTGCACACAGTGGGCAGCTTGTGTTAATGAGTCCCCAGTCATTATTTTGTTTGCACTCGAGTCTAATTGCCTTTCCCCCGAATGCACACACAGACATATGTGGGCACACAAACACAGAGACGCTAATGAAAACCTCCTCGTGAGAGCTACTTTAAATAAAGCCTTTTTGCTATTTCAGAGAGCAGAAGTTGAGAGATCATTGTGCTGTATCTGTTAAAATAAAAGAATGGGATGGTTGGACATCTGAATTTAAGAAATTTCAATGCCATTAGATGATTAGAAAATGCATGGTTCTATATTTCTAGCTGTCTCACTGTTACTTTAAAGGGCACCTATTTTGCCCATTTTACAAGATGTAATATAACGGCGTTTAGTTTGGGTCGGTCGGGTCAGCTCACCTCACTTTGCCGTGGTTAGCTTTTCCATCAAGTTTGGTATCACTTCGCAGTGGGATTATAGCCGTATCGTTATATTTGCGCTGCCTACTGCTGTGACATCATACAAGTGAGAGCATGGTTGTACATTCCCATACATTTATTATTTCTCAGTTCTCCACAAAATTAAAATTGGCATATACACATATAATGCTGACGTGCTCGTCGCGAATGTTCCGCCACAAACTGCAAGTTTGGAAAAAACTGGTATGGTGTTCCTGATTCTAAATCTGTGGATGTTTTTCATCGCTAAAAGGGAGTTTGGGAACTTATAGCAGAGCACAGATGACATGTTTGCTCGAGCGCAAGCTAGCATGAAAGTAAAGCTAATCTTTTACATTATAGCGATGACGCTGGTAGTGACGATTCTCTGAGACCAATTAGTGATCTACAGTGTTTTCGCTTCACATTTGGTATCAGCTCGGGTCGCTTGGAACCCCAACCGAGGTGGTACGAAAAAAGTATTAGGTACTACGTACTGCACCCAATGGAAAAGCTCCCAAAAATAAGCCTACCCGACCCAAACTAAACCAAACCGTGGGGTTCTATGCAAAGGAAAAGCGCCATAAGTCTCAGGTGTGCCCAGAATGTGCGCATGGATCAGCTCCTCCGTGAAGGAAAGAATGCGCATCCTGGTGAATTTCGAAAAGATAGAAAAAATGTGCAGTAACTCAAAGTCTTGTATCTTTCACAATTACTCTAAGACCATAATGCCAATTTCGCGCGTGGAGCAGCAGTTATTTCAATGAATTATTTGAGACCCTTTTCTTTAAATTTGTCTTGAAATAACGGATTAATACATTAAACTCTTGGTTAAGAAGTTATTTTGATGTCTTCTTGCTGCTGATGAATTCTTTAAGTACACTGTCCAAAACTGGGCTTTAAGCCTCTTAAATGTCAGCAGAAATGGCCATCAAGAGAAGATTTACAGCAGGATCTCAAATCATGGATTAGAAGTTACTGTTGATTCCTCCATTTAGTCTTTAGTCTTAGAGGTTTACTGTTATGAAATTCAGAGCCTTTGGAATCAAGCCTTTTGGTTGATTAAAGATCACAGAACACCAATCTGATGTAAATCTTGGGTATGTATAGAGTAGTATTTCATCCTTCGTATGTCCAAAGAGTCTTTCGTGTTGTCAGATTTATAAAGGACAGAACAGCCTTTCCGTTTTTTCTAAGAAAACCTCTGAACTCATGCATGCATGCCTCAAATCCTGGAAGCTGAGTGAGGCACGTCACATTGAGGAGCTCACCCCGCGACCACACGCTCTCACTTCCTTACAGCCAGTAGCGGAGTGGCAATCGGGAGAGTCGGGACTTTCCCAGTGGGCCTGTCTGATAATAGTTATACATTTGAGTTATATTAGCAACACCGTCTGTCGGCGTGATGTGCGGCTGATTCCCGCCGCCCACTGGTCAAACTGTGCAGCCTCTCTGCTCAACAAAGTATATAAAAGTGCTGAACCTGTTCGGCAGGTCCAACATTTTCCAGGATTTATAAAAATACGGGGATCCGTGAGCGGTCCCTCCCCAAATGGCATAGCCTGTCGACCTTTGATGTAAAAAGCCGCTGAACACCTAATTAGCATGGTAACTTTGCACTATACCACATTATATATTTCCTACTATGTATATATGATTTTCATATTATATACGCAGGGCTCAAAATTAACTTTTTTATTTGGTAGCACTGGTGCTCCCAACTTTAAAGAGTTAGGAGCACCAGCAAAAATTTAGGCGCATCCATCCAAAAATTAAAAAGTACCACAACTACAATATAAATGTTAATAGATTTATTTTATTAAAAATAAAACACCACCACTAGGCTTTACACGTCCTATGGCCAGCATTTAAAAGTTGGTCTTCTATTTTATTTTATTTTATTTTTTGCTGCATAAATTCCTAAATTAATACCCAAATGCTGTTGAAATAGTATAGCAGCAATAATAATTTAACAATTACAGGTAACATGATTAAGATTACATAGAAAATCTAGCACACACGTAAAACACTGATTAATTGTGACATTACAAAAGTGACCCTAATATAGGCTAATATATATTGGTATTGATAACTGCATTACCAGGATGCTTTTACTACTAAATAGGCAATGTTTTAAAAAATACAACAAAAACATACCATCAGCATTGTCGTATTCCACAGCAACATGGACCACAAGGATGTTTGTCAAATGTCCATTTACCAGCGCATGCGCACATACACCATTAAACACACTGACAGACAGGTCGGTGTCTCCATCAATAATAAACACATTTGTCATGACACGTCTTGTGTTTTTGGCACTTTCGCCATGTTTAAGCAAGGTACGTCTGGCGCTTAAAATGTTTTGATTCCGCCATTAACACCGTTTTACAGGATTTACAGTAAACAGTTACATTTTCATAGACACTCGAAATCTTTAAGCCACTCTCTCTGAAAGGTTTAACGTCAACTCGTATTTTCCGGTGGTGGAGTTACATTTGAATCCCGATCGTCGTCAAAGAAACAGTAATAACCTTGGCTGTAATCGTCTCGCTCTCGTCATGCTCGCGACGCGTTCGTCTTTTCACATTTCCGCGCTTCACTGAAACAAGGAATGACTGACGCTCATATTAGCCAATCTGCGGTCTTCATTAAACGCAAGAACTTAATGGTGAAATTTGATTGGTTATGTATTGTTGGAGAGAACACTGAACCTGGGACAGCGCCAGCACGCAGTAACAAAATCAACGCGCGTCAAAACAAAATGGGCCGTCGCACAAATGCTCCCAAATATATTTTAAGGTCGCACAGATTAAATTTCGGTCGCATATGCGACCAAAATGGTCGCAATTTCGAGCCTTGTGATACGCAAGTATTAAACGGCAAGAATTGTCTCATCTGTCTCTATGGCTCAGGCTAAGGCTTACATCCACTTCTCCCCAACGTGACGTCATCGCTGGATTGCGTTGATACAAAAAAAACACGTTAATACCAAAAAGGTAAAAAAGTATTTAAGACCATTTTTGAGACATTTTAAAAATGATATACATATCTTGAGTGAATTATGTACCCATTAATCAACATTGGTGGTTAACCTGCAACACGCTCTTTAAGTTGGAACCGCTTCATCAATCAGTTGTAAACGATTGGCAAATCGGGGCCTTGTTTGTAAAGCAGTCATCTCTGAAATGCAGTTAACAAACATAATCCCATTCACAATTACCTTGCTGTCTGGAAATAAAAAAAAAACTGCATTTACTGCGGCGCTGTGTCCCTGTTGTTCGGGCGGTGCGCGGCGCTGTGTCCCTGTTTCTCGGTCAGCGCTGCGTAAATGTAGATTAGGGATGCTCCGATCGATCGGCCGCCGATCGGTATCGGCCGATAATGGCATTAAATGACTCGATCGGTGCTCGCTAAATCTGCCGATCTCATAAACCGATCGTTCTGTTTACTTTTGTCATCAAAAGGATCCTGAATGCGGTTGCAATTAAAGACATTTTTTACGTAGGCGGTGGCTGAACGCAGACAAGCAGCTGTGAGGAAAATAAAAGTTTAAACGCTCAAAACTTTAAGACGCATGCAAATAAGAAACTTTTGGCATGAGGATGCAATTGTCCGTGATAGATATGTGTTGTATACGCTGTTTGATGGGGATGTGAAGACGCCTCGCGCTGTTTACCGGAGCGCGTCCTCATACGCATATCTCTGTAAAGGCAAAGAGAGACATACAAATCTGCACGCTGCACATGAGCAACAGGTTGTAAAGCATCATAAGCATTTTTACAACCTGTTGCTCATGTGCAGCGTGCAGATTTGTATGTCTCTCTTTGCCTTTACAGAGATATGCGTATGAGGACGCGCTCCGGTAAACAGCGCGAGGCGTCTTCACATCCCCATCAAACAGCGTATACAACACATATCTATCACGGACAATTGCATCCTCATGCCAAAAGTTTCTTATTTGCATGCGTCTTGAAGTTTTGAGCGTTTGAACTTTTATTTTCCTCACAGCTGCTTGTCTGCGTTCAGCCGCCGCCCACACACACAGCAGCCTGTCATCAGTGCACGTGAACAGAGCGATCTCTCCCTCACGTCTTAAAGCTGCAGTAACCTAATTCATCTCTCAATAAAATCACTCTCTGCTCTTGACTAAAGAATTTTTATACTTCATACGAATGCGTGTATATTTAATTAATACAGTAAAGTCTGTGAAGTGTTTTATTTTCAGTACTTTTAGGAGACATAAGCCTTTTTAAAGCCATATTAAATTTCTCTTTGCAGAATAAATATTTGTTGTGCTTATTTATTTGAGTCTCTATTAAAACAATAATATACCTAATTACTGCAAGTAATATAACAAAGGCAACATCCGTGGTATTATTTTATTTAGAAAGATTGTAACAGTTAGTCATCAAAAAGCTTGCATATCAGCTTTAAAAAAATTGGTATCGGTATCGGCCGATCACGAAGATGAAATCGGTGATCGGTATCTGCTGCAAAAATCCTGACCGGAGCATCCCTAATGTAGATGCATAAATATACATCTGAGGAACCATTCAACTTCAAAGCGTAAATAGTGCAGTACGAGTTGTATGCACCAAACTTTGTTCAAACTTTGTTTTTCAATTTTATCCTAAAATTGAACAGAGATGTTTACTTTAGTTAAGAACTCCAATAAAAGTGCCTCTTTCTTTACAACCCACAATGAAGTTTTCAGAATCTGAACTTCTAAGAAGTTTAATAGATCAACACAATCATTATAATATCATGAATGAGCCTGATGCTACATTGTTTCTCTCATTTTGAACTAATGTGAGTGTGTAATTGTCACATTTCATTTGTTACTTTGTAACAAAGGCAATCCATAGTCGTGAGCGTTTAGCACACGCTTTCTGTTGCCACTCAAAATACCTTCATTGTCTTCATAGCAAGGCCCTGGCAACCAACACCGAACACCTTAGCAACCACACACCCCTCTCTCTTTCCTATTAACACGTGTGTAGAAGGCTGAGCACTCAAGCATCGCACACACACAGAGGTCTGGCTTCATTATGTTGGCATTGTGTTGTGAGGGTGTACAGGGGTCTGTGGGACATTATTAAAGACAACTGAATTAACAAGACCCCCCTCTCACTACAACACCCCCAATAGAGAGAGGTTAAACCCCCCTGACACACACGCACACACATTGCTACTGCTTGTTAATGTGTTTGTGAAGCTCAGTCATTGTGTGAACGCACACACACGCACACATACAGAGCATGGGTGTAATTGCGAGATGTTTTTTGTCTGTTTCAGAGGGAGTTGAGTGCGCTACATTGTCTGTTCCTGTGCTACAAAAACACACCAGACGCAATTTTGGAAACAAAAATGCGGATAAGACCCTGGAGAGCTGTTATTGTGTGTGTGTGTGTGTGTGTGTGTGTGTGTGTGTGTGTGTGTGTGTGTGTGTGTGTGTGTGTGTGTGTGTGTGTGTGTGTGTGTGTGTGTGTATGTGTGGCAGATGTCTAGGGCAGGGAGGCCAAAGTCCTTCATTAGCATCACAAAAGGGGCAACATTGGAGGGCATTTACCCAAACAATAAGATTTTATTATATTTTTTTGTTTCATCCTAGTAATTTAACTGTTGATGTTTTTAAGTCTCTGTTGTTGTCCCGTGACTCCCATTACTCCCTCACTGCCTCTTTTTTCTTTGTCACTGGAAAATGTTAATACTCAGCATTTGAGTTCACAGTTGTTGTTGTTTTATTGAGGTATCAACTTGGTCTCGGATGTTTCTTCTAAAATTGCTTACAAGAAATAAAAACAGAAACAACTGAGATAATTAACTCATTTATTTATTTGTTTTTTACTCATTTATAACAAGCCACTTGATTGGTGGACTATAAAAGAAGCTGATTTGTCTAATTTGTCATAACTGCAACTTTCTTAGAACTGATGCCATTTATCCGAGCACATCATTAAAGCCCAGGCGCTCTGAAATTTCCTGAATGCCAGGGTGTGGGAAACCCCGCTTGCTGGTTTTCACCCTGTGCCCCTAACAACCTCTCTAGTGCAAGGAAATGTCAGAGCAGTGCGTATTACAAGCTCGGGTGCGAGGAAGAGTCCGAGTTAGGGCCGCATGATTAATCACGAATCACAGTCTCGATTCATAAATATATGCAATCTTATTTCTAAATGACGGCAATTCACTTGCATATTTTTCCCTGTATTCAGATGCTGCATTCACGTGTTCACGTATTTACATAATAATCCAAGATGCTATATGTGTCAAACACTTGCGTGACGTGTAAAGGCGCCAGACCTAAACACATTCGGTTTTCTTGACGGATTTGGAGCGGCAATTTTCACAAAAAGAGAGAAAAACCGCGCGCCATTGCAGAAAATCCTGGTGGCTACGGAGTGACGATGCAATTTTGGTTCCGGAAAAAAGCAAGGAATAACCTCTGGACGTTTCCGAAGGCTGCAAACTCCTGAGGTCGCATATGCAGGATGCATACGTCATTAAGCCTGGTTTATTTAAGTTAACCAAGCATTACATTCGCAAGTCATACATATTACAATAATTTCTGATTAACTAAGAAAAAACAAGCGGATTGTCAACCATGGACAAAAATCGGGATTCACATTTTATCAAGAATTGTGCAGCCCTAGTCCGAGTCATGCACTTTGCAAGTTTAGGTGCTAGTAGGACTCCGTGCCCCACGTGCGTTAAACGCTCTTGCGCAAAGTGTAGCCCACAAACCCTCTCATGCGAGGAAAAGCATGCAATGCCCATTTTAATGTGAAACTATGATGATGATAATGATAATAATTAGGGGTGTCACGGTTTTCCAAATCCTCGATTCTATTACATTTTCGATTCTAAGGTCACGGTTAGGGATGGGACGATTACCAGTTTCATGATTAACCACAAAAAATGTCCTGGCGGTTTTTGCACAAGAAGGCATTTAAGGGATAATGCATTGTTTTCATTCGGGGTAAACTTATTAAACAGAAATAATTTCAGGGACATGCAATATTAAATTGTGATTTTCAAAAATAAAACTTGTTCAAATGTTTTCAGTGTGTGTATCAGTTCTTTTTGAACATTTCCATCTCATTTGAACAAAACCATGTTAATATTGATAACCGTGATTTTCATACCGTCCCATCCCTAGTCACGATTCGAGAGCTGCACTCTGTCCGAAGTCAGATCAGGTAGTAGAGTTGTAGCAATACATCCCTCGTGTTTAAAATATAAATCTCTGAAAAGTTTTTTTCCCCGCTTGGCAAGCCGACCGGATGTGACATGAGGGCGTGGCAGCATCGACAATCCCATTTTTTTAATTCGAGGTTCAAGGTTGTGACTTAATTTCGTGACACCCTTAATAATAATTTGAAACTAGGATGGGCAAACATGCCAACTATCATCATAAAGGCCCATGAAGACTATCATCCATATGCCTGACTATCGTCGATAGACCATAGCATCGTTTATCGGCACAACCCTATTTACTACTAGAGGTAGACCAACTAATCGGTACCGATTAGTTGATGGAATAATTGCAAATCGCAAAATTCCATGCCGATAGTTCTTCAGAGCTGTGTTGTTTGTTTGATATTATTATAAAGTAATTAATTAATCTGTAATCTGCAAGTACAGACCAACCGGTGTTATCGGTAAAATTCACTATCGGTCGACCTCTAGTTGCTAGGTGTTTGCTTTTTAAATCCAGTCTTCCTGTCTCTCTCTCTCTCTTTTTTCCTCTGGCTCTCATGTTTATGGGTTACAGGTGCTGGTGCTGGTTTTTGTTCCTCTAATTGATTTTTAATAGCATGAATACTACAGGGATTACAGAAACACATTTCTCTTCTCCCCGAAAGACACACAGTGACACACATCAGAAGAGATGTAATTTTATGTGTATTGTGAAAAATACTAAAGAAAAAATTGAATTGGATTATATTTGTCAAAAGCACAAAGAATTCAGTAGTTTTTACCACATTTATCTGGTCAAGCTCATTGTGTTTTGAGTGCTCAAATTGATCTCTTTAAATAGATGTGTCTGATTTCACACTGAACACAGCTGCACTTACCATTTTACTCTCTCGCTCTCTCTCTCTGGTGTAATGGTCTTTCTGTCTTGTACTGGGGTCATAGGTCAGTCACCCCTGTTTAAGCAGGTCAAAGGTGCAAAGAAGCTTTTTTGTTTTTTTGCAAAGCTTTATTTTTTTGTAAGCAAACCTCAAACGTGTGTGGTGGAATTGTTGCAACTTGTTTGTAACGGGATAACTGGAAAAACTGGGTTTTAGTGACGTTCTGTTCTAGCGGGCTGTGAGGAACTACGATTGGTCACTGGGACATTTGGATGTGTCAGCACCAGATCTGATTTCTTTTTTTCATTGGCTGTTTTCCAGGCTTCGTCTCAATCGACACAGCCGCTCAAATTCACCACGTCGGACTCTTGTGATCGCATCAAGGATGAGTTTCAGTTCCTGCAGGCACAATATCACAGGTATGTAAACAAACAACCGTGTGTTTATGTCAGTCCTGCCTCCTGCCCAACGCCTGCCAAAACATTCATATCCATATATTGAATTGCATTATACGGATTAAAGGGATAGTGTACCCCCCCCCCCCCAAAAATTGTCATAATGTACTCACCCCCATGTTGTTGTAAACCTGTATACGTTTTTTGCTTCTGTTGAAGATATTTTGAGAAACTATAGTAAGTTGATGATACGCATTGACTTCCATAGTATTTGTTTTTCCTACTATGGAGGTCAGTGGGTACCATCAGCTGTCTGGTTACTATCAATTATCAAAATAATCTTTTTTGTGTTCAACAGAATAAAAACACTCATAAAGGTTAGGAACAACATGAAGGGAAGAAAATGATGACGATTTTTTTTACTTGGATAAACGCTTTCGATCAAAGCTCACACGACACTCCGTTGTTTACCTTCCTTGCCCATTTGAACTCAACATCACTAAAAATACGACACCGCCCGTGTGAATATCTCACCAGGATGGTGTGAACGTTGCTTCCTGCCATCAGCTGTCAGCACTAGAGATAAGAGCCACTGTGTAAGCGAATAAAGGACATCACACATCAGAGGAAGGAAGAGGGAAATTGAGAAGAAACAGATTAATGTGTTGATGTTTTAAGATCTCAGATGTGCCTGCAGACCGCTCCAAAGCTTTAAAAAATGTTTGTGGCTTTCAGGAAGATGCCGTAGTAAACAACGTAAATATTTTCCTTTGGTTACTGACAACTTTCACAAACACGCCACAATACTGTCAAATAGATCCGCTTTTACACGACCCTGTAATGTAAAGAATCAAAATGTTGTAAACTTTGTTGGAGAAGTGTTAATAAACTCGACACAAACACAATCCTGTAGGCCGCCGTCATTTTCGAAGACTTGCACTTTGAAAGCCGTCTTCAAAAGGTTGCATTTTAAGGACCCCAAGGGGCATTTGGTAATAAGATGTTTTCGTAGATCGGATCACAAGTGGATGACGCTAAAGACAGATGTAAACTGTGTTCAAAACGCTTTGAGCTCGTTCACTTTCGACCGCATTCAGACGTTGTTGAAAACACATTGCTTTTGTGGTTGAAACGCGCATGTGGTCGAATGTGTTTAAACAGCCACAAGAGAAGCCACCTACTTTCTATCTATTTATCTAATGTGAGCTACTGAGCACAATGTTTTACATCCTTTCTGACTTCTACTGTGAACACACAGTGTGTACAGCGCTATCTTTAGGCTTTCATTGATAAAATCTAAGCGTCTGTTCTACGCGTCTTTCATTAGTTTCATTTTGCAAGCGTGTGAAAATTGCGCGATCTTATTTCCTCAATTGCGCTGAAATATCAGAGAAAGCTCTTACATAAACGCGTACAAACACTGTGCAGCATGTTTACTAAAAACACAAGCAGCGGACTCAATATTAGTTTGTGTCAATTTAAACCCGTCATTTCTACATGAAAGCAGAGGGACTCACCCACAGTTTTCACAGACCATCCCCTCAGTAATCAGGACAAAAGCGGTCGAAAGTGGACAAAAGAGACGGATTTAAATACCAGGTGTAAACTTCGAATGTGTCTCTCTCGTCCACGTGTGATCCGATAGACGAAAACACATCTTAATAACAGGTGTAAACCGCCCCCAAAACGCCATTGGAGCGTAAATGAACCGACAAACTTTTTCGTTTACATTTAAACCCCCAAAAGCCTGTTCAACACCTATCACAACTAAATAACACTAGGGCTGTCACAATTATGAAACTTGGCTGACGGTTAATTGTCTAATAAATTTGTGACGATTATGACAATTAATTGCCTGTTTTAGGACTTTTAATTCTCATACATTTTTTGGTTTGTTCATGAAATCATTTTCACACATTGTTTTAATTATTAAATTAAATATTTTGCAAGGTTTACCTGGCAGTAAATATTAACACACATAACACATATTAAACCCGTTAATTGGCGCTGTCCCGTGAGCGGGACACCTACTATATATTTATTTCAATATTTTCTATGTAAATGTTAATCTATCACGACAAACTATATATTGTTGGAAAGGTCTAAGAATGTAGTTTTCATATTTCAAAACCTTTTAGCAGTAATAATAATGCAGTAACTGTAATTTATTCATTTGTGACACAAGAATGCAGAAAACCTCCCAGCAAACCAGCACAAACATCAGTTATTTGACAATTTTATGTATTAAAAATAATACTATATTGCATTTCTATTTATTACAAATAAATGTAAACTGCTTTAAAAAAAAAAATGAATATTTTCACCTCCAGACACTTCCCTAAAAAACGTTGAAGTGTCTTCTTTAAAACAAAAAATGACCAAAATTAAAACCAAAATTAGGCTTCTAGACCAAAAAAAAAGGCCAGAGTTATACTAATTTAAAGGTGTATATCACCTTTTCACCAACCCCCCACTCAAAAAGGGCTGCGCCAGTTAAAGGGTTAAAAGTAATTCAATTCAATTTTATTTATATAGCGCTTTTCACAATAGTTAATTGTTTCAAATAATTAACTAATCAATACAGTCTCTGAAAATAACTGAAAATAAAAATGCAATCAAATTAAACCGACTATACCAGAACAGGCCTTAAATAGTAGCCAATATGTATCGCATTACAATGTTAGTTAAAAAGCGCCATATGATACTGTCTCATTTATACAGGTGCTGCAGCTCCCTCTTGTGTTTTTAAAGAGATGTGCAATAATTGCGGTGATCTGAAATCGGTTATTTAATCATTGTGACAGCCCTAAATAACACTATATCTCATGCATGCAAGATAAAACCCATCTGAAAAAAAACAATTGTGACAAAGAATGTAAAGATATTTAACATGATTGCAAAAGACAGACATAGTGAATTTCTCTATTAGACTTGTAGTCTAGCATTTTATTTTATTCTGTTATAGACATATCTGTATGTATATTTTATCTATTTATTTATTTGAAAAATAAAAAAATCAAAATCCATGGTTTGAGTCATTATATATTTTTAGTAAAACGAATGTCTTTTCAACCACAGTATAACAATTCTATTTCTTTGTCTGTTTTTTGTCAGTCTAAAGTTGGAATGTGATAAACTGGCCAGCGAGAAATCTGAAATGCAGCGTCATTACGTCATGGTGAGTAAAATGTGCATAATTATAACATTTACAGATTTATGCATTTGGCAGACGCTTTTATACAAAGCGACATACATTACAAGGTACACATTTTTATTAGTATCTGTGTTCCCTGGGATCCCCAAAGAGCAAACCTAATATACCATAACAAGTCTTGCTATATTGAGTTTTTTTGTGACTTTCCTAACTACTTAAATGTAACCAGACGGGTGCAACGTCTATGTTTTAGTTAAAATATTTGTATTTATATTCCCATCCAAGTTTTGTCTGTCGCAAGATTCCCTGCACAATATTTAATCACTTTTTTATTTTAATGCATTTTTAATTTTTGTCTACACTCTCAGAAAAATAGGTACACAATTTGTACCTAAATGATACATATTAGTAGGTACCGTCCCAGTGGCAGCTTCTGTACCTTTATTCCACCAATGTTTAATTCATAAAAAAACTTTTTTATAATACATGTTTGTATGTATTTTCATTTGTCGTTTGTTTTGCTGTTTTTCTTTATTCTTTGTATTTGGTTTCTTTATTTAGTTCTTATTGATTCGTCTGCGTTTTGTCTCTTTTTCTAGATCTGAGTGGTTATTCGCTCATTTATTACCTTTCAGCGTATTTCATTCGTTCTCTTTAACTCTCTGCGTGCTGCTCTCTTCAGACCCTCGGGTGGTTGCACCTTTTCATACATGTATCATTGATCAGTCGAATTGCGAGTGATAATGCAATGTACACTTATTGATCTCTCGCTGACCGATCAATAGAAACAAGCATGCGTAACAGCTGTGTCTGAGCGAGACCTCCGGTGTTTGGCCTGGATGAAGAGATCAGCTGCTTTAGCCCAGAAATAAACACTGAATACAGCCGCCTTTGTCTGCTCCCTCCTGCCTGATCTAAAAAAAGCTCATGTTACATTTTCTTCTTGAAATATCTGTTTTGCTTGCAAGAAGGAATCCGGCCGTGTTTAAAGTTATCTCGCGCAAATGAAACCCAGAAACCATGTCATGCTAGGAAAAGTATGCAATGCGCATGTTAATGTAAACCTATGATGATAATAATAATAATAATAATAATAACCATCGCCAACTATCGTCATAAAAGCATCTCTTGGCGATATGTCTGATGATCGTCGTTACACAATACTATTGTCTATTGGCACAGCCCTAGTCCCCAGTGCTTTTATCAACCTAGAACAGCGGTTCCCAAACTTTTTTTCCCAACCGGGTTGGCGCACCCCCCCAATCACCACTTAAAAAAAAAATAAAACGCAACAAATCTTTGTTGTCTTGCCCTAAATACTTATGTTTAATCATGCACAAATAACCAGGGACGTAAAAAGTTGGGTGTAAGTCCTACGTTGGGCTTAGCTACGTCTAACATTGTGAAAAATATTTACGCCTGTTGCCCAATCTGAAACTACGACCAGACGCAGCTATGCTCAGCTCAGTAGCTGTCTTCTAAGTTTGTATCAAAAACTAATAAATTATAGTTTTTTATTTAAAATAAAAGCGATTACAAAGGAAATGTAACAACCCAGTAACTTAGTTTTGGTAAACCATTCTCGGCAAGCATGTGAAAAAATAGCTCGATAAAATTTGGCTCCCCTTGTGATGTCAGATGAATTTTTTACCATGTTTTCCCCAGTTCAATTTTCTGTAAATACATGCAAATAAAACATCATTTTTATTAAGAATTTGGCAGAAATGTTTTTAGTAGTTGACAGAATGCAACAAAATTATCTTTTTACTTCAACACATACCTATAAATAGTAAATCTAGAAAAAGTCTGAAAGGGACCAAAGCTGCATTTATGTGCCAATGAAACAGGCCAACATACACCTGTTTTTCATAAACCTCAAACAATTTCCAGCAATCTAATGAAAAATGCATTTAAAAGAAGTTTTCTTAGGACTTCTCGTCATCTGCACTTTGATGCAAAAGCTGTCCTTGGGACGGTACCTATTTAACTCTTTCCCCGCCATCGTCAATTAAGAGAAAACGCTTCTCTGCCAATGACGAGTTTTTAGGGCAATCTATATTTCTGCTATTATCCACCAGGAGGTGCACTTACCCAACTTATAAAACCCTAAAGAATCCACTAATCCAAAAACAGTAAAAACAATGTATTTTTTAATTATCGCTCTGCATCTGATCTCTAACAAAAGTCCTTTACAAAAATGCAATTATTTCAGCCATTTGTTCAAAATTTTGTCTTTTTTAAAGAAACCTACACATATTTGAGAGGTAATAAAGGAGAACAGATAATAATAATAAAGTAATAAATAAATTAATCATATTTTTTAAAGCAGAGGGTCTGTTCTTTCATTTAATATATTGTATATTTATATATTTAAAGAAAATCATAAAAATGCTGCCGCTGTCTGGCAACTTCAAAATAAAATGCTGGTGGGGAAAGAGTTAATAAGGCCCTAATAGGTACCCTTTAGGTACAAATATGTATACCATTGAGGTACCAATATACACTCTATATTTGCTACGGTCTCAGACTCTGCACCTTAAATGAAGAAAGATGTGTTCAGTATTGCTGTGTATATTTGCTATTCTCAAACTTCCTCTTCATGTGTTTCTGTCTGCAGTATTATGAGATGTCATACGGGCTTAACATTGAAATGCACAAACAGGTAAGAACCACAGCAGGCTCTCTTACTCCCTGTCTTTTAAATCGTTCCTAAAAATAAATGCTATTTAGACTTGCGTGCGGTTTCTTGAGAAATCACAGATGTTGCCCCGCGTTGTATGGCTTGTGCATATGCAGCATCCTGGATTTAGTTGTCTTGCATCTCACATTTGTGCAACTTCAGCATCCCCAGCTGTCTCATTATTGGAAGTAAATCCAAGAGTAATGTGTGTTTGTTTTGTCCGCAGGCAGAGATTGTAAAGAGATTGAATGGGATCTGTGCGCAGGTGTTGCCGTACCTGTCTCAAGAGGTCAGACTGTGTGAATTATTTATGATACACGCACTACAATGAGTGTCAGACTCATTAGTTTGATATAAGAAATGTTTGGTTGCCTCTTAAGGGATCTGATGGGGCTCTTAATGTTTGATGTAGAGTTTATTCTAATAATTGTGACCCTACATGTGAAAACCCATTTTAGGGGATTATACTTTTATAAAAAAAAATCTGATAATCTACTCACCCCCATGTCTTCCAAGATAAACTTTGTTTGCAATGGTGGATCGTCTACTTTGCTTCACCTATCCTAAATGTTTTAATGTACTGTAAATGTTGCAATTCAGTGCTGCCCTGACGGCCTGGTAGAGTAATAATTTGAATAAGAAATAATTTGTATCACGTATGTGTCGATTACGGCCATTCGCGTGTAGCAGTGGGGAGTATAGCTTGTAAGCTCTGCGGACGTGTACTCGCCCGAGTCGAACGCGGATGCAGAAAAGAGTATACCCGGCCCTTAACTCGCCTTCATGTAGCGCAGGCCTCAGTTAGTCGCATACTTGCACTTGTCATAGTGTTGGGCGATATGCCCCATTTTGAGATCGTCCTATCGTCAGCCTGTGAGATCGCTGACACACGATAGTATCAGGGGGTGGGGCAGTATTTTACTCATTTATTGAAACTACTCCCCCACTACTTTACTTATTACAAGTCACTTGATTGATGGACAAAAAAGAAGCAAGGGCAACAACGTCATGACCGCAACCTTCTTAAAACTGGTGCCATTAATCCATCCGCGTCATTAAGTGTAAAGTTTCCTACGTGCCAGGGAGTGAGAACAACAAACTCGCTGGTTTTATCCCTCTGCACGCCTAACAAACTCTCTAGTGCAAGGAAATGTCAGAGCCGCGCATTTTACAAGGTCTGGTCCGAGCAAGAGTCCAAGACGCGCGCATTCAGGTCCGAGCAAGAGTCCAAGACGCGCGCATTCAGGTCCGAGCAAGAGTCCAAGACGCGCGCATTCAGGTCCGAGCAAGAGTCCAAGACGCGCGCATTCAGGTCCGAGCAAGAGTCCAAGACGCGCGCATTCAGGTCCGAGCAAGAGTCCAAGACGCGCGCATTCAGGTCCGAGCAAGAGTCCAAGACGCGCGCATTCAGGTCCGAGCAAGAGTCCAAGACGCGCGCATTCAGGTCCGAGCAAGAGTCCAAGACGCGCGCATTCAGGTCCGAGCAAGAGTCCAAGACGCGCGCATTCAGGTCCGAGCAAGAGTCCAAGACGCGCGCATTCAGGTCCGAGCAAGAGTCCAAGACGCGCGCATTCAGGTCCGAGCAAGAGTCCAAGACGCGCGCATTCAGGTCCGAGCAAGAGTCCAAGACGCGCGCATTCAGGTCCGAGCAAGAGTCCAAGACGCGCGCATTCAGGTCCGAGCAAGAGTCCAAGACGCGCGCATTCAGGTCCGAGCAAGAGTCCAAGACGCGCGCATTCAGGTCCGAGCAAGAGTCCAAGACGCGCGCATTCAGGTCCGAGCAAGAGTCCAAGACGCGCGCATTCAGGTCCGAGCAAGAGTCCAAGACGCGCGCATTCAGGTCCGAGCAAGAGTCCAAGACGCGCGCATTCAGGTCCGAGCAAGAGTCCAAGACGCGCGCATTCAGGTCCGAGCAAGAGTCCAAGACGCGCGCATTCAGGTCCGAGCAAGAGTCCAAGACGCGCGCATTCAGGTCCGAGCAAGAGTCCAAGACGCGCGCATTCAGGTCCGAGCAAGAGTCCAAGACGCGCGCATTCAGGTCCGAGCAAGAGTCCAAGACGCGCGCATTCAGGTCCGAGCAAGAGTCCAAGACGCGCGCATTGAGTTCACGTGCATGTGAGAAGAAATCCGCACATTATATGCTCTCTCGTGCAAAGTAAAGCCCACAAACCCTCATGCAAGGAAAAGCACGCAATGCGCATGTTAGTGTGAAACTATGATGATAATAATAATAACTATCGCCAACTATTGTCATGAAAGCCCGCTATTAGCGATATGTCTGAAGATCGTCGATACACAACCCTAACTTGTCGCATACTTGACAAAAAAGTGAATTGTGAAGACATTTTAATCATTCAATATCAAATATCGTCATATCACACACCCCTATTTTAAAGTTTTTCACGGAAGTGTCTAATGGTGCTGAGCGTTGCCGTGGGAAACGCACAAGTTGAAAATTTTAACATTGTCAGAAAAACGCACCGTGTTAACCAATCAGGAGCTTGCTCTAGAAAGTGACGTGATTACAGAAAGCGAGCGGAGTCAGAGTAAAATTATCACAAAAAATATTTATTTTATTGGTTTTACCAACAACTGCCAATAGGTGTCAACGATTTGCTGCATGCTCTTGTCACAAATTAATAAATGACTGTCATTGCATTTAGGGCTGTAGCTATCGATTCTTTTTGTAATCGATTATCTAGCACTTAATCGATCGACTAATCGAGTAATCGGATATTTTTTTAAACAACCAAAACAAATTATACATAACGAAAATTATGTGGCTGTAAAATGATCAAGCATTTGGCTTGAAAATGAAAAAATAAAAACAGAGGTATTGATTCCAACTCCAACATTTGGCTCGAAAACTAAGCCTATTTATTGCTATTTTTACCTATTTACTGATTATATGTGCCAGTGCCAACAATAAAGCAATTTAATTTATTAATATGCACAACAGGTTTCATACTGTAATCTAGCCCTGACATCAAAGTTTATGGACATTTTTACTCTCCATCATCGCGCCAAATAAATTCAAGATGTATCACGCGCTATGATGTGCTTCCTGAACACTGAACAACTGTCCGTGTGAATCAGATTCCTGTGCGTATAGTGCGCGTCATAGGAATTTAACGAGGCTTTGAGGCAGAATTTTTGCCTCGAGGAATTTTTGTAATCAAGTAACTCGATGAATCGTTTTCAGCCCTAATTGCATTATTATTACTGTCGAAATGTTTTGAAATATAAAAACTTTAACTTTTCCAGTGGTATAGTTTGTCATGATAGATTAAAAATGTCCATGCAAAATATTAAAGTCAACTCTGGTGTCCCGCTCATGGGACAGGAAATAAACCACAATCTTGTACTGGTCATGTGACTCACCAGCGCGACCTTGCGTATTACGCAATCATGCCAAAAGGTCATGCTTTACATATGCGAAACGCACACTTGCGGACCATTTAAGACAATAAATTGACACAAATCGGTAGTCTCGCATACATCATCCGTGACCTTTCTACGTGATTATGTAATACGTAAGGTCGCGCTGGTGCATCACACGGCTAGTGCAAGACAAGAAGTTGTGGTTAGAAAGTACTTTTTTTTGCAAAAATTACATTTCCGTATATAAGACTCTTATATCTCGGTTGGGATCGTTTAGAGCCCTTTGAACTACATTGAAACTGTAAACTCTTGAGGTCCACTAAAATCCACTGTATGGAGAAAAATCCTGAAATGTTTTCCCTTAAAAAACTTAATTTCTTCTCGACTGAACAAAAAAACCAAACATCTTGGATGACATGGGGTGAATAAATTATCAGGATTATTTTAATGAAACTGCTTCTTATAACCTTGATATATTTAATACTGACAAAGTAATAAATTGAAATCAATGTAAAATCAGTACCAAACTTTGACGCATAATTTGATTATAATACTAAATTGAACAGACATGATGACATTTGTATACGTATTTGTAAAGCACCAGCAGCAGGTCCTGGGGGCGATTGAGAGAGCCAAACAAGTCACTCCTCCTGAGATGAACTCGATCATTCGGGTAAGCGTGCGTGCAAAGTTTTCCCCGACATATTTCTACGCTACGTCCGTGTTTTTGTTTCATTGCTTGTTTGTTTAATCGCAGCAGCAGCTTCAGGTTCACCAGCTTTCTCAGCTTCAAGGTTTGGCGTTACCCATGGCCCCTCTGCCAATGGGCTTGACTCAGCCCACCATGCCCGCCGTCACCTCCAGCTCTGGTCTCCTGTCGCTGTCCAGCATCCTCGCGTCTCACGCTCACCTGGCCAAAGAAGAAAAGAACGCACGCGACGCAGCCGACGGCCACCGCGATGACGACGCCGACAAATCTGACTAGCACAACGGAGACTGAGAGGGATGACAGGAGGAAGAGAAATCTGTTCAACCATTTCCACTTACTCTTTCTTTCTCTCTCTAACTAGATTCAATCTTACTTTCTCTTGTTCTTCCTCGCTGCAGTCTGTCCCAAATATTCTGATATGAAGAAAATGAATCATTTGTTTGAATCGAAACTTTGATTCACTTGCTTCACTCACAGGCATTATTACTGATGTTCATATTTAGCTATAGAGATTACCGTAGTAGAGACTTGGGTGGACAACACTTTAGCAATCAAAAAAGCAGCCAATCAGAGCACCCAATACATCATAGTAGTCATAAAACGCACCCCTGTTAACCATTCGGAGCATTGTTTTGCATTACATTTTCTTCTGAATATGTAAAACTATTTTCTCTTGTTAATTATTTTTGCTTTTTTTGACTTTTTAAGGTTACACACACACACACACACACACACACACACACCATGGGCCTGATGTATAAATGTTGCATACACAAAATTTATATATAAAAAAAATGTGCATCTGAAATCTTATAATCTTGACCACATGTCTCTTATATTTTGACCACCCGCAAGCTTAACTAACTAACCTTGCATCATTATGGAAAGAAGGTCCAAAAGCACACTTGTTGGTTAGTGAAGCACTTGCATTGGTCGGCTCTGAACCCATCACAATCCGATCCAATCCGTGTTAACCAGTGATTATCTTCTTACCGAGACGTTAACTTTCTCGAAGCCTTGAGCAGACACAAGTCCCAATAGTCTAAGCGACAGTACTGTCACATGTGGTATATGCGATTTCAATAGAAAGATCGAACAATTCTCACTGAAAATGATTTGTCTAGCGTTAGTTTGCAGTGTATGTTGTTCCACGTGTGGCCAGAAGGTTGCACTGTTTAGCAAATGAGTGCGTTTTGGGTTATTTGTAAAGATGTGAGAGGATGTTTAAAATGGCATACTAGCATACTACCATTCGTAGCGTAGACATTATCTGCATGAAATACGTTGGATGACTACGTCTGCTAAAATGTGCATTAACGACACTTCACAAAATCGTGTTTCCCATAATGCACAGCGCATTTCAAGACTAACAGAAGTAATACGGTTTTAAAGGGATAGTTAACGCAAAAATTTGTCATCATGTACTCGCTTTCATGTTCTAAACCTGTACGAGTTTTTATTTTATTTTGATGAACACAAGAATATATTTTGATGATAAGCGCACAGCTGCCGTAACCATTGAAACAAATATTATGGAAGTATTGGGATAAATGATGGTAAGCACACAGTTGATGGTACCCATTGAATTCCATCATATTTGTTTTTCCTACTATGGAAGTCAATGGTTACAGTCAGCTGTATGCTTACCATCATTTATTAAAATATCTTCTTTTGTGTTCATCAGAAAAAAGAAATTCACACATGAGGATGAGTAAATAATGACAATATTTTAATTTTTTGTGTACTGTCCCTTTAAGTAACTTTCTTGGTTACTCTGTAAAGGGTTGCCAATGATATAACTGAACAGATATGCAATGCCACAATGAAACATTATTGTTTGAACACTATTTTGCATGTTATATGTTTCCCATAGTACCTCCAAAAATAGTAGGTTGTAGTCTGCGTTTGGTGGTCTGCAAGTATTCGATTTCAGACATAGACATGGCGTTTTAAAGACATGCTACCTATGGGTGTGAATAAGTGATGGTGCATTATGGGTATTTTTAAGTCAAGTAAATGTTTATGTGCCCATAATTCATTTCTTTTCATTGTTATCACGTTGACAGTGCTCATGTGTCAGTGTGGTATACATGCTGAAATCTAGTTATATAAATGGGTTAATTTTATTTTAATTTTAGATTTGATTTCACTCGAAAGTTTTTCCAAAGAAAATGAGAAAGGGTTAATTTTTAAAACGATGCGTGCTGCCGCGATGGGCCAGTTTATATACATATATAAATATATCAATATACATATAATTTTGTAAAGATTTTTGTATGTATAAAGCTACATTTATGGTGTATGCGTGCCGGAGGACACCCGAGACCAGTTTTGAGTCGTGGATGCTGTGATATACAGAAATCTGTCATTATGTAAAATGGTCTGGCTGCTTAGTTGCTTCACATTCAATACCTCTGCCCTTGTCTCTATACTTCTGCTGGACCTCAACTGAACCCCCCCCCAAAAAAAGTGACTCGCACATTATCTTTGATCTAAGATTGCATTATTAAATCGTTGATTTGTGTTCAAATGAACCTTGAGCATGATGTAAAGGTGGTACTCCACCTCTTCTTTTCGAAACTCCACCCACCTCCACGTGTAGCCCCTCCTTCTTCTGATTGCAGTACTTATTTGCAACATTTTTAAGCTTAGTAGTGGGTATTTTTAAAAATTTGTGTGTGTGTGTTGTATGTGACGCAATGATGTACCTGATGAAAAATGTATGTTGTTTGTGTAATGGAAACTGTTATTATAACTTCATTTAAAAAAAAATAGTTAGAAGAAAAAAAATTAATAAAATGTTAAAACATTTACTATACCCGAATGAGAGATTGAGCAGTAAGGAAGTATTTATTGTGCCTTACAAATAAATGATTCATTGGAACTTTCTCTCTTGTTCTGTTTGTTTTATATTTGCATTTCATGCATTTATCAGAAAACTGCTTAAAGTGCATTATCTGTATGTATGTTTATTATATCTCTTCTGGCATAGCCCTCAAATGTCCTCTGTGCCTCCTTGTCCTTTTATTTGGTGTTTGGAAAAAGTTTCTAGTTCAGTGTGCCAGATGTCATTGATTTCGGCTTGTAATTTGCAGTAGAAGGCAACATTTTTGGTGAAAAATTAATTAAAACTTAAAGTTGGTTCCCCAAACAAAGCAATCGAAAGACCTAAAATAAAAGTTTTAAGGATAACTTGGGTAACTAGTATATGTTGCATTGGAAAGTCATTCTTTAAACATGTCTATTCATGTTTTTATAGAAGAAGGACACCGTAGGCATTTAAAACAGCATAGGGGTGAGGACATGACAGAATGAAAATGTTTGGCTTTCTCTTTAAAAACAGAAAACAGTTTTTCCTTTGACCAGCAGGTGATGCTGTTGCCTTACAGTGATTGTAAAATACATACTTTGCACCATTAAAATGAAATAATGTTGATACACCATCTTATAATACTGAACATATAATTGAAATCATTACCTTATATGTTTAATAGCCAAAATTTTTATAATGCAGAAATCATTTTTATGTTAATATAGCTGTGTGTGTATGTGTGATGAGCAATCTGTCTGAAATGAACTGGAATTACATGCCATCATTGTATTTCATTTTATCTCACATCAGCTTCATTCATCAGACATGACAACACGGTGATGGCTCATTGCTTTAAACACACACGCCATTAACCTGTAAATTTCATTAGTCCTGTGTTAGCACATGAAGGCACTACTATTACGAGGATATATTGTTTTTGTATATTACATCGTGCACGTTTTAACATTTTATAAATTATATTCGATTAAAAAAAATATATGAAGTGTAACTTTGCTTTAAAAACCTGTCAATTTTGATTTTCTTTTTATTTTTATTTAATTGGTAAAAGCTTTACTGGGGTTACTGTGTGCTTTTGTACTTTGTTGTGATTAATTTTGGGTCAAAATTGCTAATGTTTTTGGCCTCTTGTTATTCATTTATTATAAAGGAAAGGTTAAAAAGTAACTTTGAGATACAATTTAAACATGCCTTTAACCACTTGCCTGTCACCCCACCCTTTTGAGTGGTCTTGTTTTAAAGAAGACAAGGTTTTTACTGATGTTTCTGGAGGTGAAAATATTTAACAGAAAAATTGTTATAGCAGTTTAAATTAATTTTAATAATTAAAATAATGCAATAACATGTTAATTTGATAAATAAAATTATAAAAATGAAAATGTTATAAATGAAAATTATAAAAATGAAAAAAGGCTATAAGTCTCAAGTAGTTGGCATCCAAATTTCAAGTTAAAATCACAAAAAAATGAGGTTTGTGTCACACTTTTAGTGGTTTTACCAACAACGGCCACTAGGTGTCAGTAGTTTGCTGAATTCTCTTGTCACAAATTAATAAATTACTGTCACTGCATTATTATAACTGCTAAAACATTTAAACGTCATTTCTTTCCTAAAATTGTGATGAAATATGAAAACTACATTCTTAGAGCTTCTATATAGTTTGTCAACATTTCTGTAGATTTATACCATGATATAGTGTTATGAATATATAAAATTAATATGCATTCCTATGGGGGGATCATGTAACAAAAAACTGTTACTACATTATTTCTATCATCAGATGACCTTGAAAGTGTTAGAAATATGTAAAAACAAATTGGGCTTCATGTTGGCCTTTGACCTTTTAAAAATAGACTCTTACTACATCATTTCTTTCCCAAAATTGTGATGGAATATGAAAACAACACTCTTAAGAGCTTTCCAAAGATATATAGTTTGGCATGGCATGAAAATCTGACTTTTTCCATGTTTAAATGTGATTGGGTCCCCAGTGATTCTATCAACCTACAAAATGTGAAAAAGATCAACCCAATAACTTAGTTCTGGTAAACCATTATCTACAAGCACATGAAAAAATAGGTTGTTAAAATGTGGTTCTCCTAATGATGTCATAAGGAGCTCTTATTATAATAATACCACCCCTTAATCTGCACTATCCAACCACAGCACTGCCATTTAGTGCAGAGAAAAGCACAATTGAGTTTTAATTGCAACAAACCATCATCATTGTGATCAGTGTTTGAATTTCTTCAGCTCATTTGCATTTTAAAGGACACACCCAAAATGGCACATTTTTGCACACACCTACAAAGTGGCAATTTTAACATGCTATAATAAATGTTTTATATCGTCGCTGCCCGATGAAACTCACGTATGTCCAAAACGGTTACTTTTCAGGAAGTAAAAAAACCACAATAAATCAAAAGCAGTTGAATGTAGCGTTGTCATACTTGGTATGGCAACCTTACATTTAACCATATTCTTGCCAGTGTAATGATATAACCCACATTTGACCAAAATTGAGTTTAAATGGAAATACGTGCATATTTTATAGTAACGATGGTCGATGTGCGTTCTTTCCGATCATTAATTAGAATGGCCAAGTCGCGTTTCATATTGACAGATGAATACACTCAGTTTATTAAATAGCCTACGTCTTAGTTTATTAAATACACTTAGTTTATTTAATATTTATTATACATTTATTAAATGTCTCTTGCAAGCTATGAAGGGACAATGAATCAATACACTGACATGGTAATGCTAGACAGCAGGGGCGTCAGTTGGTGTTGAAAATTGGTGGGAAAAGATCAGATAAAAATAGGGATGCACGATATATCGGCCAACATATCGTTATCAGCCGATAACTGCTTATTTTTAATATTATCGGTTATCGGTCTGATAGCAAATTTAGGTCGATAAATGAAATCGGCCTATATATATATATATATATATATATATATATATATATATATATATATATATATATATATATATATATATATATATCGGTTATCGGCCCCCAAATATAAAGAGTTATCGGTTATCGGTATCGGCCAAAATGTCCATATCGGTGCATTCCTAATAAAAAACATTACAGCAGGACGGAAAAAATATTGAATAACGGCGCATCAAAAATGGGCATACAGTAGCGTTGGCCAGTCAACAACAAGAAAATACTCAGCATAAAACCCTTAATGTCGACTGCACACATGCACCAGTCCCTGCAACACCAGCTTAACCGAACAGTGCCACAGCACCATACCGTAGAAAACAGCAGCGCGTTTAGTCAATGATTACAATGAATTTCATTACAAATTTAAAAGAAAACACACCATAAGCATACAACGCAACATATGTGACCCTGACCAAAAAAACAGTCTTAAGCATCGCTTGATTTTTCAGAACATTTTAACCAAATGCTTTCAAAAAGTGGTGGGATGTTCCCAGCCTTCCCGGTGTAAATAACACCTAGACAGATACTTTCACAGCAAAATATACAGTGTTGTTTGGAGTTGTTTTTCCGGTGTTAATTTACCAGAGTTAAAAAGTGTTGATTCTGGTGTTAATTTAAACGACTTAAACACTTGCAGTGTAAATCGATGGTCAGAGTTAGTGTAATTACCACGAGTTGACCTTAAACCACACTAGTAGAGAGTATATTCAATTTCCGGTCTTCGCACGTACTTCCTTTTTGATCAATGGCGGACAAGCACATGGAGACAGCAGTGTTCTAACAGGTATAATTACTTTATTCCATCAACTTTTTGATTTGTCCTAGTACATTTCTAGTCATTTTTTAAAATAATATTTATAAGCTTAAATACATTTTAAGAGTACTAAAATAATTTTCTTTTAGGTAACACGTCAAATAACGACAGGAACCGAGGGAAGCTGTGTGTGTGTGTGGATAGCTCTGGCAAATTAAGGTAAGGGTAACAAAATTGACTACTTTTAGTACAATCGTGTATTGCTTCCACCACCAAAAATATATGACTGTTTAAATTAGCGACAACAGTTTAATTAAACGCCCAATTTTCCCGTTTTAAATGTATACTTTAACAGCGCGGGTCATTAACTATGGTCACGTGGAGCTGAAACATTTCGCGGTAACACTCATACTCGGTGCAGGGAAAATATCAGATAAAGCTGGCGACACACGATTATTTTTGGGTCGATTATTAATGTAATTTGGCTGTGGCCACTGATCAATACGTAGGCTATTTGATATTTTGATTGGTGCCTACAATCCGATCCTCCGCTGCCAAAGACAGCGTACAGACGAGACATAAACTGCGAGGTAAGATTGCTGGATTAAGTTAACTGTGTTACGTACAAAAGAAAACAACTGATAGTATGTGCTATAACGTTACGCTATATATACGCTATATCTATATCAGTAATGTTAGTACATTAAGGGGGTTCAGCCGAATGTAAAGTGTGTTTTTTAGTGGATTGACCTGGTCGTTATACTGCTCTCGACTAAAACCAACATACTTTAGGTATTCGTTAGGTTTGTCTTATTAACCCAGCAAGAATCTGCTGTGAAAAGCGTTTTGTTTAACTTTATATATCCTGACTAGTTATGGTGCGCAGACCGTTCGGCGCATGACATCAAAGCGCCGCGAGAGAGATACACTCTCGCGGTACTGTGATATCACGCGCCGCACGGTCTGCACATCACTTCACATCACCTTTTACGTTCGCTCACATGGCGTGTGCCTCACGTGCACGTGGTAAGATCTGCAGGTTTGCACCGCATTAACACGAGAATTAAGTTGCTTTAGATTTACTTAAATGTAATATTTGTAATTACATTGACATTTACTAAGCTATTAGTCAAAGTTAATGACAATGACTGATATAATTGTAGCCACTGCTTTCTGTAGATTTTAACAGCACGAGACTTTCTAATGTTACTTATTTTTTCCAACAGCCTTCGTCATGCTGGTTAAAGTTCAGTGTAAAGGTGTGAAGAAATGGGTAAAATTGCTTGACGATTTTACATTCCAGGATTTTCTTACTGAAGGTAGGTTTAGATGTGCTTATTTAAAACAGTCATATCAGCTATTGAGGCATTTGAATGATTGATGATATCAGAAGTCTACAGGTCTTATCTTTAGGTTTCAAATGTGCTATTTGCCTTAAATGTTTGACTTAAATATGAAAATAAATTAAAATGATTGTTATTGTATTTTTCAGTTAAAAACAAATTTGGATTTACAAGAACGACATCTCTTCAAGTCTTTGACGACACTGACACCAATGTGGAGGAGGACATCTTCCAAGAATTGATTCAAGCCAGTCCAGATATATGTTTTACTGTAAGGCCTCCAGAAGAAACTCTTCCTAACATACTTGGAGGTAAATATAAAGCAACACTTCAGACTTTCTAAGGCTTCATTGTAATTTAACATTGTGATAAAGCAAAATGTGTTTGTAACAGAGAAACACATTTATTTTTATTAATTTGGCAAATGCTCTTATTTGAAGTGCCTTATGTTTAAGGCACAAATTAGCAATATAACAAGCAATTCATCCTGTTAGCCTGCACTAGGATGCCAGCGCAGTGAAGCTCTTTATTTACATAATTTCAATTACTGTTAGTTTAAATGTACTTACATAAAACAACTATACATCATTCAAAAGTGATAAGACTAAAGATTTAGTTTTTGACCTTTATTTTATTCTGAAAATCCTACAGTGACAGTAATTTCTTCATTTTTGTCAGGAGATATGAAAATAAAAAACGATACATGCCTTTAATTTGAAATGATCTCAGCCGCGCTCATTGATAAAAATACTCCTCCGTGATCGTCATAAAAGCACTTGATAAAACAACATCCATCAGGGCTTTTAATTCAAAGTATGCATATTTGGATAAATATTAGTTTAATTTTATTTGTTTACTTTAAAGAGTAACTAAACCCTAAACCAACTTTTTTTAGTTAATGATCTGTAAGAATGATCCTTTATTAGTGCTGTTCATTGATTTTAGTAAGTTTTTTGACATTAAGATATAAAGTGTTTCAATACTGCAATATATGGTGTAAAAACGTCTAAGTGCTGCCCTCTTCAGGTTGAACGGTGGCTACTGCAGTTGAATTTTCCTATTGGATGTTGGGTCCAAAAAATGACTCGTGACGTAAGCAGGTTCAAGCTCACCACGCCCTTGTTACGATCTCACCACACACTTGGTACGAGCTTAGTTCGTCCCCTCTATCTCCGTTGGGATCTGCCCACTTTTCTAGCATTTTTCAAATATTGCCAGTGGGTGGAGTCAGACTTTGACCAGGGGTTTAGTTACGCTTTAAATTTCTGCAGGGGCGGTAATATTTCATCCATTTTTATTCCAAACACGGCGATATGAGCAGCTGGAGTCTCTGCTACAGTCATTCACACTCAGTTTGTTTCATTCATACATGAAGCCGGAGGGCGCTAGAGTTAGAAAGTGTCAATATGGGACTCTCATAGAATAAGATGTCAGAGATCAGCTGTCAGTCAGATGTGTACTTGAACAGTGACGTGCAACGATCGATTGCTGTTTTTATAATAACAGGCAAATAAAGATGTTTTGATGTTTTAAAACCATGGAGACAATAAACACGATTAAGATTATATATTATTTATCTGTATTTTTTAACGCTATATCTGGTATTTTCATAACAGTACTGTATGTTATAATGCTATGCTAATCGAGCAAAGCTAATAGCATAAAAAAGCATAAAACTGTTTATTTTCGGTCTTATTTTATGATCCAAAGCCACATCAGATCATGCATGATTGTTTAAGCACTCGACTTTTGATGTTATAAAGTGAGCTTTATTATAAATCCCTTTATTTGTCGTGTTTTGATGGTATGCTAAGCTAAAGTACTAGCTGTTCTGTAAACATCTGCTGTCTGGAGATATGATATATATGTTTCTAGGAATAATTTCGACTGGTAAAGCTTCTTTAAGGTAAGTTTCTTTTTGTAAGAAAGGAATTTAATAAAAAGAAAGTGAATTGAGACGAAAGGAGGAAATAAAACACTAAATAGAATGTATGAGTAATTATTCATAATAATAATAAAATAAACCCATATCCCGGATTAAAAGTTGTTAATGACTCATCTGGATGCTTATTTAATGAGTCTTAAAACACGGAACAATTAGACAATAAACTTAAAGGATGTTGTGAGATATAAATAAACAAACATTAGCTTAGCATTTTTGCTGTTTTCCTTTAAATAAATGTACATGACATGGGTCTAAAAAACATTTAATAAAATTCAGAGTTTTAGAGGTATCATCTTCAGATTTAAAACAGAACATGGTCAGACCTGTGGCTTTATCTGTAGTGCATTTCTAGATTGCTCCAAGGCCAGTTTCATTTAGATTTCCATAACAATATTTCATATATGTTTGGTGGAGTTAATAAAGTATAATTTAAGCTCTCCATAACAACTTTTTTCATTATGACAGTAACTAATGTTCACCTCCTAATAAACTTCCAAGTGTCTGCTTTCAAATGAGATCAAACTTATGCTTCTAGTGCAAAGACTTCATAACTGTATCTATTTTAGTTTGGCTATGACATTTTTTTGTGGGGGGTTCAAAAAACAGAAAAAGGTTAACAGGTTAAGAAAGCTATAACACAGTGTTAATTGGTCACACAATATTACACTGTTGGGGCATTATTATGATTACTATTGGTTTTGTTGCTGTACTTTGTGATGGAGGGCCCTGCAAAATTCAGCAAAAAGAACACCATTAAACTCTTTGTCGCACTGTTCAAAGTAAAGCATTGACAGAAAACATGAACATTGTTGTGCTTTTGTTTCTCTCAGAGTTTACACCCATAAGATCCTCAACTCCCAGCACGTCTACTGATACCCTTTCACTCTCTTCAACTGACCATGATGACACGGACCAAGCAGTGCACAATCAGGCAGCAAATGCCAGCAGCAGTAGAGAAACCTTAAATGTTGAAAAGGCAAAAAGGGTATTTATAAAATCTTTATCATTGTTATTTTGTTCATAAAAATTACTTTTCATAATTTTACTTGTCTTAACAATTCACCTTTATTGTCATTATACTTAATCAGATTGTCCAAGATGCCCTGGAAAAACAATCTGGTGGTGAGGAAGTGCTTGAAGAATACCAGGCAACCAAAACTTTAAAGCACAGCACCAGACGGCAACTTGTTAATATTGTTGTTAGTCACATGACGGAGATTCATGGGTAAAATTTCTGTGTGCATATGCAATAAATACAAATAGCTGCCATACAAGCTTTGTCAATTTGCATATAGAATTTAGAGTTTAAATTTAGCTGCAACAATGACCTCACTTTTTTATAAACTTTACAGAAGGATCCCCACCCGCCAACAGCGTGAGACTTATGCCCTGGGCATTGTTTCTCTTTTTCCTGCCCTGAGAGACCCATTTTCAACAAAAGGCTATGTAAGAAAGTGTTCATGTAGTTGCCAACTAGGTTTGGGAATGGTTTAGACCCTCATAAATTAATTCTGAGTCGATTCCTAAGGTCCCAATTAGATTCAAAATTGATTTTGGACATGCTAATTAGCATATTTCTGACTATATTGCTACTAGTCTCTGCCTATTTAAACATGTGTATGTATGATGACTTCAGTGCCAGTTTTTTGTTAAAGAGGTTTGTGTTTTAGTTGTTAGTTTTCTATGTTATGATGCAGTACCAGTTTATAAAATGAAACTGACTTCTGGTCTTACCAAATAATTTTCTTTTGTCTTTCTGACAGGAACATTTCTATGATCCAGAAAAGGGAACAGGGTTTATTTCCTGGCGTCTTAAAACTTTGTCAAGAAAGAATCCAAAACGTCGTTGCTTAGAAGTCTCTGAAATCGCAGGGCCAAGTCGCCGAAGAAGGATAGATGATGGTCAGCAACTTGAGGGAGATGCATGCAGGGAAGCAATTTCTTTCCTTGTCCACACAGCTGATGAAGTTGAAGTTATGCAAAAGATGAAGGAGACTTTTAAGCATAGACAAGAACTCGTACACAACCCCGAAAGATCAGCTGACATACTAAAGATCTTTCCAAGATTTTTGGATGTGAAAGGATTGGTAAATATAGCACTCCTTCTCTACGAAGATTAAGGTTTTAAGTGTATATGTTAGATATGCTGGCTTTTTGTTCATTTTTGTTCATTTTTACCTCAAAGCCCCCGTTGTAGATTTAGCATTTTTGCTCTTGCATGGCGTACAGACAGTCATACAGAGAGTAGTACCCAGGTGAAAAAGTAGTACATGTCATAATGCACTTAAAGTGCTCTATTTTCGCACATTAATTTGTACATAATACACTAAAAATTATTTAGTACTTAAGGTAGCATCTAAGTGTGCTATTTTGAGACACGATAAACATGAACTAAAATGTGATTTTAACATGCAATCTCTGCATATAAAGATGGGTTTAAATTTACTACAAGTGGTACCTAAATATTTTTCATACATTTTAGTTAATTTTAATGTCATCTCAAAATAGCACAGATAAGTACACTTAGGGCTCAGTCACACCAAAAGCGCTTTAAACGCTTGCAAACGCAAGGCGCGACGCACTGCCTTTTTTAAAAAAGAGCAGTGCAGCGCGGCTTTTCATATTGCTAAGCAACCACCGAGTCAGCTGTCTTGTCAATCAAATATTGAAGCGTGAGCGCTCTTTTGCTGTTAACTGTCGTATTAGCAGAAACTTTAAAAAGATGACGCTTGCTCTGACCTTGTTTGAGGATGAGAGGAGCACAAACACGCAGGAGAGAGTGAGCGAGTGGAGTCCGGTTCTTCAAAGCAACTGTAAACTTCCCTCACCACAACGTAAGGCCCGCCTCTCCCCTCATTCGATTGGACAATGGAAGACGCGAATGACGTCAGGCGCTCCTCCGCTCTCAGCGCTCCTTCAAAAACGCGTGCCCGGCAGGCGGCAGAAAACCGCAAGGCGCTCGGCGCGCATAAACAGCGCGCAAACGCGCCCTGCCCATAGAATATCATTCAAAAAAGGCGCCTGCAACTGCCATAAACGCTTTTGGTGTGACTGAGCCCTTAGATGTTCTTAAAATTATCCTAAGTACTAAAGAAGAATTAAGTATATTAAGTACAAAATTAGTATGTGAAAATAGAGCAATTCAAGTAGATAGTGTAATTTTTTCACTTGGGTAATTGGCCTCATAATTATTGTCTCAAACAATATCAAACATCTTTTGGATATTTTTCTTGGTTTTTATTTCATAGTCTATCAAAATTATCACATGCACACACAATCCATTTTGAGTCCTGCTTTTCTCATATTTGTCTTGAAATATGCTTCAATATTAGATAAATCAGGACTTTGCTCTTCTGTTCAATGCTGAAACATCCAACAAGTTGCTTGAGAGGTGGGAGACAGCATTCAAGCACAAGATCATCAATGAAGCCAGGTCTCTTACTTCGACAGCAGAAATTCAATGTCTTCTCAATGCAGCAGTGGGAGAAGGATCTGAAAATGGTTAGCATCATTTTTGAGGATGTTATAGCTTCAGATTTGCCCTGATTTTCTGTGTTTTTGTGAGAACTAAACACATAATATCCACTTGTTTAGATTGGGACAGTGACATGTCATCCATCCTGCTACTATTGCATCTCCTGCCACCTTCTTCGGGAAGGAAGAAGACCAAGATCAGTGCAACAGAGGCTGTTGATAGACTTGTGCATTTCCACAAGGTAAAACTCATAATACTGTTGCAAATCTTTGTGAATGTGTTTGTTTCTACTAATAGAACTATGGTTTTCGATACCATAATGTGACACTGTCAAAATATGTTTTTGGGCATTGTATTGACTTGCAGAGCTGGGATTTCCTTGTTAAATTCATCATTTGTTCTGATAAAGAACGTAAGTCACTTATATTTTGAATGGCCTGAGGGTGTATCATCACGTTTATTTGGGGGGTGAAATATTTGGTGATTAACTGGTTTTATTCTGCACATATGTGACTCAGTCTGTAAAAACCCAGCTAAAGTCATTTGTTTGTGAGTTACTGTTGTCCAAATAAATTTTTTATATATTGTATAGAACAGTTTGTGAAAATATAACATTTCTTTTATATTGACTAGGATCATGTCAAAGATTAAAATTAATGAAAAATCAATGACTGAAATCAAACTTTAAAGGTCCTAATCTCATAATTAGATTGAGACTTTGGCCTGGATTTACATACAGGGTCACATTGAATTTGAGATTAGTCATTTCTTATTTATGATTTGGTTCAGCACAAGGTTGCCTGCATTCATCATTACACACTTTAATGTGTTTTTTTTTAGTTTGTTAAATCTGATTTTTATTGTTGGGGTTGCTTTTTCAGTCCTGCACCAGTATTGAAGACCATCTCAGTGGCAGGCAGAGCCACCAGCCATACCTCCTTGGATTAGGAAGGATTAAGAGCAGAATCGACAACTTCTATGTGGTTGTGGACAAACATCTCATCCCCTGTGCTGGAAGCAGCTCCTTGAGTGCTATAGATGAACTCTTCAAAGTCCACTACGTTTGCAACCTGTCATACGAGGAAGCCCTTGTCAACATTTTTACCTTTCTGCAGACTACAATCTACAACATCGATGTTGGACTTTCTAGTGAGTCTCCCCGAGTAAAGGAGTTACGTGCAAAGCTTTTAAACTAAGTTAAATGTTAAGGTGTTTTTGTTGTCAAAGTTTGCATTCAAGTAGCCACACTTTGATATCTCACTTGAGAGTCACCCACAGTTTTTATCCTTCTTTAAAGTTTAAGCTGTTATGTGCACAAGGTGGCTGTAGTCGACAGTTTTGTACGTATTCCGGTTTTCGAAGACATTTGAACAGTGTTCATGTTGCTGATTTCAGTCCAGCACATTTACAGCATGGTGAACAGCCAGCTCAAAATGTTGATCTTAATCATTCAGGTTCGTTGTTTATTGAAGAAGGTCATTCCCAAGTTGCTCTCATAGACTCTGAGGAAAATGTATCCAATTTCAGGAGAAATACTGCAGATATATGTGCTTCTGTTGTGGCCAAATTACAGTGCAGTGGAGTGGCCAATAGCTTGGTATCATCAGTTGTTTCAGAGCTTGAGGAACTCACCACAGAACTGCATAACCAAATTCACCAAGATGTAATGTCTGTCATTCCCCACAATAATCCTGCCAGATCAGCAGTCGAAGATTGTTTAGGACATTTTGACAGTCCCTTTTCCTTGTTTAACACAGAAACTAAAAGATCTAAATATTTCATGGACAAATGGGGTGTAGTTGAACCAGTTGAAATTATGCTTGGTATGAGGTACGACACCAGGAGAAACAAAAAAACAGGAGGTTATGATCAGGTCCCAGTAAAAGATACATTTGTTTATGTTCCAGTTTTGGAAACATTAAAATTTATGTGTCAAAATGAAGAAGTATGTAGACTGCTAACTACAGTTAAAGAAAGGCAGAAATCACATTTTGAGGACTTCTGTGATGGAAGTTTCTTCAAGAATCATCCATTATTCTCCAAAGATCCCAGTGCTTTACAGATCCAAGTATACTTTGATGAATTTGAAACGGCGAACCCTCTTGGCTCTAAACGTGGGGTACACAAGATTGGTGCTCTTTATTTTGTACTGAGAAATCTACCTCCAAAATTAAATTCAAGGCTGATGAATATTCACTTAATAGCACTGTTTCATGCTCAAGACTTAAAAAAGTATGGCTTTGACCCCATCTTGGAACCATTGATTCATGATATAAAGACTCTAGAAACGGATGGGATTGAACTACCCATATCCACAAGTAAAGTTTTTGGAACCATATGTCAAGTAGTTGGAGACAACTTGGGAATGCATTCCATCCTTGGGTTCACAGAATCGTTCAGTGGGAATTACTTCTGCCGTCTATGTTTGACTCAAAAAGCAGATACTCAGTTCTTTTACGATGAGGACGATGTTAGAGTTATTTTGCGTGATCGTACAGTTTTTGGACAGCATTGCAGTGAATTGGAATCTGACCCTCAACTCAAGTCAACACATGGACTTAAAAGAAACTCAACACTCAATAGTCTGCAATATTTTCATGTGTGCCACAACTACTCTCTAGATGTAATGCATGATCTCCTGGAAGGAGTTGTTCAATTTGAAATGAAACTACTGTTTGAATATCTTTCTGACAAGTTTGTTACACAGTGTGAGTTGCTCTCTAGAATATATTCATATGATTATGGATATTTAGAGAGAAAGATTCGTCCTACAAGGGTAAATTTGGAGCACAGTGGAAATAACATAGGTCTCAATTCTATTCAGGCACTCTGTCTTGTCAAAAACATTCCATTACTGTTTGGTGATATTGTACCCCTTGGAGATAAGAATTGGCATTTGCTCCTACTCTTACTTCAAATTCTAGATTTAGTCTTTTCCCCTTGTATCTCAGAAGGCATGACTGTTCTCCTGAAGTACTTAATTATTGAGCACCATGAATTGTTTAAAGAGTTGTATCCACATAAGAATCTACTGCCCAAACACCATTTTATGGTCCACTATCCAGCATGCATTCGAAAAATTGGTCCATTAGTACACATGTGGAGCATGAGATTCGAGGCCAAGCATAAAGTTTTTAAGAATACACTCAAAAATTTCAAAAACATTACCAAATCTCTGGCACGAAGACATCAGATGTCAATAGGCTATCTTTGGGAAACAACACCAATGACACAAATTGAGTGTGGGCCTATGAAAACATTCTGTTGGGATGATATTGACAATGGTGAAAAGATGGCAGAAATGCTACAAAATCCTGCACAGTCAGTTATGCGGTCCATGAACTGGGTTAAATTAGATGGGACAGAATATAGACAAGACCTGATTGTGTGTAATGAAATTGAGAATGAAATCCCCATTTTCAGTCAGATTCAGAGAATACTTTTAATCAATGACACTGTGTATTTTATTGTTAACAAACTTGTAACAGAGCATTTCTTGGAGCATCGCCATGCATTTAAAGTTCAGAGGTACTGTGAGTTGAATGAACTTGTCAAAGCCAGCAATTTAAAGTTCTTCAGGCCTTTTGATCTACAGAGTCCATATGGGTCAGATGGTGAATATGTTGTTCCCTCATGTATGTTAGTTTGAGATGTTAGTTTGAGCTAAAATATAAATTTCAAACTGATACATTGTGTTGGCTGTTCTTTAATTTAATGTATTTAGTTGAACCAAGTGTAGATTGCATTTAAATACCTTAATATGGGGATGTATGAACACTACATTAGTTTTAAAAAACTCCCCTGGTGTTATGTGAACACTACATTAGTTTTAAAAAATAACGCTCTTAGTGTTATGTGAACACTAAATTATTTTTAAAAAAAACTCCCTTGGTGTTATGTGAACACTACATTAGTTAAAAAAAACTCCCTTGGTGTTATGTGAACACTACATTGGTTAAAAAAAACTCCCTTGGTGTTATGTGAACACTACATTAGTTTAAAAAAAAACTCCCTTGGTGTTATGTGAACACTACATTAGTTTAAAAAAAACTCCCTTGGTGTTATGTGAACACTACATTCGTTTAAAAAATAACTCCCTTGGTGTTATGTGAACACTAAATTAGTTTAAAAAAAACTCCCTTGGTGTTATGTGAACACTAAATTAGTTTAAAAAGAACTCCTGTAGTGTTAAACTTTTGACACAACTAGTGTGGTTGTAGCACTCACTTGGTGTAAATGAAACTCATCAAAGGTGTTAACTGTGAACACTCATAGTGTTATTTTTAACATTTTGTGAGTGTTAAAAAATTAACACTTTTTAAAGTGTAAATTTGACTCGATTTAGTGTGGACTCATATAAACTCTGGAAAAGTGTTAATTTTCACACTCCCAGTGTGATTTTAACACTTTAAAATTTGCTGTGTTGTTTGCACAGTCCTACCGTAATTTAGTCACTCCTAGAAGTACGTCTGGCGTCAGGGGGAACGTTTACCTCAATGGAGTAAAGTCATTGTGTCACCAGGCTTTGTTTATTCGGCTATCCAGTGCTGAGCTTCGATGAAAATTTACGAGACCGGCGAGATGCTTCACAGGCGGGAGATACGCGGCGTGATTGACAGATTTGACACCAAATGGATATACGTGAAAATCAGATGACATTATTTCACAACTTTTCATTGGCCATTTAGGTATGTGACGCATACTGTATACGGAAATGAACCTGAACATTCAATCTGTCGAATCTGCAAAATGGACATACGTGCTTTTCATCGGACAGCGACGATATGGTATTTTGAGCTAAAACTTCACATATGTGCTCTGGGGACACCAAAGATTTATTTGACATCTTAAAAAAGTCTTGTGCCATGGCACCTTTAAAATGTCTAAGACTGCTTCAATGTTTCTTTTCTCTTAAATCTTTGCAGCTTTAATAATAACTTGCATGTGTGTTTGTGTGTCCAGATTTCATGATATGTTGAGTGAATCACCCCTTACCAAAATTAACCATGGTTTTACTGAAATTAATCATTCAATGTACTCAGTTTTTTAAGATAAGTGGTTGCAATCAATTTATTTAAGCTACATTTGAAGTTTTTTATTTTTCTATTTTTTAAATGTAGCTTAAATAAATTGATTTCAAAATAAGTAAATTGAATGAATCATTTTTTTTTAGTGCAGTTAAAACCACAAAACCATGGTTACTTTAGTAAAATCATAGTAACTGCAAAATAACCATGGTTTTGACAACCATGGTTTTGATAAACCATGGTTAGTGTAATAAAACCATGGTTTTGCTGATAGTAATCAATACACCAAAAAAGTGGTTACTACACTTTTACCACAATGGTTAGTTTTCGTAAGGGAGGTAATCCACATTCCCTTTGTCTGTCTTGTTATATACAAAACAGCTTTATTATTCATTATTTCTTTCTATCGCAACTGCTTGCTTACAATCCAAAACATACAAACACATACTCCCTCTTTCTGCTTCTCTCTCTCTTCCTCCCTGCCCCCCCCCTCTCTGCCTTGTTTTCTCTATTCCTTCCTGTCTCTCTCTCTCTCTCTCTCTCTCTCTTCATTTCCTCTGTTTGATGGAGATGTGCCCTATGGCAGGACACTGTGACATGATATTTCATTAATTGTTTTTCAGGGGGAGTGTGTGTGTGTGTACTGTCAGTGCCTCTCATTTTCTGTCTCTACCCACCCATCACTGTTTTTTTCTGCGACACTCCTCCTCCTTTCTTCCCCTTTAATTTCTCCCTCCCATTTATACCTTAGTGAAGAGCAAGGCCAATCAGACCGCATTATTATGAATAATAAACATTTTGACCGTCTAACTAACTTTATACCTTAACTTATTTGCATGCGACACCCATTAATGTGGCTAATATTGTAAACTGTAATAAATTGTAGTATAGTATTGGATAAACTGTAGTACATTTTAGTAGGTAATAATAAAAACATATATGAACTTTATTACAGGTTACTGACGTAAATAATTTAATATACTACTGTATTTTTCTTTTGAAATGCGGAGGTTGAGAAGGTAAACGACTCCATTACCCACAATGCCCTTGTGACCAATTTACACGCGTGTCTTCTTCGCTATTGGTCCAGATCAAAGTTTATGTCACGACCCAACGTGGGCAGCCGGATAATCGATTGGTCTTTGCTTTCATGTTGTTAGCCAATCCGGGAGAACGCTTTGTGAAGAGAGACGTTAAGGATGCAGTGTTTGTACATTAAGTTCCGTGTTATGAAGATTCCGCGCAGTGTTACTTTACTTCCGAGTGACTTGTTTTAATCGAGTTTAAAATATATGCTGTGCGTCTATATAATTGCACGTTCTTTTTTTAATTCCGCTTTAATCTGCTTGTATAATCTTCATACGCAAATGTAAGCAGTCGACCTTAAAAGCAGCTTTTACGTTCTGCCAAGTTAATGTCACCTCACAGGCGCAATAATAATACAGTCAGTGTTCAGTTGAGGAGAACCGCTGTTCATTTTCTTTTCTTTACCCCCCCCTCTCTCTCCCTCTCTCCCTCTCTCTCTCTCTCTCTTATTTATTGTAGATTTACAGTAACCCAATCCACTGCTCGATGGCTGGCTGTAGTGTACGATCCGCGAATGAATCTTTCCGTGTCAACCGGTTCTTTTTAGTGATTCGATCGAATCGCTTTAAGTGTTTTTTTAAGAATTCACATTACAAGCAACGGTTTGGTACACATAAGTTTTACAAACCACAATAAGTTCAATAAGTTAATTAAAAATAAAATGTAAAAATACTGAAAAAAAATGATGGATAGAATTGAAGATGAAAATTCCTTCAAACTGTGAACTTTTTTAAATCTTTCGGAATTTTTCCATGAATGAAATTTAGTTTTATATTACCAATTTACCTCAGTTTAAATGTTTAATTGGCAGTAGTAACTGTAAAAGTGTTTGTTAATGCTTAATATTTATGTATTGGTGACTACAAAAATGAATCTTGAAATGAATCGCCTCATCGTTTTCTTAATTTTAGTAAGTTGCTTCATATAAAAGTGTTCGCAAATGCCTAAATATTTATGTATTGGTGACTACAAATGAATCTTAAAATGAATCGCCTCACCGTTTTCTTAATTTTAGTAAGTCGCTTCGTATAAAAGCATTCGTAAATGCCTAAATGTTTATGTATTGACTACAAATGAATATTAAGATGAATCGACTCAACGTTTTCTTAATTTTAGTAAGTCGCGTCGTATAAAAGTGTTCGTAAATGCCTAAATATTTATGTATTGGTGACTACAATAAATCGCCTCACCGTTTTCTTAATTTTAGTAAGTCGCTTCATATAAAAGCTTTCATAAATTCATATAAATATTTATGTATTGGTGACAACAAATGAATCTTAAGATGAATCGCCTCACCGTTTTCTTAATTTTAGTAAGTCGCTTCGTATAAAAGTGTTCGTAAATGCCTAAATATTTATGTAGCCTATTGGTGACTACAAATGAATCTTAAGATAAATCGCCTCACCGTTTTCTTAATTTTAGTAAGTCGTTTCGTATAAAAGCGTTCATAAATGCCTATAAATATTTATGTATTGGTGACAACAAATGAATCTTAAGATGAATATCCTCACCGTTTTCTTAATTTTAGTAAGTTGCTTCATATAAAAGCGTTCATAAATGCCTAAATATTTATGTATTGGTGACTACAAATGAATCTTAAGATGAATCGCCTTACCGTTTTCTTAATTTGTAAGTCGCTTCATATAAAAGCGTTCATAAATGCCTAAATATTTATGTATTGGTGACTACAAATGAATCTTAAGATGAATCGCCTCACCGTTTTCTTAATTTTAGTATGTCGATTAATATTACAGCATTCTTTAATTCCTAAATATTTATTGGTGACTACAAATGAATCTTAAGATGAATCGTTTCGCTGTTTTCTTAATTTTAGTAAATCACTTTGTATAAAGCGTCTGTAAATGCCTAAATGTTTACGTATTGATGACCACAAACGAATCTATTCTTAATTCTGTTATAAAGTATATTTGATTGTATTGTATGTTTTGTAAATTGTGATGTCCGTCTACCCCCTGTTATCTGTTCATTGTTGTCTTAATTCTGTTAAAAAAAAAAAAAAAGACCACAAACGAATCGTTTGTTGCGTTCGAACGAACCGCTTCGCTCAAACGAATCAGACTTCCCGCTAGCTCGTGTGTGCACGCAGGTCAGCGCTGTTTATGCTCCTCTGATCTCCGACGCGCGCCCCACGTGCACGCGCTCGGCACAGGATGATCTTGTTACATTGTAGCGCGGCGTAACTGTGCGTCATAAAGAGGAAGAACGCTTGATCCAGGAAAATACGGCGCTTTTAAAGTTTCCATCGGATACATTTAAATCCTGTCGGTACCGTGAGACGATTGGAGCGCAGAAAGCGAGGAGAGAAATCTTGATTTACACATCCAAAGCGGGATTCGTTGTCGGAGGGTGATTCCGGACTCAGTCCTGACCATCGAAAGCCCCGTGGATGACCTCCAGAAGCATGTATCCGCACGGAAGACCCCAGGTACAGATGCACACTCAACTTTCCTTTGTAAGCAAATGGTGACCAACGGCGCAGATCGCTGCGCGCGCGCTTTAGATGATCATTTAGTTTAAGACGACGGCCCAATTTCATGTGCGTTATGTTTGGTGTTATAGGGTCAGGGTTAAGGTCACGAGAAATGTTCATTACGGAGTTCAGTGATTTATGCACAGACTGTTAAGTCGTACGGCACTAGAGTCATTATTTACTGTACATCTATCGTAAGGTTTAATGGCATTTACTTGGAGACAGATGTTTGGTGCGCTTCTTTCACTGTGCGTATAATATGCGCATGTTTAAATGTTTATGAAGCTTAATGGGTAAACAACGCAAAGGTCATGAGTTTGATGTGAGGAACACACATACTGATAAAAGAGATGTAGATTGAATGCACTGTAATTCTCTCTTTTGGAATTGATGTCAAATAATTATGCACTAAAATAATAGAAAGGTGATGCTTGTTACTAAAAACGAGGAAGAGAAAGAAAAGGGTAATTATTAAAGGCTGAAAGAGCAGAAGGAAATTCATAAACACACAGAGAAAGGAAGAGAGAGATTTGTGGGTTTGTGCTGTGTGGTTTAGAGATGGGCAGATGGATGCATGGATGGCTGGGTGAATGAACGGTTTGTTTGAGTTACTGCTGCATGTTACATATGGATCCAGGCCACCCCATTCTCCACTGCAAATGTCATGTTTCATCATCATCAAGGGCAACACGAAACCACACACACACACACACACACACACACACACACACACACACACACACACACACACACACACACACACACACACACACACACACACACACACATTAAGCTCCACATCAAAGCTACCTTTGCATAAAGCATGGCATGTTATTACAGGCCCCTAGACACCCAGTTTAGTGGTAATGTGCATTAGCTTTAATGTGAAGAATTTTAGTGTAAATAATGAATGACCTTATGAAAGTGTGCAAATGTGGTTTGGTTTGTTATTGTGTGCATGTTAAATCTGTGCGTTTTAAAGATAGTATGTGTTGTGTGTGTGTTGTTTCTGCGCCTGCTGGGTCCTTGATGATCTGAGTCCAGCGGTCAGATTCTGTCTGCTCTTAAAACCAACTCGGATCTGATATTATTTCTTCTGATATTAACATCCGTCAATCGGTCCACTGAGAAATTGAGAAACTGTTTAGCTCAGTGTTTGATTGACAGGTGAGTGGGCGGTCCTTTGTTGTCATCTGCGATGCATCAGTGCGTACTGCAAATGTGATGTGTTGACATGCATTTCTGACTGTCCCAAAATGGGTTTACCAAAGTATTTACCCAAAACTTTTCTTCAGTAAAATGCCATGAATTAAGTAGTCAGACAAATCATATTACCACAAACTGATTTGAATATCAAAAAGGGTTTTATATGAAACATCTTTAAAAAAGGACTTGCATTTATAGACCGTTTCATGCGGTGAGGCAATACGCGTCTGGTCCGAACTTTACTTACGGTTTCAGTTTTTTTTTTTTAATGATCTGACTAGTTCTAGTTCTAGATCTAACTCTTGAACAAATACCAGGTTCGAAAATAACAAATGTTTTAGTTTCCAAGTTAATAGGGCTGTCACGATTATTAAATTTGGCTGACAGTTAATTGGCTAATAAATTGTGACAATTATGACGATTAATTGTTTGTTTTATTGCTTTGACATTTAATACTCGTACATTTTGTTTGTTTATGAAATAATTTTCACACATGGTTGTGATTATTTAAATTAAATCTTTTGCAAGGTTTACCTAGCAGTGAATAATAATACACATAACACATATTTAAAAGTAATTATTTAATAATAATAGTTCATACTGCTTATCAAAGTTTTGCAGCATTTTTTAAATGCTGTTTTTTTCCACGGTATTAAATGGCTTTGCAATGTATCGCATTACACTGTCAGTTAAGGGTTGCCATCTGATAGGGTCTCATTTATACAGGCGCTACAGCTCCCCCTTGTGTTTTTAGAGAGATGTGCAATCATTGCGGTGATCAGAAATCATTGCGATGAGGTCAAACAATCGCGATGAAACAATTATTTTATCATTGTGACAGTCCTACTATAGGTAATTTATGTGTTGTTTATTTTGCATGTTATATAAATAAACTACGTTAAAGTACTTTGTTGTTATTTTTTCTTAGCAGACTTTATCCGAAGTTACGTGTTGACCACAAAAGCTGCTTGTTTTTGTTGTTACTGCTGAAACCGTCTATACCTATACATTTTTTAATGAACTATACATCCATATATGCAGTGAAGTGTAACATTGCTAAGAAAGTCAGAATTTTTAATTCAGATTTGTTTCAGCTTTGCATAATACACTCTCAAAAAATGAAGGTACAAAGCCTGCACCAGTGCGGTACCCTTTCAAAAGTACACCTGGGTAGACATTAGTACCTCAAATGTACAAATTTGTCCAACAAATATAAGTACAACATAAGTTTTATTTTTTTGCATAATATGTGTGTGCACTGTTTGTAATTATTTTGTATATATAAATACGCACATGCATGCATGTTTATTTAGATTTTTAATTTTTTATATATATATATATAACACACACAAATACACACACATATTATGCAAACACAACTTTTTTGTATGTTAGTCGCGATTAATCTTTTGACAGCCCTATTATGAAATATAGAAAATGCATTGCAAGCTTTTTGTGCATATAAATGCATGAATCTATCACCATCTGCCCAATAGTCACTATCAAATTTGCCTTTACCTAAAGTCCTAAAACACATATGGGTGGTTTCCCGGACAGGGATTAGCTTAAGCCAGGAAAAGGCCTTAGTTTATTAGGAAATATAACTAGTTTTAACAAACATGCCTTACTAAAAACATTACTGGCCTGCATTTTGATGAAAAACAAAGTGCACTGATGTATTTTAAGATATCGTCCCCTTGGAATTATAAGGTTCTATCTGCGTTCTGAGCAGTTTTGAGATATTGAGCTTCAAAGTTTTTGCATTACATATAGGAAAACTTACATGGGGAAGAAGTTTCTTTCAGACATGAAAATAACAGGGACCCTAAATGTATTCTAAATATACAATATCAAAATCCTCTCAAATTTCTAAATGTGGATTTTTGGAAGGGGTCAAATGCAGATAGAACCTTCTAATTCTAAAACAACACTTTTCGCTAAGAATTATAAGGTTCTATCTGCCAAAACATTATTTAAACATTAAATATAAAATTAATGTTGTAACAATTTTTTAACATGTGTTAGAAAGTAACATTTTAATCCTTTCTATGACATTTTATATTTTTATTTTTAGCACTTTTATCTCTAAGAGTCTGATTTTACATTGCTCTTTTACAACATTGCTCCTTCCCTCTTCTGCCTCAGTTTCTCTACCATCCTCCTGTATATGTCGGGTTCATTACAAAATAGACAATTTTGTTTTAGCATGTTATACCATTCCCTACTGAAAAATCCAGCCAAGACCAGCATAAGTTGGTGAGCCGGTCTGAGCTGGTCTCAAAACTTGGTTTTAGCAGGTCTCCCAGCTTGGTTTTAGCAGGTTTGCTGGTGTAGTAGCTGGTCTAGCTGTGTTTTGGTCACTTTTTAAGCTGGTCTAGCTGGACTTAGCTACTACCATCTTAAACCAGCTAAAACCAGCTACCAGCTTATGCTGGTCTTTGCTGGATTTTTCAGTAGGATTAAGCAGCTACAGGCTACAATCATTCTGAAATCATTGTAATAATGAGGTAACTCTGCTTTAGTAATCTTTCTCATGTTTACATTTTCACATTACAATCATAACTTACTGTAAACACACTTTTTTTGGGTAGGATAGGTTAGATAGTTTTTTCTGTATTTTTTATCTTAGTGCTTGCCTCTTAATATCAGGAACTAAGAAGCTAGCATTGCTGGCTAGTGTGGTGTCTAACTATGAAAACAATCTCCTCAGCAAGACCTAAAAAAACTGCCCCTACTGAAAAATCCAGCAAAGACCAGCATAAGCTGGTAGCTGGTTTTAGCTGGTTTAAGGTGGCAGTAGCTGGTGTATGCTGGTCCAACCAGCCTGGCAAAGCTGGTCAAGCTGGTGGGTCAGCTGGTCTTCCAGCATGACCAGATAAGTCCAGCTAGACCAACTTAAAAAGTGACCAAAACACAGCTAGACCAGCTTAAAAAGTGACCAAAATACAGCTAGACCAGCTTAAAAAGTGACCAAAAACACAGCTAGACCAGCTTAAAAAGTGACCAAAACACAGCTAGACCAGCTTAAAAAAAAGGACCAAAACACAGCTAGACCAGCTTAAAAAAAAGGACCAAAACACAGCTAGACCAGCTTAAAAAGTGACCAAAACACAGCTAGACCAGCTTAAAAAGTGACCAAAACACAGCCAGACCAGCTTAAAAAAAAGGACCAAAACACAGCTAGACCAGCTTAAAAAGTGACCAAAACACAGCTAGACCAGCTTAAAAAGTGACCAAAACACAGCCAGACCAGCTTAAAAAAGTGACCAAAACACAGCTAGACCAGCTTAAAAAGTGATCAAAACACAGCTAGACCAGCTTGCTATACCAGCAATACCAGCAAAAACCAAGCTGGGAGACCAGCTAAAACCATCTCACCAGCTTAAGCTGGATTTTACAGTAGGGTGAACTTGCCTATAATTCGGGCTGTCGATCTTAAGGTTTCTTCAAAACCTTGCGTTGCGTGCCATAATCCTCACAGATATTGTGTGTCTGTGGTTTTTCCTATCGTCAAGGACAAAGCCGGCAACACCACATATAGGAACAGTTTCACAGACAGGGATTAGACTAGTCCTAGAATAAAGCTGTCCAAACTGAAAACAACTTGCACTGACATATCTTAAAATACATCAGTGCCCTTTAGCCTCAAAATGCACACAAGTAATACTTTTAGTAAGACATGTTTGTTAAATATTTTCTAATGAAACTAAGTTCTAGTTCTGGCTTAAACTAATCTCTGTCTGAGAAACCACCCCATAAAGTTGATCCTGATTGGTCCCCTTCTGTGCATTCGAAGTGCTGATTAGCTCACGCAGATAGAACCTTATAGAGCCAAGTTAGAGTTCGATTTTGTAGATAGAACCTTTTTATTTCTTTAATAAAACGTCCCAAAATGTACAAAACTTAAAATAAAACATCACATAATGTAAATAAGTTGTCACAGAGTAAGAATATGTGAATCACTCAATTTTGACAAAAATGTTAGATAGAACCTTATAATTCCAAGGGGACGATATGTCAGTGCAAGTTTGGACACCTCTTATATTTATTTTAGTCTAGAACTAGTTAATCCCTGTCCGGGAAACCGCCCCATAGTGTAAAAACCACACACGCACGTAGCAGTTTAACACCTCTCAAAGACCTATAGTTGCAGTTTTACATAAATACAAACAGCGGCGGCTGTGTGTGTGTGTGTTAAAGGTAGCTGTGCATGCGAGTGGTGTCACTTCACATCAGAGCAATATTATGTATCGAGGACTTAACAAGCAGCTCATCAGGGCGATGTACAGTACCGATGTGCCGTCTGGAATGAGCCGCTTGTTCCACACAGATGTGCCTGTTATTTTCCCCTCCCGAACAGTTGTGTTTTGGCCAATAGCAGCAGTCTGCACAGGAAGCATTGATTGGGAACACAGCAGGTTCATATGTCGTTTGCACACATGGCTATAACCGCTCTTGTATTTGTGCCACATGTGCTGAATATTTCAGCAGCCTTCGGTTATTCACGGATCTGCGATCCCCCCTCCTCTCTATCTCTTTCTCTCTCTCTCTCTTTGTGTATGTGTGTCTCATCTCAAACTGCCCTGCACAGTAAACAGTGTAAGATAGATGACTGCGTTCTTTCAGGGCTTGTGTGAGAGGAACAGGCTGTGTGACAATTCATGGCTCTGTCACGTTAAACCCGAGCAGCTTCTGTACAACACCCTCTTGTTTCCTAAACACAGCACAGTACTGAGTACTTTAGATATCTGCTTTTCACAACATCCCACCATGTATTTCTGTGTATGTACAGTATGTGTATGGGTGATTCTCACGAAATCCAGATTTAGAAGGTGTTCAGCATCAGAGTTTTTAAAAAGCCCTTGAAGCCTAAATGTGTTTTTTGCACATATAAGATTACGGTCTGAACTTACTATAACCATTATTTTAGAGGATTTAAACAATATTTCCTATAGAATTATAAAATTTTTTTAGATTAGCATTATCAAAAATTGTCATTACCGCAACATGATATTACATTAAATACATTAATTTACAAACTCATGTTTCGGTAATGAGAACTAAAAAGTTGTCTAGGTACTATGACGAACAAAATTGTAACTTTTATCTGGAAAGAAAAAATAAGAACTGCTGGTAGCCATCTTGACTGTTACAGTCAATTATTTCCCTTCCAACAATTTTTTTAAATGTTAGTTCATTGAGGGCTTAAAAATGATTGAAAATTCTTGCGGAGGATGAGAAAATGTCTTGGACATATTTATATTCCTTATTATTTTCTCTAAATTTACCAATGATCACCAAATATCACATGTTTCTTTACTGTTAATGTTTATAGTTTAACATGCATTTAAGCTTTTTATTTTTTTAGATTTTTTAATTATAAATATTTCCATGTCAAGAACCCAAATCCAGTCATGGACACGTTGCGGTAATGAAAATTTTCCCCTTATATGTGGAAAAAACAACAAAATTGGTTTGTATGATGTATTTTGAAATCATGTGCAAAATAGTACATGAAGAGATGTTTGTTACTGTATGCTTCTTATTTTGATAGCATTTACTTTTACAAAATGTTTCATGACACATCATAAGTCTAATTTCGCGAGAATCACCCGTATGTGTATTCTGTACATCAGTGGCGAACCGTGAGTACTTCAGCTGGGCCTTCAAAATATGCAATGAAGTGCAAATGCCTCTCCATGCGCAATTACGCATGGCGCAATAAATGAAAGTTACAAATTTAATGGATAGGTTCTACTTACTACACCGCCTTAATTCTTAAAAACAGGAAAATGGAGACAAGTGAGCATGGGGGAAAAAACACCAAAATAAATTGAGAGTAGTTTGTTTTTCGTAAATTTTAAAATTCAGAATATAATACTAGGCTATTCGTATTTCGTTAAATTATACAGTGAACGTGTAAAAATTCTGAGCACGCAAAGTTAAATTACAGAATAGGCATCGTTTGCTTTTAAATGCAGTTTTAAAGTTTAAAATTACTTTAATCTAACTGATAAACACAAATACAGACTCTGCTGCTCTGTAAATTTGCATTTAACAAGCTTAAATTATGTTCTTTAATTTTTGTTTTTTGTAAATATATATTTAGCTGTAGGATAGCTTGTTAATCTTTTTTCATAAGGGGAAATATAGCACCCTGCGTTCTCAGTGCACCTCCTTGTGGCTTATATTTTATAACTGTTATAATATAACCAGGGCTCGCAAAATCCCTAGCCCGAGCCCCGGTGAATGTTTTTGCATTCTCTGAGATTTAGTTAGGTAATTATATTGTATGTAATTTGGCGTCGCCTGTCAGTCATTACTATCCTCAAGTGAAACTGTCAGGAAGTGAAAGTATAATTAAACTCATTATTTTTCTCGTGTTCACGTCTGATATGCGCAGCGCAGCTGCACGCGCATCTCTCGGCTGTGCTCTTCACGAGTACCCGCTTAAGTAATTTCGTTTTTACCTCAGCCCTATCAAACTAGCCACAACGTCAATCACGTTTTCTGCCATTTACCTCAACCACTCTCACCGCAGAGATTCGGGCCATTAGACGGTCTATGATTAGGACGACTTCTTCTTTGGTGTTTTACGGCAGCTCGCATCCAGTTTGTTGCATGATTAGGACTTCATGAAGGCTTACAATGTTTTGTTTTTTACCCGCCCACTTGAAATCAAAGCGTGATTGGTCGATTTGCCCGTCACTCTCCACACCAAAACACATAGCTTGGCCTTCCTTGGGATTCTTGAAGTCCTAACCAATGAATGAGCCAGTTTACCGGGCCTTAATAGAGACAGACGATTCTGATTGGATATGAACCTGACAGTAAGCTTAACGTTAGAACATAGATGAGAGAAAATATATTACATGTATTAAATTAAATTAAATATAAATTTAAACATGTAAAAACATTTTTATTGAATACTTTATTATTTATTAGTATTATTATAAAAAATATTTTTATTAATTTTTTTAGGCCTTCTCTGAAGGCGTAGAAGGCCCTGAAGGTTCCCCACTGCTGTACATGTATTCTCACTCAATTTAAGTTTTGATTTTCTTTCATTTTTGCAAAAGCAGCTATACAGTAAAAACAAAATGAGACATATCGTTATCGGCCGATAACTGCTTTTTTTATATTATCGGTTACCGGTCTGATAGCTAAATTAGGCCGATAAATGAAAGCCGATAAATGATGGATTATTTTGGTTTGTTGAACCACTTCACTTGCTCATTGCTGGCCATGTGGAGTTTTGATTGGTGCTTTCTGTGACATAGCACGAAGATGACACGTGTTGCGGGCTTAAAGGAGCATTTCATCCGTGGAAACATTAATCTTTATTAAAAGTGTATCATATTTGTAGTTAAAATGTAACATAAATTTCTAATTTGGTGCCTATTTGATTGAAAAAAGGGGTGTTTGTAGTGTCACCCCCTCAACAAAGATATAGGACTTCCTTCTTTCAATGATGCAAAATGATGATTTTTACATCATTGAAAGAAGGAAGTGCCACACTGAAATCCATATTTCTCCTGTCTCAGGGGAAACAGAGAGAATGATGCCCGACCATTCCAAAACATGACTGGAGTTCTAACTATACAAAGCTTAATGCAAATGGGTGAAGTGTACCTTTAAGAAGAGTATGCTAGTCTAGCGCAAAGACAAGATGTCCGCGGTCTGCGAGTTTTTCATTATGAAAATAATATGAATATTTATCGCCCTATAGATATCGGTTATCACCCCCCAAATACAAAGAGTTATCAGCATCGGCCAAAATTTCCATATCGGTGCATCCCTAGTTTATGTAGAAAACAGTAAATACCAAAAACTGGGTTTACAAAGACTGGGTCACATTTATATTAAGCTATTGAACATCCACTTTTCTATGATGCTATATAATAATGTGCAATGTGTAACTTTTAGGAGGATCTCTTGACAGAAACGCAATTATATATAATAATAACTCCTTGAAGAACAATAGGGTCCTCGCACCTCGGCGTATATTATGAGTGCTGTATAAAAGACCATACATAATAAACCATTATGTTTTATTACATTAAAGGCAGGGAATCTGATTGGATCCAGAAACATTTTTAGTTATGCTGGTTAAAAGTCCCCTCACATCCTAAAAGCAATCACTATGTTAAGTTGTTTAAATGTATTTGTAGAAATGTATGCCATCTGTGAAAGGCGTAGGACCAAAAAAATTTAAACCAATCATAGATCTCGGTCCGAACGGACGTTGCCTTTTTTGTCCCTTATCCGTAACCATGTCTCAACAGAAATCGAGGCTCATCAGACCAGGCAACATTTTTTCAGTCTTCAACTGTCCAATTTTGGTGAGCTTGTGCAAATTGTAGCCTCTTTTTCCTATTTGTAGTGGAGATGAGTAGTACCCGGTGGGGTCTTCTGCTGTTGTAGCCCATCCGCCTCAAGGTTGTGCGTGTTGTGGCTTCACAAATGCTTTGCTGCATACCTCAGTTGTAACAAGTGATTATTTCAGTCAAAGTTGCTCTTCTATCAGCTTGAATCAGTCGGCCCATTCTCCTCTGACCTCTAGCATCAACAAGGCATTTTCACCCACAGACAGGACTGCCGCATACTGGATGTTTTTCCCTTTTCACACCATTCTTTGTAAACCCTAGAAATGGTTGTGCGTGAAAATTCCAGTAACTGAGCAGATTGTGACTGGCCCGTCTGGCACCAACAACCATGACACACTAAAAATGGCTTAAATCACCTTTCCTTCACATTATGACATTCAGTTTGGAGTTCAGCTTTTCTACTTTTATTTTTGACAGTGTTTAAGAGACATGAAACGGGTTTAAATGTACAGCATTTAAAAATATACAAAAAATGTTGGAAAAACAAACAGTGTCTATGTTATTTGTAAAGTAACCTGTGTGGTATGCTTTGGTAGTGTCGGAGTACATTATCACTTGTTATACCACGGGTCTGTTGAATGCTGCATTCTGATTGGCTGAGAAATGTTCTATGGGTGTTGATTATTTTTCTGATAACCGCACACCTAACTTGTCAAATGTCTTAAAAATAGTCAACAGAGCAATGTTTGTGGTAACCGTGGTATAAGAGGAATAATTGACTCCGGTCCTTTGAATTATTTGAAAATAATGCACACCTGCGGTTAGGGCTGCACGATAAATCGCATGTGTTTGTCACACACATCTCGTCAGTAATGCCGGTTCCTTGATTAGTATTAAATCGACAACAGCTGCTTTCAGATGGTGCGACATTAACTGCACAGAGCCGTAGTTCACTGACAATCGGGGCAATTTCGCATTAATTATCGCGGACGTATCGCCTGCGATATGTATGCGATATGGCCCAGCTTGTCAGGGAACTACGGCTCTGTGCAGTTAATGTCGCGCCATCTGAAAGCAGCTGTTGTCGATTTAATACTAATCAAGGAACCGGCATTACTGATGTGATGCGCGTGGTATCGCATGCGATTTATCGTGCAGCCCTACCTGCGGTGTAACGGCACTCCGCTTCGCAACGTGCCGCATAACCACCTTGGTGTACATTATTTTCTTATAATTCAATGGCCCGTCGTCAATTATTCCTTACTTATATCAATTTTTACTAAATTATTTAATTACTTGAGAACTTCTTAATAATACAAAAATATTATTACACAATTGGTATACTAATTAGTAGAGGGGAAAAAATCAAAATTTTCTGTGCAAATTTCTGGACATTACCACTGCAAAATCAGTCATTTTCATTGCAAAAATCACAAAAATAAATTGTGAAATCCTGGTTAGTGTTTTTGTTTGTAAGTTGTTGGTTTTGGGTTCTCAGTCAGAGATGTGATGATGTTACGTGTTGGCCTGGTTTCAATCAGGGGTCGTATCAAGGTGAATATTGATTATGTGCCTGTGACCGGTCTTGTGTTTTAGATAAAGATAGCAGAACAAAGCATTTATTGTCGATCGCAGAGCTGTATAAAGTGGCTTTCTCCTTCAATGAAGGCCCTTTGTGCAGTGATTGGCCCTGTGTGCGTGTGTAGTTGTTTGTGTGTATCAATTTAATTCAGAGTAGTACTCACTCTCATCAGAAGATGTGATTGTATCCCCTTTCCAAAAGAGAGGTTTTTTTAATGCATTCATGTCTAATTTAATATAAAAGACCCTTTATCACTGATGTTTGTTGTCAGGGTTAATGTGACAACGTGTGTAATGTGTTAATGTTAAATGATGATCTGTGTCCTGATGCAATAATTGTTCACGCTTCAAAAGCAAAGTATGTGTATAGTATCAGTTTGATCCATTGCTCCTGCACTCTAGGTCTTGAATTTGGTGGCAACACACATAAATCAGGATGAAAGGTTGTTTTTTCTTGGTAAAGCATGTGAAACAATCAGATGTTAACATTCTGTACTTTTGTCTCATATTCATCTTACACACTTCTTGTCTCCACAGCAAACAAAGTCTTTAAAGGAATATTGCACTTTCATAAAAAACTGTTAATTTACTCACCCCCATGGCATTGAAGATTTATGTCTTTCTTTGTTCAGTCGAGAAGAAATTAAGTTTTTTTAGGAAAACATTCCAGGATTTTTTTCCATATAGTGGAACTAAACAGTTTACAGTTTCAATTCAGTTTAAAATTGCCATTTCAATGGAGCTTCAAAGGGCTCAAAACGATCATGAGGATCTTATCTTGCAAAACGATCAAAATTTTTGCCAAAAAAAAGGTACTTTTAACTTCTCGTCTTGCCCTAGCCGTGACGTGCCCCAACATAACCTTACATATTACGTAATCATGTCGAAAGGTCACGCATGATGTATGCGAAACTACCGCTGCAGTGTTCACAAGTGTGGGAAAGAGTACCGGTCAGACGTTGCTGTATGTGAAATTATACTAATAAATGTCTTTGTGTCAGTTTATTGTTTAACACTTTCCCTGCCATTGATGAGTTATCTTGTCAATCAGCAATACCGCTATTATCCACCAGTTGACGATCTTCCGCAACTTATAAAACTCAGAAGTATCGCCCTAGGGCAAACAGCTGTATGTCTAAGTTTTGAGGATCACTCTGAATCAGATCTCTATTAAAAGTCCTTTACAAAAAAGCTAAAAATTTTGTGTTTTTGAAGAAACCTACACATAGGGCTGCACGATTAATCGTTTTTAAACCGAAATCGCGGTTTGAAGCACTGCAACTTTAGAATTGCAAGAGCTGCGATTCTTTCGATTCAGAAGCATCAAATATAACAATCATCTCGTACGGAGTTTTTGACAGTTTGCATTTTACATTTGATGCCATAAAAATCATGAAAAATGCTGGTGGGAAACGATTTAAAATGGTCCACAAGTGTGTGCGTTTCATATATGTAATGAGTGACCACTAAATGGAGAAAAATCCTGGAATGTCTTCCTCAAATAACTTAATTTCTTCTTGATTGAACTAAGAAAGACACGAACATCTTGGATGACATGGGGGAGTAAATTATCAGAATTATAAAAAGTGGAGTAATCCTTTTAATGTCCCAGTTCTTATGGACGACACTGTATATATATCGTCACTGCCCGATGAAACTCACGTATGTCCAAAACGGTTACTTTTCAGGAAGTGAAAAAAACGCAGTTGAATGTAGCGTTGTCATACTTGGTACGGCATCTTTACATGAAACCATATTCTTGCCAGTGTAATAATATAATCCACATTTGACCAAAATTGAGTTTAAACGGACATACGTGCATATTTTACAGTAACTGTGGTCGATACGCGTTCTTCCGATCATTAATTAGAATGGCCAAGTCGCGTTTCATATTGACAGATGAATACGCTCAGTTTATTAAATAGCCTACGTCTTAGTTAAATACGCTTAGTTTATTTAATGTTAATTATAAATTTATTAAATGTCTCTTGCAAACTATAAAGGGACAATGAATCAATACCCTGACATGGTAATGCTAGACAGATACTTTGTTTGCACAGTCCTACCGTAATTTTGTCACTCCTAGACGTACGTCTGGCGTTTGGGGAAACGTTTACCTTGATGAAGGAAAGTCACTGTCTCACCAGGCTACACTCTAAAAAAACAAACGGTGCTATATAGCACCAAAACTGTTGATTTGAATCGTAACCATAGAAGAACCGTTTTTAGTGCCATATAGCACCGGTGAAGCACCTGGGTAGAACCATATAGGTGCCATATAGCACCACTATAGCACCACATTTGGTTCTACATAGCACTATATGGTTCTACACAGGTGCTTCACCGGTGCTTCACCGGTGCTATAGGGCACTAAAAACGGTTCTTCTATGATTACGAGCAAAGAACCACTTTTGGTGCTATATAGCACAGTTTGTTTTTAGAGTGTATGTTTATTCGGCTGTATCCAGTGCTGAGCTTCGATGAAACTTCACGAGACCGGCGAAATGCTTCCACAGGGTGGGAGATACGTGGCGTAATTGACAGCTTTGACACCAAATGGATATACAGTACGTGAAAATCAGATGACATGATTTCACAACTTTTCATTGGCCATTTAGATATGTGAAGCATAATGTATACGGAAATGAACCTGGACATTCAATCCGTCGAAAAATCTCAAAAACTGCAAAATGGACATACGTGGTTTTCATCGGACAGCGACGATATATATAAATAATAGTAACACCCCGATAAATCCCTACAGATAGGAATCTAACAAACATATGCACACATGCATATGGGAATTCCATGCAAATTTCAACCTTATAATTACACTGTAAAAAATTTGCTGTAATTTTGCAGCTGGTTGCCAGTAACTTACTGTAAAAGATAAAGTCTGAAAATGTTTCATGTTCATTTAACTTTGAACAAAATGTTGCCAGTAAATAACATAAATGTAAAATCTACAGTAAGTTACTGGCAGCTAGTTGCCAGTAATACCCAGTAATACTGTAATTTCTACAGACATTTTTTACAGTGTAATGTTTTTAACCATATTGATATCACAGATTTCCATTACGTCCATTATGCATGCATGTTAGACTGATATTTTTTCTGATATCTGGACTCTAGGAAAAATAAACAGATGGTTCAATATGCTGAGAATAAATGCATTCTCTGAGAAATTATATTGCATTATGTTTATATTATGTTATTTTCTTGTGTTTCAGGCTCCTCTGGTGTCAGGACACCCCGGGATGAAGTTTACAGTGCTGGAAACACTCGACCATATCAAAGAAGAATTCCAGCTCTTCCAAGCTCAGTACCACAGGTAAAGATAAAAAAACAATGTTATATAACCTCATTTGCCCTGTTCATTTATCATGTTTAATGAGTAACTCGGGGCAAATTAATTACAATAGTTCGGTCAATGAGGTCTCAGACCATAACTTGTTCTGCTGTCCAATATTCAATATGATGTATAAAGATGCAAGATGGTAATTTATGGTCTTTTATATACTAGTCTATCCAAAGTGCCTTTCATTTGCACGTTTAACATGAACTCTGCCCATCTTGCATATCACACATATGTATTTTTGTGAGATTGGTGAATGTATTTGTTGTCTTGTGAATAGTGGCCGCTATAGTGGCAGACTACGGATGAAAATTAAAAATCGGCTAAATCCGGTACAATACATGAAATGAAAATTTTATGTTAAAAATTGTGCATGGTCCCATTATAAATAGATAAATGAATGAATGAATGAATTTTGCTGTTTTTGTATAAATCTATATCTTGTATAAATCTGAGTTAGGTTTGATCACCTGTGCAAAAATGATGAGATTGATAATCTGTAAATCACACCTGGATTATCTGACACAGACTATTAGCCAGATATCCAGTTAGCCTAATCCAGTCTCATTAGTGACCATTACAAAAGCTACAGACAGTAAACAATATATATTGTTGTATGTTATCTCTTTTTAAGTCTGCAGTAAAATAAAACTATGTAGTTTAAACATTCTTTTTTATGAGGAAAGCGTTTATATATTCTGTCCCTAATTGACCGCTGACAGCCATGTGAGGTCACAGAGTCACTTGACCTCGCAAGAGAAACTCAAGATTTGTGTCTTGTTTTATTTTTCAGTCTCAAGATGGAATGTGAGAAGTTGGCGAGTGAGAAAACCGAGATGCATAGACATTATATCATGGTAAGAAAACAAGTTCAACATTACCCATAAACGCCAGCTGGAACTGAGCTAACTAATATGGGTATTTAATGGACATCTAATGGATGTTAATTGAAAATGTGAAACTTAAAATTGAAAATTATGTGAAAAAAGAAATATGTAAAACTACTGTAGTAAAGACTACTGTTACTGTATGCCAGGGTTTCCCTAAACTGGGATTTGCAACCCCTTGTGGTTCACCGGGGAATTGGAGGGTGTTCGTGAGTGTTTTTGCATAATATCTGTGTGTGCACTGTCTGTAATTATTTTGTATATATATATAAGTACACACATGCATGTATGTATTTATGTGTATATATATATGCATATTTTTTATTTAATATATAAATTATATATATATATATATATATATATATATATATATATATATATATATATATATATATATATATATATATATATATATATATATAGATATATATATATATATAAATTCATATATTATTTATTTATTTATTTATTTATATATAGAAATAAACAAATAATTTCATATATAATACAATATTAATTATTTATTTATTTTTATTATATATGAATTTCTTTGAAAAGATATTATTAAAAAATATATAAATTAAATTTTTCTTACATGTATGCATGTAGGTGTGTTTATATATACACATAATAATTAAACACCACACACACACACACACACACACACACACACACACACACACACACACACACACACACACACACACACACACAAATATATTATGCAAATACAAACTTTTGTTTTGTATGCGATTAAATGCGATTCATTTTTTGGCAGCCCAATATAAATCTTGAAGTGGCTGTTTTCCGGAAGCTTAAACCAGGACTAGGCCTTAGTTAAATTTGGATATTTAAGTCATTTTTAAAAGCAACTTTTAAAAACAAACATCACTTGTGTGCATTTTGAGACACAACAACACTCGCATTGATGTATATTATGATTTTTCAGAGCAAGTTGTTTTTGATCAAAACAACACTAACATTTAAGTTAGTCTGGGACTAAACTAAAGCCCTGTCTGGGAAACCGCCACATATGGATAAGAAATATATGTTTTAAAGTTAAACATGCAAATGTGCTATAAAATGATTGAAATACAAGTAAATCATTAGGTCAAGGGGGTTCGGCTCACAAAAAAGTTTGAGAACCCCTGCAGCATGCTAATCGAATTTATGAAGCAAAATTATGACATTAACCACGTGAACTTTTTTGTACAAATTATGTAGATTTTTTATGATTTGTCAGTTATTTTTTTTATCAATGCACAATGCGCTCTTTGAGACAATCTCAGGTCGTGCTGGGACAACATTGGATTTTCAGGTTTTGCACAAAGTTTCTGAGTCTGTGCCAGCCTGTGTGCATGTTGTCATTTGAAGCAAAAGAGGACAAACCAGTTAAGAAATTCAATACACTTGATAATTTAAATAAAAAAAGAATGGTAAATGACAGCAGTTTTGTCTTTTTATAAGGTTGCCAGTAGATTTTAAGAAAGGAAGAAGACAATAATGCTGGAAAAACATTGATAAACATGAAATTATGTGTAAAAGTCACCTTGAATAAAAGCATTGTCTTAATGCATGAAAATAAAGAACATGAAAGAGGTATAAATGTAAGATTTTTTTTACTGTGAATATGGGTCACATCTCGATCTCTTTTAATATATGTACACCTTCTCTTTAATTGTGATTCATCTCGTGTAACTTAAATGTAATTATAGTGTTGGTTTCTTCTTCCACAGTATTATGAGATGTCTTACGGTCTGAACATTGAGATGCAGAAACAGGTAAATCTATTGTGTCATTCACAGGCTGATTTCATTACAGAGCAGCGGGATGTCGGCATAATGAGTTTTGCACAATGAAGTGTTTTGGCTTCTGTTTGATGGTTCAGATGGCAAAAGATTCAATAAACCCTAATTACAGTCCCCATTAAACGACATGATCTGGGTATAATGGCGATGGTACAGGATATCGAATGTCTCTTGTGATTGACCTCTAACCTTTGTTTCAGCAGCAGTTGCTTTTGTGTTACATTTAGATCAGAAGATTAACATAGGACATGATGCGGTACGATACAATGATTATACTTTTTTTTTAAGGTTTTTAATTATACTTCGGTTTTGTAAGATGGTGACAACAATATAATGAAAGTCATCAGTATTAGATAACTTAGGTAACTGTTAACATTAGTTAATGCACAATGAACTATCATAAGCAGTTGTATTGGCATTAACTAACAGCCAAGATTAATAAATGCTATAACATTGTTCATTGTTAGCTCCTGTTAGCTAATACATTTACTAATGCTAACAAATACAAACTTATTGTTAAATGTTATTTCTGAATGACCCAAGGGCGGGATTAACTGTTTTCCAGCCAGCGTTTTTTTTTTTGCCAGCACCAGCACTTTTTATGATTTTAACAAAAGTTTAATGCCTTCCAGATAAATGTCGTCTATAAATATATAAACATACAATATATCAAACTCTAAAAACAAACACTTGTTTCATCCTATCTTTATTTGCTCTCTTTTTATCACCTTCCAAATATGTGTAGGTTTCTTCCCAAAATTTTGAGCAAAAAGCTGAAATAATTGCATTTTTGTAAAGGACTTTTGTTAATTATCAAATTCAGAGCAATGATCAAAACATACACAGAGTTTTTACTGTTTTTGGATCAGTTGATGCCTCAGTGTTTTATAAGTTGTGTAAGAGCACCACCTAGTGTATAATAGCGTAAATACGGTATGCCGTCGTAAGAATGTGTGTTGGCAGGGAAGCGTTTTCTCTTAATTGACGAGATAACTCGTCAATGGCGGGGAAAGAGTTAAGTGGATTTAAAGTGAAAGCATTTGATGAACGTATAATACGCTGTGGGGCATTTAGCGGCTTTGTTTGTGGCATCTGAGCTCTTCAAAAGTAATTTTACAGCGCAGCTCATCCAATCAAATTTCAAAGATTTAGATCTGTTTTGTAATCCTTATCTGCTTTATGTTCCAAAATCATATTTAACCTGTCATTGTTTTTGTTTCCTTTACATTTGTTGGTGTTTTGGAGAAAGGATGTACTTCCAGTGATCCTGATCATGTGTTTTGTTGAGTATTTACTCTGCAGCCTGCGTTAAGCCCAAATTCACAATATGAGCAAACACACACGCACACACACTATAGTGGGCTAATCCAGATAAGACCCCCGCTTCTTTGCTCGATTTTCAGACCATCTGTTGGAAATGCCTGGATTTGACAGTGTATGTGGGTCAGGTTGTGTGGGTTAAGCCGTATATCGAAATTTGTGCATATGTAAGAGAGAGTGCGTGTGGTGTTTATGTGTGTAGGCAGAGTATAGAAATCACCTATGGGAATCAGGAAAGGACTTGTGTGTTAGGCTGGTTCACACTAACCCAACTATGATTTAAAACCATTACAATCTTTAGAAACGTGTCGACTTGGAAACAGTTTACTTTTTTACATTGACCCAAAAACTTCAATAGTCATCCAATAAAACTTTCGGTTAGTCTGTTTCTTGTGCACAGTATCTGTCTGTCTGTATACTTAGGGTTCATTTACCTGACAACGATTTTAACTCATTCCCCACTAGGGCTGCAACTAACGACTATTTTAGTCACCGACTATTGAAACGATTCGTCGACTAATCGAATAATTATTATTTTTTCCTAAAATTTAGCGTGAGATTGCTTTAATTCTGTGGAAAATGATAGTAAAGAAGAAAGAAGGGGGTAGTTCAATGAAATTTTTTTACATTCAATGAAAACAAGTTTTAAATTTTTTTACCAAAACGAAGTTATGTATTTCAGCTATTTTAATATATATATATATTAGGGCTGTCAAAATTAACGCGTTAATAACGCGTTAACGCAAATTCATTTTAACGCCACTAATTTTATTAACGGAGATTAACGCAACGCGCAATTTCTGTTTGACCCTTGGTCCAGCCCATAGTTGAATGAACAGAGACGCAGACAAATGTGACTCTCTCTAAACAAGTAAAAGGATTTTTATAGAAATAAGAACATTAAGCAAATCGTCTACCAAATCCAATGCTCTAAATGCTCGTTGGACATCTGATATGATCTTTATTTATACGTCTGAGAGGTGTAACGTTACCGTCCTCCTAATGCTTAATCTAATACAAAAATGCGTCTCAATTCATTTTGGTTTCGCTTTTATGCATGACTTAGAAAATAGACTGCAGGACTTTCTTGATGTTAAAATAGTCATTAAGAGAGATAAAGTTCGGTACCTGATTAATGTTAAAGAGTTATTAAGAGCGACAAGACTCAAAAGCGATCCCCTCAAGCTGACTGACTGACATCTGAAGCGCGTGCACACAGAAGCGCGAGTGCGCGACCCGGATATATAGACATCTACACAAAATTACAGTTTTACAAATATCTGTTTTGATAAGAATTCACGCAGTTAGGCTCTATAATCTGTTATGTTTTAAGTAAATGTTTGGTTAACTGTTGGGTAAAACTATCTGATGTGTAACATTATATTAGATCACTTAGATTTTAAGCAGTCTGTCTCAATGTCAATCAAAAAAAGGAAAAAAAGTTGAACATACATTGATGATGTTTTTGCTTTGTGTGTGCTAAATCTATTAGTTTTATCAGTGATTTTAAGGTATTGATGTGGTAATATAATGTATGGATGTGGACATTTTTGTGGTAATTTGACTCTTTCAACTTCAAACACGTGTAGTTCTGTCATATTTTGTTATTTCAACAAATCATGCATTGTTCTATGTTTTAATAGAGAATGTCAAAATATGAACAACTATTTTTTTTTAAATTTGCTAATTCCGACTCAACTTGCCAGCACATGTCACAAATGATGCAGCAGCAAACCAAAATGGAGAAAGAGAAATCTTCTGAAAGGAAAATTCATATACAAAACAATGGCTGGTGATTCTGTTAAAATGTAAACAGGCTGTTGTTAACATACATTTGCATAAAGCATCTATATATGTATATATGATTAGAATATTAAAAACCTGAAAAGTGTTAAATTAGGGTAAATTTAGAATGGATAAAAATGTGCGATTAATTTGCGATTAATCGCAGTTAACTCATGAAATCATGCGATTAATCTAGATTAATTTTTTTAATCTATTGACAGCCCTAATGCTGTATTTTTTAAATTTTGAAGCTTTAAATCAAAACCAACTTGAGTTGAATTGATATTAATTTGAATGCACAACCAAAAAACGAGATTTCTGAAAAATTACAAAAACAGAGTTTTATATATACTCAGTGAGGGCATTCGCCTGTTGTGGGGTGCACGTCTGCTTCTTTTGCAGAAAGGGGTCCATGGTGGCTCTCTTCTTCAGACTGCATGCATTTCATTTAAACTTTTTGTCAGGCACAGTCGGGCATAACGTTAAATCCTTTAGCGAAAATACGCTTATAAAATGTACAATGTACATCCAAAACAAAACGTATTGGCTTCCATGTTATTTACATCTTACCGAGGCGAGTCAAACTCCGTTTCATTCAACTGTCCGACGTGCTTTCTCTTTAAATGTTCGTGCATGACCGAGGTGCTGCCGTGAAATGCAAAGACTGCTCTGCAAACCATGCAGGTAATCTTTTTATTCGCCGTATCCAGGCTTAAATGCTCCCAAACTTCGGATGTTTTGGTACGCGCAGCTGCTGCGTTGGAGGCTGCCATTTCTGTATGTTATCACTGAGCAGAGAAGCTAATGCGCATGTGCGACTCTCGGCAGACATTGTAATGAAGAGAGACGCCTCACTCGGTCGGAAAAAAAACATGTCTGGCGACAACGTCGACAATGAAATTCATTGTCGACTATTTCTATTATTGATTTTTGTCGACAACGTCGACGAATCGTTGCAGCCCTATTCCCCACCAGCATTTTATTGTTATTTTTACAAAATGTCTTCCAGGTAAATTGTCTTCTAAAAATATATAAACATACAAATATATCATAGACTGTAAAAAAGCTGGATGACGCGATGTCGCCTCCCTCCATTGTAATGAATTGAAGCTAAAAATGCTTGACCGTGGTTACGTAGAAACGTCAGTTTGGAGCCAAGGCATGCACAGAAGGAATCATCCGTGGAGCAGGAGGCGGAGTCGCGAAATTGTTTATAATTGTGCACCCAATACAACCATGCCAATCATAAGGACACGCCCCGTTTCTATAGCATCAAATTACTCGCTAAAATTAAACTTAATGAACAAAAATGAACAATTGAACATATATCAGCGAGATATCAACTACCTGAAAGGACCAAAACCATTTTCGGCAACTTCTATTGGAAGTGTAAATATTTTTTTATTTGAGCAGAGTCCCATTTGTTTGAATGGAGAGGGCGGGGATTATGACTTGTACTGCAGCCAGCCACCAGCTGCAAACGAAGCATTAGAGATCAGATTCAGCATGATTTTCAAAACCTACACAGAGTATGAAATTAATAAATAGTTTTTTTGCTTCAGTTTTTTAATAAATTAGGTAAGTGCGCCATCTATTGGATAATCAAAGTATTGCAGATGAACAGGAAACCTCATAAGGAACACGTTTTATGCAAACGTTTTCTTTTAATTGACGAGATAACTTGTCAATGGCGGGGAAAGAGTTAACTGTAAACGTGACAGTTTTTGTGGTTTGGCTGTTCATTTACACAACAGAGGCGTTTTGGGGTCCTGAAAACGAAAACTTTTCAAAGTGCGAGTTTTTGATATTTACGTAGTGTCGTCTTTGTGTAAACTATGTAAATGCGAATCTACGGTGATGTCATGCACATGTGTTAATTTAATCTATACGTATACATGAGGTTTCAATGGCGTTTTTTTATTTTAATTTACAAAATGTTAGTGTTACTTTAACTTAACAAAGTATTATTTTTATTCACTGGTCAAAACTTAAAATAGTAAGTTGTATTGACTTGCAAAACTTAGTTGTTTTAACTTCATGCTGCATAGGGCTGTCACAATGATTAAATAATCGTCTCATCGCAAATCTTGGACCTCATCGCAATGATTTTAGATCACCGCAATGATTGCACATCTCTCTAAAAAACACAAGGGGGAGCTGCAGCGCTCGTATAAATGAGACAGTACCAAATTACTTTTATATGTGTTATGTGTATTCATTTTTACTGCCAGATAAACCATGCAAAAGATTTAATTTAAATAATCACAACAATGTGTGAAAATTATTTCATGAACGAACAAAAAAATGTATGAGGATTAAATTTCAAAGCAATAAAACAGGCAATGAATTGTCGTAATCGTCAATTAATCACCATAACCGTCACAATTTAATAGACAACCAACAGCATTGTCATGTGCACGTAACATTTTTCATAAACGCAAACACTTCCGTTTTTCACTACATCGTTGTTGTGTAAACATAGCTTAGGTAAAAATTTATTTTCCCTGATTGTTTCCCTTTATTAATATGGATTCGTTTGTCTTTTTACAGGCTGAAATTGTGAAGCGTCTCAGCACTATATGCACACAGATCATTCCTCTGCTGTCCCAAGAGGTGAGCAAACACACACATTTACCCCCCCAACCCCCTTCAGGCTATTTACACATGAATTATTTACAACAGAAGTGTCATTGACAGAGCGCTTCAAATCACCCACCTCTTCCATCGATCAATATTTTATACTGTTCTTTTCGAAAGGCACAGAGAAAGGTTTTGGTTATTTGTTATTGTAATGCCTATAGGGAACAACAGGACTGCCATAGAGACAAACATCTGGTCTGTGTCTTGTTTGGTTGTGGTTTTCACAATGAAAGTTATGGTTATGCCTTAGGTGTAGTTTTGCATGTTTGGCCATGAGCTTTAAATACTGTAAATATCTCATAGTCGGGTTGTATACAGGACCAAAATGACCTTTTGCAAAGTATTAAATGCAAGAAAAATGTGACCTGTTCTGGCAAAATGAGTCAAAATGCGCACCCTCTAATTTTGAGCTGCTGGCAAAAGAAAGTAAAAATGTTGATTTTGGTCGAAATTTAGGTTCTCATAAAAATAAGCCTATTAAGCCCTCGTCTAGTGATCCCAATGCTGTAAATAGTCATTAAACATTTGAAATGATCTTTTTTTGTATGTTTTCTGAGAGGTGTACCCATCCTATAAATGCTTAATCGAATACAAAGATTCATGTCCATCATCTACATGCGTGTCTGACATTTTGGTTTCAGTTTTAAAACATGCAAGAAATATAAAATAAAGTGCAGGGCTTGCTTGATGTTAAAATAGTTATTTAGAGAGATAAAGTTCGGGACTTGCTTGATGTAAAAAGAGTTCTTAAGAGCGATAAGACATAAAAACGATCTTACTCACGCGGACTGACAGCGCACGACCCCAATATATTGACATCTTCACAAAATTATTTAAAAATCTATTTTGACAAGAATTCACGCAGGTAGGACCTATAATCTGTTGTATCTGAAGTGAATCTTTGGTTAACTGTTTATATATTATTAGATCATTGCATTACAGTAGATCTTAAAGCTGTCTGTCTCAATGTCAATCAAACGATAAAAGAAAAAAAAAGTTGAACATAATTTTCCTATAGTATTGTTTTTGACTTTGTGTGTGCCAAATTGATTACTTTTATTAGTGATTTTAAGGTATGGATGCGATCATTTGGTTTTTGAACCTTAAAAATCTTTAACTTGATTTTTATCCAAATAAATTTCACTGACTCTGTCAACTTCAAACATACGGCGCCCCTAAGGGGACATGGAGAAAAAATTAAACAAGTTTAGTTTCACGTGCGCACTGAAACGAAACGCGATAGATTCACATGCGCACGTGAAACTAAAATTTTTTACGTGACACTTTTGCGCGCACGTGAAACTTTTGCGCGCACGTAAAACTTTTGCGCGCACGTGAAACTAAACTTCTTTAAAAAATGAAGGTTATAGCGTGATTTTTACTCCAATGTCACCTTAGGGGCTCTGTACAAACAGGTGTAGCTCTGTCATTTTTTTTGTCAGATTCCAACAAATCGTACATCGTTTTAAAGTTTTTTTTTTGTAGAGAATGTCCAAATATCAATAACCCATTGTTGAAAATTTGCTCATTACCACTAATTTTGCCAAAACGGGTCACAAATAACTTTGGAAAGTTACTGGTCACCCATCAGTTAATTTTTTTGATATTTATATTGCTTTTTTCATAGAAAAATGTAAATGCACATGCAGTTCTTCACCCATATATGCTTGCTAAAGCAAAACCAGACATGAGAGAAAATGTTTCATATTTTGAGATTATCCATATGTCACTATTTATAGTTCACCAAACATTGTCTTGTCATTTACTCAACATTCCAGGTCATGCCATCTCAGATGTACAATACCGGTCAAAAGTTTTTAAACAGTGACTTGACTGAAATGTTAAATATGATCTTAAAAATCTATTAATTTAAAGGTGTATGGTTAAATGCTTGAAATTACTTTTGTAGATATAAATATAGCGGTGCCATATTTACAGATACATTTTGGTTATTAGAAAACTAATAGATGAATATTGTAGGAAAGGCAGCCAATAATATCTTGTTGCGGTAATGATCATTTTTTAAGTCTGGATTTCGTATCACCCAAACGCTTTTCTAAATGTGTAGCACTAATGTGGCTAAATATACTACTGTCCCAGACTGTATTCACAAGAATCAGATTTATTTTTAAGCAAAAGCACTCACTGTCTGTTGGTAAGGGAGTGAGGAGCTGTAACTCATTTACTTTTAAAAGCTACATACATAAAAACAGTGCGTTTTTGCTCCCACCCAAATAGGGGCTTTTTTGGACATGATGTAATAAGTGATCTGTGGGGTATCTTGAGCTGAAACTTCACAGACACATTTTTATATGTAATAAAAAATAATGGCATGCAACAAATGTTTACTTTTGGTAATCTCCTCTGGTATTTGAAAGCACCTGGTGTGTGTCCTGATGTTTATGTGTATGTGTATTGGGGCAGCATCAGCACCAGGTGGCACAAGCAGTCGAGAGATCAAAACATGTAAGCATGGCCGAACTCAACGCCATCATAGGGGTGAGTCTGAATGTAATCTTGATTAATCAAGCGTTAGTAGAGTTTCACAAGTTAGTACTTAAAGGAATATTCCATTTTCTTAAAAGAAAAATCTAGATAATTTACTCACCACCATGTCATCCAAAATGTTGATGTCTTTCTTTGTTCAGTCGAGAAGAAATTATGTTTTTTGAGGAAAACATTGCAGGATTTTTCTCATTTTAATGGACTTTAACAGACACCAACAATCAACACCCAACCCAACACGCAACAGTTTTTTTCAACGGAGTTTCAAAGGACTACAAACAATCCCAAACGAGGCACAAGGGTCCCATCCAGCAAAACGATTGTCATTTTTTACAAGAAAAAATAACAAATATACACTCTTAAAGCACAACTTCTCGTCTAGATCTGGTCGTGATGCGCCAGCGTAACCCCACGCAATACGCCATGACGTCAAGAGGTCACAGAGGACGAACGCGAAACTCTGCCCCAGTGTTTACAAGTGTGTTGAAAGAGGACCGTTCCTACGTTGTTGTGTGTCAACTGATACTAATTAATGTCTTTGTGTCAGTTTATTGTTTACAATGGTCCGCAAATGTGCGTTTTATATATGTAACACGTGACCTCCCTACGTCACTACGCATTTACGTTAGGTCGCGCTGGACCGGATCTAGACGAGAAGCTGTGCTCCAAAAGTGTACATTTGTTATTTTTCTGGTAAAAAATGACAATCGTTTCGCTAGATAAGACCCTTATGCCTTGTTTGGGATTGTTTATAGTCCTTTGAAACTCCGTTGAAAAAAAACTGTTACGTGTTGAGTTAAGTGTTAATTGTTAGTGTCTATTAAAGTCCATTAAAATGAGAAAAATCCTGCAATGTTTTCCTCAAAAAACATAATTTCTTCTCGACTGAACAAAGAAAGACATCGGCATTTTGGATGGCATGGTGGTGAGTAAATTATCTGGATTTTTCTTTTAAGAAAATACGTGTGAAGGGATGGCATCCGCGCCTCTAGTCCAATACAGTGGTAACTCCGGTGCGTAACTCCAAAAAATTAGATCAATGTAGAGAAGAAAAGTCCGCACACAGTAATCCAAATAATGTCAAACATTTATTCTGTGCTGAAATAATCAAATGGCCAAAGATGCAGAGATACAAACGTTTCATTTGATTATTTCGGCACAGAATAAATGTTTGACATTATTTGGATTACTGTGTGCGGACTTTTCTTCTCTGCATTCATCTTTTAAGAAAATGCAGTATTCCTTTAATCAGCCTAATCAGTTACTTTGCATTATCACAATACAGCCATACTTAGCTTTGGAGGGTTATGGGCTAAGGGGTACACACGACTGATGTGAAAGATTTGTGTCTAGTCGGACAGATACATAGTCTGTTATTGATACAGAAAGTAATCCCATAATGCACTGCAAACAAGCTCAGTGGAAAGATGGTGGTGGATAAAGAGAGAGACAATTCATTATAAGTAATAATGTGCAGAGAAACACCTGTCAGTGTAGATGGTAGACAGCAGTGCAGCTCACTAGTTTTTGGGCATGTCATTATACTACTAATAATGTAATGTTTCAGATCATTTCATTATTTTCTCTCTGCTCGTAGCAACAACAGTTCCAGCATCTTTCCCATCATGCCCAAGGCTTCCCTCTTACATCACACCCCTCCGGACTGACCCTGGGAGCAGGTGCGAGCCTCATGGCTCTTCATGGGGCCTTCCCGTTTCCTCCGCATCTAGCCCCTAAAGAAGACGCCACTAACCTTGAGCATTTAGACTCCAGAGGTATATAAAATGACTAAATGTATTCACAAAGTCAATACATCCAGACAATTTTCCATCACATTGTACCCCACGGTTTGGGTCATGTCGCACAGCTCACCTCACTTTGGCGTGGTTAGCTTTTCCATCGAGTTTGGTATCACTTCGCAGTGGGAGGGATTATAGGCGTGTCGTTATATTTGCGCTGCCTACTGCTGGGACATCATACAAGTGAGAGCATCGTTGTACATTCCCATAAATTTATTTATTTCTCAGTCTGCCACAAAATTAAAATTGACCACCACAAATTGATGTTTACACATCGCGTTACTACCTCTGTCTCACATGACAGTTTTGTGGTGTCAGTTGACGTGCTCTGCTGAGCCTCATTGAAGTTGCATTTAAGCATATATGGGAACCTGTGGATGTGTTTCATCACTAAAAGGGAGTTTGGGAACTTATAGCAGAGCACAGATGACAACATGTTTGCTCGAGACAGCGCAAACTAGCGCTAAGGTGTAAAGCTAATCTTTTACAGTATAGCGATGACGCTGATAGTGATTATTCTCTCAGACCAATCAGTGACCTACAGTGTTTTAGAGTCACTTTTTGGTATCAGCTCGGGTCACTCGGAACCCCGACCGAGGTGTTTCTAAAAAAAGTTTTGGGTACTACGTTCTGCACCCAGTGGAAAAGCTCACAAAAGTAAGCTGACCCAAACCAAACCGTGAGGTACTATGAAATGGAAAAGCTCCATAAGAAAAAAACTGTATTGAAAAACGAGAATTTAAAGGAATAGTTCACTGAAAAATTGAAAAATCATTTACTCACCCCCAGTTGTTCCAAACTTGTATACATTTCTTTATTCTGCTGAAAACAAATGAAAATATTTTTGAATTTTTTTTATTAACCTAAAAAGGTCTGGGGCAACATTCACTTCCATAGTATTATTTTCTCCTAAAAGTCAGTGGTGCCCCAGATCTGATATTCTTTAAAATATTGTAAGGGGATCAAATATGACCCCATCCATCCGTTTGGCCCAACGGCGGAATCCAAACGCATAGCGAAGGTTTATAGCGCGTTCGGTCTTTTCCGGCGCTTATAAAGACAAATTAACGTTAAGCAACTTTATAATCTGACTCCAAAGATATAAAACGTATTGTAATATGAATCAAGTTGATATAAATATAGAATTTGGATAAACATTTGATCATTCCATTTACTCATGTTAACATTGAACTCATTCATTCGATTACCAATATCATATCAGCCCACACCGGCCGTTGTGCGGGTTCTGAAACATAAACTCAACCACACCAGAGGTCAGGCAACCTTAGCCACTGTAATCATCTTTATAAAACGGTCAGTTCCAATCCTTGATTCTGATTGGTCAATAGGTGTGCTTTATTCACGATAAAACACTGCTATGACCGCTTCACCCAACGGTTCTATTTAATATCACTGCGCCCTTAGCAACATCCTTAGCAACACATAAACATATAATGAGACAAAGTCTGAGAACAGTTTGTTGTTTTTATTTGAGCTTTCATGTTGTTGTTCGCAGTCAGGGACTATTTTTTCTAGCGGAAGGAATGCTTTTATTGATTTAACTTCATGAAAGTTGCACTAATATTTTTTTTACTTTAATATTGTGTGGTAACCGTTTTATAAAAGTTTCAGATACTTTGTGGATACAGAATGTAGCATTCCATATACAGTTTGCTTGAGAACATGAGAAGAGGGGGACGAGAAAGTGTGGTAGGGTGTCCCACACCATGGGGTAACTGTCTTGGGGGGTAGATGTGAATTCTTTGAGAAAGATTTCAGATGATAATTCAACAGGAATTAGGAAGCGATTCCTTGTGGATTCAGCCATTTGCTGCTGGCTTCAGGAAATACCTTCTGTAAGGGTTTGGCACCACCTTACAGCTCTTACAATATCTTCTTTTGTATTCAGCAAAACAAATAGATTTATAGTGTACCACCTTGAGAGAGAGTAAATGATGACAGAATTTTGAAACTATCCCTTTAATAACAATCATCATTATAATGAAGATTTATGGGGAAAATTTGTATAAAATGGTCCTAGAAAGCTTTATCTCAGTTTCTATTAGCGAAATATTATTGTTATGTTTTAGAGGTCCCGTTCTTCCTGTGTTTTTGAAGCTTTGATTGTGTTTATAGTGGGCAATATAACATCTGTTCATGTTTCACGTGTAAAAAAACGCGGTAATTTACAATTTACTTATCTGTATACCGCTGTTTTCATTCACTGTCCTAAAAACAAGCTGATGTCTTTCTTGTCCTATGAAGTGCCTCCTTCAGAAATACTTAACAAGTTCTGATTGTGTAGTTTGTTTAGTGTGTTTGATTGGGTAGCTTAACTTGCCGTTAGGTTAGCTGGCGAGTGACGTATTCCTGTGGGCGGAGTTTAGTCAAAAAACTGTTCTAGTGACGTCATTAAAGCAGGAAGTAGACGGCTGTAGTCCAAACCGGCCGTTCGCTGTATAGGCTTTGAAAGGCAAATTCTGTTAAAGAAAATAAATCGCCTGGCAGTAAACTTTGAGCTTTATCATTTTACAGGTATTGTTTATTCTATTATAGCAACATTACACACTAACTAGGGTTTAAAAATGGGATCAGAAAGAACGTGACCTTTAACTATAACCCAGACATGTTCCTGACAGATTTGTGAGATTCATATTGTATGTGTTAACAGTAAATACAGTAATAAATGGAAGCTAAGCAGGCATCTTAAATGTGTGAAATATGCAGCTGTTTTCATAATACATGAAAGCATGAAATCACATTTCATTTCTAATAATACCAGTTAGAAAACTCAACAGAAACTTTTTGGTATCTTTGAGCTTACCAAGAAGTGATGTGATATGACAATCCATAAATGTAAAGCGTTGTTTACATCACACAAGCTCCCACAAGAAGTACAACAGTAACTTAACCAGAAGTTAACTGACCTTTAAAATAAACCACCATAGCGTGAGGTTTGCTTTTTTGAAGAATTCAATAAAAATACAAGCTTGTAAGCTTCACCTTTTTACTAAACCCCTGGAATTCTTTGCCTCATAAACTTTTATTAACTTTGGTAGTCGACAGCATGTGCTCACAGATGCAGTACATAGACATAAAATGAGTCTAAAATTTCTGAAAGATCTATATAATATACTCATAATAACAGAACAATCAAATTTCATTACATTAATCCATCTATCTCTTTTCATTGCCATAGATGCAGCCCCAGTAAGGGTGAGTATTACAACATTTTCTGTGATGTGTTAACCTGTTTGCATGATTGATCTGTATCGATGTTTATTGGTGAAGTATAGATATGTCTAAATAATTGTAATACATAGAACCCAACACTATTGTGCAACTAGCTGCATTTCCATTACCTTTCAAATTGCACAAAACTTAAATCTATTTTGACTAATTTCTGTAAAAACGTGTTTTCTATACCAAAAAGTGACAAGATGAAAACCACTATTTTCTGTTTTTCTTACAAACTTTCACATAGCATGTTTAGGTTATAATAACATAAAAAATTCAAATCCATAATTTGATTTTCAAAGATTTATTATAAAAACTGTTTTTTCCCCAAATGCTATAAATCTATTGAATCAATATTTAAATGTGCATTCATCTTTGCCATGTTATATTCATTAAGTTGACTAGTGGTATACACTGATTAAAAAAAAAACATTAATGGCATTAATCAAAACTTTGTCATATTAAGATTGCTGCTGTCATCCTTAGAACGTCATCGCTGAACTATTTTGACAGCGATCAGGTGTAAAATGTTTTGGTCCTGCTCGGTTTTCGTTGACTTGGAGTAAAATAATAGAAAGTTTTTCATAAGATCTGGAGAACAAGTCGGGAGAACAAGCAGCCGTCTCCCGAGTGCCTTGTGTAAGATTTTGATGTCTTTCCCGTCACAGAAAACCACCACAGGTTTATCAATGCCATCAAAGTATTATTTTGTTTTTGTTTGTTTGTTGAACACAAAGTAGATGAGGAAAACTAGTATATAAAGCACCGCCATTATTGTTTACAATGCGTGGAATGGTGCCCTGTGATTGGTTGAGTGGATTTATAGCATTCTGCAGAGAAGGAGGACTGGCGTTTATCGCATTTTGGGAAAAAATAGAGAAAAGATGACAATAACACGGCGGATATCAGATTTTGCATAAATTTATCAATTTACTTTTTAATACTTACCTGATACAACACTAAATTTGGTGGTTTTACATATGCTGTTTATCACGTTTTAGAACCAAACTCTTCAAATACGGATTGAAAATGCATCCAATGAAAATGCAGCAATTTTACACAAACTCCCATATTGCAAAAACATTTTTACACTCAGGTAAGGTGGTTTTTCAGGCAATTCGAACAAGAAATATATCGCAAAACTGTAATGAAATTTTTTTTTTTTGCATTACAGGTCACCTTACCCGTGTACAAATATGATCGTTTTTTGTATATGGCTCGTACGTTTGACAACAGAGGAGGTGTGGTCGACTTTACAGACATGTGAATGACATCAAAATAACGCAAGAGGGTTTCGGGAGTCAACTGCTCACTGTAAAATATTTCTGTAGAAATTACAGTATTTCTGGGTATTACTGGCAACTAGCTGCCAGTAACTTACTGTAGATTTTACATTTATGTTATTTACTGACAACAGTTTGTTCAAAGTTAAATAAACATGAAACATTTTCAGTATTTATCTTTTACAGTAAGTTACTGGCAACCAGCTGCATCATTACAGCAAATTTTTTACAGTGCTCTTTATGCTTTTCAGTCACTCTTGCTGTACTTTAAAGTAGGGATGCACCGATAGGATTTTTTTGGGCCGATACCGATTTAAACAGACAACTTCTGGCCGATGCCGATATTAAACACTTGTATACAATACTACCTCCTCTTGATATTTCTGCAGAACACTCGTTGCAAATGGTGATTTTTTTGGTCTTTATCCGAGATTTTGAAGAAAGCCCAGACTGCAGACATTTTCCCGAAATACTCTAGACCGCATGGATCACGTGAATGAGTAATCTCACATGATTAACTACGTGATTTATTATTTTTTCCCTCATCACACGTCTGACAAACTATAATTTATACAACTTAGCTTGTTTTGGGAAGTATTTCATTATTTTGATAATTATTGTTAAAAATGCTGGATTATGCAACAGACATGCAACTCGTAGCCTTTATGCGGTTAATTAATAAACAATCAATATCGGCCTTTCTCGTGCTGTTGCCGATATGCCGATGGTTTCAAATTCATCAAAAAAGGCGGCCGATACATCGGTGCATCACTACTTTAAAGTCATCCACATGTCGGTGTGCGCTGCGGCGTATGTTGAAAACCACCGTCGAGAAGGTTTTGTAATGACAAAAGTATGTTTTAATCGGTTAATGGAAAGCTGTCGTTTTGCAATAGTTTTTGTCGACGTTTAGAAAACAGCGCTTTTTGTAAAAATCTTTAATGGAAACTCTGCTATTGTCTTTTTTGTTCATTGTAGACAAACTACACCAGTTAACATGTGAAGTAGATCAAAAAGTTTGATAAAAGTTGTCTTAAAACCAATACCCATTCTTGTCTTAGGACAAAATTGATCCATTATGTTCTTGATCACATTCATCTTCATCAACGTGCCACAATTCTTATAAAATCTTGTGTAATTTCCTTGGAAAGAATTCCCAGAATATATATGTATGTATGTATGTATGCATGTATGCATTTTTTTGATCCAATCAAAATTGATCCATTATGTTCTTGATCAATGCTGATGTTCAGTTCTTATAGTAAGATGTTAAATTAAATGTATTTCAGAGTGGCAGTGGCTCTCCGGTGACCCATCGCTCTTCAGGGCTGCGACTTGGTCTTCCTTCATCTTCATCCTCTTCATCTCACGCAGAGTCAGACGGCAAGCGAAGCGGTTCGGACCAGACCAGCACAGGACGATCACGGCAGGTAATTCAAAACCCTGAATGCTGCTTTCGTAGTTTTTTATTCTGTAGTCTGTATGATTGGGGATCTCTTCCTCTAGACTAAAAATGAATGCTTATTATTTAATTATTTGTTTTAGTCTCACTGACTATTCTCACGATCAAGACTGTCATGTGATGTTTTTTGCTGCAGGAGAGTGACAGTAAAAGTGAAGACGCACTGAGAAGAGATGGAGCAAAAGAGGTGAGATGAGATTTTTGCTTGTGTGAAATTAATTTAAAGGTTCATAAAACTGCGTGTTAAACTTTTTTCCTGTACCTTAAATCTTCCAGACTTGTTTAGATGAGCTTCACTGTTACTTTGAAGCGATCAGACATAAGATTATTGTTTGGCAGATGATGAAACAGACCGAGAAACGTATGGGATTTTATTGGCCTGAGACATGAGCCGAAGATTAGTTTGTCCTTAAAAGCATTTCTTAGTTTGGGGTTACTTGGATTTCTTCATAAATTGGTCATAAAATGTGTTCTGATCTTCATCTAAGTCACAACAATAGAGAAACACAGTCTGCTTAAGCTAATACCGCACAAACATGATACGTTTTCATGTTTTTAATGAACACAACATGTAAACATTCATAGTGCAGGGTGGAACAAGTATGTGAACCTTTGGGTTTAATAACTGGTTGACCCTCCTTTGGCAGCAATAACCTCAACCAAACGTTTCCTATAGTTGCAGATCAGACCTGCACAACGGTCAGGAGAAATTTTGGACCATTCCTCTTTACAAAAGTGTTTCAGTTCAGCAATATTCTTGGGATGTCTGGTGTGAATCGCTCTCTTGAGGTCATGCCACAGCATCTCAATCGGGTTGAGGTCAGGGCTCTGACTGGGCCACTCCAGAAGGCGTATTTTCTTCTGTTGAAGCCATTCTGTTGTTGATTTACTTCTATGCTTTGGGTCGTTGTCCTGTTGCATCGTCCATCCTTTGTTAAGCTTCAGTTGGCGGACAGATGGTCTTAAGTTTTCCTGCAAAATGTCTTGATAAACTTTGAAATTCATTTTTCCATCGATGACAATAAATCTGTCCAGGGCCTGAGGCAGCAAAGCAGCCCCAAACCATGATGCCCCCTTCACCATATTTCACAGTTGGGATGAGGTTTTGATGTTGGTGTGCTGTGCCTTTTGTTCTCCACATATAGCGTTGTGTGTTCTTTCCAAACAACTCAATTTTGGTTTCATCTGTCCACAGAATGTTTTGCCAGTAGTGCTGTGGAACATCCAGGTGCTCTTTTGCAAACTTCAAACGTGCTGCAATGTTTTTTTGGGCAGCAGTGGCTTCATCCGTGGTGTCCTCCCATGAAGTCCATTCTTGTTTAATGTTTTTCTTATTGTAGATTTGTCAACAAAAATGTTAGCATGTGCCAGAGATTTCTGTAAGTCTTTAGCTGACACTCTAGGATTCTTCTTCACCTCATTGAGCATTCTGCGCTGTGCTCTTGCAGTCTTTACAGGACGACCACGCCTAGGGAGTGTAGCAACAGTGCTGAACTTTCTCCATTTGTAGACAATCTGTCTTACTGTGGACACATGAACATCAAGGCTTTTAGATATACTTTTGTAGCCCTTTCCAGCTTTATGTAAGTCAACAATTCTTGATCGTAGGTCTTCTGAGAGCTCTTTTGTGCGAGGCATGATTCACATCAGGCAACGCTTCTTCAGAACAGCAAACTCAAAACTGGTGTGTGTTTTTTATTGGACAGGGCAGCTTTAATCAACACATCCAATCTCATCACATTGATTGGACCCCAGGTTGGCTGACTCCTGGCTCCAATTAGCTCTTGGAGAAGTCATTAGCCTAGGGTTTCGCATGCTTTTTCCACCCTGCACTATGAATGTTTACATGTTGTGTTCAATAAAAACATAAAAACGTATAAAGTTTGTGCGGTATTAGTTTAAGCTCTATTGTTGTTACTTAGATGAAGATCAGAACACATTTTATGACCATATATATATTTTTTTTATATTTTATATTTCTGCATTTGGCAGATGCTTTTATCCAAAGAGACTTACAGTGCATTACAAGGTATACAGTGTAGGTTTTAACAGTATGCGAGTTCCCTGGGTTCGAACCCATGATGAAATATTTGAGGCTTAATAGTAGATCTGAAGGGAGCATTAACAATCCACTCGTTCTTCTGGGGGTTTTTTTCAGGGTCGCAGCAGACTTAATAATTTTAATGAGCATTACGCTACATTGCAGAATAAATTACAGTTTGCGGCAATTTCATCTGATTTATAGAGCACATTGTAGCCCTGAATTACATTGTAATAAAGCTGACCCAACATTGTGAAAAAGACAAGGTAATAAAAATATTCTGGGCATAGCAAAAACAAGCCTAGAGGAAAATTCTGTCAGCATTTACTTACACTCATCTTTATTCAGTTGAACACAGAAGAAGATATTTTGATAAATGATGCTAAGCACACAACTGCCGGTAACGAAAACGAATACTATCAGTGGATCAACTGTGCTTGCCATTATTTATTAAAATATCTTCTTTTGTGATTAACTAGTAAGTAAATGATGAAAAATGTTCTTTTTTGGGTGAACTATCCATTTAAGGCAAAGGCCTTCAACCTTTTTCAGGGCAGGAACCTCTAATGGATAGAGAGGAGGAGAAAGGACCCCCAGTACATGCATTAAATTAAGACCGGATTTACTGGATTATTTGTTATGATGGTTAGGTTGCAAATATATGCAATTTTAGAAAAAAAATTTGTATACACAATGACAAATGCACACTGTTAGCATACATTTTTTAAAATTTACTAAATAGATTTTAATGGAGGAACCTTTATTTTAATAAAAATATATTATAATATATAAGCTTTATTTCAAAGTTTTTATCATTTTTTTTATTTTTGATGCCAAATTCAATTTTCCCCAAAAAATTATTTTACATTCAAACTTTATTTGGAGGACCCCCATTAGTACCACCAAGGGGCCCCGGACTCCCTGTTCTGAATCTGTAGTTGATGTATAAAGGAGTACATTAAGGGGCGGTTTCCCGGACAGGGATTAGCTTAAACCAGGACTAGGCCTTAGTTTAATTAGGAAATATAACTAGTTTTAATGAACATGCCTTACTAAAAATATTACTTGTGTGCTGTTTAAGGCAAAACAATGGGCACTGATGTATTTTAAGATATGTGCAAGCTGTTTTCAGTTTGGATAGCTCTTACATTTATTTTAGTCTAGGACTAGTCTAATCCCTGTCCGGGAAACTGCCCCATAAAGTGTTTATAGACGGTTTCAGCAGTAACAACATAAACAAGCGGCTTTCGTGGTCCTCACGTAACTTCCGGTAAACTCAGCGAAGAATAAATAACAACAAAGTCCTTTTAAAGTCGTTTATTTATATAGCCAGCAAAAAAACAACACCACATAGATTACATAGGGACCCAAAACATTTGTTATTTTCGACAAGGTATTTGTTTAAGAGTTCAGTTTCAGCAACTGGTCAGACCATCAAACAAACAGACACCGGAAGTAAAGTTCAGACCAGACGCTTATTGCATCACCGCACATGTGCCCGATGAAATGGTCTATAACCATCTGCGTTATTTTGTTGCAGAAGAGCACATCACCTGCAGGGGTCTCTCCCAGGTCAGCCGAAGGAAACGGATTGAGCAGCTCACCCGTTCCTCGGAAAAATCCATCCAGAGACGCTCCCTCCCCAACATCATCCCTCCATTCGCAACCACGCTCGCCCAGTCTCTGCCGGAGCCCCGCTCAGGTACATTACGGTTCAGTCTGACCTACTAAGGGAATGATAGAAAACCTGCTTATAAAACAATCTGCAGTTTTCCTAAATGGGGATCAGTCAGCTAAGACCCTTAACCTTTAGGAAGTATCCATAGTTATCCTCAAACTAAATATTATATGAGCTGTTTTATTAAAAGATAAAAAATTAAAGCTGCAGCCTCTATATCGCCATCTCTGTTCAAATCATAAAATTGCAGGTTACTTTACATACTTACTTAAATTTATGTGCATTAAAAAACAACTGCCGTTTCTAGCAAAATCTGCCCAGAGTACAGCTTTAATTAAATAGAAAATCAATTTAGTATATAACTATAGTCATGGAATGTAACTTTTACCTCCGCCAAAACAAAAAAGAGACTAAATATGATTAAAAGATACAAATAATAGATTCATGAGACCAAAGACTGCTGACTTGATCGATCAAAAACAAATTAAATCTCATTTTGACCATTAGACATGAATACAAATTATAGGAGTGTCCAAGATGAGGCTGTGGGAAGGAGCTGCTCTGAGAAACAGCCAATCAGAGCAGAGCTCAACATTATTATTCATGACCATTTCAAATAAGGTAATAATAGACCATTTCAATCTAAATGCACATCCTAGGGTTGTAAATATACATGTAAAACTGTCTCTGGATCATTTTTGGATTTAATAAAGTACTAATCGTTTGCAGAATAACAGTTTCAAAGCAGCTTTACATTAATAGATGCAGGAAAAAAACACAAAAATCATAAAAACATAAACAGCAGAATACAGCAGTTAAGACCTATGCAAGAGGGTGCTAAGTTAAGCCAATGTCAGCAGACTCCCCAGGGGTTGAAAAAACCTCCTAGGAGGAAAAACCCTATGGGCGAAAAGTCCCAGGAGAGGAAAAACCCTTGGGAGAGAGCCAGACATAGCTGATTCTATAGAGCAGGGTTCCCCAAATCTTACCCTGGAGGGCCGGAGCACTGCATAGTTTAGCTCCAACCCTAATCAAATTTACCAACCTGTGATTGTCTGGTGATCATAAAGACTTTGATTAGCTTGCTCAGGTTTAGCTTGCTAAACTCTGCAGTGCTCCGGACCTCCAGGGTAAGATTTTTGAAATGGGGCTATAGAGGATATATTATATAATAGGTACGATTTTTAGCAATTTTATGGTGATTAAAAACATAGTATACATGTATGTATACACGGATAAGTAGATTAGATGGGGCAGCTGGTGGTCGTTGGCCTGACATCAGCTGGGCATCACGTTGAAGGAAGGCCATTAGATCAGTGGCGTGATGACCTCCCCGGCAGCCGGAGCTGGGTCTGTTAGTCTCATTGTCCTCGAGAATGGCAGGGAAAGAGAAACAAATCCTATTAGTGGAGGGTTTTTTTAAAATGCCATGTGTAGCGCATTTTTTACAGTAACACCTCGTAATAGGAAGGAAGCTGAGAGTGAGACCGACAACTGTGCGGAAGAGAGGGAAGACGTGGCTCCGGCTTCTGCAGACTTTTTTTGCTTTTTCTGTGGAAATTGTTTGGAAATTCTGCGGAATGATTTTAAATGTTTTAAAAAATATATTAGAGAATTTAAGCTGTAAATATTACAAAATGGCATCTAAAATAATTATTTTTTTTACAATGAAAATGAATACACCAAACCAATGAGTCCTATGAATCAAATTGGACCAACATGTACCTAATGTGCATGTCAAGTATATAAAATGACATATTATTGTTTATAGTGTTAAATATTATAGCAAAATAAAAAAGCTTGTGTTGATACGTTCGCATTAAGCAGTCACTCCAGAAAAACGCGATTGTGCGATCGCACGATATATTGCATAATCAGCCAAAGTCGGGGCTGCATTTTTTCCAAATACAACGCACTTTCGCTGCATTAATTACATATTTCCGCGCACAAAATATGCGGGGCTTGCATGATTTCATAATCTCCGCATTTTCGTAGCAAAAAGTCACATATATATTAGCAGAAAGTTGAAAAATGTTGCATTTACTTCCCAAAAGCGCAGCCGTCTCCTCTATTGCCATGGGAACGTTATGACGTGACGTGATTATGTGACGTGAACATCATTGCAGTTTTTGCAATTTCCGCAATTTTCACGAATTCCCGCAATTTCATCGCATAAATTGCATAAATATCCCGCATATTTTTTAAGAAAACGTGCCGCAAAATCGAGGATTTTTGCCCGCAACAATCACAAAAAAACTCTGCATTTTTCTGGAATGACTGATTATGAAATAAGGATGTATGAAGATAATTTCATAATTTTTACAACGCAATGTAAACTTTATATTAAACAACAACAGCATTTGTCTTGTAAACGGATATGAAATAATCATGTGCTGACACATAGACGAGTTAAGTGAGATCTGCTTAACTCAGCGGTAAGTTTCATGTCAACTCAAGTATCAAATGGTATGTGCTCTCTATCCTTAAAAACGGTCAAGCAAACAGCACGCGCAGGGTTAATGTACTTGTCAATGACGGCTCACAAACGCGCAGGATAGACTATGTATGTGTGCTTGTTGTCAATAAGATTACTTCTCACAAACACGCTTAAGCGCGGGATATGTGTGCTTGTCAATGATGGGCATTAATTCCGCGGAGATTTCCGCCAAAATCTGCGGGCACAAATTCCGTTTGGGCTTGGCTATATGCCTTACTCCTGCTGCAGTTTAAGTTGTCATGTTATTGTTTGTACCTGTTCTGAATCAGTTTTTTTTCATAAGTTGTTATTCATAAGTTGATAACCTCCTGTTTCAAACATTAAGTAAATTTTTTTTTACTTTTTTTGTTTATGACTGTCACTGTTAATAATTTTGTGATTGAATCTTTATTACGATGTTTTTTTTAATGCATTTTTATGATTTCAATTTTTCTCAAAAGTGAAAGCCCTATTATTAAATATATGAAGAGTTTGGTTCCAAAATGCGATAAACACCATTTTTGGAAAAAACGAGTTACTGCCAAAATCAGTATTATATCAGGTCAGTAGTTAAAAGTAAATTCTTAATTTTACGCAAAATCCAATATCCGCCGTGTTATTCTGTCATCTTTTCTCCCTTTTTTCCCAAAATGCGATAAACGCCACTCCTCCTTTTTTACAGAACACAATAAATCCATTCCTGAAATTACAGCCCAAAAGTCACGCAATGTAACCAAACAATGGCGGATCGCTGAGTACACGGAGTCCTATAGTTTTCATCATCTACTTTGTACTTCGTGATCAACAAACAAAACAAAAATATAGCTGCAAGCAGCAATGACGGGCCCTCGCACGTTTTTTTACCGCTACACGGTGCGTCCGAGAAAACGATGCACGGTGGGCAAGGGCATCAAGTGGGTAAAATATCAGTGGGCTATTTAATGTTGTTTCTGAGCCATTTGGGGACTGTAGGTAAAAGAAAACCCACATTTTAGACAAACAGGTGCACTAGTGAGCCACTTAAGAGACACGCCTATGTCTGACCTTTTTGTCAACACTTAACAGCCGAAAACTCTGATGTGTGCAGAGATGTATAGTAACGAAGTAGAACTACTTCACTACTGTACTTAAGTACTAAAAGTATCTGTACTCTACTGAAGTATTATTTTTTTCTCCTACTTCCACTTTTACTTCAGTACATATTTTCGATGAGTTTAATACTTTTACTCCAATACATTTTTTATGTGCTGCATAGTTACTCGTTACACTCAAATGTTACGAATCATTCCAAACCTACATTATCACTGCCGGAGCGGTGATACACATTAGAAACACACACAGATTGTGATCTAAACCAATAGGAGATAGTGAAGAGCGGACCCCTCCCTCCCTCTCACTCACAAATATGAGCCGCGGTTGTGGACAAATGTGAAGTGAAGAGAGAACCAAAGTGCACGAGAGAGACCGATAGAGAGAGAGAATTCGCGAGAAAGGGCGAGTGTGCGTGAAAGAAGGAAACCTAAATACATTGAAACATCTTGTACCTTTACCTATTACCATTACAACGACTAATATTTTATTAATTCTGAATTTTCTATTGCCATATTAGTTAAATTAATCTGAACATTCCTGTCCTTGTACTCCTGCTACAGCCAAAGTAATTGTGAGTGTCCTTTAGCTTAAACATTTGAAATAATATAAACAATATTATATTTAAACTTTTGACTGTTTTCTTTAATAACTACATTACACAATACTTGTACTTTTACTTTCAGTACTTGAGTAGTATATTTTAAAATAAACTACTTGCAATACTTAAGTACAAAACATGTTTAATACTTCAGTACTTCCACTTAAGTGGTGTGCTCACTTTTTTGATAGAGCACTTGTACTTTTACTCAAGTCTGGGTCACTAGTACTTTATACATCTCTGGATGTGTGTGCCAAATTTAAAGTTCAACTAAGCACGCCAAGAGCCTTAAACATGCCTGAAATTAAAGTAAAGTTTGACGCGTTGCCATGGTAACAGCGTTCGAGATGTCTAAAATTCCTTCGCAATTTATCATCTACAATGTCTCGGCATCATGTTGACCACTTCTGGTGTCAATCGCATGAATCCCATACGAGGAGTATTTAAAGGTTCACAGCATGTAACTGTCAGCCTTAAATATGTGTAAAAATGAAAGTAAAGTTTGATGCATTGCCATGGGAACAGCGTTTGAGATATCAAAAATCCCTTCGCAATTTATCATCTACAATGTCTCGGCATCATGTTGACCACTTCTCGTGTCAATCGCATGAAAATCCTAGAAGGAGTATTTAAAATTTAACTGTATGCAACTGAAAGGCTTAAATATGCCTTTAAAATGAAAGTAAAGTTTGACAGGTTGCCATGGGAACAGCATTTGAGATATCAAAAATCCCTTCGCAATTTATCATCTACAGTGTCTCGGCATCATGTTGACCACTTCTCGTGTCAATCGCATGAAAATCCTAGAAGGAGTATTTAAAAGTTAACTGTATAAAACTGAAAGGCTTAAATATGCCTTTAAAATGAAAGTAAAGTTTGACGCGTTGCCATGGGAATACCGTTTGAGATATCAAAAATCCCTTCGCAATTTATCATCTACAATGTCTCAGCATCATGGTGACCACTTTTGGTGTCAATCGTATGAAAATCCTAGAAGGAGTATTTAAAAGAACATTGCATGGAACTTTCAAAACAATCCAGCTTTGTGACTGACACACTTCCTGGCGCCTGCTGGTGGCGCTATACCCGGGAGTCACAATAGGCACATCGATGCGATCGGAATCTTCAGATGAACAAACACCCCGCGTGTCATTACAATAAGACATTTTTTGCCTTAGATATTAGACACTTCCTGTTTCTCTGATTTCGCCACAACTTTGTCGGCTCGCCATGGCAGAACCGTTCGAGATATCAAAAATCCCTTCGCAATTTAGCAAGTCCAATGTCTCGACATCATGTTCACCACTTTTGGTGTCAATCGCATGATTCCTCTAGGAGGAGTATTCAAAAGTTCAACGCATGCATTTTTTAAACAATCCAAAATAGCTGACTTCCTGTTGGGCGGAGCTTAAATGTTAGAGGGCGAAAGTTGTTCGGGTCGATGAGATCTATATGCGTACCAACTCTCGTACATATGCGTACATGTTTGCACGATCTGTGCATCAATGTTTTTTTTTGCATTACAGGGGGCGCTACAGAGCCCCCGTGCCACGCCCGTGTTCCAGCCTTTGCCCGTTCGCAATGACGGACGACTCTGACGTCTGTGCCAAATTTCAAGAGTTTTCGAGTATGTTAAGGCACCCAAAATGCCCAAAAGTGTTAAAAAAAAAAAAAAAAAAAAAAAAAAAATATAGCTGCAAGCAGCGATGGCGGGCCCTCGCACGTTTTTTTACCGCTACACGGTGCGTCCGAGAAACAATGCACGGTGGGCAAGTGCATAAAGTGGGTAAAATATCAGTGGGCTATTTAATGTTGTTTCTGAGCCATTTGGGGACTGTAGGGAAAAGAAACCCCACATTTTAGACAAACAGGGGCACTAGTGAGCCACTTAAGAGACCACCTATGTCTGACCTTTTTGTCAACACTTAACAGCTGAAAACTCTTATGTGTGTGCCAAATTTAAAGTTCAACTAAGCACGCCAAGAGCCTTAAACATGCCTGAAATTAAAGTAAAGTTTGATGCGTTGCCATGGGAACGGCGTTGGAGATGTCAAAAATTCCTTCGCAATTTATCATCTACAATGTCACGGCATCATGTTGACCACTTCTGGTGTCAAATCGCATGAATCCCATACGAGAAGTATTTAAAGGTTCACAGCATGTAACTGTCAGCCTTAAATATGTGTAAAAATGAAAGTAAATTTTGATGCATTGCCATGGCAACAGGGTTCGAGATATCAAAAATCCCTTCCCAATTTATCATCTACAATGTCTCGGCATCATATTGACCACTTCTCGTGTAAATCGCATGAAAATCCTAGAAGGAGTATTTAAAAGAACATTGCATGGAACTTTCAAAAAAATCCAGCTTTGTGACTGACACACTTCCTGGCGCCTGCTGGTGGCGCTATACCCGAGACTCACAATAGGCACATCGATGCAATCGGAATCTTCAGACGAACAAACACCCCGCGTGTCATTACAATAAGACATTTTTTGCCTTAGATATTAGACACTTCCTGTTTCTCTGATTTCGCCACAACTTTGTCGGCTCGCCATGGCAGAACCGTTCGAGATATCAAAAATCCCTTCGCAATTTAGCAAGTACAATGTCTCGACATCATATTCACCACTTTTGGTGTCAATCGCATGCATCCTCTAGGAGGAGTATTTAAAAGTTCAACGCATGCATTTTTTAAACAATCCAAAATAGCTGACTTCCTGTTGGGCGGAGCCTAAATGTTAGAGGGCGAAAGTTGTTCGGGTCGATGAGATCTATAAGCGTACCAACTTTCGTACATGTGCGTACATTTTTGCCCGATCTGTGCCCCAATGTTTGTTTTTGCATTACAGGGGGCGCTACAGAGCTCCCTTGCCACGCCCGTGGTCCAGCCTTTGCCCGGACCTGATGGCCGACGACTCTGACGTCTGTGCCAAATTTCAAGAGTTTTCGAGTATGTTAAGACACCCAAAGTGGCCAAAAGTGTTAAAAAAAAAAAAAAAAAAAAAATAATAATAATCCTAAGGAAAACAATAGGGCTTCGCACCTTTCGGTGCAGGCCATTCTGGCCTGCTCCTCGGTGCTCGGGCCCTAATAAATTCGAGCAAAACCAATAGGGCTTCGCACCTTTCGGTGCAGGCCATTCTGGCCTGCTCCTCGGTGCTCGGGCCCTAATAATACTTTAATTGCATTGATAAACCTGTGATAGTTTTCTGTGACGGGAAAGAAACGTAAGCCATCAACATCTAATAATTTCCGCGAGAGGCACTCGGGTGATTTCTCCCGACAGCATCAAGCTTCTCTCATGCTAACACATTGACCCCAGAGGATCTTATGAAAACTTTACATTATTTTACTCAAAGTCAACGAAAATAGCAGGACCAAAACATTTTACAGCTGATCGCTGTGAAAAATGTAAAGAGACGACGTCAAGTATAACCGCAGCAATGACAGTGTTTTTAATATGACAAAGTAAGTGTTTTGGTTAATGCCATTAATGTTTATTTTTTAATCATTGTATACCACTAGTCAACTAAATAAAAATAAAATGGTAAAGATGAATGCACATTTATACATTGATTTAATACATTTATAGCATTTTGAAATAAAAAACTGTCATGGATTTATTGCATTTTGTGGAAAAAAGAATTCGTTTTTATAATAAATCAAGTTATGGATTTGAATTTTTATGTTTTTATAACCTAAAGATGCTATGTGAAAGTTTGTAACAGAAAATAGTGGTTTTCATCTTGTCACTTTCTTGGTCTAGAAAACACATTTTTACCGAAATTTGTCAAAATGGATGTATTGCGTTTTGGAACCAAACTCTTCATATATACACAAAGATGCATGTATATATTTAAGAAATATTTTCACATTTTTTTATTTATATTTGCTAATGGACTAATCAGATTCAATGAATTATGCTAAGCTATGCTAAAAATGCTAGCGCTGAATGGTTTCAAAACAGTAAGAATCAAATGTTTAACTCTACGGGAGCTGGAAAATGAGCATATTTTCAAAAAAAGTGGAGTGTCCCTTTTTATACTGCATACAAATATCCTGTATTTTCTAGTTGTATTTGAAGAGACTGAGAAATATTGATATATATGATCACAGTACCATTGCAAAAACAACAAATCTAATGGTGGCATGGTGGCCTAAGACTATTGCACAGTACTGTATGATCTCAGTTGTTGGAAACAGAATGTAGAGACCTCTGCGGTGGGCGGGCCAAAATCCCCATTTGAATAGGGTTTATACAACCCTTTGCGCTCATAACTTCATACTTGTCATCCTTTATTAATCTAACATTTCACATATTGTGCCTCAGTGTTTTATGAGACACCAGCGTGTGCACAGAACGTTCCACTTGAGTTATTATGAGCAGATATTCTGAGAAACGCTGGACACGGCTTAACTTTTTTTTACCCGGTGTCATTTCAGGAGAAAGTGAGATCTCCGTCTCCAGCAGTCTCCCATGATTCACTCTCTCCTGGCTCTCCTGCAGCACCTCCTCCCCGCCCCCTGTCCTCCTCCGCCCGCGGTTCCTCTCCTGTTCTCAAACACTAGGTAAGACCCAGCTCACGCTTTTATTGCTTACCGCAAACGTCGGTAGCGCAGGGATCATTTTTCACAAGCAAGCCGGGCTTTTAAAATCAAACGTGATCTAACCTGTCTCCCTCTGAACCGTTTAATTCTCATTTCGCAATTCATTTTGACAGCGAAGCACTGTTATGCAATCTCTACATCTCCTTCGCAGGACCCACTCCTAACCATGGAGTGAGACTAGTGAAAGACACCCGCTACCCCTCCCCTGCCCGCCCTTCCCAGAATGCACGGGGGTCGTTCCTAGAACGCACCGCGTCGGCCCCAGAACGCAGGGGACTCGGGCATCAGGTGCCTTGTCAGAAGCCCTTCATCCACCCTTGTGGCCCTCCGAGCTGAACTCTGAGCGATCTGCATCTGTCTGCCCTCACGTAGGGCATCAGCCAATCAGCTGACTGACAGCTCCGTCAGCCAATTAGAAAGCAAGCTGAATATTCTGGTGAGTCACAAAACCCGCCTCACAATCAAAAAATATATTTTTAAGGAATGGGTCATTTTTTCCACACTCATTTTATGCAAAACCTGTAGCAGATGTTAGGCAGTGTGTTATTGATTGACAGACTCGGTCATTGTTAACATGCATTTTTACCATGCATTGAAAGTGAATAGGGACTGAGACTGTCAGACTCTCTGCCTAACATCTGCTTTTGTGTTAAACTTAAAAAATATAAAGCAATGTTTTTAGAACAGCATGAGGGTGAGAAAATGACGACATTTTCATTTAAAGGGTTAATGGGCATTGCTGTATGTGAATAGGCAATCATTATTTTTTTTATATAATTGTTCCTTTTAATTTCAAGATTACAAACACATTTTAACATGGATTTAAATGTGTCGTATTGATTAATTCTTCACCACAGGTTATACAGAAAGCATCAATCACAATATTTAAATCTCAATGGCTTGCAATTAAAGACCAAAAACATGATTTGTGAATATAAATATGGTAGCTTTTAATTTCATGTTCACTTTTAAGAAGAAGAAGAAAGGTTATTGAGCGATGCTTCCCTATGGTTTGTTTACTTATGCGATTTTAATTTTTTTTATACATGGCTTAAAATGGCTAAATATTTTTGTTAAATTCAGTTTGGGTAGTATTGTGACAGTGTGGTGACAAAAATGGATGCATCCATTTGTATCTTCTCAGAATTATTTTATATTAGGTTTATTCATATTTTGAATTAGCTTTATTTTTATATTTAGGTTTTTACTAATTTTAGTTACATTTTTTAACTAAATATTTTATATTTTAACATTTTTTTAATTTTTAAAATTTTTAACTTAGCTTTGTGCTTTTTTCTAAACTAATATTGCTAATTTAATTTAAATGCAATTTTTATTTCAGGTTTAGTTTTAGTTTAGTCTTTAGTTTTTTGTTTCAATTAATATTAACTTAAAACTTAAAAAGTCAACATTTCTTTTCATCATTTACTTCAAGTTTTTTTTTTTACTATTTAGGCCTATATTTTATTTGATTTTAATTATCAGAAATGTTTTAAAAGTTTTAGTTAATGATAATAACCCTGATCTTTTTATTCATTCTTAATTCTTTATTGTCATTGTAAAAAGTGTACAATGAAAATGAGTGCATACAGAGTGCAAAAACAATAAATAAAAAAGAAAAAATACAAAGAAAAGTATATAGGGGTGAGCGGGGCACAAACTAACGCGGGGTTAATTGTAACACGGCTACTTTATACATTTGTACAGGGCCGAGCAATCTGTGCTTTTGGGTTTTTTTTTGCTCTTACAGTCAGAAGATGATCTCCTGTGAATTTGTGAAAAGTTTTGATGTGTTAAAACTAGGGATGCACCGAATCCAGGATTCGGCCGAATACTGGGCTTTTTGATGGGGTTCGGGTTCCGGCCGAATCCTAGATTTTGTTTCCACCGAACCGAACCCTAGGCTTGCGCTACGCTGGTCGACGTCACGCGGCCGTTGATTACACACATCGGGTGCTGACGTGGAGATAAGCTTTTACTTTCGGTGAGCTAGGGGCGGTTCAGATTTCGTGGACGCACCTGGAAAAACGAGCGTGTCGCACTGCATCGCTTTCATTATGCATAGGCTTATGGTAATTGTCAAAATAGTCAAAAAAAACTAAAATAAAACTTGTCATCCTGGCATAATGTTGCCTATCCTTTTTTTACAATTAAAATTAAATAAAATGAAAAATACACTGCTGTGGATGTTTTTTACTTCATTAATGTGTTTTACTGTGTTAATGGAATAAGGATGCGAGTAGGATTCGGTATTCGGTTTCGGATTCGCCCGAATCTTAAACAGTGGATTCAATATTCGGCCGAACCCAAAAAATCTGGATTCGGTGCATCCCTAGTTAAAACCTAAAACATAACACAATCTGGTATTGAAAACATTTTTACACAGCGGGGTTAGTTGTCACACAGTCAGGTATACAATGATAACGAATTGGAAACAATGTAAATGCTATTCATCAAAATGATAACTGTTAATACAATATCAGAGAAAATAACTTGCTATTATGATTTTTAATTGCGCAGCCCTTTAAAAAAAACTATTTATATGCATTGATGCTTAACACAATGATGGTTAGATGAAGGATCATGGATGGATGAATGTGTGGATAGCTATCTATTATAGGCAGATATATAAATAATATCCACCTTTAGTATATAGACAGAATTTGATTGAATTATTATAACAAAATTTTCTAGCAAGTGTTACAACAAACACTCTGTTTGTTACAATTAACCCCACATATGGGGCAAGTTGTAACGTTTGCATTTTCAGTGTAATTGTACAATAACGGTAGGTCCCACAAACAAACTTTAAAGGAATAGTCTACTCATTTTCAATATTAAAATATGTTATTACCTTAACTAAGAACTGTTGATACATCCCTCTATCATCTGTGTGCGTGCACGTAAGCGCTGGAGCGCGCTGCGACGCTTCGATAGCATTTAGCTTAGCCCCATTCATTCAATGGTACCATTTAGAGATAAAGTTAGAAGTGACCAAACACATCAACGTTTTTCCTATTTAAGACGAGTAGTTATACGAGCAAGTTTGGTGGTACAAAATAAAACGTAGCGCTTTTCTAAGCGGATTTAAAAGAGGAGCTACATTTTATGGCGTAATAGCACTTTTGGGAGTACTTCGACTCGCCTGAAAAGTCCGCTCCCCTTCTCATTCTCATAATGGGAGAGGGAGGGTGTTACTGCGCCGAGTCGAAGTACTCCCAAAAGTGCTATTACGCCATAAAATGTAGCTCCTCTTTTAAATCCGCTTAGAAAAGCGCTACGTTTTATTTTGTACCACCAAACTTGCTCGTATAACTACTCGTCTTAAATAGGAAAAACGTTGATGTGTTTGGTCACTTCTAACTTTATCTCTAAATGGTAGCATTGAATGAATGGGGCTAAGCTAAATGCTATCGAAGCGTCGCAGCGCGCTCCAGCGCTTACGTGCACGCACACAGATGATAGAGGGATGTATCAACAATTCTTAGTTAAGGTAATAATAACATATTTTAATATTAAAAATGAGTAGACTATTCCTTTAAGTGTTAATGTGGAGCAGAAATGTGTGTGTTGATTAATCATTTTTTATTTTTGAATGATAGAGCCAAAGCTAAAGCGTTGGTTTGTGCCGCGCTCTCCCCTACATTTTAAATCCAGCATTGCTAATGTGCATCATAATTGACTCTTTTCTGTGGTGCAATCCTAATTTATTTCTACATTTCTTTCAGTGTGCTGGGCTGAGATATGGATTTCTACGTACATCCCACACAGAAATGGACTGAGATGCTTTTTACTGCCAATTTTTTAAGTCAAAATGAGTTCAGAAGAAGATGTGGACACTTCTAGACAAACGGATATTGAAAGTGTTCCCATTGTACCTCCATTGCACTGTTTTCCCACACAAAAGCTTGTAACTGTATTTCAGTAAAACAGCCAAAAGTCACTGCATTGTTGCCCCTCACTAATACTGACTTTGAGTAACTGTCCTTTTAAATGCATATTATAAGTTTCTCACAGTATGTAAAGACAAATATTGATATAAATATGTGTATAAATATATGTATATATACTTTTGCTTGTAAACTGGCTTCTGTTAATATTAACAATTATCCACTTAATGATGCTGAATTAAGTAATAAGGTACAAGTTGTTGTGCTATATTGTAAGTATACTGTAATCATGTTTTAAGCCCAGTATACACTGCAGGATTTTTGCACTCCTATAAGATTACTACCTTTAAATGTTGGTTTACATGTACATTCTATATAATCTGAACCGAACGTAATCTGAATCTGCGTAAGCGCACAGCCTGGGTTGCCAGATTCGGGTATCAAAACCATCGTAATGGACATTCAAAACTAGCCCAAAAGCATCCCAATGACTGTCCACAGCCCAAATATCAATAACTAATCAACGAAATCATTTCATCTTTAACCCGCAGAAAAATACAACTGGTGGAAACAGTTTAAACAGTAGCCCAAATCTAAACATGAAAAAAGCAGAGGACTTGGCAACGCTACGCTGCGGACAGCATCTCTCGTCGAGTTCACGCTTTATCTCTGGATAAAAGTCAAAACTGAGTTGGATAAAGTTGTTCTTAAGAAGTTTTCAGATATAGACGGTTTCAGCAGTAACAACATAAACAAGCGGCTTTCGTGGTCCTCACGTAACTTCCGGTAAACTCTGCGAAGAATAAATAACAACAAAGTCCTTTTAAAGTAGTTTATATATCTACCAAGCAAATAAACAACACGTAGATTACATAGGAACCCAATACATTTGTTATTTTTGATGAGGTATTTGTTTAAGAGTTCAGTTTCAGCAACTATCATGTATTTTCATATACTTAATACGTTTTTATACATGTGTTTTTTAGTTATTTTACAAAGATAAACTGCATTTTAAAATAATATTACTGTATAAATACAGAGCAATTTAATAAAATAACTAATAAAAGCTGTATATTAACAGGGATTGACCTGAAAAGTAGTTGTATTTCATGAATTTTCACAGTTTTATAACAATTATTAACAGTAAAATTCTGTAATTTAATGAATTAGGACTGTAAAAGATTCTCTGTATTTTTACGGTTTTTGTATGTAATTTTGAAAAACATTTTTTTTCCGTAATTTGACGGAATTTCTCTGCCGACTTTGCTGCCAGAGATTTACCGTTTTTTTTACGGATTTTTTTTGAAGTGCAGACTTATCAAACAAACAGAAACCGGAAGTAAAGTCCAGACCAGACGTTATCGCGTCACCGCACGTGCGCCCGATGAAATGGTCTATAGGTAATGAAAACAATTTTCAAAAGGCACAACGCTATTTTATTACTTTAAGTAGCCTAATGTTTTAAAAGTACACATAAACGCTGCAGAATTTAGTACATCACGTGACCCCATTAACGTTACCCTTAATAATGCGTCATGCTATTGCCTTGCTATCGCATGTTTCTGTGACGAGAATCATGTGATATAAGAGGTAAATATAATGCTGATTGGATCACAGATCGGAATAGACCACCCCCTTCAATACGATCCATATTTGCATCCGATCGTCTTCAATCTTATTGATTAAGGTGTTTACATGAAGACTTTTCAATATGATTGAGCCATCAATATGATTATAAATGGATTATTTGGTTGCATGTAAACGTACCTACTGTGCATCGATCATCCTGAATTTCTGAGACTGTCAGATAACTATCGTAGGCTATCTGTGGACGAACAGATAGCCGAGAAAATGGCCGTCTTTGAACGTCTCTCACTGTACGACATAGGACCACAGATAAATCGCCACGATTGTTTCACGATGGCAATCTTTCGTCTGGGAACGCCAAAAAATGTGTGCAGTGTATCCCGGGCTTTAAACATACAACACACAGCAGCTAAGTGGGTGTTTACTGTAAAATACAGCATGGCCTTTATGCTTTCATAAAATACTATGTTAGAAAATCGCAATGCCACACATTTTATTAAAACAAATTTTTGAGGAAATTAAACAAAGTGCATTTTTTCACTAGAAATTGCCTTTGATAAATAAACCAAGGTTAACAGTTGACCCAGAAATTAAGGACTAAAGGGATAGTTCACCCGGAAATGAAAATTCTGTTATCATTTGAAGAGTTTCGTTGCAAATTGAGATCCAAAATGTTGATGTCTTTCTTTGTTCGGTCGAGAGGAAATTGTGTTTTTTGGGGGGGGCATTGCAGGATTTTTCTCATTTTGATGGACTTTAATGGACACCAACACTTAACGCTTAACACATAACAGTTTTTTCAACGGAGTTTCAAAGGTCTATAAACGATCCCAAACGAGGCATAAGGGTCTTATCTAGCAAAACGATTGTCATTTTTGACAAGAAAAATAACAAATATATACTTTTAAAGCACAACTTCTCGTCTAGATCCGGTCCAGCGCGACCTAACGTAAATGCGTAGTGACGCAGGAAGGTCACGTGTTACATATATGAAACGTACATTTGCGGACCATTTTAAACAATAAACTGACACAAAAACATTAATTAGTATCAGTTGACATACAACAACGTCGGAACGGTCCTCTTTCAACACACTTGTAAACACGGGGGCGGAGTTTTGCGTTTGTCTTCTGTGACCTCTTGACGTCATGACGTATTGCGTGTGCGTGGGGTCACCTGGCGCATCACAACCAGATCTAGACAAGAAGCTGTGCTTCAAAAGTGTACACTTGTCATTTTTATTGTCAAAAATGACAATCATTTTGCTAGATAAGACCCTTATGCCTCGTTTGGGATCGTTTATAGTCCTTTGAAACTCCGTTGAAAAAAACTGTTACGTGTTGAGTTAAGTATTAAATGTTAGTGTCTATTAAAGTCCATTAAAATGAGAAAAATCTTGGAATGTTTTCCTCAAAAAACATAATTTCTTCTCGACTGAACAAAGAAAGACATCAACATTTTGGATGACATGGTGGTGAGTAAATTATCTGGATTTTTCTTTTAAGAAAATGGAATATTCTTTTAATATCAATTCAACTACAGTTGGTTTGTTTTGATTTAAACCTTCACTGTAAAAAAAATCCGTAGAAATTGCTGCTAGGTTGCCGGTAACTTACCGTAGATTTAAATTTATGTTATTTAGTGGCAACATTTTGTTCAAAGTTAAATGAACATTTAACATTTACAAGTCTTTGTCTTTACAGAGTAAAACTAGAAAAACAGCATCAAGCAAAACATTCTGGGAAACAAAATCTGAAGCAAAAACCAGAAAAAGGTTGATGATGATTTCTGGTTCCTAGAATGCTTTGCATGAAGCTGTTATTGTATAGTTTTATTCTGTAAAGATAAAGACTTGTTAATATTTAAAATGTATTTAACTTTGAACAAACTCTTGCCAGTAAATAACACAAATTTAAATCTACTGTAAATTACCGGCAACCCAGCTGCAATAACATTGTAATTTCTACGGATTTTTTACAGTGTTCATAACTTCAAAAATACAGCTAAGTAGCACCATAAAACAACATGATAACATAATAATAAACATGTTTTGACAAAAATGTTAAAAATGTGTTATCTCGTTTTGCAACGAAACTCTTCATTTACTCATCAATACTATTGAAGTCAATGGGGCTTCTGATCGGTTTATTTACACACATTCCTCAAAATATCTTTGTGTTCATCAGAACGAAGAAATTTAAAAAGGTTTGTAACGATTATTTGTGGGTGAACTATCACTTTAAAACTTCATAGTCCACAATCATGTTTAGTTTTAATTCCCTATGAATGTAAATCAGTATAGATATTTAATGGTTTCTGTTTTCTACTGAATGCATTGCGTTAGATAAACTCTAGGTGATGCTATAAATCTGTCAAATACTATTCTGTTTAGCAATTGTTGTTGTACAATTTTCTTTACTCCCAAACCGGACAAATATATTGGCCTTCTGACGGAGTATATTTGCCTTTAAATGTCAAACAAAAAGCGAACATTTACCAGAAATCTTCCACTGACTGTGGCTCACATCAAACCTTGACAGATTTAATGATTTAATCTAACATAAAATATTATCACCCACGAGTAATCATTTGGCTGGAGACACCAAACAATGTTATCTGACTGATGTAAGACAGAAACTTGAAATATGAGCGGTCAAATGCAGGTCGGCCAGTCCCCGCATGTTTTGTAGATTACAAGTTGGCAACATTTTTGGATTATTTTATAATGTGGTCATGTCTTTAATTCATCAAACTAACACTGATTCTTGAAATCTAGGACAAAATGGTTTACATGCTGTGCGTAAACGTATGCAGTCAAATTTGTTTTATTTGTTTGTTGAACATTTTAGATATTTAAGGTATGTCCTGCCTCCATTTTGTGACAAAATGTGATTGTCCCTCAATACAAAGTTTAAAAATACTGTAACATCATTATACATATTGACTGAGACTGCAGGATAGTTTCAAATTCAGGTTTTGCTCTTTGGATTATGTTGTCAGCAGTTAAACTGAAAGTCTTGATAAAACATATTAGGCAATCACATTTTTAATCTGTTGCTATGTACTAATATGGACCTACTATGTTTAAACCTGACATAAAGGTGGCATTATTTCAGAAAATTGTTTTGTATCTCTCAACAGTAGGTTGTTTAATACTGTAAAAATTATTTGCTGCCTTAAACTTTTTGCTTAATCAACTCAGATTTACAAGTCATTTAAACCTAAACAAAAATATTTAAGGCAGCCAAGAACTTTTTGCAGCATAATAAATAGTTAAAAGTTTTAAAAGAATTGGTTAAAGTGATATTTCACCTAAAAATTCTGTCATCATTAGCTCACTGTAAAAAAATACAACATTTTTGTCAAATCAATATATGAAGAGTTTGGTTCCAAAACCAGATAACTCAATTTTTAAAAATTTGTATTTTAAATACCATTTAAATATCAATCAAACTGCATTTGGTTTGTTTTCCTTAAGCCATCTTAACTTAAAAAAATACAGCTAGTAGCACAATAAAACACAATGAAAACATGATACATAATAATAAGCATGTTTTGACAAAACATTTCAAAACAGATTTATCTTATTTTGGAACCAAACTCGTCATATATTTTATTTTGCTTTAACTTAAGCTCTTTTCACACAGACATTACGGAAAATGCCAGTGGGATTTTTTGATTTTTGGTTCATTCTAGAAATGCGCCGAAAGAAAAAATCTTGGCCCAAGCCGAATAAAATGAAAAACTCACCCGAATGCTGAATACCGAATAACTAAATTTTTTCCCCATTTCCTTAAGTATTTTGCCAATTTTCTTATTAAGTTACATTCAGAATGTCCTTTTTACTATTTGTTACATTGTTTTTTAACATTCCAGCAGTAATTATATCGCTTTTTACACCTGGCCACTTCTCTGATCGACTTGTTAAAACTGTTCCATTAACATTCCACCACATAAATGAGTTTTGGCTAAAAGGATATGAACTCATTACCCGCCAGCCTTTTTTTTGAAAAGTCGCCCACCAGCATTTTTTGTGATTTTCATAAAAGTTTCACAAAATGCCTTACAAGAAAATGTTCTTATATCTAAACATACAAACATATATTAAATGAAAGAACAATAAACAAATAAACAAACAAAACGGTAAAAAAAGGTTTCATATCTATATTTTTTTCTCTGCTTATAAACTCTTAAATATGTTTTTTAATCTTTAAAGGGGCAATAAGTAGGATTTTCCTTCATCTAGTGGTGAAATTTTATTTTGCATTCAAACGAATAGTGCTCTCTAGCGCCTCGCTTTTCCAAATGCGTGTTGCAACTACGGTAATCGTTATGTAATCACTTATCTCCGAGTCCGTTTCAGCTGGTTCACGTGTTCTGAATGAAAACGCGTTGTGAAAATGCGTTGGTAGGATAGTGCTTTTTGTCCCTCTCTGCTATTATAGTTTATCAATACGGCGGAACGACATGGAAGCCTTCTTGGACTTACACGTTCAATGTAAATAAAAAAAGAAATTCTAAGCTTACAAAGAAAAGTCAGATCACTGGCTGATGTCATTTGACACCAACGAGGACATATTTATGAATAAAGTAGGGCTGTCAAAAATATCGCGTTAATAACACGTTAACGCGAATTCATTTTAATGGCACTAATTTTATTACCGCACGATTAACGCAAAACATAATTTCTGTTCGTCCCACAGCTGGATGAATTGAGGGGCATCAAGTGCCCACGCTGTCTAGATGAGTCGAAGGTTTTCATAAAAATAAGAACATTAAGCTCTCGTCTAGTGAATCCAATGCTGTAAATGGTCATTAAATATCTAAAATGATCTTTATCTGTACGTTTCGTGAGAGGTGTACCATCCCAAATCCATAATCTAAAGCAAAGATGCATCTTCTTTCACTTTTTGGTTTCTTTTTTAAAGCATTCAGAAATTATAGAAAATAGACTGCAGGACTGGCTTGATGTTAAAATAATTATTAAGAGAGATAAAGTTCGGGACCTGTTTGATGTTAAAAGAGTTTTTAAGAGTGACAAGACTCAAAAGCGATGTCTGACGCAGACGTCTGAAGCGCATACAAACGCGCGAGTGCGCGACCCCGATATATATAGACATCTAACACAACATTACAGTTTTAAAAATATCTGTTTTGACAAGAATTCACGCAGGTTGGACCTATAATCTGTTATATCTGAAGTGAATGTTTGGATTAACTGTAAAAGTATCTGTTGTGTATCATTATATTAAACCCTTCCATTAGCCTACAGTATCTTAAAGCGGTCTGTCTCAATGTCAAAATGAAACAATAAAAGAAAAACATATTTAACATATTGATTGTTTTTGCTCTGCGTATACAGGTGTAGTTCTGTCATGCTTTCTCAGATTCCAACAATTGTTCCAATTGTTTTGATGTTTTTAATAGAGAATGTTAAATATAAATAACACATTTTTGAAAATTTGCTCATTCCAACTCAGTTTGCCAGCACAGGTCACAAATGATGCAGCAGCAAACAGAAATGGAGAAAGAACAAGGTCTTCTAAAGGCAAAAACATTTATAAAACTATGACTGATGGTGCTTTTAAAAATGTAAACAGGCTGTTGTAAACATACATTTGCATATAGCATATATATTATCCAAATCCATGCTGATTAGAGCATTAAAAACTTAAAAAGTGTTACATTTAGGTAAATTTAGAACAGATAAAATGTGCGATTAATCGCAAGTTAACTCATGAAATCATGCGATTAATCTAGATTAAATATTTTAATCTATTGACAGCCCTAGAATAAAGACATTGATTTTGATTAATAAAACACTTAAAACCCTACTTACTGTCCCTTTAAAATATATATTTTAACAAAAAGCTGAAATAATTGCATTTTTGTGAAGGAATTTTGTTAGAGATCAGATTCAGAATGATTATTAAAACATAAACAGAGTGTAAAAAATGTTTCAGTTTTTTATAAATTAGGTAGGTTATTACATTTACCATAAAAACTCATCAGGAACATGTTTTTCACATATGAGCGTGTGACACATATTCTTTTATGCTGCTGAATGATCTCCGCTTCAGCGCGGATAATGACGAGCTACCCGAGATCTGCTTTAGTCCAGTTTGCAGACATTTCTCATCATGAATGTTAATCTGCATGTAAATCCCTCATTTTAAAGAGCTGAACCATATTGCCATGACACGCGCATCCTCACTATGGCACGCCCCTTACGGCATTGTTTCTGTGTCTCATTTATCATTCCCTGATAAGTGCTTTAGTCCAGTTTGCTGACATTTCTCGTTGTGAATGTTGATCTGCATGTAATGCCCTCGTTTCAAAGAGCTGAACCATAACTTTATGTTCCCATGACACGCACGTCCTCACTACGACACGCCCCTTGTCTGGCAATTTTACGGGTATTTTCTGGGAATAAAGTGCTGTGTGAATGCGGTTTTATAAAAACAGGTTTAACTTGTTTAACTTACTTGGTTAAGTTATATCAACTTATCACAAACTAAAAATTAAGGGAACAGTATGTAAGAAATGTATATCAATTAATCATAAAATGGCCCTGATATGTCACCAGACATTAAGAAATAATTTTCATTTCAAATACTTATATCACTGACAACAGTCTCCGGCCAGGATATTGTCATTTAAAAAGTGGAGTTGCAGCCCTCAACTGATGTTTATGTTGTCATGTTGTGTATTGGCCACCAGTTGATTGCAATATCAGTTTTAGCCACAAGTTTTGTGATTGCAGTACCAGTTTTGACCACAATCCTACATACTGTTCCTTTAAAATAATAGGCTAAATTGACTTGCAAAACCAAGTTGTATCATGCTGCATTTTTTACAGTACACCCTCATGTTGTTACAGATCTGTCTTATTTCTTTCTCTGATGAACACAAGAAGATATTTTGAGAAATGTTTGTAACCAAACTGATCATGAGCCTCATTCATTTCCATAGTATTCGTTATGTCCTACTATGGAAGTAAATGGGGTTTCTGATCGGTTTAGGTACAAACATTCCTCAAAAAATCTTTCCTTGTGTACATCAGAACAAAGAAATTTAAACAGGTTTGTAACAACATGAGAGTGAGGAAATAATAAATCATTTTTGGGTGAACTATCCCTTTAAAACAGTGGTGACCAACCCTGTTCCTGGAGACTGTCCTGCAGAGTTCAGCTCCAACCCCAATCAAACACACCTGAACCTGGCAATCAAGCATTTCAGGGCTACCTAAAAATGAGAGTCAGGTGTGTTGAAGCTGGGTTGGAACTAAAATATGCAGGAGAGTAGGGTTAGTCCAGGAACAGGGTTGGTCACCCCTGCTTTAAAATAAGAATGTAAAATATAAAAAATGGCTTTCAGTATGGAGATTAAGTTATAAGTTGGTAAGTTATATAAAATGTGTAGCTTCATTAGAGAGAGCACCAATTATCCGATTCACGATTTTACATTTCCTTTGGTTTGTAAGTGTGTATTAGTACATGTTAACGATATGCAAAAGGTACAAATCCCAAAATAAACGATGACGCGAGTTATCATCTCCAACATAAATCTCTTTTCTTGGACTACAACAAACACAGGAATTGTAGTCAACAGTTTACTTCCTGGAATTGGTTATGTAGAGAAGACCGACATTATCATAATTCCTCCCCATTCGAACTCAGCCTTTAAGTTAACTCCTGATTGCATTGTGGGTGAATCTTTCAAACATGGTAAGGAGTGTCACATTTCCGATATTCAGGCCAATCACAACGTACAGATTAGCTGGATTTTTTTGTACAAAATCAGTGCGTTTCAGGAAGAAAGTGAAAGCTGGAGCTACAAAAAGATACGGTATGTGGAAAATAATGTGTTTTTTAAACATAAACCACGCAAACACATTGTATTATACCAAATACTCAAAATAACGTTATTTATGAAATAGGTGCTCTTTAATCCAATGAAACTCTGGCTACAGCATGGCAATCATTTTTATTTTAATGATATTATGTAACACGTTTATAATGTACTGTTACCTACAACTTTTAATATTAAAGCCTAACTAAACCCCTAGTCAGAGCCTGACTCCACCCACTGGCAATATTTGAAAAATGCAAGAAAAGTGGGCAGATCCCATCCCAACGGAGATAGAGGGGACAAACTAATGCTGCGTCCGAAACCGCCTACTACATACTATATAGTACGCGAAAAGCAGTAGGCGAGGCGAGTAGTATGTCCAAATACATAGTATTCGAAAAACAGTATGCGAAAAGTACCCGGATGACCTACTACTTCCGGTTAGATTTTGCAGTGTGCATACGATGGACGCTTCACTATCCCATGATGCCCCGGACGAGGAGTTATCCAACGAAGAAGAAGAGGCACGCCGCTGTTTTCGCGCTGAAATGACACGACGCGATGACGACGTATGTCACGTGATGTAACAACATGGCGGATGTAGTACGTCCGAATCTCATTCATACTACCAGGATTCATACTATACAGTACCTACTGTTTTAACGCCAAGTAAGTAGGTACTTCATCTAATTCAGTACCTACTATACAGTATGCGGTTTCGGACGCAGCCTAAGTGTGTTGTGAGCTTGTAACAAGGGCGTGGTGAGCTTGAACCTGCTACGGTCACGAGGTATTTTTGGGACCCAACATCCAATAGGAAAATTCAACCGCAGTAGCCACCGTTCAACCTTAAGAGGGCAGCACTTAGACGTTTTTACACCATATATTGAAACACTTTATATCCAAATGTCAAAAAAATTACAAAATCAATGAACAGGCAGCACAAATGAAGCCCCATTCTTACAGATCATTAACTTAAAGTTGGTTTAGGGTTTAGTTACTCTTTAAGGTATAAGGCTAATCATTTTGACACGTGTAAAATTTTATTCAATGTTTAGTATTTGGATGATTATATTCTTGCAGATAATTTAGGCCTACATTTTGTCATTATTATTTTCTGCTTTTCCATATGGTTATATTTTTAAACACTTTAAAAGTACTCATGGTCATGGATCACAAGATGTTACAAGCCATAATATATTTTCTATAAGAGGTGTCTTATATAGCTGAAAAACATTATTGACTAAGTCTAGCCACTTTACACAGTAATTTCAGTAAATTAACATGAATTTAACTTACCAGTAAGTACAAAAATGTGCTGTTCACACGCAGTGACGTTCCGTCTTTTTACCAGTATATCATACACACATCAGTTACAAAATAATATCGGTAAACTCTGTGAGAAAGCAACGTTATATCTAAACTGCCGCGCGGTGAACTCATAGACAGTAAAAGAAATGGACACAGCGACCCCGTTGGATTCAACGGAGACAAGTGAAGCCAATTAAGCTCACACTTCCGGGGGGTCGAGCGTACTGCGCAGACTCAAACTGAGCTTGGTCACGTGAGCAACCTGTCTGACAATTGTAAGTCTTCTAATAGAGTGCCGAAGTCATGACGTCACTTTGTAGGCCAACCCGGAAGTTAGCGGCGCATGGGTTCCCTCGATCGAAAAGCCATTCATTTTTCCCATAGACTTTTGGAAAATCGCAAAAAATAAGATCTGTGTTCAACAAAGAGTTATGAACCTTACACGTTTTGTCTATCAAGATAATCTTTATAAGTTAAACGATAATGTATACATTTTGAAGCCTAAATAAAGCCGTCAGATATAAAATGCTAACGGTATGCTATAAACGGACTACAGCGCACCGGTCGCGGATCAACGTCATCATCAAGCTTCCTCAAACTTTATTTAAAAACACGCTCGCTCATTATGATCTGCGCTGTTTATGGACACTTATCATGAGAAATATTGCCCATTCGTTATTTCCAAAAATGTTAGAAATTTTGTTTACGCGTGCCTCTTTGAGATTTTTTGTTAATGTTTTATTTATTTATTAGTTTATTATTTCGTTAGTTTATATAAACCTTAATATTATTTTGTTTGTGATTAAGGTTATTATGCATGATCATTGTGCCCCAAATAAACTTTAAAGATTATCTTTCACTGTATTATGTTTGATTGTATGTTTGCATACCATTTGCTAATTCGCCAGAAAAAAAACATCTCAGAAGCCCTAGCTATTGCCGTATCAATTACCAATCTTATGTACTTTTTCTTACTTAGACGATAGAAAACCATAGATCGAGGAGAGAGAACCACTATAAATCTGGACATAACAGTGCAGCTTAGATACTGGTTTACTTACCGGTATTGTAAGGGCCAGCATGAAGGACAAGGTTTATCAAGTCTAATTAAGTAAAACTATGGAGAGATAGAGGAGTTAAATAAAGTGTTCTATGTATTTATAAGATAACTAAACAATCTCTGAACAAACAGAACACAGTTAAATTCCAAACATTTAATATAATAGTTATATATAACTATATATGTTGAATTTAAAGAGAATTGTCCAATAGCATCAATGCTTAAATACAATATATTATAATTAAACCATACATGTTCCCTAAATAAACCATATATACTAATTTTGTTCACATTTTCTATATATTTTTACCTGGTAATCCACAAGCCCCAATGTGAGAGCCTGTGTAGTAAATTTTATCTCACATTACTGTGAGCTGACTGGTGTATAGTTACAATAGTTTAACATTTAATTTTTGGTATTTGTTAGACAAGTGACTTACAATGCATTCAAGCTATAGATATCAGAGTGTTCTCTGGGAATTAAACAAAAGTTAACAAAATGCTCCAATCACTGATCCACAGAAACATTGCAGCAAGTTTTGTAGTAAACATCTATATTTTCATAAAATAAGTAAACTGAAAACAAACTATATACTATATAATTCACATGACAAGTCTCTACAGGGAAAGAAGGTATTTTTGCAACAAAATGTGAATGCCCACATGGAAAATGCAAGTGCAAGTGTGTATAGTTGTGGCGAATTTTGATCAAGGTCCTCAAGGATGATTTCTTTGGGTCTCCTCCATCCAGCAAAGTACGTAATGGAATCCTCAAAATGAGCAACATATTCACACACAGCACTCTTTATAAAATGGGTGGTGGAACATTTTTAGGCACATCAGCCCTATCCTGTCTCAGGGAGTATGAATGATCTTCCAAAATTTGTCCAGTGGGAACATCATTTGTGGATATAAACAAAAGGGGACATTTTATCCCCTGCAGGAAAATGACAGCTGCAGATGCGAGAATGGACACTGGGCATCCGGTCAGCTCGTCTAAGGATAAATTCAAAATAAGCAGTGTTAGTTTTATGGAAGTTACACCTTTACAAATTAAAATTACAAAAATCACACTTTACTACAAAAATAACAAAGATTAATATCATTGTTATCTAATGCCTAACTAGTGCTGTTTACAAATAACTACAATCATTATTATTAGTGGGTAAAGCAAAGTTGAATAAAAGTCAATAAACCAGGTATTATTTTGAATATTTTAATTAAACACATTTCTCGAAGTAACGTTAGCCTTTAATAAAACTGCAGCGGATCTAATCTATTAAACAGCAAAGTAAACAAGCTTTAAGATACGTTAAGAGAAAGACACAGGTAAGTTATTTTAGCTGTTGATTTTGTAATGAAAAACGTTCAACGCTTACCTTACGGCACGAACAGTCTCCGCTGGGGAACATCGGACGGTAAACGTGCATCTCCGGACAAAACAAAACATGTCAAACTACTCTCCACAGTACAACAATATTTGGAAAAACTACAATTTGAAAAGACTAAATATATAACGTTATGTATATTAACTGAAAGGTAAACTTCTGAGAACGTGATGCTGAAAGGCTAGTGACAGATTTCCTGTCATGATGACGTCTAAACTCCCCGCCACGGATGTAGTCCCTATTAGCAACTTGTTAGCAACCACCGTTTTTAAGGCACAATAAAGTTTTAAAAAATCACAAGCAGATTATAACTGGTGTATTTTATATCATAGAACAAAACGTGAAAATATTTAGAGGTTTTGTTAACCACAGACCTTATTTCAGGCGATTTAGCAAAAACCCATTCAAAAAACCCATAGACTTCAGGGCGAGGGAACCCGTAGTGCTAAAATGCTAACTCACTTCCGCGTTTTAGCCTACAAAGTGACGCCATTACTTCGGCACTCTATAGCTGTGCCAAGAGAAATCTGAATCACCCACCGAATCTTGCAGAAACGGCGAGCGTGAACAGGATTACATTTTGTATTAAGTATATTTAGTATTCTGATTAATTACTTTGTCATTTTGCATAGTATTTATTTATTTTAAAGTTTAACGCCAGTATGCCATATTCTATGCGCTTCTCCTCCTGTCCATACGGTAATTTCTCAACTGTGCGACAGAGAGTCGCGTGGTTATGACGCAATCGTTAGCATAGTTTTACTAAAACTGCTTTTACTGGGCAATAAAGTAAGATACAAGGTAATGGAGCCTTTTATACATTTTCGTGTTTCTTTAGAAATAATTGATGCACAAATCGAGTCTTTAAACGCCTCAGATGTAAAGTTATTCACTGTCAAAGTGACGCCAAAATGAATGGGAGTCAATGGAATGCTAAGAGCAGGTGGGGGTCCGCTAGCTAATGGCGGTGCCTAGGGCGGCTTCAAGAAAATATGAAACCCTGCCCCCCTGGGTGAACTCCGTGTTGTGTTTGTAAACAATGGCGGATTATGACTTTTACGTCCGTGGCAAACGCTGACAACTGCGCAGTTGCTCGTGACCAAACATTGCATTAGTTGACTTTAAACGGAACTGTAAACAGCAGTCATGTTTACAAACAGGCTTTACTGAAAGTGTGCTAAGGACGTAGCAGAGCGACGACGCGATCTCATTCATTTCAATGGAAACCTGACGACTTCCGGCGACACGAGCGAAAGTGACCGTTGGCGACCGTATGGGCGTGTCCCACGACACGAGAAAGCAGAGGTTTAACTTTATGCAAATGTTGAGCGAATTTCGGGAGCGACTACCAATGAGAACGAAGCAGTGGTGGAGTCATCCTTCTCTCGTCAGAGGCTGTTTACACTTGGCATTAACATGTGTTTTCGTCGATCGGATCACAAGTGGACGAGAGAGACACATTACGTTTACACCTGGTATTTAAATCCGTCTCTTTTGTCCACTTTCGACCGCTTCTGTGCTGAATACTATGAGGGGGTGGTCTGTGAGACGGTGGGCGAGTCTCTCTGCTGTCATTCAAACCCGAGCGGGAGTAATTATGAGTTTATATGGACGCGATCTAATATAATGTCAGTGTCCACTGCTTGTTTAGCAAGTAAACATACAGCACAATGTTTTGTACATGAGTACGTAAGAGCTTTCTTTGAATTTTCAGCGCAATTGATGAAATAGGATCGCGCAACTTTCACCCGCTTTCAAAACGAAACTGCGGAGATCAGCCGCTTAGTTTTATCAATGAAAGGCTAAAAATAGCGCTGTTCACCGAATGTTCACGCCAGAAGTAAAAAAATACGTAAAACTTGTGTTTAATACCTCAGATTAGATAAATGGGCGGAGAGAAGGCGGTCGCGTGTGGCTGTTCGAACGCATTCAACCACATGCGCGTTCCGCAACTCCAAAGCGATCCGATCGAAAGTGGTTTCGACCACCTCTGGATGTGGTTGAAAGTGGTCGAAAGTGGACGAGCTCAAAACGTTTTGAACACCGTTTACACCTGGCATTAACGTCGTCCACTTGTGATCCGATCGACGAAAACACATGTTAATACCAAGTGTAAACAGCCCCTAACGTCAGTTACTGGAGTAGATGGTCCTCATTGTTTATGACATCCAGATTTATACACGCCTCATTGAAAGAGACGGGCGGCACACAGTGATAAGCTGGCTGTCTGAACGAGGGGTTAAGCTGTTTTAAACAACTTTGGTGAAGAAATGTGGAGTTTAACTTCAGGTGATGTGCTCGACTTTAAGGAGTACCCGTTTCTAAGAACCGGTCCCAAACATTAGATTTAGCAGCTTGACCTTATTTTCCTTTAATGATGTAAATCCCCGACCTTAATTTGTCCCCCACCTCGTTTTCCATCTTCACTTTTTCTCAGTTTGTTTTGCTGTTGTCGCTGACGACGGGAGCTGCCTGCTTGGCGCTTTTGTAACGTGAGGTCAAAGGTTTGGACATCACGCAAGTTACGTTGCTACGTAGGCCTACACGTGTTGTATCCAGCGGTTACCTTACAACTAGTAAGAGAAATCTCTTTTAAGCTAATTTATACATTTTACCCCAGTAAATATTTCCTTGTAAACAGATTTAAATGTGACATTGACATGTTTTGTATATTTGGTGGTCAACATACAGAAACATTTTTTCATTTGTTTTGGAGTTGTCCTTATTAAAAACAATTTTGTTTAGATTTGCGCTCTTTTGTTAGAGTTCATATTTTGCCCAGCTTTAAACTTTGTTTTGAAAATATTTTTTTATTTTTTTCTTATAATATGCCATTAAATAAGGAATATTATTTGATTTGTTATTTTACTTTTGTTGGCAAAGTTTAGTATACATAAATGTAAATATGCTGATTATAAACCATTATTCTGTATTTTCTATTACAAGTTAAGCAATACCTAAAATCTATTTATAATCTGATAAACTAGTGCTAAATGTATTAATGTATGTCAGCATTTCCATGTTTTTATTTAATTCTTTTCTCTTTCATCCCCTGGCTAATGTAAAAAAGTGTTGAATATGTTTGATTAAAAAAACTTAAAACTCCATTACAAAGGTAAAGTTGTACGATTTGACCCAATAATGGGTTACTAGTAAGCTAAATTATAACTCAATGGGTTGGGTTCGTCCCTTTTTGATCCATTGCTGGGTTAAAAATAATAGGGATGCACCGATATGGAAATTTTGGCCGATACCGATAACCGATAACTCTTTATATTTGGGGGGCGATAACCTATATATATATATATATATATAGGCCGATAAATATTCAAATTATTTTCACAATGAAAAACTCCCAGACCGCGGACATCTTGTCTAGTCTTGTGCTAGACTAGCATACTCTTCTTAAGCCCGCAACACGTGTCATCTTTGTGCTATTTCACAGAAAGCACCAATCAAAACTACACATGGCCAGCAATGAGTGAAGTGAAGTGGTTCAACAAACCAAAATAATCCATAATTTATCGGCTTTCATTTATCTGCTTAATTTTGCTATCAGACCGATAACCGATATTATTAAAAATAAGCAGTTATCGGCCGATATATCGTGCATCCCTAAAAAATTAACCAGCATTTTTCACAGTATATATAACAGAACTGGCAGTCATACCTCAACACTATTACCATACCATGGTGAACGATTTAAAGTAACAGAATTGACATAGATTTTTAGCTTTATATGACTTTTTCTACAGAAAACATTGTTTTTAAACATACAACTACAAAGTTATAAAAAACATATACATATATATTCTGTTTATTTATAAAAAGCTTAACCAACAGAAGAAGAAAAAATACAAATGCAAACAGTGCCAGTCAGATCTATTCATAATTTGGAGGTCATTAAATGTGCATTTATTATTTCTCATCAGTTGTTTAGCCCTGCCTAGGAAAGAAAACAATCAGATACAATGAAGCTAAAGTTAACCATGGCATTTTCATCTTTGAACACAATGCTGCTCAGAATGGGTTGCTTTTATGAGTTTGTTTGTTAGAAATCCCACAATAACACTTTGATCCAGCGTATCTAAGATTTTTTCAAGCACTTAAAATAATTCAATTATTTTTTTAAATAAAGCCACTTTTGAAATACTGACTGTGAAATGAAACCTTTTCCATTAACCCAGGTAAAAATAAAGTATACTTGAATGTACTACTTAAATACCAGCAAGTACATTTGTAGTAAATTATTTTGTGCAAAATAAAAGTGTACAACTTACACACTAAAAATATACTAATTACAAGTATAGTTGTAATTCAGTATTACTTCAATGCATTTAAAAAAGTATGCAAAATTTTCTTGATTTTTAGTGGATTAAAATAAATGGTCTCACAGTTATAGCACAGTAAGTGAGTACACTTAAGATAAACTTTTAAGAAGTAATAAAAAAAAAATTTTGTATATTAAGCACAAAATTAGTGTGAGAAAATAGTACTTTTACTTAGCGTATTTTAATTTTTTTACCCGGGAAAGCAAAAACATGACACAAGATGCAGATTTTTTTATTTATTTATCTAAAGTTGTACATATAACCAACAAATACAAAATATAACCTAGAAATAAAAACTGTATGTGCAACGCAAGCTATACACTCACAATAAAACTGTCACTACAAAACAGTCATATGACAAAATAACATTTGGTTAATATACAATTTGGAGCTGCAAACTTCACAAGTGGCTCATACAATTTACCTTTAAACCAAAAGGAACAAGATTCAGTAGCTTTAAATTTTCACAATAAATATAAGGGAACAGAATTTTCTCCCAATGTTAATTCAGCCATAACAGACGACTCTGGGCCGGATCCGCGCGGAAGTCAGCTGCTCCGGTGCGGATCTGGCCCGGAGTTGTCTGGGATATAATGCTGATTTATGCCGATGTTGAGTAAACACTTTTTCTTAATTTTAGAAGTTCACAATTTTAAACATCTTTCATGTCATCTTTAACTCTTATTAGTGATGCGCCGGTCGGGTTGGGGCGGATAAAGGAATTCTCAATTTATTTAGGGGCGGGTCATTAAAATGAAAATAAAATCCTTTTATGTTGCATGCAATACCTATAGCCTATTTGATTGTGATTCTTTGATAAAGTTATAATGCATGTTGCAAAAAGTGCTTTGTAAATGTTGAAAATGTTTATCATTATCCTACAGTATCTTGTTATTAATACAACCATGCTGGTTTATATAGTTTACAGGGTGATGTAATCTAATGGATGTTTTTGGCTGAAATAAAGCCTCTTTTTATTTACATTACAATGCTTACACTCTTAGAATGGATGTGTAAAAAACAACACATTGGTGTTGTTTCTAATGCACACTAAATGCATTGTCTCAGAATCCACCAAGCTCTGTGTTATTATTGAAACAACACATTTTGTGTTAATTTTACACAAAATCAACAAAAAAAAAGAGTTGGAAAAAACCTGACCCGCGCATCACTCTCATATACTATCAAAGAATGCATGCAAAACAATTAAAAAAGAAATAAATGCGTTTAAAAAGTTTTAGATGGAGTAGACCTGTCACAGCACAGTCAACATCTACTCATATAACAGACATGTAAACGTCTAACTTGTAAAAATACTGAATAACAGTACTGTTCACAAAACTACTTACATTTTGAAAACATTGGCTGATTTTTGTCACACATTCAGTGTGTAAGTGCACTACACTACATGCGTGATTTATTATAAGACTGTCTGGTGTTATATAACTGCAGGAGTCACAGAGTCTCTGTTTCATATTAAAGAAACAAAATCAATCATTTATATTCAGGAAATATAGTGTCTATTAAAAACCTTGCAGCATTAACTCACAGTAAACGCAAACACCATCATGTTGCAAACAACTGTTTCTATTCAACCTTAGTTAACAACATGCTAGTTTAGGATTAGTATGTTTCAAATCACAGATAAAACCAATAAACCAGTGTTTCCTGGAGAATAAAGTGTATTTTTTAAGTGTCTGTTTCTGGGCCAATATTACCCACAATCCCACAGGACTTGACACCAAATGATGACAAATGTGAAAATAATAGTTGCAATGAAATGTTGCGTGTTTTCCATATAGGCAGATATTACATGATTCTTACACTTACATAACATTATAAAAAATAAAATGAGACAAGTACTAGTAGTATATAAAAAGAATTAGTTGAGTTATGTTGTCTATGATTGCTTGCAGATGTATGTCGATTTAACCGGTTAAAGCTACCAAAATGTTATAAAAAGCTACAGTCTCTAAAATCTACCGCCACAATAAATTTTATAAAAACACTTTTCAAATCATCATAATCCAGTACTGCATATATACACTGGATATATATTTCATTAATAATGATGAAACTTCCACCCAACCTTTGACTTCCGACCGGATTGAAATTTTTCAGAAATTCGTCTAGTCAACCGATGGTTTTGAGGTCGTCATGGAAACGATCAGTTCCCATTGGCGAGTTTTGTGCTATGATACAATAAAGTCCCTCATTGTTTGCTAGATTCGAGGCAATCTGTGCGCACGGCGTATACGTATATGCATAAAACTATACGGCATAGCGGTCAGCCATCTGTAGCAAAGTATAAAGTATAATATTCAGTGTTCGTTTATGCAATCGCTTGCTCTCTCCCACACAGAGAGCTATAAAATGGGAAGTATGATCCTGTGGATATGAGTATAGTCGGTGCCAGTGTATGTGTTTGAGCAGCGATGTGTGCGGTTATCTGAACAAGGCGTAGCGTAGAGGATGCAGCATCCAGTGGTTCTGTGTGAGCACATTCACGCTGGGTTAAAGGTCAGGCTCATACAGGCCTACTGTAAGTGTAATGATTGTTTCTCTCTGCGTCCGAGATCTGAAGGCTCGGCTTGCGCTCTATGTCATCGTTTTCACCAGGTTCTGCATTCTGGCAAAGAGGGGGGCGCTCTTTAAAGAAGTCAGAAATGTATCGCACCTGCGACGAGAGAAATAAAGTCTTAATGCAATTAAAATGATAATCATATGTGTATTTAGCATGAACATGCAATTAGACCATAAACAAAGAAATATGATATTTTTTGTACTTTACAAAACTCATGGTTGTACAAACATACATAAAAACTGGACAATGGAAAAGATGATTTTCATTATATTTTGCAAAACTTTTATATAATACATATGGGACCCTGGACCACAAAACCAGTCATATGGGTAAGGTTAGGACACTGTATGGTCGAAATACAACTATTTGAAAATCTGCAATATGAGGGTGCTAAAAAATCTAAATATAAAACAATCACCTTAAAAATTCTCTAAATGAAGTCATTAGAAGCGCATTTTGCTTATAAACAGCTCTGTTTTGGCTCTCTACTGGTTTAATGATGTAATGACATTGCTTGGAGAATATGACACTTTAAAGGGGACATATCATGAAACTTTGACTTTTTCCATGTTTAAGTGTCAATGCTTCTATCAACCTAGAAAACGTGAAAAAAGAAGTTTTGGTAAACCATTCACTGCAAGCATGTGGAAAAATAGGTCATGCAAATTTGGCTCCCCTTGTGATGTCAGAAGGGATCTTATTACAATAATTCCGCCCCTTAATTTGCACTACTCAATAACAGCACTGCCATTTAGTGCAGAGAAAGAGAGAAAGAAAAAAAAATTATTAACAGCACAATTGAGTTTCAATTTCAACAACCCACCATTATGGTGATCAGTGCTTGCATCAGCTCATTCACATTTTAAAGGAAACATCCAAAACGGCACATTTTTGCTCACACCTACAAAGTGGCTATTTTAACATGCTACATGTTATTTTGATCTAAAACTTCACATACATAAAATATTTATTTTACATCTTAAAAAAGTCTTGTGAAAATGTCCCCTTTCAGATTTCTATAGATACCAAATATTAGTTTTTAAGTAAAGCAAGTGCATGTGCAAGTTTGTAGGCGTGTTTCTGTCTATTTTTGTTTGGATTTTGCTGCATCCACTCACAGTAATAAAGTTTTTATATATTTACAAAAATGAACAAAATATCTTCTTGGAATTTTAATTTTTCATAATATCCAAATGATTTTTGGCATAAAAGAAAAAAATAGATAATTTTGATGCATACAATGTTTTGTTGGTTATTGCTACAAATATACCTGTGCGACTTACAACTGGTTTTGTGGTCCGCGGTCACAAATAGTAAGTAGTAAATAAGTAATAATTCAAAAAGTGTGGGTAACAACATTGTGAGCATACAAAATAGGTTGCGAGTTGGATTGTAACGCAAGTTATTTGGCATTAAAGCATTGGCATAAACTGTTAAAAATAAACATTTTATTCTTTATAATTTAACGCTACTCTCGCCCATTAACATAGTCATAAAAGCTGGCATGACATGAAAAATAAATAAATTAAGAGTTTCGTTGCAAAACGAGATAAATCAATTTTTTTAACATTTTTGTCAAAACATGTTTATTATTATGTTATCATGTTATTATTTTGTTTTATGGTGCTACTTAGCTGTATTTTTTAAGTTATGAAGGTTTAAATCAAAACAAACCAACTGCAGTTGAATTGAAATGTATTTGAATGCACAACCAAAAAACGAGATTTTTGAACAATTAAAAAAACGGTGGTTATCTCGTTTTGCAACGAAACTCTTCAAATAAAGATGCTACATGATGGTATACGAAAACCGTTTTTAGGGGTCATATGATGCAATGTCATGTTTTCCTTTGTCTTTGGAGTGTGGCTGTTTGTGCATTTAGAAAATATCCATTAAGTCACAACAATTAAAGTCTCATTTAGACACACCACCAAATATCTATATCACTGTGTCTGAAGATTTGCACAAATGTACGCAAAGAAAGACGACATAACTTTTATTTTTGCTGTAGTATTGTTGCCTCCACCATGTTGTGGAGACACTTTGTTTTGGCCACTGATATTCCAGATATGGTAAGGGGTGTATCATTTCCAACACAGACTTGAGGTATTCGGCCAATCACAACACACTGAATAGCTGACCAATCACGGCATACCGCGCTTTTCAGAACAATGAGCTTTGTAAAAATCGATGCGTTACAGAAAGGCGTAGCTACAATGATGTACGGTATGTGGAAAATAATGTGTTTTTAAAGTTCTTTCTATCAACGTCATATGACCTCTTTAACATCTGAAAACATCTTTCGGTTTCACAAAAGTTTCTTTGTAGTAGAAAAGGTTCTTTGGACTATAAAAATGTATGAAGGAAATGGTCCTTTTAAGAACCTTTGACTGAAAGGTTCTCCAGGGAACCAAAAAATACTTTCCGAACATAAAAACGGTACATAGTATGCATTGCATAGTATAATGAGCTGAATTTTGATGGGGCTTTCCACTCACCGTGAGGACAGCCACCAGCGCCCCCTGCAGAAGACCCACGACCACGTCACTCCAGTGGTGTTTGTAGTCAGACACACGCGTGTAGCCGACATAAATAGCGAAGGCCACCAGGAAGAACTGAATTGTGGGTCGCACCAGGCGAGCCCATTTGGATGCCATACGTGCATGGACGTAAAGCTGCACAAGGAAAAACAAACAACTAATTACAAACAACATTATCGAAGTCTGAACAAACAGGAAAATGTTAAGTGGTAAATCCACCCTGTGTATACAGAAAAACATAAGCTATGGGAAACAACCTCACTAGAGTCCTGGCTCGTGTGAATATGACACCACGACAAAATCACTGACTTGTCTGAACATGACAGTACATTATTTAGAAGCGACTTAAACACAAGAAAGACATGTAAAGATTAAAACAATATCCTGACAATAAAAGCATATGTTTGTATACTGTAGCACCAAAAACGTCAAAAATATTACTCTTATTTATTAAGCGTTATTCTCGTATGGCACAAGAAGATCTGGAAAGCAAACAAGTCATAAAAACAACTTTAACTGAGCATTTATGTCCTTTCTGAGATCTGACAGCCAGCAATCACACATGGAAAGTCATGTGGGTTTGAAACAACATGATAGATGTTTCTTTATTGGGTGAAATGTTTCTGCTTCAACTGAAAGCTTATTGATAGGGATGTTCATATTGACCGGTTAACCGAAGCTAAGAATTTATTAATATTATAAGTTAAAGGGAACATATCATAAACATGTTTCCATGGTTAAAGGGACACTCCACTCTTTCTGAAAATATGCTCACTTTCCAGCTCCCCTATTTTTTTTTTACAGATTTTTACAGTTTTGGAATCCATTCAGCTGATCTCCGGGTCTGGCGCTAGCACTTCCAGCATAGCTCAGCACAATCCATTGAATCTGATTAGACGATTAGTATGCCCTAAAAATTAACCAAAGACTTTCGATATTTTTCCTATTTAAAACTTGACTCTTCTGTAGTTACATCATGTACTAAGACCGACAGAAAATTTAAAGTTGCGATTGTCTAGGCCAGTGTTGTTTTGACTATATAGTACGCGAAAAGCAGTAGGCGAGGCGAGTAGTATGTCCGAATACATAGTATTCGAAAAACACTATGCGAAAAGTACCAGGATGACCTACTACTTCCGGTTAGATTTTGCAGTGTGAATACGATGGACACTTCACTATCCCATGATGCCCCGGAAGAGGAGTTATCCAACGAAGAAGAAGAGGCATGCGGCTGTTTTCGCACTGGAATGACATGACGTGATGCCGACTTTGGTCACGTGATGTAGCAACATGGCAGATGTAGTACGTCCGAATCCCATTAATACTACCAGGATTCATACTATACAGTACCTACTGTTTTAATGGCAAGTAAGTAGGTACTTCATCTTATTCCGTACCTACTGTACAGTGTGCGGTTTCTGACGCAGCCTGAGTCTTTTGGACGAAAGTGTTATTTAGTTTTAGTCACATTTTAGTCACTAATAAACGTGATAGTTTTAGTCAAGTTTTAGTCGATGAAAGCGCAAAAAGGTTTTAGTCAAGTTTAAGTCAATTTAAGTAAAAAAGTAGTCTTTAATAAATTAATTTAGGTTAAAAAGTGTGGTGTATTTAATACTATTAAAATGTGCATTAAGGTTGTCCCTGAGGGCTTGCCGTTGTTTTAGTCGTTGTGCCTTCTGCGCATGTCATAACAAAAAAGTTTGTGTGTTACGCTAAACCTCGCTTATAAAGTTGAGAAACGCGTGCCTTGCCTTGTTATATACACCACAAAAAGTATTGGAAATGGGCTTAGGTTTGACACGTAGATACAGGTAAAACCTTAAGCTTACCATGAAATGTGTCACAAGCCGATTGTCGAGTAAAATTGAATGTATGATATGTTAACAGCGTGACTTGTTAGTTACCTTTAAAAAAATATCAGCGTGATGAGCCTTCAGGTGCCGCTTGAGGTTGATGGTATTCTTTCCACCTAGTTTGTGGCCATATTTACCGTCGTCTCCCAATATGCATTCCGTTTTTCTGTCTGATGGATTATACTGAAAGTTTTTCCATAAATCACTCATCGTTTCCGTTTATTGGCATCACCGCTACGGTCCTTCGAACTCGCCATAGCCGCAGGTGTGTTGTTGTTGTGTGAAATCTGGTGCGCGTGTGCAGCATGGCGGCAGCCGGGTGGTGGGCGTACCCAAAAGAAGGATAGGAAGGGGCAGCATTGCTGATACTTTTTAGCTAAAAACAGACAGATTTCACGCAAAATAGGCAGAAATGACATGCAATGTGAACGTCAGACTTATAGCCATTTCCGTTCCGTCTCGTCTCGTCAACGAAAACTCGATAGCGTCTCGTCATGTTTTCGTCACCTTAGAGCCATTTTTAGCTAGTCATCGACGCGTTAGCATCCTTAAAAAAAAGTGAAACAACACTGGTCTAGGCAGACAATTTCCGTCAGGCTTAGTACACGATGTAACTACAGAAGAGTCAAGTTTTAAATAAAAAAATATCGAAAGCCTTTGGTTATTTTTTAATGCAATGCTAATAGTCTAATCAGATTCAATTGATTGTGCTAAGCTATGCTAAAAGTGCTAGCGCCAGACCAGCTGAATGGATTCCAAAACGGTAAAAATCAAATGTTTAACTCTAGGGGAGCTGGAAAATTAGCATATTTCAAAAACGTGGAGTGTCCCTTTAAATATGTTTGTATTGTTTTTACCGGGTCACAGACAACCATCAACTGTATTTTTACTCAATGACAATTAAATATTAAAATCTCATCAGTCAACAGTTAATGTTCGGTTAACAAGCTGCAGTTGTCGGTGGGGAAAATGAACTTAAATGAACATGGGATTTGATGTTGGATTGTCTCAGTCGTGTTTCCTGCTGCTCTGCATCGCTTCTTCCTCTTCTACAATCACACAGACGCAGAACAAAGATAAAGCGAATACTCACCGCCAGAAACAACATGCAGTACATCCCAAAAGAGGAGTGACCCGAGTAGAAGGACAGCCTGGTGCAGAAGAGCCGTGGGAGGGATGGAGATACGAACAGACAACAAAAAATAGGACGAGAGGAAACAGTAAATCACTTTCACAGCATCATCTAGAAAGACACATTTATGTTCAATTGACTTGAAAGAAAAGTGACAGTACTGTCATTATTTACACTCTTTAAATTAAGGTTCCTAAAAGGTTACCTCCCAAACTAAAAGGTTCTTTAAGGAATCAAAAATGGTTCTTCTATGCAAAAAAAAAACTTTAAATCATTTATTTTTAGGAGTGTACTCACACTTGAGTTAGTTTCTATGTAAAACACAAAAGGAGAATATATCTTTCTAAAAAAAAAAAAAAACTAGAAGCAATGCAACAACTTGTGAATCATCCGTTTAATGTTGTAAAGCCATTAAAGGTGCAGTGTGTAAATTTTAGCCATCTAGTGGTGAGGTTGCGAATTGCAATCAACGGCTCAGTCCGGGACTAACCACTCGCTTTTGAACGAATAGAGACGCAACTGTAGCCGCCACCGAACAAACACGTCATCATCGTAGACACATGGTTAACAAAGTTTGTCTGTTAAGGGCTTCTGTAGAAACATGGCGGCACAAAATGGCGACTTGCATGTGAGGGGACCCTCTGCGTATATAGATAAAACGTCTCATTGTAAGGTAATAAAAACAATTCAGTACATTATGTAAGGTCTTTATACACCACAGATAATATATTTATGTATATTATATTGCATTTCTGTCAAGAGATCCTTTTAAAAGTTACACACTGCACCTTTAAATGCTGTAAAGCCATTAAAAACAACATGGATGTACTAATTACAATGTGCAAAATAGAAGTCTATTACAGATATCTTGGAATATAGTGAGCAAGTCATATGTTCTGCTTTTATGTTGTACTCTTGACCTTTTTGGAGATTGACATGCTTAAAATAAACCACAATTGTGTCTACATGCATATGCACCAATCCCGATGCCAGCTATGCTAAATTAATTTAATCAGAAACACTTTTGATGCTTTTATGATGATGAATAAGTTGACCACAAACACCACAATCCTCCTTTCTAAAGCGCATGGGCGCTCCAGTAGCGTCTGCCGTTGCTAAGCAACCTAAAAGTTGCGGAAAAAGAAATCGGTGTTTATGGCTGTATGTTTCTGTAGGGCATTAATGATAGCGTGAAGTATTTAAAAGCCAGGGGTTTGATCGCCAGGGAGCCTACAAACTGCTAAAATGTATAGCTTGAATGCACAGCAAGTCGCTTTGGATAGAAGAATCTGCGAAATCCATGTAAATGAAAAAGCTGCGTTTAATTTCTCCTTTTGTGTCCCACAGAAAAAAAATTGAGACAAAATGAGGGCAAGAAAATAATGAAAACATTTTTAACTATTTCCTGCAGATGCATGGTCTTTGAGTTCATATAGACTTTAAAGACATTTAGAATAAAAGGTCAAACCCAAATGCAGCACAAAAACACTCGTGAAACAAGAAGTGAAAACAACAGGTTACCAACATCAACAAATACAGGATGGGAGGTTAGCGGTTTATGACCTTTAACTTTTCCTGTACCCTGCTTTCGTACCTGGATTCTGTCACGTTCCTCGGGTTTCCCGTGCAGTTTAACTCCAACATGTAGCCATTGCAGACCTCTGGAGCGCACACGGCTATAAAGTTGGGCCGCAGGCGACCGATGGTATACTTGGCCATGTCGGTCAGAGACTGGCTTACACAGGCGCCGAACAGAAATGTCCCCACGACTTTGTAGAGCGCTGCAGCGTACTGGTTAAAGCCTGAATTGGAGTATAGACGTTTGGTGTACACCAGGTATGCCTCTCCTGAAGCGATCTACAAACAGCAATAACAGACAAAAAAAAAGACGTTACTAAACAAAATTTTCTGAACAAAAAGTCACTTTCTTAATGCAAAGAGGGCTTTGGGGTTTTTACAGTATTGGTATTATGTTGTCATTGGGGTGTCCTAGATGTCCGCTATTTGTTCCATGTCCCAGTAAGTCCGTTCCAAAGCTCTATTATATTCTGGTCGTGGTTTAGATTAAACTTTCAGTGGCCTATTTCTTCATCTATAAAGACGAAAGTAGCCAAACACCAGCCCGTCAAAAAAATTTAAAATGAGATCTAAAAACATGACTGTCGTCGTCAGGGTTTGAAAATTAGTGAGGTCCAGGGTGGCGTTTTAAGAGTTATCAAATGCTATACCAGGTAAAAAGTTATTTTTATTTATTTAAGGAAATGTACTATTTTTGCAGACAAATTTTCTGAACTTTTTCCCCGCCAGTGTTTTTTTTTTTTTTTAAGTTGCCAGCAAGCACCAGCATTTTTTTATGATTTTCAGAAATGTTTTAAGCCTTCAAGAAAGTTTTCTTCTTTAAATATATAAACATACAACATATCAAATGAAAAAAAACCTCCGCTTTTATACAAAAAGTATTGTGAAATAGGAGTAGGTTTTTTCAGAAATACCAACTTTTGAGCAAAAAGCTGAGTTAATTGCATTTTTGTAAAGGACTTCTGTTAGAGATCAGATTCAGAACAAAGATCAAAGCATATACAGAATTTTTACTGTATTTGGATCAGTGGATGCTTCAGTGTTTTATAAGTTGGGTAAGAGCACCATCTAGTGGATAATAGAGGAAATATGGATTGCCGTAAAAACTCATCATTGGCAGGGAAGCGTTTCCTCTTAATTGACAAAATAACTTGTCAATGGCGGGGAAAGAGTTAATATACAAAAATAAACTATTTAGTACTTTTTAAGACCAATTCAAGAACATCTAAGTATACTCAACGGTGCTGTTTTGAGTTAACGCTTGACTGAGGGCGTGTCTGAAGGGTGACCCTGACGCTATCGTCATAGTGACAACAGCCAATCACAGTGCCTGCAACACATGCTGCTCTGTTCTCCGGTCTTGCATAAACGTAAATGGCTGGCTTTGCACTGGGTTATTTGCATAAGGTGATCTGATTGGCCTACGCCAGCATTAGCACTTGAAAAGTTGAGAAATGTTCAACTTCTGCCGCGAGCAACGCCAATGACGTGACACCGATGGATCCACAATCCAGTTCGGTTAAACTGTCTAAACTTATCTAAAAACCAATATGAGTCGGTTTAAATGACTAATTAATCATTTAGAGAACCAGACCTCAGTGACCTTATAGTCCAGCACTTTGCAGTTCGGGCGGCCCACCTAAGCTGGGAAACCCTACTGCCTTAACTAAAAATTGCTGCACAAAAGGCCGTCAAGTGCATCTCGGAGAATAGCGCTTTACTTCACACCACGAGCGGGTACACGCGCCACATGAGAGAGAGCCCGAAATGAGAGAAAGACTTGGTCCGTCATGTCTGGAGGATAGCCAGTTGATAAAACGCGTGTCCGTGTGAACTGTAAAGGGACTTATGTTTTGGGTTTATTTAAGCCTTTTATTGTATTAGTCTATAGTTCTTGCAAATTAAAGTAAGTTATCTGGTGATTTTGTTGTTTGAGCAACCTGCTAGCTAGGTTTCACGTGTCTGTTGAGCGCTCTTGCTCATGTTATTTCTGTGCATTATTTAAATGCTACAGTAGTTACACTCCTTTAAGATAATGTAATTAATCGTGGGAAATAATCAGTTTTTACCATTTTTGCGCTATCTATCATCGTTCGCCAGACGTTCTACAACATCTGCTTTAGTTTGTGTTTATTAACCCTTTAGTTTCACTTCATCATGCATCTATTCCCGTTAGAGGTAAAAACATTTAATTCATTAATAATCTAGTATGTGTTCATTTTCTGTCATAGTTTCTTCAAAATTAAGTTTTATTTGAGTGTTTTTAATAAAAATATTTAATTTTCATCATGACGCGTACACCCTGGCCCCGCCCACCACCTTAACTAACAAATTTTCTGCGGTAAACCCTGTAGTCACAAAAATTAAAAAGGAAGACACTCTCTTATGTAAATGAATGTAATTTATATGTAAAATGAAAAGCAAATGTAATAATCCAGTGCTTTACTGGAAAAAGACGAAAGTTTTGTTCATTGGTCTTAGGAAAGGTCACCAAAATTCCATTTCAGATTAGCTGATATTTAACTTTATTGTCGAATATTGGGAAAGGTCACAGGTACACAGCTGCATGGGAAAGGTTTTGCATTTTTGTTTACCAGATGTAAATCATTAATCATATTGTTTATAATAGTGTTGACACAACTATCTTTAACAAATTGCAACCCACTAACCCTAACGATGAGCAATAGCATTAGTAATGCTCGTCTTAACAAACACCACTGTAAGATCTCTGTTTACAGTATGCTAAAATATTTCACCATGTTGCTTTGCTTAAGAAGTGTTCCTGGAAACCGAGTAATTAAAAAGTCAGTAGATGTACGAGTGAGTCTATCGTAAATGACTCATGCTGAGAGAATTGAACTCTCACTCATGACGAATCACAATCTCCTCTCAGAACATCAGACCTCAGGGCAAAAGCCAAGCTACATACTTCCTCTGTCTAGGTAAAATCCCTCGCAAAGTTTTTACATATTTTGTTCAACTTTTATTATCTTCATTGTTTTCAACAATGTTTAAATTTAGAGAATTCACTGTTTAAACCAGCACTCTCCCATGTTCATAGGGTTGCTTGTCAATGGCGTTATGTCCGACTTATGCTCGGTTTCCATTTTTGCTGCCACAGAAACCAAAGGTGTGTTTGACTTCATGTGGCATTCAAGTCCGATCAGAATGTGACCTCGAAACATAGCAAGAGTGATTCAAAAGCAGTGCTTTTGCGTTGCTTTCGTGATATGATGTAACACGGGTCAATAACATTACATGCATTATGTTGTGTTAGGGGGCATTATGTAATATAAAACTTGATACTTTATTACATGTCACTTTATTCTATAAAAACCTATTTAGTTTAATACATTAAAGGAATAGTCCATTTTCTTAATTGAAAAATCCAGATGATTTACTCACCACCATGTCGTCCAAAATGTTGATGTCTTTCTTTGTTCAGTCCAGAAGAAATTATGTTTTTTGAGGAAAACATTGCAGGATTTTTCTCATTTTAATGGACTTTAATGGACACCAACACTTAACACTTAACTCAACACGTAACAGTTTTTTCAACGGAGTTTCAAAGCACTATAAATGATCCCAAACGAGGCATAAACATCTTATCTAGCAAAACGATAAACGAAAAATAAAAAATATTCACTTTTGAAGCACAACTTCTCGTCTAGATCCAGCGCGACCTAACGTAAATGCGTAGTGATGTAGGGAGGTAACGTGTTACATATATAAAACGCACATTTGCGGACCATTTTAAACAATAAACTGACACAAAGACATTAATTAGTATCAGTTGACATACAACAACATAGGAACGGTCCTCTTTCTCAACACATGTAAACACTGGGGCGGAGTTTCGCGTTCGTCCTCTGTGGCCTCTTGACGTCATGGCGTATTGCGTGGGGTCACGCTGACGCTTTCAGGACCGGAGGAAGACGAGAAATTGTGGTTTAAAAGTGTATATTTGTTATTTGTATTGTCAAAATTGACAATCGTTTCGCTAGATACTACCCAGTCTCCTGAGGTTGCGTACAAATAGCACGAAGTGCAAAACTCGTGCAACACACACGCCAAATTCCACTTTGGCGTGCATATGATACGCAAGTCCTTCCCATTCACTTAAACGGGGCATCTTTCTTTGTCGTTTTATTTATTGGTTTCTCAATTTTTTTCTGTTTTTTAAACCATTTTCGCTTGGGTTTAGGGTTAGATTTCAGATTTGCTTAATAAGGTTATTTAATATACAGGTTTCTCTATGTTTTTGTCCATATTTAAGCCATGGTCGCTTGGAGTTGGGGTTAGAGTTGGGGTTGGAGAGTTGGGAAGTTGTTCTAACCCTAAACCCAAGCGAAAATGGTAAAAAAATAGCAAAAAATTTGAGAAACCAATAAATAAAACGACAAAAAAAGATGCCCCGTTTAAGTGAATGGGAAGGACTTGCGTATCATATGCACGCCAAAGTGGAATTTGGCGTATGTATTGCACGAGTTTTACACTTCGTGCTATTTATACGCATTTTCAGGAGACTGGGCTGCTAGATAAGACCCTTATGCCTCGTTTGGGATTGTTAAGAGTCCTTTGAAACTCCGTTGAAAAAAACTGTTACGTGTTGAGTTAAGTGTTTGTGTCCATTAAAGTCCATTAAAATGAGAAAAATCCTGCAATGTTTTAATGAGTTACAAGCCTGACTCTCTAAACACTAGGCTACAACTGCCCCTCATATACAATCAAAACCTTTCCTATTAACAAATTTCCCCAATATCATTAGTTGGGATGTTAGGATAATTGAAAAATCTATGTCTTACAATTTGGATGTTTTTAAATAACAGGGTGGTACAATTCCAATCCGTCATTATGGCTAAATAAAAAGCTTATAGATTGCTCTCAAATACTGATAGCTACTTTAATGTAATGGATAGACTGCTACACTCTCTATGTTGTCAGGTGGTACAACCAATGTAAAACTAGAAAAAAAATGCACATTTTAATTGTATATTTATGAATTTGATATTACAGGCAAA